>NC_080076.1:67103959-67772084 GCF_949987535.1 Balaenoptera acutorostrata | reverse complement strand
GATATCTAAGTGTGCAGTTCAGCATCATAGTGAGTGGGAAGTGATTATAGCAGTTTTGGTTAAGGTGAGGTTTGTATCAAAATTTCTGTTTTAAGCTTGAACTTTTGGGGTTGTGTATCTGCAGTGTGTCCTCTTGAGACGGGATTTCTCTGAAGCAGAGGTTCTCTTTATAACTGACTGCATAAAGTACATCTTATATTTTAGATGACTCAGATGATAATATTGCTTTGGTTCAAAATTATTAAGGATGGGTTTTCATAATACATTAAGATTTGCTGTATGACCATATACATATTTAAATCACATGGCTAACTTGTACATAGTCATTACGCAAACTCTCCACCTCAGTAGAGGAACAGTGGCAGGGTGTCAGTAGGTGAGTTAAATTCTCTTGGCTTTATGGCTTTGAGCAAGTTGGTTTTCCTTTCTGGGCTTAATTTCCCCATCTGTAAAGTGTGGGGTTTGGGGGTGGAGATGGAAAGGAGCTTGAGTTGCCAATTTTAATGTTTAATGGATCTTTGCCTACTTAGTCCTCTTCAGCCAGGGGTAGAACTGGGCCTTCTCACCAGTTCCATGACATTGTGGTCCCTTGTCAAAGACCAGGTGGTGTTGTAAAGCTGGTGAGAACCAATCTCGGAGACTCTTGGTCAGACCCCTGAAATGAACTGTTGAGTGGGCTTCAGAGTATTAAGAAAAACGAGGACAATATGGGGAGTTTTTCATAAAACTAAATTTATTCAACTAGGACTTCCCTTTCTAAAAAATGTCATTTTCTTGATATTAAAATTAAAGCATCTTCTGTGACATGATGGTGGTAGTAAATGGTGGTAAATGAGATTGTAATAAATGGCAACTACAGGTTGGTTTTCTTATCACAATAAGGTATTTTTAGAAATAAAGAGAAC
This sequence comes from Balaenoptera acutorostrata, assembly GCF_949987535.1. Classification (NCBI taxonomy): domain Eukaryota; kingdom Metazoa; phylum Chordata; class Mammalia; order Artiodactyla; family Balaenopteridae; genus Balaenoptera; species Balaenoptera acutorostrata. The sequence continues at coordinate 67,771,179 of NC_080076.1, read as the reverse complement.
GTAGAATCTATTGTTTTGCTGTTGTTGTAAGGGGGTTTAGTGAAAAAGTTCCTGGGGCTTTTGCTGCTGAGAAGATTAAAATATAGATTACTTTTTAAGAGTAAATATGAGTTATTTTGTGGTCATTTGTCCCAATCCACAGGCAACTAAGAAGGCTCTGTTGAATTTGCTTGGTATTAAAGATAACTTCTGATCATCCTTTCCTACCAGATATAAAATGTCAGGATATTTTTGTGTGTGTATAAGCCTAGGCAGGGAAATTCCTCCTGGTGGTTGGAATTGTTAGTATTGAATAGACTGGCTGCTGAGGTAAAGAACCCCTGTGGGGATTCTCTGTCAGCTCCGAAACCTTTTAGTATTGTGGCCCCAGTCTTTTGCTGTGAAACACCATGACCGTCAAGAAATTAGGCTTACAGATTATATTTCAGATACGCTGAGGGGAGAAGTGGCTGTCCAGCACCCTGTCCGGTTCCAAAGTGAATGTAACAGATGACCATTGTGTCTGTGAAATCTTAAAAATTTTTAAAGATTTAAAAAATCTTACTAGATTTAGATTTAGAGTTATTGTAAATTTTCTTTTGTACTTACAAAACTACAATATATAATGTGTGACAAGCATACGTTTTAAAAGTGTCTCAAATTAAAATTAATAATGCAATCTGTAATTCTTCAAATACTCATGTTCACATTGGGAGGATTGACTGCTCTCACCCACCTGAGTTCTCCATTTTCAAAGGATAACATGGAAACTCTGTAAAGGACATTTGTCCAGAAGAAGAGAATGCAGATCGGTTAAATGTTTTTCCTGACCTTTTTGCACATCTTCATTGTAGTTCTTGTCTTTATTTTTTGGTTAAATCCTGAGGTTTGCCCCTGCCTTTCTTTCTAAAATGTTAATCTGTTCACGGTTACTGCCCTGCTCTCTGCACAATTTAAAATCCTTCAATGGCTCCCACTATCTTTACAATCAGATCTACCAATCCTTAGCTTGGTGTCACTGGGCTCAGGCTGCCATTCTCGTCCTGCCCCCACCTCCTTTTACGTGCTTCGTTGAGCTCTTGGTCCTTGGAGCTCTCTCCAGTCTCCTCTGCTGAAAAGCTTTTCTCTCACTTCATCCTTCAAAACTCAGCTCAGATAGGACCTGGCCTGAAAGGCATCCCTTATCCTGTCTCCTGCAGGCTTGTCCAGTACCCTGTCCAGTTAGGATTTGGCTCCCTGGTTTTGTCTGCTCTTCTCCACCAGCTGGGACACTGCAGTGCAGAGCGGGGTGCGTGTCGTTGCATCTGCTGGGTGAGTAGTTTGTCAGGCATGGGTCCTGAGGAAGTGGGTCACTTAGTCCCTGCCCCTGAGGAGCTTTTCACTCCAGGTCCACTTGGCCTTGCCACCCCTGAGACACCTCCCAGCCATGCACACCAACTTGCAAAGTCCATATAATTGTGTCTTAGTGTCTAATTAAAATCTAATTTCTTGATGGAGGAGACTCTGTCTGTGATGTCTGTTATATCACCTTTGTTCCAGGCTCTGGAAGGAATGTGCATTTGTTTCATGTTGTTTCCCTTTTTCCCCTTGTATACCTTCCATCTTGGTGGTGGTGGTTTTTGTTGTTGTTGTTTTTGGATGGTAAAGTTTTTTTGTTTTTTTTTTTTAATGTTTTTTTTTATTTATTTTATTTATTTATTTATTTTTTTTTTAGAAATTCACATTCTTATTGATTGATTGATTGATTGATTGCTGTGTTGGGTCTTCGTTTCTGTGCGAGGGCTTTCTCTAGTTGTGGCAAGTGGGGACCACTCTTCATCGCGGTGCGCGGGCCTCTCACTATCGCGGCCTCTCTCGTTGCGGAGCACAGGCTCCAGACGCGCAGGCTCAGTAATTTGTGGCTCACGGGCCCAGTTGCTCCGCGGCATGCGGGATCTTCCCAGACCAGGGCTCGAACCCGTGTCCCCTGCATTGGCAGGCAGATTCTCAACCACTGCGCCACCAGGGAAGCCCCGGATGGTAAAGTTTTAAGAGATGAAGATACTAAATTTCAAGTTCGTCTCTTGTGCATATAGCCCAGGGAAAACAGAAATGTTAAAGGGGAAAAATACTTTGTCTCTTGAAAAAAAAAAAAGCCCTGTATTACACTTCTTTTCAGAAGAACTGAGTTTGTACAAAAGGAAAAAAAAAAAGGACCCTGATTAAGCTTGGGAAAGAGGCAAAGAAACTGACGGCAGTGTTAGGATTTGTCAAGAAATACTTGTTAAAAATGAAAGTTGTCCCTTTCTTCCTCTCTCACTTCTCATGTTCTTGGGGAAAGTCCCAACTCAGCCATTTTCCAGGGGCACCTCGTCCCCTGGGAAGTCCTGAAGCAGTTTGTTGGGGCTGCTTTTTTCCAGAACAGTCACAACTGGACACTTTCTTCCGAGAGATGCCCCTGTCCTCCCATGTAGGAGACGCCAGTGTCCTGAGTCCCACTCCCTTCTTTCCCTGGAAGCGTCTCCTGGTCATGGTTTGTTCTACCCCACCAGGCCCAAGAGTTCTTGAGCAGGAGCTATTGAGTCTTCTCCTTGCACATTTTAAACCTTGGTGGGTTTGGATCAGTCTCCCCCAGCCTCCCGCCCCAACCCCCCAGCCCTGGCCTGGTGGCTTGCTGGACCTTAGTTCCCTGACCAGGGATTGACCCCAGGCTCCAGCAGTGAAAGCACCGAGTCTTAACCACTGGACCACCAGGGAAGTCCCTAGTTTATTCCACTTTTGGATATTATGAATAATGCTGCTGTGAACATTCATGTACAAGTTTTTGTGTGGACAGATGTTTTCTGTTCTCTTAGGTGTATACGTAGAAGTGGAATCACTGGGTCATATGATAGCAATGTTAAACTTTTTGAGGAACCACCAACTGTTTTTCAAAGCTGCCCCATCTTACAGTCCCTCCAGCAGTGTGTCAAGTTCTAAGTTCTCCACTTCCTGATCAATATATGGGTTTTCAGGGCATACTTTTTAAAACATGGGATATTTTTAGCACTTCTGCTTTTTGTTTTCCTCACTTAATACTTCTGGAAAGTCCATTAAATCAGCTGGTATCAAAAAAAAAAAAAATCAGCTGGTATCATTCTGACTCATTGTGATTAATGGCTTCATAGTAATATTCCATAGTATAAATACACTGTTTATTCATTCAATTCAGCAGATAATAAAAGGCTATAATGGACCAGGCACTGTTCTAGGCTCTGAGGCAACAGCATGAACAAAACAAACAAAACACCCTGCACTCTTAGAGTTTACTGTCTGATAGGGGCAGGGGTGGAAAGTCAGGAAATAAACAAGTAGCATAGCCTAGGGTTTTACCATTGCAGTTTGAGTCTGTGGGGGCTTTCTGAGTAGTGTATATGAAGTACCAAAGGCTAGATTGCCCTAAATGTTGTTACAAGTTACTTTAAGTCAGTATTAGTATTAATAATCTTGCAGGAGAAAGTAGAAACATTTTCATAAAATAAAAAAAAGGAAAAAAAAAAAAAAGACCCAATTGGTTAACGTGGATATGGAGTTCTAGGAGATCCACATATGAGTCCTTGGTAGCAAAGTTTGCACATTTATAAATTGTATCCAAATCCTCTTATTCTGTTGACAAGTAATAGACATCGTTCCCCAAAAACCAGGTGAGATATATGTGCTGGAGGTTTCTGATGGATGCAGTTGAGAGTACTTTTGGGGGACATGGCAAAACTTCTGGGCCCAGTCAAGACTCTTGTTTTCTTCCTGAACTTTTCTGTGTTTGTTATATTGCCCTATGAATTATTGAGTTTGTCCCTCCAGTAAAGCCTACTTTAAATTATTCATGGTGATGCTTAGGGAAAATAATCTGGGTCATCTAGAGTGGTTAGGCCTGGAGGGAATTCCCTCCCAATAAGGGCAGATTTATATTGATATGCAGCCTAGTTTGGCCTGCACTAACCCTTCTATGTTGGCCCTAGCGGTAATGCAGTTAAAATAAGAATTTCGGTTCTGATTTTGTTTTTTTATATTTGACTTTGAAATGAAGTTAGAAATGCACATTTTATCTGCGGTCTGCCTTCAGACCACTGGTGCGTCCTGTTCACATCTTAGCTACGAACTTTTAAGCTTGTTACCTTCAAAAATGAAGTAAATGTACACTGAGTTGGAACCCAAAATAATTATTTTAAATCTTTTACTGTATCTAGACTTAATTTAGCTTAAATTAAATAGTCTTATCTCCGGGACATGGGAAGCAGAAAGAAGATAATGCAGACACTTAGATCTGAGTTGAAAATTCATAGACGGAGGAAAGAAGGAAGTGTGTCTAAGACAGCAGCCATTAGTCACATGTGGCTCCTTAAATTTTGATTAGTTAAAATAAAATAATTAGTTGCTCAAAAAAAAAAAAAAAAAAAAAAGAAATGCACATTTTAGACACACGGTTATTCACCCTTCATGTTACCCATCCAGGTCAAAGTCTTGCTCATCCAGACCAGCTCCATCATGATGGAATGCTAGTCATCTATTAATAATCAGAATGTCACTCTAATGAATAAAACATTATTTTGCAGAAAACTTTTTTGGGCAATTCAGTTACTAATGTTCGTTTATAAAAATTCGGAACAAAACACAACCTGCAAGTTTATGTTAAAGTAATATTTCTGAAGGTCTAGTGTAGAATATAAATGCCAACCAGCATACTGTCTAGCAGTACCGGGATCTTAGTCACCTCCTCTCCTGCCTTTGCTTCTCCCTGTCCTCCCCCACCGCACATGTGCTTAGTTGGGTTGGGTTCCAAAACTTTATTTATAAAACTAATTTAATTCATAAGGTTTATGAGGTTTAGGTTATTAGTACTGTGGAATCTAATGAGCATCCATGGCAGCATGGTTGAAAAAGCATACATTTCATGTGTACCTTTCATTAAATACGGTCCTCTCACCATACAGCTTAAGGTAGTTATTTTCCTTAATTTTATAAATGAGGAAACGAGGTTAAGAATACAGAGTTAACCAGGGGCCAAGCTTGGACTTGAGCCCAGTTTTCTGACTAAAAGTCCTATGTTCTTTTCGCTGTAATATGCTGCCTTTCAACTGGAATGCATTTGCCATATGGTTGAAGGAACGACAGTGCCATTTAGCCTGGAGAATAGAAGACTATGTAGGGCATTGTTTCTCTTATAATTGAAATATTTGAAGAGCTTTCACATGGAAAGAGGGCTGGACTTATTTTGTGCTGCTCTGGCAGGTTCCCTAGTAAATGGTAGTTATAGTTGCACTGACATTTGGCTCCACGTATGAAAAACTGCCCAAGAATTGAAGGGGCAACTAGTGACAAAGGCTGTGGGGGTGTCATAGGACGATGGCTGGGGGACTGACCTTGATGCCTGCCTGGTCTTACTGAGGTCCTCTTCTTTGCCTCCTCCTACACCCTTTCTTGCCTGAGCGCTTGGCTGGGCCCCCTCTCTTCTCTTCCTAATTTCATGCCTCTTCTCCCTTAAGCCACTCAGAGGCAAGTTTTAAATATGGGATGGTCACTTGATAGTAGTTAATGATGATTTTGTTTGATTGGTTCGTTTTTCTCACATATGCAGTATACACATTTTAAATAAAGTGACAGTGAAGTATGAATTTGGAATTTATAATTTTTTCCAATACTATTTCTGTAGTGATTTTTTTTTAAGCGGGAAATAAAAATTGAAGAGTATATCCTGTAGGCTAAGGGGGGGATTTATTATGCAAGTATGAGAGTCTCTGCTGAAACGCTGACGCAGTGTTTACTTTCTCACCCAAGGTTCATTATCCTCAGGGATAACCACCCAAGGTTCCTATGCTGTTTCATTCCTCGTCACATGTGATTGCATAGGTGCTGCACCTTGTCCGGCCAGGGAGTCCTGCAGGTGGGGAGAGGGTGGTCAGCAGCAGCAGGGTCTGTTTTGACGCCAGAGAGTGACTTCTGTGAAGTGTTCTCAGTCTCTGAACATCTTTGCAGGTGAAGCTTCAGAGCATAGTGAGGTCAAGAGGAAGAATGACCTGTTATCTCTCAAACAGCTGATTAATTTTTTCATAGCAGTTACTGGTTTCTTTGTCTTTTGTCTACATACTTTTTTTTTTTTTTTAATTGTCAGGATACTGGAGCTTAGATATATGTGCCATGCTGCATCAGAAGCGAGCTTGGGACATTTCAGGTGATGGGGGTGGCTGGTGGCTGCCCTGAGAAAGAGATTCCCTCAGGAAACAGGCAAGTGAGAAAGTGAGCCCAGCAAATTACCCCGTGTAAGTTCAATGTGATGCTCTTTAAATAACAGTTGACGTTGCACCACTGTTACTTGGAGCCCTGAGAGCTGAAGCGTTGTGACTGTTCAAGTATCTAGCTAACCGAAGTTAGTGCAGGAGCCGAACATTCAGCTGGTGTCTGATGACGAGCAGTCCTCCCGGCCCTGCTTGAGTGCCTTTGGCGAGGGGAGGACCCAACCAGTTTTAAGGCCGCTCGGTTGGTATAGGGACATCGCTGATTATTAGTTGCCTCGGAATCTGTCGCTTGATAACTTTCACTCTCTAGTCCTATTCCTGCCTTCTGGACCTTTTGAAGTTTGAAAACGACTATTTTCACTTACCGAGTTGAAAGTCTCACGTACTTGAGTTTTCAGAGCTCTCCGGACTGGAGACAGGCTGGTTATTAGATTTTCTCCTCACAGTGTGGTTCTAGAACTGCACACAGTACCCTACCAGCTCCTCTGAGGAGGACAGTCTACCTGGGACTCCTGTCTTCCTGGATCCAGACAGTGTAAATCAGATGATTTATTTCAGCTCAGGACTGTATTGTTGCCCTTGGAAGAGCCCTGCTGTGCTGTGGGGACACTTTAAGCCCAAATTCCCTCTTCTGCTACAGAAGCAAGTCTTCCAGAGTCTGTCTTTCAGAGTTTTCCTCTTCCCGGGAACTTGTGGACAATAGGATCAGATTCTAACCTTTGACAGCACCTGCACCCTTCCAAAATCTGCTTCTCACACACACGAACAAAAGATAAATATGTGAGGTGACGTATTAATTAACTAGGTGGTGGGAATCCTTTTACAATGTATATGTACATCAGTCGCCATGATGTACATTTTAAATGTGTTACAGTTTTATTTATCAATTATATCTCGGTAAAGTTGAAAAAAATTTGAGGTGAAAGCATCTTGCCTTCAAAAGGTCAGGGTTTCCTATCTGAGACTAGTCACAGAGATGCATTCCAGGTTTCTTATTTCTTATTTGTTCCCAGATGGTGTGCAAGGAGGTAGTGATCCCTGGGGTTAGGCCACCTTATGTAGCGTGGCAGCTCGAGGGGGTGAGGACACCCGATGAGCTGAGGTTCCAGCTTCATAGGGACCTTCCTTCTTAGGCTGCTTTGGCCTCCGGGGGAGGGCTGCCTGCCCCTTTAATGCTAGGGTCTCCACAGTTTCCCACTAACCACAGTTTGTGAGAGTCTCTAAGTTGTCGGTTTTCTCCTCATCCCCTTCTGCCCCTCATCAGCTTTTTCTTCCTGATTTCTTTTTGAAATTCTGCTGTTTTGAGTTGGTATCTTTTTGACTTTCACCTATACTGGTAACACGTAAATGATGACATTGTGGTACAGGACGGACACATTATTCCCATGGCTTCCTTGATCATTTCTTTCAGTACCCTATATTGCATGCTCTCTTTCCTAGCTGCTAGCCTGCCAGCCCGCTGTGAAAGATTGGAAGTGAATAAGGGGTCATCAGCCGTCCCTTGTACACACAGGGACAACATCACCAAGGCCTCAATCTGTATAGTAACAAGGAATGTTTTGCTTACCTGCTTCCACATAAGCTGCTGGTAATGGTTAGGATTTGGAAAAGGGGAAAACATTCCTGAGGTGGGGAATTTAGTCACCTGTAGTTCTATATGAAAGTCAACCCAAAAAAAAACAAAGGGACTTCCCTGCACTCCAGTGGTTAAGACTCTATGGTGCGGCCAAAAAAAAAAAAAGAAAAGAAGAAGAAAGTCAAAGTCAACCGAGAGGAGGGGAAGGCATATCATTATAGTCTCAGTAGAGACTGAGAGACTGACAGGCTTTTTCCAGATCCAGGTAGTAAATGTTTTTGACTTTGCAGGCCATATAGTCTCTGTTGCAACTAATCAGCACAGAAGTAGCCATAGAAATACATGAATGAATGAGTATACCTGTGTTTCAATTAAATTTTGTTAGTGGATCTGAAAACTGGAATTTTGTATAGTTTTTGATGTCACAAAATACTCTTGATTTTTTTTTCTCCCCAACCATTTAAAAATGCAAGAAATATTCTTAGTTTGTGGACTGTACAAAAACAAGTGATGAGCCGGATTTGGCCCATGGACTGTAGTTTGCTGTCTGTCCTCAGTCATAGGGAAACAGGAAGCAGAGAGGACTGATTAGAGGGCCTGGGAAGCCAGGCCCAGAGTTTTTTCTGTTATTTTCTAATTTAATTAATAAAGAATCTTTTACAAAAACCCCATCTTAAAAAACAACAATTCAAAAAGAAGAAAGATGGAAGGATAGAAGGGATTGAAAGCATGCAGAAAGGCTCAGAGAGAGATGTGTGTCAGCCAGGAGGTGTGATGAAAGGCCGGTGGGGAGACTCACACTGGGCGAGGGAGCGAGTGAGGAGAGGGCTGGACACCAGGGACAGAGGAAGGGCAAGTGCAAGTTAGTGACCCACTGAATGAGGAAGGCAAAGGAAGGCCGTGCTGAGTTAGACCCCACGGGGTGACAGCAGCAGTGGTTAGGCCCCAGAGCGGGTGGCACACACCTGGAGTGGACCGTGGAGTTTTTAGTTGTCTGGAAGATGGAGCAGAGCAGAGCAGCCCTGGGGATTGTCTTGGGAGGGAGAGAGCTCTTCTTTTCTGCTGATGGTGTGAGGAGTTGGAAAGAAGAAGTAAGAAGTTAGGGTACAGGGAACTCACCTCTGTGGTGTAGGGAGGATAGCAGTGTGCTGTTTGGTGTGGTTCCTGTAGCAGTCCTGTGTAGGAGCTCTTAGCCTCCACCTAGAGGTGCAAGGACTGAAGTTTGGACGTGAGTAACATGCCCAGAGCCACATAACTAGTAAGTGGTGGAGCTGGCACTTGAACCCAGGTTCTACCGGAATAATCTGGGTTCTTTCCACTAGACTGTGAATTCCTGAGTGCACAGCCGCAGTGTCCCAGGCTGCTAGTTGGAGATCTGCCTTCTGGCACCGTGCTCTGTGTTTAGTGTTAACGGCCCAGAACAATGCTGCTCTTCTCTCTCTTATAAAAATCTGTTTGTGTTTTGCAGTCCTTAGAAGGGATGGTTGTTTGTTTGTTTGTTTTCAATTTATTTTTGCCTACATTGTGTCTTTTTTTCTTTTTCAGTTAATTAATTAATTAATTAATGGCTGCGTTGGGTCTTCGTTGTTCCGCATGGGCTTTCTCTAGTTGCGGCGAGTGGGGGCTACTCTTCGTTGCGGTGCGCGGGCTTCTCATTGCAGTGGCTTCTCTTGTTGCAGAGCACGGGCTCTAGGGGCGCGTGGGCTTCAATAGTTGTGACACGCGGGCTCAGTAGTTGTGGCTCATGGGCTCTAGAGCACAGGCTCGGTAGTTGTGGCGCACGGGCTTAGTTGCTCCACGGCATGTGGGATCTTCCCGGGCCAGGGCTCAAACCCATGTCCCCTGCATTGGCAGGCGGATTCTTAACCGCTGAGCCACCATGGAAGCCCAGGATGGTTGTTTTTAAAGCTGAAATAGTTAAATTACTCATTTGCAGTAAATCAGATTAGGTAGGCAATGTTCTCAGACAGGATTTGGTAATTTTGGGGGTAATGTTTTAAACCTAAGAAATAGTTTTGAAGGATTAGAATCTGAAGACCCCCATCTGCTGAGTTTGGGGTGAGCTGCTGTGCTGTATGTATGAGAGTCTATTTTTTTTTTTTTAAGATTTTAAATTTATTTATTTATTTATTTTGGCTGCGTTGGGTCTTAGTTGCGGCATGTGGGATCTTCGTTGACGCATGTGGGATCTTTTTGTTGCTGCGCATGGGCTTCTCTCTAGTTGTGGTGTGTGAGTTTTCTCTTCTCTAGCTGTGGTGCGCAGGTTCCAGAGCACATGGGCTCTGTAGTTTGCATCACGCGGGCTCTCTAGCTGTGGTGCGCAAGTTCTCTAGTTGTGGCCCACGGGCTTAGTTGCCCGGTGGCATGTGGGATCATAGTTCCCAGACCAGGGATCCAACCTGCATCCCCTGCATTGGAAGGTGGACCACTGGACCACCTTCCAATGAACCACCAGGGAAGTCTCTATTACTCTTAATATGTTACTAGTAACCTGTTACTGAAGCTCAGAGTTTGCTAAATCAGGTAACATTGTTCTGAAATTTTACTTGTTAAAAATTAGATTGAAGCATTAGGAAGAAACATTTATTTTACACATTCTATTTTCTTGATACCCTGTTGGTTGCATTGTATTGAAATTCTGACACCTAATTAAGTTCGGTGCTTGGACTTTGTAATACATTACTCACGCAGTAAAGACAAACAGCATGATCCTAAATTGGCAACAGCAAAGTCAGTGTAATTGAGTTATATGGTGAGTCTCGGCATTTTCACAGGGATGGGTGCACCATGACATTTGGAACTCAGAAGGAAGTGCTTGCCATGGTTTTCCTCTTTTTTCCTCTTACATCCTCATCCTGCCACTGATAAGTGAGTAGAAGTTCTACCCCCAGTTGCAGGATGTGGTGTGACAGGCTATGAACTGGGTAACAGGTGTCTCGAGAGCGCTTCCAGGATTTCCTTCTGACACGCTTGTCCTTTCAGCAGTGGCTTGGGCTCTTCACATCCTAGCTCCGATTTTGTCTGCCTGTCGGGTGTTTGGTTCCCTTCTCTGTGTAGTTCTTAAATGATGCCTTTGACACTGGCCCTGCCTCACCTCCTCTATGCACCTTGCGGTCCTGGTGAGGCCGAGAAGCCTCCACGTGGCTGCCCTGAGGGCGTGTTGATGGTGCTGGAGGGACAGTCTGGGGGCGGGGCTTCGTGTGACCCAGGTCCTCTGAGCTGGGCTTCGAGGGACTTGAGCTGCTTGTCCTCCAAGATAGCTTTGAAGGAGGAGGGGTTTTCAACCAGTGGACACTGGACTTGGGGGAATAACGTGCCTGTGGGAGGGAGCTGCGCGAAGCGGGCAAAGGGCCCAGCACAGGGGTCTGGTTTCATGAAAGAAACGTGCTGCTCTAGACCCCGGCTGCTGGAGGGAGCCCTGGAGAGTGGCTTTGGAGTTCTGGATCGGGCCGTTTTGTGGAGGACTGACCGTTGAGCTCTGCGGTTCGGGCTTAGTGTTCTTGATGTTCTCTGTGTAGCTTCTGCTCATCGTTCTCGTCCCGGTTCACCTTGTGTCTCATCCCTGTGTTCTGCTCCCTCCTCTCCCAGCGCTGGCGCTGCCCTTTGCTCCCTGTTGGCCGGTCTGTGTGCAGGGCCTAGGGTTGCCAGGTAAGATACAGGACGCCCACCTACATTTGAATTTAGGGTAAAGAGCGAATATTTTTTAGTCTAAGTATGTCTCAAATGTTGCTGGGATGAAATACAGTGAGGTGGGTGCTGTGGTCGCAGTGCCTGGAGACAGAGTCTTGGCGTGACGTGGGAGAAGACCGTAAGGGGCTCTTGGGGCGGGAAGGCCGAGTGGAAGTGTAGGTGTTGGAAAGAGCGTGGCTGCATCAGACAAGGGGTAGGGAGAGGGTGGGAGCCAGGCGTTTGGCCTGAGGCAGGTAGGCAGGCGCCTGGAGAGGTGGGGCGGGGTGGGATTCGGGTCGCCAGGCTGTGATTCTTCCCTGACACAGAAGGAGCTGGAGCAGGGCTGGCAGGGGTGGTGGGCACGGAGACGAGGGGATGCTGTCAGCCAAGACCTGCATTGGGGGGCCGGGACGAGTCTCTACCGTGGCTCAGTGTCTCACTGTGCAGGCCGCACCTGAGATTGAGGAAGACAGCCTAGGGAGCTACCCTGCTGTGGTGCCGTCGTGGGGCATCTGGAGTCAGACCTGTTCAGACCCCTACCCTTGCGTCGGAGCTGTGAGAGGCTCAGGTGATCCTTTTCACGGTTGCTCTGAGGTCATCCTTACCTCTCAAGGTGAAGGAGGGTTGAATGAAATGCTGTGTGTGTGGAATCCCCAGCACAGTGCTTGGCATGCAGGGGGCCCTCAGGGTTTAGTTCCCTGCTTTCCCTCTTGCCAGTGAGGTTTCAGATGGACTGGAGAACAGTGGATTTTCACCATCCATTTAGGATTGTCGGTCCGCCAGGCAGCTAGCTAGGACACCACAGAAGGAGGTGCAGGTCAGCAGTGAGTCCCTGTGACTCTCCTTACATTTCATTCTGGGAGATCAGAGAGAGCCTTCTTTGAGCTGTCTGTCCTTTCCCAGAAAATGTGGATGGAAATCAAGGGTGTAATAGGCCCCATGTCATACACGTTCCCTGCTCTTTCAGTCAATTCTTTTGAGTTGGCTTTCTCAGCTCAACACAATGTCTGTGCAGATGAGACTGTATTTATAGTCTGCTGCAGAAAGACGAACATCTCCCTTCCCTCCTCGGTTTAAACCAATCTTTTCACGCCAGAGTTTTTCAGCCTTGACACTATTGATTTTTGGGGCCCTGTAGTTCTTTGTTGCGAGGAGTATCCTGTGCATTGTAGGATGTTTAGCAGCATCCCTGGCCTCTCACCCAGTTGTGACAACCAAAAATGTCTACTGACGGTGCCAAATGTCCCCTAGAGGGCAAAATTACCCACTGTTGAGACCACTACCTTATACTCAGTAGGTATAAGAAAAAAGTACTCCTTAGTATTTTTTATTGATTTTCATGTTATCTAATCAGTGAAGTGCTTATTGAAAAAAGATTTCAATTTTTATTACACTGAATTCAAATTCTAATTTATTTTAACTTGTTTAGTTTGGAAAGACTTTCTTTGTGCCATTGGCAAAACATTTCTCAAATCTAAAATTTTTAGCTTATTATTAAAGGGTTTATTACATTGTTACATTTGAATGATTAGTAAAATAAAAGAAAATGTTTCATTTTGTATTTCAGATCACAGTTTGTTATAAATGTACAAATATATTGAATTGATATTTTTAATTAAAAATATGGCCGACAGTTAATTTTATGAATACAGTATTGTGCAATTTTGTAACTGCCTGCCAGAAATCTGAGCATAAAGCCATGGTTTGGAGGGGTCATGAATAAACATTTTCTTTTTGTAAATATGGCTGAAGAGGGAGAGGAGACTCAAAATTTCTTGCATTCTGGGAGTTTGAACTTTGGGAACCAATTTGTTTTGGACTAAATCTGGAAAAACCATTTGTGTACTATAGCCAGAAATTCTTTTAGGCTGTCCTTTTCCAGCCTTGTCACTTGTCTGGAATGTTAAGTATCAGCAGTAGTTTAACGGCCCTTTAGTGACTTGTATTAAAAAGATCTCCAGAAATGGATCTAAAGAGGTCCGAGTATAAGATTAGGGTTTTTTTGTTGTTGTTGTTATTTTTTTCAAAGCAGTAAGAAGGAGAAGACTTATGGTTCTAAGTTTGAAAAATGCAGGGAGCTTCTAGTTGTTTCTAAACATTTCCTTGTGTTAAATCTTGCAGAGTAATAGAGAGAAATCATAAATTAGTATGAGTGGGTTTTTCTGTGGCCAAAACAAAGGGAAATAGAATTGCGCTTTTGGATTTTTGTTGCTGATAATTAACTCTTTTTTTCTAGTATCCTGTCTATCAGTAGTTGTGGTTTAGTGAAAAGAGTTCAGACTTTGGGCAAACTCCTTACTTCTGTAGCCTCAGTTTCTTCCTCCTTTCGAGGCACGTAGGGTGGTTTCGAGTCAAATGTGCTAGTGCTGGGCAGCACCGCCCTCCCCCAGGCAGCTTGCTCTGGCATTTACACAATAGCAACATCAGCAAAGTGTCTCACCCTCCTCATTACCCTCTGACTGTGTGCCCTTCACAAAGCCAAATTTTTGAAACGTTCTTCCTTCATCTCCTACTCAATTTTTTATCCCTTTCCAGTGAGGTCTGACTTTGCCCCGTCCTTCCACTTGGGGCTGTGTTGGCCCTGCTTGCCATCTCCTCCTTCTGGCCGACTTCAGTGTCCACTTGGGCACTTTCTCCTGTAGATTTGCCCCCAGGCTCCCTTCACCCAGCGTCGCCAGGCAGAGAGGAGGTAGCTCTGACGGCAAGGGGTGGAAGTTGGAGAGGAACTGCTTTTTCCTTTTCCTTCTTCTGTGGCCGCAAGGGCGTTTGGAGGGGAGTGCACACTTGGGGCTGGAGGTGGAAGTGGAGGAGAGGTCCCTCTGAAGGCCGCCTTTCCTCAGTGCCAGAGTTTGCATCATTGGCTTCTGGGAGCAGGTAGAACCACCATATTAAATGTGCGCATTAGTTGATAATCACACCCTAATTTTAGGCATGAAGTAAAATCCGTCTTAAAAATGAGAAAACATCATGTTATAATAAAAAATAAACATTTAAAAGACACAGATAATAGAGAACAAAGCACTGATTAGCAGTGGGGAGATGGATGGGGGAGGGGCAATATGGGGGTAGTGGGGTAAGAGGTACAAACTGTTAGGTATAAAATAAGCTGCAAGGATATATTGTACAATATGGGAAGTATAGCCAACATTTTATAACTATAAATGGAGTATAACCTTTAAAACTTGTGAATCACTATTGTACGTCTGTAACTTAAATAATGTTGTACAGCAACTATAGTTCAATTAAAAATGGACATAAAAAATAAGCTTTTAAAAATTGCCAGTCAGCTCCTTAGTCAGTAAGCATGGAAGTATTTTGAGCAGTAATGGACTTTTGTATTTAGATTCAGGCTAAGCACAGAATCACATGCCCGAAGGCATCTCCCTGGCCTCTCTCCTTCATGTCTCTGTCTCTTGCACCTTGAATACACGCCCACTTGCACATGTGCAGTGTTTTGACCTGGCAAAGCTCAGGCTTTTGTCTGAGTAAGCCTTGCCTTTTTCAGTGGAGTCCACTCCAAGTCTGTCTTTAAAATGTACACCTTTAAATGCACTATCTGGTTGTGTGTTGCAATTCACAATAAGAAAGTTTAAAAAAAATGTATATGTTGAGGAATTCAGTATAAGAAGTCTATTGCATTATGATTTATTTAATTAAAACATTTCTCATTGAATTTC
The DNA here is from genome assembly GCF_949987535.1 of Balaenoptera acutorostrata. Taxonomy (NCBI): domain Eukaryota; kingdom Metazoa; phylum Chordata; class Mammalia; order Artiodactyla; family Balaenopteridae; genus Balaenoptera; species Balaenoptera acutorostrata. The sequence continues at coordinate 67,756,027 of NC_080076.1, read as the reverse complement.
TTTTCAATGTTTTGTTTGGTTTTGTAGAACTCATGATTTTATCAATTGGTTTTGGTTATTGGTTTTGATCCATTTAGTAGCAACTTTTACTTACAGACTCTTATTTATTTATTTAAATTTATTTTATTTTATTTATTTATTTTTGGCTGTGCTGGGTCTTTGTTGCTGTGCACAGGCTTTCTCTAGTTGCAGCGAGCGGGGGCTACTCTTCGTTGAGGTGCGCAGCCTTCTCATTGTGGTGGCTTCTCTTGTTGTGGAGCACGGGCTCTAGGCGCACAGGCTTCAGTAGTTGTGGCACGCAGTTCAGTAGTTGTGGCGCATGGGCTTAGTTGCTCCGAGGCATGTGGGATCTTCCCGGACCAGGGCTCAAACCCGTGTCCCTGGAATTGGCAGGTGGATTCTTTTTTTTTTTTTTTTTTTTATAAAGTTTTTTTTTTTTTTAATTTATTTATTTATGGCTGTGTTGGGTCTTCGTTTCTGTGCGAGGGCTTTCTCTAGTTGTGGCAAGTGGGGGCCACTCTTCATCGCGGTGTGCGGGCCTCTCACTATCGCGGCCCCTCTTGTTGCGGAGCACAGGCTCCAGACACGCAGGCTCAGTAGTTGTGGCTCACGGGTCTAGTTGCTCCGCGGCATGTGGGATCTTCCCAGACCAGGGCTCGAACCCGTGTCCTCTGCATTGGCAGGCAGATTCTCAACCACTGCGCCACCAGGGAAGCCCCGGCAGGTGGATTCTTAACCACTGCGCTACCAGGGAAGCCCCACGCTCCAATTTAGTTTGCTAAATTTCAATTTTCCCTTGACAGTGTGATTCCTTCTCAGTGTTTTAGTCTCTTCTTAATTTAAAATTTTAATATGATCCCTACATTTTGAATATGGAGTTTGTGAAATAAGAGATAAATGTATTTAGGTTGCTTTGGTTGAAACCTTTTTTTGAATTTTAGTGGGATATTATCAATATATAACAAAAACATAAAAACATCATAGCTAATAAGCAATTTCCTTTTTTAAAAAAGTTTTGATTCCTGGTTCTTGAGGTATAAATTGTGAAATAGGATAGTTGAATTTTTGAGTGATCCTAATCCATCCTCCTCGCCTATAAACAAGGCTCACAGAGTTAGCATGACTTGCTCAGGGTCATGCAGGCATGCCAGGCCTGAGACCACAATCCAGGTCTCCTGATTAGCGTTCCAGGGAACTCCCTACCGTATATTTTCAGTGTTTCCTGATATGTAATTTTCAGTGGGAAAGAACCAGAAGCAAGTGTTGTTTGTTGACATCTATGTGCCACAGTGTATAATTTAATGAAGTAGTGAGTAAAAATAATCTTTAGTCATTCCTTATGGAGGGTTTCTCTGACAGAGTGTCTTTTGAGTTGCTGCTTTTATTTAAATAAAGCATTAGTCATACTTGGGGCATGCAGTGTGTTGTTATAGATTACGATAGCTCACATTTATGCCATCATTACTGTGGGCCACCCTGCTAAACACTTTAGGTTCATTATTTCATTTAATCCTCCCAAAATCCTTATAAGGAAGGGAGTATTATTTCCAGCCCATTTTACATATGAGGAAACTGAGATTTCAGAGAGGTTAAGTAACTTGCCGAGGGATACAGATTTGAACAGGCATGGTGGGTGGGGCAGTCTCCAGATACTGTAAATAAGCACAGTGGATTTAAAAGTTATCAATTAAATAACAATTCCTTTTTTTTTTTTTCTGGCTGCTCCACCCAGTATGTGGGATCTTAGTTCCCTGATGACCAGGGATCAACCCGTGCCCCCTGCAGTGGAAGCCCAGAGTCTTAACCGCTGGACCGCCAGGGAAGTCCCCACAATTCTATTTAAATAGTTTTAAATAGCAATACATTTAGTGTAACAGAGGGGACAAATGATTCTACTTGGAGGTGAATAGGAGGTGCATAGAGGAGTTCAAAGGAAGAAGTGGTGACCAATCAGGATCCTTGTGTGTCTACAGGTGGGAGGATTAGGGACCACCCCTGTAGTTAACACCAAGGGCTCCTGTCCCGCACTGTGCCAGGGCTGAAGGTGCTTCTTGGTGAGGGATGGCCTCAGAGCTCCTTTGTGGTTTCCAGGACAATCTGTCTTCTCCTCCGCTCAGGGAGGAGCCTTCTTGTTGCAATATAATGACAGTTAAGGTAAATTCTTAAGGTCCTCTTGGCATTATTTCTGAAACTTGATTGGTGTGCTTTTCATGGGTGGATGGTTGGGGAGGGTGGAGTTTCTGAATCACTGAAAGAAATTGCCATCCCTGATCTTGGATTGTTGTACCATTTTTCTGACCTTTGAGCCCTGGTGAAAAAACTTCTGGAATGAGTGTGTTGGGATTTTTGTTCTCTTTGTTGGTCTACACATGTTATTTTGTACAATAACTATAAATTAGGTTTTATCAACTCCTCTTTATAGGAGAGGAAACATTTGCAAACATACGAAGTGATGAAGTGATTTGCCTGCAGTCACAGTTTGTGTGGCAAAGCTGGAGTGTGAACCCAGCTTTCCTGACTTGAAGTTCAGTGCTGTGCTGCTGTTTTGAGGCCCGGGATTGGGTGGGGGTCTGGTAACACATCACAGAGCCTGTTCTCTACCTGTAACATCACCATCAGCTGCGTGAGGTGTATTAGAAGGATTTTGGAGTCAGGAGGTACCTTCAAGATTCCTTAGAATTCAGCCTTTTATTGTAGGTGAGGATCCTGGTTGGACAAGTGACTTAAGATTGAACACAGTGCTTTTTAGAGAAGAACTAATGGGTTTTAAATTGAAGTCAGAATTTAAAAATATCTCAAAGGCTGGACCTTAAGCTGAATTTGACCAAATGATAATTTTAACAGATAGGTGTAAACTTTTTCAGAATATAAGTTACACAGCTATGAAACGGAGAAAAGTGGAGTATTTACTGTTCAGTTTCTTCAACATTTCTGTGTGTTTGAAATTTTCATAATAAAATGTTATCGGAAAAAAAGAGAAAAGCAGCTTAGCAGCAGTTTGTGTGAAAGAGGCTTTGTAGTATTAGGTAACCATGAACTCAGGAGGAGCCTCTGGTAGCTCCTGGCCAAACAGGGCTTTTTCTTAGATGAAGTTGAGAAGTTCAGTGTCTAGATGGAGAAAGTAATAGTCGGCTGGACTCTGCTTGCAGACCAGGTCCTCCTCCTGTCTGTGCCAATGGCACAGGTGTGCGAAGTCTGGAGTAGGGGCTGGAGACTCTCAGACCGACGTGGGGGAAGGGCAGACTTATCAAAGCACTGTGCTGGTCCTCAGATCCTGGGAGAGCTGTGGGCTGAGGGTACTTTTGTTTTGAGTGTGGCACTCAGATTCAGGTCAGAGGAAAGGAGTTACAGGGAAGGAGATGCCCTTCTGGCCCCTCTCCCCGAGCCCCCATATGGTGTCCTTCAGTCCATCCTCTGCAGCACCAGGTTTCTCTTTAGGAAGGACGCATCCAATCAGGGCGGCACTGCCTTCAGCCTTCAGTGCTGTGTGTCAGACCGAAGCCCTTCCCCGCTGGTCGTCACTGTGACGTTTCTCTGTTTGAGCAGGCCCAGGTCTTCAGGGGCCCCGTGCTTTCTTACACCTCTGACCTGTACCTCCCTTCCTGTTCTGCAAGGGCAGAACCAGGGACGATGTCCCCCTGCTCCCACCATACCTTGTACATGTATGCCCCTCATATTTGCAGTAGATTCATCAAGGATGGAGACCTGTTCACTTATGCACCTCATTCTTTCCCTAGACTGTGAGCCCCTGGAAAGTAGGTATTTTTGTCTTAATCAGCTTAGGATGTCCATCTATTTATTTATCCTTGTTTCACTAGCTTCCCAGAGAATTGGCGTTTGGCTCTTCTTGGCACAAAATAAGTGTTCAGTGACTGTTAAGCAAGTAATGACTTGCTTCCTAACTTAGTAGTCAGTATGCTCCATTTTTTGTCAGTGGTGCTGCATGTGGAGTTTCCTATAAGGGACCTCCAAGATATTTTCCATTTTTAAGAGTCTGTGGTTTGATTTTTAGATAGTATTTTACCTGCCATATGTGGAAGGTAAGAGATGGCCCTTTGTTTTCCTTATGTGATCTCCTTATACATGTAAAGGAAACTCAAGCTTCCTGTGTGGCTGCGGCTGTGTAATTAGCTTTAGGCAGGGCTCCTAGAGCTGTAAATCCTGTACTGGGACATCCTGGTAAGAGGTCCAGCCACCCAGATTGCAGCCTTCTCACTGAATGCAAGCTTATTTGTGTAAATGAGAGCAGTTGTGTCTCTGCCCTTGCCTAACAATTATTTTAAATAAAAAAGTAGCAGCCCTCTATAAATGAATATGATTATAGCTAAGGTTTTTACTTTTACAGCTGTAACATAATACATACTGATTTAGACCTGGTAATAAGTTTTCTAAAATCTATCCAAAAGGTAGATTTTATATTAAATAACATGGTAATTAGCACCTTCAAAATGAAAAATATTGGTCAGGAGTACCAGCACCGATAGGACAAGTAGGTGAGTCTAGAAGGGGCAGATTGAGCAGTATAATTTTAGTGTTGTTACATTTTGTTCATCTCTTGTGAAATCTTCATTGAGATAAAAATTGCCGGTTTCTGAGGAAGTGCTTGTGTATGGTTGCATTGGAGGCCATATGGATTGGCGGGCAGGGTGTGGGGTTTGGATTGAGACTACTGTCACTAAAGAATGGTTGACCCAGGGAGAGTTACATCATCAGCGCCCACCTGTGGAGATTCAGGGACCTGTGCTGGGTGTGGTGCAGCTGGGGCATGATGCCTATCCGTGGGAGGGGCTCGCAGCCTTCAGTGTCTTTCCCTTTTTGGGGAGCAGTGCATATATTTCAATGTTTTTGTTTTCAGAAATATTTAATATCTTAAGAAATATTATTTGAGAAATACATGTGACACACTCCTTGGATTATTGTTATTTGAGATTATTCTTAGTGTATGTAGAGAGACAGCATCCATCCTGTTTTTGTGAGGAGAGCTACTTTTTATTCCCCCCCACACCTTGATTTCACTGGACTAGAGGTGGTGGTGGGTGCCTATGTGACACCCTCGTGCAGGCCGGGGAGGTGTAGTGGTAACTTCCATCGCACTCCTTTCGAAGCTTTCAGACCCTGGAAGTGCTGCATGCTGTGTTGTCCTCTCCCTCCACTCCGCATCTCTCCCAGGCCTGGGGCTCCAGGGAGGGTCTGGGCCAACAATTCCTGCTCCTTAACCTGGTGCAGGGGGCCAAGGTCTCTGGTGAATTACCACCTGTTTTGGAGGATCCTTGTCCTTAATAGGGGTCATTTTAGAAAATTGTGGAAGCTTTTTTGACTGTCTCAATGGTTGGTAGAGACTGTTGATATTTAATAGGTAGGGGCCCTGGAATTCTAGACTCAGTGAAGTGACAGTTCTGCAGAATGAAAACTTATCCTGAGATCTGCAAAACTTTGGAATATCTTTCTGAATAATTTATATGGATTAAAAAAAAAACTTGTTTATGACTGAGCCTAGAATCTTATTCCATCTTACACAAAGAAAGCATTTTTTTAACATACTTTTTGGTATATATGGAATTTTCCAGGGTTGTAGTTACTGTAGACACTGAGGAGAAATTGTTTTGTTCTCAGCTATGAAGTGTATTAGGGTTCTCCAGAGAGATGGAACCAATAGGACGGAACCAACCTTATTATAAGGAGTTGGCTCACATGCATATGGGGGCTGAGGAGTCCCAAGATCTGCAGTTGGTAGGCTGGGGCCCCCGGAGAGCCACTAGCCTAAGTTCCAGTCTGAGAGTTGGAGTCCAAAGCCAGGAAAAGACTGACATCCCAACTCAAGAAGTCAGTCAGGAAGAGTCCCCTCGGACTCCAGCCTTTTTGTTCTATTCAGGTCTTCGATTAGTTGGATGAGGCCCGCCCACATTAGGGAGAACACCTGCTTCACCCAGCGTATGAATTCAATCATTAATCTCAATCAGAAACACCCTCACACCCAGAATACTGTTTGACAAAATGTGTGGGTGCCCTGCGGCTCAGTCAGGTTGACATAAGATGAGCCGTCACACCAAGTGTGGTTCCCCCTTTTAGAAAATCACATTCTGGAGAGCGTGCATGGAGATGGCATGTATCTGAGTTGCCAGGACCTCGTGCCCAAGTCAACACTGTAACTGTCAGAGTCACAGTGATTCAACTTAGAGCTGTGCATTTCTGACTGTTTTATTCCTAGTATAGTCTGGCTTGAACAGTTACGTGTCAAAATTCATATTTATTTTATTTTATTATTTTTTATAAATTTATTTATTTATTTATTTTTGGCTGCATTGGGTCTTCGTTGCTGCACGCAGGCTTTCTCTAGTTGTGGTGAGTGGGGGCTACTCTTCGTTGCGTTGCGTGGGCTCCTCATTGCAGTGGCTTCTCTTGTTGCAGAGCATGGACTCTAGGTGTGTGGGCTTTGGTAGTTGTGGTCCGCAGGCTCAGTAGTTGTGGCTCGTGGGCTCTAGAGCGTAGGCTCAGTAGTTGTGGCTCATGGGCTTAGTTGCTCCGTGGCATGTGGGATCTTCCTGGACCAGGGCTTGAGTTTCCCCTGCATTGGCAGACGGATTCTTAACCACTGAGCCACCAGGGAAGCCCAGCAGGCGGATTCTTAACCACTGTGCCACCAGGGAAGTCCTAGTAACTCTGTGTTTAACCACTTGAGGAACTGCCAGATTATCTTCCAAAGTGGCTGCACCATTTTGCATTTGTGCCAGCAGTGCTTGAGGGTTCCAATTACTCCACGTCCTCTCTAACATTTGTTACCATCTATCTTTTTGATTATAGCCACCCTAGTGGGAGGGAAGTCGTAGTTCATTAGGTTTTAACTCTGGGACAGAGACAGCAGCAGGAAAGGGACAGTCTATTACGTTGTCCAGTATGGTGTCTACCATGTAACTTTAAATTTAAAAAAACTAAAATTAAATAAAATTTAAATTTTAGTTCCTCAGTCACACTAGCCACATTTCAAGTGCTCAGTAGCCACAAGTGGCTAGTGGCTACTGTATTTCGGATAGCACAGATGGATATAAAACATTTTCATAGTTGCAGTAAGTTCTGTTGGATTGTGCTGGTCTAGAAAAAGTTAATTTGACAGCAGCTGGAGGAGTAGGCAGAGAATGGGAGAGGGTCTGAGTGGTGTAGGAAGGAGTGCAGGCGTGGAATTTGGAGCAGAGAAGAAAGAAACTTTGGGGAGCCATTTACAAGATATGAGACTTAGAAAAAAGATAAATACAAAGGGAAAGTGAGACGTTGAAGGAAAGATTCTTAGGAACTTGATTTTTCTACAAAATCAACTTAGTGATGGGTCCAATCTAATTCCTTAATTTTACAGGTAGAAAAGCACAAAGTTGCCAGTTGGCAGGGATCAGCATAACTGTGGTGCACGTGTTGTGGGAAGCCGCTCCTGTCTGTCTTGGTCATTTTCAGTGTCCTCTGGGAACCTATAAGGAGCAGCTTGGTGGAGCTAAACTAGAGGGAGTGCCAACTCTGGGCTGAGTGCTCCAATGGGAAGGGAAGTAGAAAGCAGAAGGCTTCAGGGCAAGCAGACGGGTGATCTGATTGTCACCAAGTACAGCATTTTCTGGAAGGAAGAACCAGGAAGTTGGGAGAAGTCTGGAGAGGAGACTGAGGTCTCGCTGTGTTTTGCTTGGTGTCAATAACAGTGTTCTTTTTGCTCCGAGGTCTTATCACGGTGAGGGTGGAGCGGAGCCCCCTTTGCCCTGTCTCACTGTTCTGCCACCAAACCAGTTGGTACAGTTTGTGTTACGTCAGGCAAGATAAATCTGGAGCGTTCAAGCACAGTCTAGGTGAAGTGTTCATTGAAGCTATTGGAATGAGCCTTTTCTTTTCCAAAAGGCTATTCTGTAAGTTTCTCTTTATTTTTATTAGTGTGTAGAAATCTTCCTAAAATAGACCAACTTCTTTTTTGTGCTCAGTGTAGTTTCTCAGCGTCATTGTACATAAACTTCCTTACGTTCACAGTAGGCTTTCATTTTCTTTAGTCGTATTATTTACTTTACCCAGACCAGGCCAATGTGTCTTTCCAAACATGATACTACTGTAGAGACTGCTTTTCTAGCTCAGCTAATAGAGGTATGTTCAAGGGTTTTTCTGGCCGTAGTTCTGTGTGTGGCCAGTGTTATTCCAGGTCCTCTAAGCTTGAAATCGAGTCTGTTCCACTTAGGCAAAAGGTTTGCTGTCGTGGTTTTAAGGGTGTAAAAGAGTGCCCTTACTTTCTGAACCAAATATTGAGGCTTATGTTCTTATAAGACATTTTGATGCTTCCTCTTGATAAAAGAGATATACTGGGAAATATATTTAGATCCTGAATGTTGGAGTTTCTGGGCTGTTTTGCTGGTTTATGTGGAAATATCACAACAAATATTTGAAATTAGGACTGTACTGGATAATTTGGAAAGTGTGATCACCTTAGAGACCTGCAAAGTGGCTCATTCTCAAGTGCCGGGATGATTATTGCTTCACTAAATGTACTGTGTGTTAGCCAGTTCTGTTAGAGATGTAGGATATTCTTTTTACTGAGAGAACTAGAATGCACAAAATAATTTCAAGTTAGTAGTGTTCAAGAAGGAAGCCTTGAAAACAGGGTGCATTCTGATTAATAAGTCTAAGAATTTTTCATCCTTTATTTTCTGTAGCGACATCCAACTTTCAAACATTTTTATTTAGTTCATGGTAAGATCCTTCAAAGACAAATTTTTAAAGAGCTTTCTTACAGTTTTGTTCTCGGTATAATGCCATTTCTCTCCACAGATTTGCTTGTAAATGCATCACGAAGAGGCAGCCCAGAATGAAGAAAACAAGCAGGAGTGTTGGCTCAGTGCCTAAGGTGTCTGGGATAAGCAAAGTGCAAACAGCAGACAAAACGAAACCCGAAAACAGCTCTTCAGCATCTGCAGGAGGCAAACTCGTAAAGCCTGGAACAGCAGCTTCGTTGTCAAAGGTATTTACGTGGTTTTGTTTAAATATGTGACGAATTGTAGGAGGAGTGAGTCTTCATATGATGTTTGATTTATCACATAAACGTTATTTAGGATTCACCCTCTTCAAAGAGAGTTCATGGTGTGGTGGACTTAATTGGTGTTTCGTCGGTCTTTACGAACGAAACCAAGTAGCAGGCTTACTTGTGAGCAAATCGCTGTGCCGGTGTGGGAGAGCCTGCCTTCAAGGAGCTTGTGGAGGAAAGGATGGAGGCAAGTCACTTGCACGAACAACTAAAATACAAGTGAAAAAAAAGTCAGATGCCCTGGGAGAGCAGGAGAGTAGCGTAAACAGTTTCAAGTAGGAAAATATTGTTTCTGCCCGAGTAGGCTTAATGAAAAGAGCATGTGCGTGAGGTCTTAAAGGACGGCCAGTATGACATTCCTGAAACCCCTGAACAGGGGTTTTTATTCCCACCCACCCCCCTACACTGTTACCATAAACTGTTACTTGTTTTTTGACAACTGATCCAGTATTAATCCCAGGCAAAATTGGGTGATATTAATTTAGTCAGAGCATAACTAGTTTTCTTGTTACACTCCTTTCTTTAGAGGCTAGTTTATTTCTTGTTAGTAAAAGGTAGTGGTACGTTAGATCCCGGGCTTCGGGAGCAGACAGGCCCAGGCTGGGCATGTGCGTCCTAGGGCTGCGGTCAGGATGGAAGTGAGGGTGTAGGAAAGAGGACGGCGCAGGGCCTGGCTCACAGCAAGGGCTTTGTAAGGGACTGGCAGTAGGGTTTTTCCTGGTTAGCTCTGGAAACTTCCTGCAGCTCAGGATTGATTCCTGACAGTAGCAGGCTTCCCATGGGTGTTCTCAGTGTCTGTGTTGAGATGACTCTGGGCCATTTTTCTGCTGGTCAAGTCTTAGGTTCACTGGACAGAGATGCACATGGTCTTTTTCCAGTCTTTCTCAGTCCAGAATTCATTTATTTGTTCTTTGCTTGCTTGTTTTGAGGTTTGGTGTTTTGGGGTAGAAACTTTGACTCCATGGAGAAAACCTGGAGAGAGTTTTTGCTTGTCTGATAGGGAGGAAGGAAGAAGTACCTGAAACGCAATCTGTTCAGAAGCCTTTTGTCCAGGAAAGGCTTTACAGATGTGACTTAATTATTTTAAGAAGCACCTCACAGGAGCAGCTGATGAGGGACTTCCTTATATGTGTTGAAAGACCTAGCAGGAAATGCTGGTTTTTCTATTCCAGGGTTGTCGAAACTGAATGCATACTTACTCTGTGGGCTTGGAGATGCCACCAGATTTTCTCCTTGCTACATCCCTGATGAGCAGCTGGGTGTCATCCTGCGGCCTGGAGGGTGATACCAGGAGTAGACCTTTGCCCTACTTCCGTTAGTCTGAATCAGCACGCTGAGCAATTTCCTTGGTGGCAGTGCTGCCTCTCTCTCGTGTAAGAAAGCTGGTATTTTCTGCCCCAGCTGTTCACTCAGTTGCTCGCCTGTTTTCAGAGTGGAGCGCCTGTGTGCCTGGGTGACCCGTGACTTATGGGGCTGGAGGAGCAGGCTGAAGCGTTGGCACGGGGTGTGCACTACTGCCTGCCTTGTTGCCTCCTCCTCGCTGGCAGGCAGTGTCTCTGAGGTTCACTCCGGAGCGTGCCCTGAGCAGCATGTCAGGTCTTCCAAAGCATGTATCCTGAGTCGATGGCAGCCTAGTCTTGAGCAGTGAGTACTTCTTCATTGTAAGGCAGAACCGTATCCCTGCTCTGTGCCAGCTGTCCATGGCTTTGCTGAGTTGGCTGATTTACGTAGTTCTGTGTGTGCGTGTGTGTGTGTGTGTGTGTGTGTGTGGAGTGGGGAGGGTCATAGAAGAGGTGAAACTATTTGGGAACACTTTACCTCAACTGGAGCAAGTGCTTTTACTTAAAAAAGGAGGGGGAAAAAGTCATTGAATAGAAATTAGAGTAAGAAGATAAGGAAAGAAGAAAATAGTGAAAATGATAGAAAAATTGGAAAAAGCGAAAGGACCTAGGGAACCCACAAACTTGTTATTTTATTTTTCTAAGTTTCCATATTTCACTGTGCTTCTCTAGCATATGGTCACATCCCACAACTTGAATTCTGTAACTGATGGAGCCTTGATGATTACCAGAAAAATGAAGCATTTGGCTTTTAATCATTGAGACACCGTGTCCACATATCCACTCTCGTGGACACCCACGCGGTGTCTGTCACTGCGCAGGATTCACATAACACCAACACTTTTCTTACACTTGGCAGGGTACAGGGATATGTGTTTCTTTTTTTGGCTGCAACCAAGGATTGAACCCAGCCCTAGCATTGAAAGTGCCGAGTCCTAACCACTGGACCTCCAGGGAATCCCCAAGGATATGTGTTTCTTTACCTCTCATTTCAAATGTTGTTTGCAGCTAGGTCTAGTGAGATGTAGGGAAGGACCTTTCTGAGTCTGAATGGAGCTTCTGTAAACATGAAAAGAAGCACTACGGTTGTTCCCAGCATGTTTGGAGGAAATTGGTCCCATTTCTGTGAGTAGCTGTAACATCTGGCTTGGGCCTTTGTGTGGGTCATTCTTCTTTGTCACAGCCAGCAGAGAGGGTTATTTCCAGGTAGAGGTGGTCTCCTACATGCCTGCACTTTCCGGCTGTCCACACTTAATCCTTTAGAAGTAGTACACTTTTTCATTGTCCTGGGGATACTTTTTTCTAAAACTTGATAGATGAGAGTTAATAAGTTAGGGTTTATCTAAATAATTGATGATTCTCAATGATGATTTGTGATCATACCTTTTCAGTGTAAAAGTTAGTTCACAGTTTGACTGAGTAATCCATCTCTGAAACATGGAAGGTAGAAATTTTAAACTAATCTTAAATTATGAGGTGGAGATGCAGACTATGAAACTTGGACTTTACCTGGAGAAGCATGTATTCTTTGGTTGTATTATTTCGTTATTTGTATCTGTATGTTTTTACCAAATGATTTGTGTTTTGCACCTGTTATTAAGAAGTAGGCTAAAAATCTATTCCTTCATCAATTTCGTTTTTTGGACTGTTGCTGACGGGGGATGTTTACATGTGGGAATGCACATGTATTTATAGAACTGTGTAACAAAAATTAAAACAGAAAAAAGTATCAGAGCCTTCGTGTAAAAGGCAAGTTGGAAAGTGCAGAGTTGTTTCTTGTTTTGTTTTTACTTTTCTGATAAAGTAGAACATACACCCAGAGAAGTTCACAAAGCATCTGTGTTGGGCTTAGTGAGGGGTGAATGTACCCTGGGCCACCAGCCAGGTCAGGAAGCAGAGCCTGCCTGCACCTCAGTGGCCTCCCCCCCGACCCCTCTGTGCCCCCTTCATCACTGCCCTTTTCCTTCCTCTCCGGAAGTAACTACCACCCTAACTTCTAGCCCCCAAGATTCATTTTGCCAGTTTTGGATCTTTATAAAGATGTTTTGGACATGAAGTTCTTTTTATGTGTGTCTGGTTTCCTTAACTCTGTTTAGGTCATGATATTCATCTCTGTTGTTGCCTATAGCAGCAGCTCCTCCCTTTTTTTTTTTTAATTGAAGTATAATTGATTTACAATATTGCGTTAGTTTCAGGTGTACAACAAAGTGATTCATCTATATTATATATTTTTTTAGATTATTTTCCATTATAGGTCTTACAAAATATTGATTATAGTTCCCTGTGCTGTAGTAAATCCTTGTTGCTTATTTTATGTATAGTAGTGTGTATCTGTTAATCCCGTACTCCTAATTTATCCACCCCCCTGCCACCTTCCCCTTTGGTAACCATAAGTTTGTTTTCTATGTCTGTGAGTCTGTCTGTTTTGTATATACATTCATGTGTAAGCAGCTCCTCCTTGCTGATTACTAACCGTGGAATGTCCACAAGCCATAGACCTCTTCTGCCCTTGATGGACATCTATCTGGAGTTTCCTTTGGGGCTATTAGTCATAGTACTGTTATGAACATCCTACACACGTCTTTTATATGCAGGTACACCCATTTCTGTTGACTCCATAAGCAGGAGTGAAATTGCTGGGTTGTAGGGTGCATGGCGTTCACCTTTCATAGGTAGATAACCAGTCATTTCCCAAAGGGGTTACTCTGGGATGCCCCACATCCTCACCTGCACTTACATTACTCTTTTCATTGTAAACATTCATAGAGGTGTTATAAAGTGGCTTTAATTTGCATTTGCGTTGTTATCAATGAAATTAAGCAGCTTTTCATGTCTTATTTTTAAGTGTTTAGTGGACATTTAGATATTCTCTTATGTGAAGTGCCTGTTCAAATCACTTGCCTATATTTTTACTGTGGTGTCTTTTTTTCCTCAACTTTTGTGTGTATGTGTGGTAAAACACACAGAACATTTATCATCTTAACCATTGTTAAGTGTACAGTTTTGTGGCATTAAGTACATTCACACTGCTGAGTAACTGTCACCACCGTCCATCTTCAAAACTTTTTCATTTTCCCAGACTGAGACTCTGTCCCCATTGAACACTAACTCCCCATCTCCTCCTCCCAGTCCCTGGCAACCACCATTCCACTCTCTGTCTCTGTGAGTCTGACTACTCTGAGTACTTCATGTGAGTAGAATTACACAGTATTTGTCTTTTTGTGACTGGCCTATTTACCGTAGCAAAATGTCTTCAGAGTCATCTACGTTGTAGCATATTGCAGAATTTCCTTCCTTTTTAAGGCTGAATAATACTCCACTGTATGTATAGATCACACTTTGTTTATCCATGCTTCCATCAGCAGATACTTGGGTTGCTTCTACCTTTTGGCTATTGTGAATAATAGCTGTGAACATGGGTGTGCAAATATCTCTTAGAGACCCTGTTTTCAATTCTTTTGGGTATATACCCAGAAGTGGAATTGTGGGGTTGTATGGTACTTTGATTTTTAATTTTTGAAGACCAACCATACTGTTTTCCACAGCACCTGCACCATTTTATATTCCCACCAGCAGTGCACAAGGGTTCCCCTTTTGCTAATCCTTGCAAGCACTTGTTTTTTCTGTTTTTTGATAGTAGCCGTCCTAGTGGCTGAGGTGGTGCAGTGTGTTTCTTTGTACTGATTTATCGTTCTTTACCTATTCTAGACGTGAACACTTTGTCATTTATATGCGTTGTACATATATTCTCCTACTCTGTGCCTTCTCTTTCTGCTTCTTTCTGTTTTAATTAATTAATAATTAATTAATTAATTGGCTGCGTTGGGTCTTCGTTGCTGTGCACAGGCTTTCTCTAGTTGCGGTGAGTGGGGGCTACTCTTCGTTGTGGTGCGCGGGCTTCTCATTGTGGTGGCTTCTCTTGTTGTAGAGCTCGGGGTGTAGGCGCGTGGGCTTCAGTAGTTGTGGCACACGGGCTCAGTAGTTGTGGCTCACGGACTCTTAGAGCACAGGGTCAGTAGTTGTGGAACATGGGCTTAGTTGCTCCATGGCATGTGGGATCATCCCGGACCAGGGCTCAAACCTGTGTCCCCTGCATTGGCAGGCGGATTCTTAACCACTGAGCCACCAGGGAAGCCCCCAGAAATACATAATTTTTTTCTTGATCTGTTTCAGTGTAAATTGTAGAGCTAATGCTCCTTTACTGCTGAATATTTCAGTGTGTATTTCCTAAAAAAACAAGACCATTCTCTTATAACCATAGTACAATGATAACATCTGGAAATGAACATTGATAAAATGCTAGTATCTGATCTGTAGACTTTAGTTAAATTTCACCAATTGTGCTAATGTCCACTTTAGCAAAAAAAGAAGAAAAATTTTTTTCTGGTCCAGGATTCAGTCCAAGGTCGTGAATTGCATATAGCTGTTCTTCATTCTCCTTAAATTTGGAATAGTTCCTCAGTCTTTGTCTTTTAGGACCTTGACATTTACTAAAGCATGTAGTCCCGTTTGTTTGGCTGACTGTCCTCCACATTTGGGTTTGTCAGTGTTTCCGTAGGCTGGGGCTGCAGGGTCCCGCAGGAGTCCCACAGAAGCTGGGCGTCCTAGGTGCAGCATTTCCAGAGGCACGTGGTGTGTGGTGTCAGTGTTCCTGGTGATGATAACTTGGTGAAGGTGGTGTCTGCTAGGTTCCTCCACTATCAGGTTACTACGTTGCCTTTTGTAAAAATAAGTATCTTGTCGAAAATACTTCGACACTGTAAATATCCTCTCTCTCATCAAACTTTCACGTTAGTTTTAGCAATTTTGAGTAATTCTTTCCAGAATCAATTATTACTATGATTATTAGTATGATTTTTGCCAAGTGGTAACTTTATAATTCCATCATTCTTTCTACATTTATTAGTCAGCATTCTACTATAAGGAAGAGTTTTTACTTTTCTCCCATTTGTGTATTCATTTATATTAGTGTGGATTCATGGGTTCTTCTTCAGTGGGCTGTAAACTGTTAGCATCATTTATTTTGATGCTCAGATTGTCCCCAGTTTGGCCGGTGGGAGTCCCTTCAAGCTGGCTCTCGTGTCCTTCTGACATGTTCCTCGTATTCTCTGAGCAATTTCTTAATTTCTGGCACAGTAAATATCCTGCTTTTCCAGCCCCAGCCGTAGAATCAGCCTTGTCTTCAAGGAGGCCTTGATCTTTTCAGTGGGGACTAGAATTTAAACCATCTGGAAGCTAGGTGTGCTCATGGCTTTTGCACATATTGTTTCTAAGCCCTTTTAGCAGACAGAGGTAGGAGCACGCACACGTGTGTACATGCATATCTATACCAATTTCTGTATCTGCTTCTTTCCATACACATTAAAACCTCAGAGTTCACACTGATACTTCCAATTCCAGTTACTACACAAAGTTGCTAGTAGCCTTTGCACTTTCCATAATTGTAATCCCTTCCTCTGACAGTGGCATTGGTTATCTATAATAGATTTGTTTATTTTCTCATTCCTAGAATATACAGAAAATACAGATTTGTTTACTCTTACCACTGCAAAAAACAATTCTACCAGCTGGAATTCAGAATTTATACTTTTTTGTATTTAGCTTGAGAGTTTGAGGGTTTATGGTCAAAATAGTGTGTTCAAAAGATACTTGATTGCCCCCATCCCAACCCCATGTGGTTGTATGATTCATTTGAAATGGAGTTGTGTCCATTTGTTCCCATCGTGTTCCACTTTAGGGTCCCCCCACCCTTGTTTGTTTAATTACTCATTGTGAACACGTGAAGCACTCCCGTGGTTCCACGCGTCACAGCTGTATGAGATGTGGTCAGAGAAGTGCCCCCCCCCATCCTCCTTACTCTGTCTCCACCCACTGCTTAGAGGTAAGCAGTCTAATTTAGTTTTTCTATGTTTCTTTTTGCATAAATGAGCAGATGTTTATTTTGTATTTCTGCTTTCTTACACAAAAGTTGACATAATTAGATATACTTTTGCACTTGGCTTTTTTTCACTTAATGAATTCTAGAAATCTCTTCACACCACTTTTTAGCAGTCTTTCTCATTCTGTTTAACATTTCATTGTATGGATGTATATAGTTTATTCAGCTACTAACCTATGTACAGGCGTTTAAGGTGTTTCCAGTATTTTGCAACTAAAAACAATGCTGCAATGAGTAACTTTATGCAAATGTATTTTTGTCTTATTGGAAGTGTGTCTTCAGGTTTAAATTCCTAGAAGTGGGATTGCTGGGCAGGAGGTAAAGGCGTATGTAGCTTTGTTAGATGTCACCAGACTCCTTCCGTAAGGCTCTGTCAATCAAGCTGCATTCTCGCCAACAACTTATGAGAGTGCCTGTTTCCTCACATCCTTCCCAAAGGAGTGTGTCATACTTTTTCCTTTTGTGCCAGTCTGAGGTGAGAAGTGGTATCTCAATGTTGTTTACTTTGTATTTCTAATATGAGTTAGACTGACTAATCACCTTCTTTCGTACATTTGTGTGAGTTGATTGTATGTGATTGTTCATTTTGCCCACTATTCTTTGTGTTTTTTGGTCTCTTTCCCCTTAATTTTTAAGAGTTCTTTGTGTATTAGGGATATTAGCCCTTTATCTGTGAGATATTGCAAGTATACTTACCCAGTTTCTCATGTGTGGATTTTATTTTTAAACTTTGCTTATTTTTTTTTGGCCATGCAAAAATTTAAATTTTTTCTTAAGATTTTTATGTAGTCAAATTTTTCAATTTTTTGTTTTATCATTCAGGATTTTGAATGATAGAAAGCCTTGGAATTTATTTTTGATATGGTGTGAAATAGGGCTCATTCATCTTTTTTCCTTTGTGAATATACAGTTGACCTAGCACCATTTATTGAAAACTCCATTTTTTCTGTACTGCTTCTTTGGTCATAAATCAAGTGCCTATATATACAGTTTGGTTAATTCATGTGACAATATTGTGTTATTCTAGTTATTGTGATAATTGCATAGATTTTGATTTGGTGCTCTGATGTATGTTTAACTTTGGCATTACCCAAAGGCAAATTGTAAACAGAGAACTGTGACAATTCAGCCACTTTTTATAGGAGTATGTAGGGTGGTCTTCAGATGTAATTATTATGGAAGGAAAGAATATTTAACTTATGGAAGAAGGAAAATTAGTTCAAAGATAATTTTAACTTTTATTAACAATATAAAAAATGATTTGAAAATGTAAGAGTATGCTAAGTTTATTTACTGATTAGTAGACAAGGTACAAATTGACAGGGAGGGGGTGTAACTTGATTTACAATTTATTTTTGCATCATACTTGATAACCAGTTTTATTAAGAGAAACTAGTCTTAAAGAATATGAACAATCCTTAATGATTAATGCAATATCCCCCTTCCTTATTATGTGATCTAGATTTTTCATAATGTGACAACCCTAAATTACCAAAGCTTAATTCTGACAGTTCATTTAAAACACTAATCTTCTTTCTGCCTTTTTTTTAGTAAGACAGATTGACCTACCTAATGGTACTACTCCATATACAGTCACTGACATTTAGAGCTGGGAGAGGCTTCAGATTTAGAGATGAGTTGTTTTTGAACCATTTTAATTTGTAGAAATGAATTCATTGTGATTATCCGAGAGTGGTTATCTCAATGGGAAACAACATAAGTTGGCTTGTTAACTTGTGCCTTCACCTTAGTGGGCAAAACTTTTGGTTCTTTTATTTAAAAGCAGGGTTTTTTTTTTTTCCCCCACAGACCTTTAACTCCTCTTTGTTCTCTCTCATTTCTAGGAGAAGTAAAATCAGATTTCTTCACTGTTTTTCTTAAGTAACAATTTTATACCCAATCCAGTTCTCCAGAGTGCTTGTTTTCTTTTTAAAAAGCTCACATTTTTTTCAATCATCTTCATAAAACATAAATAAATATTACAAATGGTCTCTCTCGAGTAGTATGATCATTTAACCCTTACTCTAACCATAAAATCTCTAGTTTTTTATTTGTATATTACTTAGGCTTAAAAAAAAATAACCCTCCTTTCAATTTTGGCTTAAATTAGACTACAAAAAAAAAAATAGAGGTAAGAAAAATAGATTTCAGAATAACTTCTTTTAGACATTGGCTCCATCGTTTCATCACTTCAGAGCAGTGAAGATTCCTCCTGACCCTCAGTACTGCTTCTCTCTAGAAACTACAAGGTGGCATTTCCTGTGGCCTTACAGACCTTTCCTGAGATAGCACATGTGATGTCGCTATCCTAGAGTCACATCCTAGATGAGCAGTAGCAAGGAGGATGTCTGCACTTTCTCCCCCCTCTCACTGAATCTGGCACGTGGGGGCACACTGGGCTTCCATAACATCTCTGAGTACATTATGATTTTCATATTTTAAAAAGAAGTGTATGTGTGGGACTTCCCTGGAGGTCCAGTGGTTAAGACTCCGTGCTTCCAATGCAGGGGGCGCAGGTTTGATCCCTGGGTGGGGAACTAAGATGCTGCATGCTGTGCGCGGTGCGGCCAAAATAAATAACTAAATAAAATAAAATTAAAAATGGCTTTATAAAAGAAAAAAAGAGGTATATACTAGGGTGAAGATTTAATAAAATTAATTAAAAAAAGAAGTATGTGATCATTTATGAAGCAGTGAAGAAGTTCTGTTTCTGTAGCACAGAGTGATGTGCTGCTTGGTAACTGTCAGAAAGTCCTTGTAGAGTTCTTGAACTCAGCGTAAAAGTCAAGGGCTTTGTTTAGTGTCAAAATGTTATTTAATCTTGCTTCATCTAATCAGTTTGTTTTTATCTTCTGTTGCTTCTAGACCAAGAGCAGTGATGACCTTTTAGCTGGGATGGCTGGAGGGGTGACTGTGACTAATGGTGTCAAAGGGAAGAAAAGCACCTGCCCTACCGCAGCACCGTCAGCATCCGCCCCTGCCATGAGCACCATGGAGAACAGACCCAAGAGTAGCACAGGTATGCGCGCACTCGGTGTGAGAGTTACACTGCCTTTGTGTTTGAGTAGGTGAGCGCAGTGGTATTTAGGGAATTCCATCTAATCGTAGAAAATTTCAAACATGCACAAAAGTATCTGGTATTTCATCTCTGTGTACTCATCACCCTTATCACCTGATGGCCACTCTTAGCTCCCTGACACCCACCTTCCCCCTCTTATTATTTTGAAGCAAATTCCAGATGTCATCCACAAATATTTAATTATCTTTGAAAGACAAGGATTCTTTTAAAAATATATTCATAATACCATTATCAGTCCTTAAAATAATTAATAATCATTTCTCAAATCATAAATTATCCAGTAAGTATTTAAATTTCTAACTGTCTTATAAATATTACATACATATATTTACTTATTTGTTTGGATCAGGACTTACCAGGATTCACTTAAGGTCCATATATAGTAATTGGTGAAGTGTCTCTTAAATCTTCATTTTTTTTAAAAAAAAATAATTAATTAATTTATTTATTTTTGGCTGTGTTGGGTCTTCATTTCTGTGCGAGAGCTTTCTCTAGTTGTGGCGAGCGGGGGCCACTCTTCATCGCAGTGCGCGGGCCTTTCACTGTCGCGGCCTCTCTTGTTGCGGGGCACAGGCTCCAGACGCGCAGGCTCAGTAGTTGTGGCTCACGGGCCTAGTTGCTCCGCGGCATGTGGGATCTTCCCAGACCAGGGCTCGAACCCATGTCCCCTGCATTGGCAGGCAGATTCTCAACCACTGCACCACCAGGGAAGCCCTAAATCTTCATTTTAAATCTATGAGTTCATCCCACTTTTTTCTTGCAATTTAATTTTTGTGGAAACTGGTTGTTTGATCTGTAGAGTTTCCCATGATCTAGATGTCCCCCCACCCTTGGGTTGTGCTGTGTGGCTTGCGGGATCTTAGTTCTCCGACCAGGGATTGAACCCAGGTCCTGGCAGTGAAAGCGCCGAGCCCTAACCACTGGACCACTATGAAACTGCCTCCCATGATCTGGATTTATTTATTTATTTTTTTAAAAATTTTTTTAGTTTATTTATTTTTGGCTGCGTTGGGTCTTTGCTGCTGCACGCGGGCTTTCTCTAGTTGCAGTGAGGGTGGGCCATTCTTGGTTGCAGAGCACGGGCTCTAGGTGTGCGGGCTTCAGTAGTTGTGGCACACGGGCTTAGTTGCTCCGCGGCATGTGGGATCTTCCCGGACCAGGGATCGAACCAGTGTCCCCTGCATTGGCAGGCGGATTCTTAACCACTGTGCCACCAGGGAAGTCCCGTGATCTGGATTTTGATGTCACATTCCTATGATGTCCTTGATTTTATTCTTTTATTCTCTCTGTTTACTATAAATGTCATTGAATTTAGAGCCTTGATGGGACAGACTCAGGTTCCTTCCTCTTACCCCCGCCAGTTCCTTCCTAGGTAGTAGTTGTCTGTCCGTCAGGAGGCCCATTGTTTCTGGTCGTGTCCCGCTCCATGTTGTTAGCAGCCTCTGATGGTTGATGCCTAGATCCATTCATTCCAGTCCTACCATTCTTTCTTCCTTCATTAGCAGCAGTTTGTTTCTAGATCTCATTCTGTAGTCCAAGGAGTAATGTTATCATATTTTACTTCTTACACTTACAGAAAAAAACTTTGAAACTTCCAGTAAACTTAAGGTCATATGTTTGTAATAAAGTGTATGAAAGCAAATTGGCAGAAATTATAGCAGACCTTCTTTTGCTATCATTATTTAGGCTCTTGTCCCCTCTTGTGTGTATTGGATTTTTTCCTAGCCCAGGTTTGCCTACTGTCATCTCTCCTGCTGTGACACTCTGTGGATTCTTCCGCCCACTCCAGGTCACGCCCCACTGTTAATTGTAATAGCAGTGCAATATGATCACCAGGAGGAAACGTGGAAGTCCTTACTTTGCTTTAGAGGCATTATTCCATTTTATCCTCACTACAGCCCTGTGAAGTAGAGGCTATCATTAGTCTCATTTTAGAGATGGCAAGCTACACTTAGAAAGCTCAGGTATCTTGCTCAGGGCCATGCATTCATTTGCTCAGTGAATGCTTAGTGGGTGCCCATTTTGTACCAGGCCTCAAAGCTGGTGATGGAGCAGAGACTGGACCTTAAGTCTTTCCCCCTCAAGCCTGGGGTCGTCACCACATTTAACACTCTAGCTTGTGTGGTAAGAAGGAAATTCAATACTCTAATCCCACCAGTATCTCCTCCTGGTTCTAGCCTTTAGAATTCCCTGGGTGCACACCCATGGTTCCCTGCTGACCAATGCCTCCTGCCTTCACAAGGCTGGACTCAGTTATCACCTCCCCGGATCAGTTGCCCCATCTTTTCCCTCTTTTGGCCTCCATTTGCAGTTGTTCCTCCTAATCCTGTTACTTCTGCCTTTGAAATCTATTACAGATTTATTATCCCTTCTCTGCTCTTACGGAGATCTAGCTCTTGCTCCCCGAATGCAGACCTTCCTTTAGTTTTACTGCTCTTCCTTCTTCCTCATGTTTCACTTCGCATCCTCTAGCTTAATTTCCATCAAAGTAGTCTTTCTCTGTGTTTCTTCCCTGCTCAAGAAAATTTATTGAACGTTTGTTGCTGCAACTCACCAAGTTCTCCCTGGCATTCAGGGCCCTATGGAAACCTTCCCCTGCTGCTTCCATCGACTGTAGGACCTTACTTTTCCTTCCTGTGTACGATGCTGCTTCCACTACCTCACCCTCGTCTGTCTTGTGGCCACCAGCATTCTCTCCCCTTCTCTACACCTGATCCCTGGCAGAATTAGTGGCTCTCTTCCCACATCATCATCCCTCGTGTAGACCTTTTACTCCCCGTTACCTGGTTAGCCTGGTGCCTGCCACATAAAGAACCAGTTGGTTCTTTAAAAATATTTATTGGTCAGGTCTAGGACTTATTTTTCAAAGTAAAAAATAGTCTAATGATTTCCTTAAGTGTTTGTGGGTATTTAAACATACTCCTGTTCTTTTTATATTAAATACATGATCATGTCAATTGTTTGCACAGGTTTAAAATTTTAGCAGTTAAGTAATGGTGTGCCTTGTGCAGCATATTTGACGAACGTGCTGTTATAACTTAGCAGTGATGCATCATCGTTTTCTAATACTTAGGGAGGCAGAGTGGCATACTGCTTAGACTGCCTGCCTGTGTGTGAATCTTGGCTCATCCGTGTATTACCTGTGGGATGTCAGCAGATTATTTAACATCTCTTTTTGGGTTTCTTCGTCTGTAAAACAGGATGATGATAATGAAGCTTGTGTAAATTAATGTGTATGAAGTGTTAATATGTGTGTGTAGTAAGTATAAGTGCATGTTGTCTATTCTAATAATTCTTGTTATTGGTACTATTTATGTGGCATTTTATGGTGTGAAAAATTTTTTGCATTTACTTTGATCATAGTTTTTGTGGTTATTGTATGTAGCTTAGGTTTTTTGTTTGTCCACAGGCTGCCTCTCACTTCTGGTCATCTGTAATCTTCCTTCACTGTCTGTTTCTGCAGTTAGGTTGCTACCTGACTGGCTATCCCTAGAGTCACCTTCATCTGGCTTGCCCTAGATACTATGTCCCTGGCCACCTGTTGAAAGCCGTGGTTTGGGATTCAAGTTCATGTGTATAGCTTTTTTTTAATGTGAAAGCTTTATTGAGATATAATTCATATTCCATAAAACTCACCCCTTTGCAGTATACAACTCAGTGTATAACTTCATTTTTCATTGATAATTAAAAGATGATTGATCTTCCAGTTTGGAGGAAACAACTTTACAGTAACCAGACTCTCAGGCAGAATTAGTGTAGGTCAGAATCACTGTGTGATTATGATTATAGATCCTTAGATTATATCTCATTCGACCTGGGGCATAACTATGTGCCTTTCTTTTTTTAATTAATTAATTAATTAATTAATTTTTGGCTGCGTTGGGTCTTTGTTGCTGTGCGTACGCTTTCTCTAGTTACGGGGAGCGGGGGCTACTCTTCGTTTCGGTGCATGGGCTTCTCATTGTGGTGGCTTCTCTTGTTGCAGAGTATGGGCTCTAGGCGCACACGCTTCAGTAGTTGTGGCTCACGGGCTCTAGAGCGCAGGCTCAGTAGTTGTGGTGCACAGGCTTAGTTGCTCTGCGGCATGTGGGATCTTCCTGGACCAGGGATCGAACCTGTGTCCCCTGCATTGGCAGGCGGATTCTTAACCACTGCGCCACCAGGGAAGTCCCACTATGTGCCTTTCTATTGCTAAGTTTTTGCCTTATATTCTTTGTCTTAAACATGTAGGCACGAGTTCTTCAACCAAGCGGAGCACTTCCACAGGTAATAAAGAATCCAGTTCTACTAGAGAAAGATTACGTGAACGTACCCGACTAAACCAGAGCAAAAAACTACCTTCTGCAGGTCAGGGGGCTAATGACATGGCGTTGGCTAAACGTTCCCGCAGTCGCACGGCTACGGAATGCGACATTCGTATGAGCAAGTCCAAATCGGACAATCAGATCAGTGACAAAGCTGCTCTGGAAGCCAAAGTGAAGGATCTTCTCACATTGGCAAAAACCAAAGACATGGAGATTTTACATTTGAGGAATGAACTCCGTGACATGCGTGCTCAGCTGGGCATTAACGAGGACCCTCCTGAGGGGGATGAGAAGTCCGAGAAGGAAGCCATCATTGTTCACCAGCCCACTGACGTCGAGTCCACTTTATTGCAGTTACAGGAACAGAATACTGCCATCCGCGAGGAGCTCAACCAGCTGAAAAATGAAAACAGAATGCTAAAGGACAGGTTGAATGCACTGGGCTTCTCCCTGGAGCAGAGGCTAGACCATTCTGAAAAATTGTTTGGCTATCAGTCCCTGAGCCCAGAGATCACCCCTGGTAACCAGAGCGATGGAGGGGGGACTCTGACTTCCTCGGTGGAGGGCTCTGCCCCTGGGTCAGTGGAGGATCTCCTGAGCCAGGATGAAAACACCCTCATGGACCATCAGCACAGTAACTCTATGGACAACCTGGACAGCGAGTGCAGCGAGGTGTACCAGCCCCTCACGTCCAGCGATGACGCCCTGGACGCACCGTCGTCCTCGGAGTCAGAAGGCATTCCGAGCATAGAGCACTCTCGGAAGGGGAGCAGCGGGAACGCCAGCGAAGTGTCCGTCGCTTGTTTGACGGAACGGATACACCAGATGGAGGAGAACCAACACAGTACGAGTGAGGAACTTCAGGCGACTCTGCAAGAGCTCGCTGATCTACAGCAGATCACCCAGGAGCTGAACAGCGAAAACGAAAGGCTCGGAGAGGAGAAGGTGATTCTCATGGAGTCGTTATGTCAGCAAAGCGATAAGTTGGAACACTTCAGCCGACAGATCGAATATTTCCGCTCCCTTCTAGATGAGCATCACATTTCCTATGTCATTGACGAAGATGTAAAAAGTGGACGCTACATGGAACTGGAGCAGCGCTACATGGATCTAGCTGAGAACACCCGTTTTGAACGGGAGCAGCTTCTTGGCGTCCAGCAGCATTTAAGCAATACTTTGAAGATGGCTGAGCAAGACAACAAGGAAGCTCAGGAGATGATCGGGGCACTCAAGGAGCGCAACCACCACATGGAACGAATCGTTGAGTCTGAGCAGAAGGGCAAGGCCGCCTTGGCAGCCACGCTGGAGGAGTTCAAAGCCACAGTGGCCAGTGACCAGATCGAGATGAATCGCCTGAAGGCCCAGCTGGAGAACGAGAAGCAGAAAGTGGCGGAGCTGTATTCCATACATAACTCCGGAGACAAGTCTGACATTCAGGATCTCCTGGAGAGTGTCAGGTTGGACAAAGAAAAAGCAGAGACTCTGGCCAGTAGCCTGCAGGAAGATCTGGCTCACACCCGGAATGATGCCAATCGATTGCAGGACACCATCGCAAAGGTACTGTTTAAGTAGATAGAATGTTCTGGACCAGTGTTATGCGGCTGCAGTACATGGCATGCTTACTGAGAGCCAGCAGTCCTGGTGGTGTGTCATTAGCTTTTGTTAATCAGATATTTTTTTAAGCTTCAGAATGGTTTTTTTGTATTGGGATGGAGTGAAAAGTATTCTTACAATAACGTCACTTCCACTCACTTGTACTTTGTTACTGTTTTCCTGCCTGTGAGAGGATGGGGCTGGAGTTACAACTAACTGAAGTTGTAACAGAAGTTGTCCCTAGTTCTGGGTATGCCCAGGGGAGTGTGTCATGCAGTTTTACATCCTCCTCTGTAGTGTAGTTTGGCATAAGAAAAACGGAGAGCCAGTATTCCAGTCTGTGGGACCAGCAATGTCTGCCTCTTCTTATCCTTTTGTGGTTGTAGTTTTCCAAGTAGAGTTCTGTTGTGATTTAAAAATACTTTTGGAGTGTGAAGGCTCCTATTTCTTAGAGGCCCATGGTTTGTTGCTGGTGGGGACCTTAGTGATCATTGGTCCAGCCCCCTTCTTTTACACGCAGTGTGATAGGGAGGACTCAGTCAGAACTGCAGCCCAGGGTTGCTGGCAGTCGCCAGGGCTCTGTGCCCCACGTGGTTGCTGATGTAGTGTTTATTATTATTTTTTAAAATAAATTTATTTATTTATTTTTTTGGCTGCGTTGGGTCTTTGTTGCCGTGCGCAGGCTTTCTCTTGCTGCGGCGAGCGGGGGCTGCTCTTTGTTGCAGTGCGAAGGCTTCTCCTTGGCGGTGGCTTCTCTTGTTGTGGAGCACAGGCTCTAGGCGTGCGGGCTTCAGTAGTTGTGGCACGTGGGCTCAGTAGTTGTGGCTTGCAGGCTCTAGAGCGCAGGCTCAGTAGTTGTGGCTCACAGGCTCAGTTGCTCTGCGACATGTAGGATCTTCCCAGACCAGGGATCAAACCCGTGTCCCCTGCATTGGCAGGTGGATTCTTAACCACTGCACCACCAGGGAAGTCCCTGATGTAGTGTTTATTTGCATGAGTTATCTAACTATCCTAGCTTACATTTTATTTACTGTTTCAGTGCAAAAATTTTTTAAAGTAGGAAACAGTATATCTTTGCTCAAAATTTGAGTAATATAAACCTTAATTTATTAAGTGACAACTTTCAGAGATACAGTTTAGGAGATGTGGTATTTGTCGGAGCATGTATGTTGGGGGCCACTATGAACTAACACTGACTGTATTAGAGAACTTTCTTGTTTCCATTTTTAATTTGATTTTGAAACTGTCACAAATCAGACATCATTTTTGTGGGAAAGCATGTTAATCATTAATCAGATGCATGCCTTCAGTCCAAACTTTGGAGAAGGGAAAATTTCCTCATAAATAATGTAGTGAAGTTCAGTGAGATGTCAGTGTAATTTCAGTCAGTGATGTGGCAGCAGATCATGCTTAAGCATACTGTGTGAAGTCCATGTTACTGGAGAGCGCCTTCCACCCAGTTATTACACAGGTCGTTCTTGTTCACGCAGAGCAGCTCATGCTCAGCTCCCTGCTGAGACAAGGTGTGCCTCTGTCCTAGGACTTATCTTAGAACAACTCTTACTTTTCTGATCTGCACCATCAATTTTGCACAGGTAGAAGATGAATACAGAGCCTTCCAAGAAGAAGCTAAGAAGCAAATAGAAGATCTGAATATGACATTAGAAAAATTAAGATCAGAGCTGGAAGAAAAAGAGACAGAAAGGAGTGACATGAAAGAAACGATCTTTGAACTTGAAGACGAAGTAGAACAGCACCGGGCGGTGAAGCTTCATGACAACCTCATCATCTCCGACTTAGAGAGTAAGTGAGGTCCCACCTGTCTTAACGTGTGGGAAGAGTTTGTGTTCTAAGTAGCAGAGTGACAGGGGGTGGCTCTGCCTGGGGCAGGGGTTCAAAGGCAGGAGCACAGTGGCCGGCAGACAGGCGTGTGGGCAAGAGCTTCCCATGGCCATTGGCAGTCTTTCAGCTGCTATTTGGCTCCTAAAGGACTGTTAAGTGGAAGCATCTCTTTAAAATTGCTTAATTATGGAAAATCATTTAAGTGAGAAGCTAATGGGGCTGTTAACTTTCTAGATCTTAGGAAAAGCCATTTGTTGTTGATGTCTAGTGGTTGCAAGTATACTGAGACCAAAAAATATTTATCCTTTATAATCTTATGCCTGAGGCACAGGTTTTTGTTTATTTGTTTAATATTCCTCCCTTTCATGGAGATTTTATGATCAGGTAGACTTGAAACTCAGATTTTGAGTTGCTTTGTTTGCTTTTTAAAAGATTCTAAAAAACTTGTAATTATTTCAGACTTTAAAAAAAGTTGCAAAAATAGTGCAAAGCATTTCTGTGTGAAAAATTTGATGAGGAACAGAAATTTGCATGATCTTAAAATGTCTTCCCACAGACTGTTTATTATGTTACAAGTGAGGAAAAAGAAACAACCAGAAATTACACAGTGGAACAATTGGGCAACACTGTGACCCGGTGATCGGGTGACCGGGTGATCATGTAAGTGACAGAGGCACATGGATATCTCTAGGCTGTATTCTGGCTTGAGGCATAACTTCAGTTAATCATAAAGAAACATTAAACAGACAAAAAATGAGGAATGTTGTACTAAAAGCCCAGGATCGAATGGTGCTGTATCCTCAAAAATGCCAGTGTCATAAAAGACAAAGGCTGAGGGAAAATTCCAGGCTGTAGGAGGCTGAGGAAAAGGACAACCCGTGCGCTCCCTGTGCCTGCACTGGCTCCAGTGCTGTCGAGAGCTGCTGTAAAGGTGTGGTGACGGAACTGGAATGTGTGTGAGATTAGGTAAACGTATTGTGTCAGTATAAATTTATGAAGTTGATAACCCAGCTGTGTCTGTGTATTCTTGGGAACCACACACTGAATATTCAGGGGTGAAAGACTGTGATGTATATATCCTTAAGGGTTCAGGAAAAAGGGACAATTAGAGGCAGACGGACAGGGATAGGAGATAGCAAATGATAAAACCAATGGTAAACTATTAACAGTAGGCGAATCTGAGAAGGAGGTAAATGGGTGTTTGGTTCTTTGTGTTACTTCTTGCACCTTTTTGTAAGTTTGAAATTATTTCCAAATAATACATTTAAAAAATTCTTATGTATTCTTCATCTAGATTCCTCAAATGTTAACAGATTTTAAGTTGTAATACACTTTAATGATGGCCTGGTGGGGACAGGGAGAATGGAGGTAATAACCTTTTTGGATGCCTTGGTTAAAGCTCTTAAAATTTCTGGTTCATGATGCTGCTCCTTTGAGCACTGACGGTTTACTATTTATTTTCTGACAGAGGATTGACAGGCAGATACAGCGTGTCAGTACAGTAGCCAGAGCCCCTGTGCTGTGGATGCAGAGGTGGGGTGGAGGGGAGGTTTGAACTATTGATATTTCCAGGAAAGAGACGGTCATTTGCAGGAGCCCTAAATGTGTCTGGTGGCAGTTCTGAGCTCTGGCTAGTTGACCCAGCATCTGTAGGTTGACCTCAGGGTCATTTGGAATATTCCAGGGTATCTGGATACTGAAGTAGTGGATTGTGGGATTGTATTTCTTACATACTGATGAACTTTTTCATCTAAAGTTTTAAAAACTTTTAGTTTAACATTTATATCTAATCTGTATTTCATTGTCTCTGAACTGAGCAAGTTATCTAATTTTACTTCCTAAATATAAGAGGTTCTAAAGTTTTTCAGATTAACTTGGGGGTTCAGTGTGTTTTCCATTTTGTACTGATAATAACAGCCTTTTCCCCTTGCAAACCCTTTGATTTGAATGTGGAAAGAGTGACACCTTGTGGTAATTGGGGTAATAGCTAGAAAACTGTTAGGTGATAAGGATTCCTGGGACAAAATTTTCCATATCATTGCCAAAATAAAAGTTACATTGACATTGTATGGATTTTAATCATAAAATGGCTGAAAAGCCTTAATAAATTTTTTTTTAGCCATGTAGTTTCTCTCCCCAGTTTTTTGAAATGAAAAGTTAAAATATATAGAAATACTGTGAGAGTAGTGTGGTAGTTAGCACCTCCTGCCTGGATGTGACAGTTGGTAGCATTTTGCAGTGTTCGCCTTCTATATGTGTGTGTTTAACTGAACCAGTTGGCAGTGAGCTGTGGACTTCATGATAATTAACTTCTAAATATTTCAGCATGCACCTTCTAAACATCCTCCTTGAAACCACAGTGCCGTTATCACATCTAGTAAGATTAGTCGTAATTTCTTAGCATCATCTAATACCCCACGTGCAGATTTTCCCAGTTGTCCCCAAAATGTCCTTTATATTTTTTTTACAGGGACTGGGATCCAAACAAGTTTCTTGCGTTATAATTTGTTGTTACATCTCCGTAGTCTGATAGGAGTTAATTTTTTTCCTAGAGAATTCTGGCATTTGGGATTGATGCTAAGTCAGCACTTGGTATAGGGGACTCAATGACAGAGAATACTATTAATTGGGAAATTGAGATTTTCTTCTGTGTATGAAACCATCACCATAGTCAATTTTAGAACTTTTTTATCACCCCCAAAAGAAATCCTGCACCCATTGGCAGTCACTCCTCATTTACCTCAAAGCGATTCTGACTTTGGAATTAATGGACAGGATTTTAAAACAGCTATTGTAACTGTACTCAGGGTGTAGAGGAAAATATGCTCTTCATGACAAACAAATAGCAGATCTCCACAGAGAAGTAAAAACTGTAAAAAAAAGAACCTAGTAGGTGTTCTGGAACTAGAAAATTAAACAGCTAATATAGCAAGTTACAGAGTCATTTAAACAACAAATTAGAGATACAGAAGAGCCAGTGAACTTGAAAACCAATCAGTAGACATTATCCAGAGAGAAAAAAGATTGGAAAAAATGAATAGAGTATCAGTGATATCTGTGGGACAGTATCACAGGTGTATCATGTAGTTGGGAGTCCAGGCGGCCTCCCAGAGAACATCAGTGCCGTACTGCGTAGACCTGGCCTGCGGTACTTCTCAGCAGCATCTGAGCTGGAAAGATTTGATGTAAAAAGTCACTCAGTAACTACTGTTAAGACTTCCAGTTCAAGATGATGGCCTGAGGTCATACATACTTCCTTTCCCTTCCAAAGTCCAAGTGACATGGCGGGAGAGCTATAAAAATTACAATGAGCTTGAGCAAAGATAGAAAACAGGGGAAGGGTCCTATCAGTAGGTCAGCAATTTGGGGTAATTTCTGGAATACTTTATATAAAGCTGATGGAATTGGCTATGGAGAAATCAATCAGAATAGAACATTCTGCAGTTTAGGAGAACACTAAAGCTCTGAGTAATAATGATCCCAGCAGAGCCCTGGGGATGGGGGCACTGAAACCTCCACATCAGGGATCGTAGGGCCCCGGGGCCAGCAGCGGTCTCAGGCCACAGTGTAAGGGATTGCTGCGCTGTACCGCCCCCTCCTCTGTCGGGGCTGTCTCTGGTGTTTGCCCCCAGGCTGCTGCTGCGCTCACCTCTAAGTAAGGTGGGAATATGGTGCCAGGGACTCCCAGCACAACCTTCACACTGTGCCAGAAGTAACTGCAGCCTGCCCTGTGGTCTTAAAGAGAAGACCACCCAGAGGGAAAGGCAGCTCGGCCCAGCAGTGAAAAGGATACACACACACATACACCTGTTGCCTCAGCAGAAGCCGCCCGTTCCACATACACCTGTTGCCTCAGCAGAAGACGCCTGTTCCATCTTGTACATGCAGAGGGCCCCACCCACCCACCCACCCTGCAGGCTCGTGTCATCAGCAGAGCCTTTAGCCATTTGTTCTGTTGAGAAGCATGCAGGAGTCACTGATGCTGATCATTCTTTGCAAGTAAGAAAGACCAACCAGGACTTATTAGACATTTAACACCTTAGAAGAGCTTAAGGGAGAAACAGCAGAAAGAAGCAGCTCAACTGAATCCCCAAAAATAAAGGTAATAATTTGCCCAGCAAACCAAAGCTGACTGGTATTGCGAGTAGTGACACCAGCGAGACCTCAGGTCTGGCTCAGTTGCGACCTTATCAACCACTTAGTGTCTGCATAGTAATGCTCTGTGCATGCTTGCAGTTAAGTCCTGCCCTTTTCCTGCCCTCTGTAGTTCCCAAGATTGGGGCTAGGGCCTGACATCCTGATACATGGAACATTAGCGACAGTGGTGAGCAAGGGTGGCTTGAGATTAGAGAAGGAGCATAAGGAAATAGAGGAAAGCTGTGTAATTCTGTGATGAGAAGAGCCTGGAAGGTAGAATACTTGGAAGGCTTAATGGAAAAAAGTCTCATATTTGACTATGTATAATTGAAATTTTCAGTTCAGCAAAGTGCCAGAAATAAATGACATTGGGAGAAATATTTATAATGCATGTCAAATATGTAAAGAGATTCTGTACATCAATAAGACTAGAATAACCCATTAGCTAAATCAAGTGTATGAATGGATAAGTCAGAAAAAGACACAAAAAGATGCTTGACTTTTAAAAAAGCAAAGAAACTCAAAACAAGATGCAGGTGTGAAAAATTGAAAAGATTGCTAACGTGTAAGAGAGGAGAAAGGGTCCTCTCATATACTGCAGCTTTTTTGGAGTATTGATCAAAATTTTTCAAGTACAGCAGTAATTTAGCAATCCACTTCCAGAAACCTGCTCTTCAGAAACATTCTTACAAGTTTGCAAATGTATACATAGATGTGGATGCTTGCTGCAGAGTTGCTGGTTACCACAGAAACTTGGAAGCTACCTGTATTTTCAGAAGTCGAGATCTAGTTAATAACCCATGTGCACAGCACATCCCTACTGTGGCTGCTCTTTCACCAGCCAAGATAAACGAGGCATGGAGAAATGTGTGCACAAAATAAGGCAAGTCGCATAGAGGATGAGCTGAGTATATTACTTCTGTAATTAAAACCATAAAAGTCTTAAATACAACATTACACTGAGATTGTAGCCAGGCATAATGGTGTTCCCTAAGAAATACCGATTTCAGTGTATTCTGTACCATAAATTCTCTAACTTGGTGACTTCTCAAAAAAAATTCTGTATTCTTGAGCTAGAACCTTCTAATGGATTGACTTGGATCCTGTTGATAGTTTCAAATGGTCCTTCATCACTTCTTCTACTTCTAGAAATGTGTCTTCAAGTAACATCTGAAAAACTGTAAAGTCATTTATAGTGTTTATAACAAAAATTGGAACCCTTCTGGCTGTTCATTAATAGGAGGTTGCTGAGACAAATCATGATATATCCAATTGATAGAATACTATCATGGCCATCAAAATGGTGCTGCAGGTCTGTATTTATTGATAAAGGTGTCCAGTATCTACTGCTTAGTGGAAGGGCTTGTGAAGCAGTATAAATAGTATAATTTCATTTTTCTTTAAAAATAATACACACATACATGGAATCTGGAAAGATATATGCCAAATGTAAATGCTAGGTAATCTTATTTTTGTCACCATTTTCTGTTTTCCAGACTTGTTACTGTGAGCGTGCATTACTTTTAGAATCAAGGGGTAAAAGTTATATTCACTTTTTTGGAGGGGGATAAAAATGAATAAAATAAAAATTAAAAAACAGAGACAGGGACTTCCCTGGTGGTCCAGTGGTTAAGACTGCTTCCACTGCAGGGGGCACGGGCTTGATCCCTGGTCTGGGAACTAAGATCCTGCATGCCATGCGGTGCGGCCAAAAAATTAAAGAAATAAAATAAAGACAAATAAAAATAGTAAATGGTTTATTTGAAACTCATGTGTGTCCTCTTCCTGCATCAGGAGTTCTGGTTTGGGAGTAAAGCTGTTGTCTGGTAGCTGGATACACCACCTGCCCTGTTCCCCTGCCCCTGAGGTGTGGAGCTTTAACTGATAGGTTCCTCTGGTCCTTTCCCTTCCTCTAAAAATTGTACCTGATGGCAATTGGAGGTGCTTGACCAGATGCAGGAGCCTGACTTGAGTACTCGGGTATCTGTACCCTAAGGGTTTTCTGGGATTCAGAGGGCAGGAAAGGTTGGTGGAACTTTCATTACTTTACACCCCAAGGGTCGTAGGTAGGTCCTGTGCCGTGGTAGCTGCCCAGTGACACCCTCAGGAGTGATCGGCCTGTAACTGGAACCAGCATGGAGGCCTGGTTGATGGTTCTGGTTTTGTTGATGATGATAGGTCTTGGTGGTGAAAAAGATTATGAACCCCATTATTAAATGGGCAGGGCAGTGCCCAGAATTGTTCAGAGCAAAGTTGGACTAATAACAATGAGAATAGAAATTTACCTGATTTCTAGAATAAAGATAACATTGTAAAATTGAGTTATAATTTATAATTAAAAAAATGAGGTCATAGTAGTTCTTCTGTTCTTTGATAGAATTTAATGTTGCATTTGAGTTGAAGACAATAGATGGCAGTGTCTCTCACACTTAAAGCTTTGAGGAAGGAAACTGCCTTTAGAGGCCCCAGAGTTGCAGGCTAAGCAGCCATGTGTGACTGGTCACTGGGAGAGGCGGCTGTTTGCTAAGCCTCTTCACAGCGAGAACTGGAGCCTTTGTTTCCAGGGAGGAAAAGCTTGTTGTCACTTTTAATGCTTTGTAAAGTTTAAATCAAATTCCCTGGAGACACTTGTAGTGCGCTTTATTCGGCCTGAATATGTCCACTGGCTGCCAGCTTCCCTTCTGTTTAAAAGAAGACATGCCAACAATAAATACGTAGTGCTGAGGGTAAAAGAATGTCCTTTAAGAGTAGTGATCATGTGAATTCTGTGGCCATGAGTGTAGAGGTTGGTGAAAAAAGGATAAGAACAAAATAAATGAATGAAATTTGGGATTTTATGATCAGTCTAAGATAGCCATGTGGCTTAAAATGTCACCTGGGAATCAAGGCACCAGATGTTAAAGTGGGCTGCAGCAAGATTTGCTGTCATCTGTCTCATGTAAGTTACCTAGATAGGTCCTTTGTGACCAGAAGAAAAGGCAAAGGATTTTCAGCAGAGGAGAAATTACACATTTTTTTGTTTGCTTGTTTTAATTATAAAATATTTTTTGTACATAAATATAGTGTAAATGAAAGGTGTAACCCCTAGTGTTTTCCACACTAGAAATATATTAGCTTCTGTCCTTATTCCTTGTCTATGTCTGGTAATATCACCAAGACCCTGATTTCATCTACATGTAGGTCATACAGAGCCAAGTTCCCTGCTGGTTCCAGAGTCATCCTTTCCTCTGGAGGTTCGGGTCAGGGTATTAGACTCACTCACTCACCTGCTTGTCCACTTTGCCCTCAGCCAAATTGGATGGCCCGTTTGCCCCTTAAGTTACCAGGTTAAATGAGGTCTGAAGCAGCTTGTATAGAGACAGACTTTTAAAGTTTAATCCTTTGCATATGAAAACATCCTCTTTTCTGTCTCTAAAAGGGTAGGAACTGTACCTTTTTTCCTTTCCCTTATATCTCATGCACCTTGTAAAAAAGTCTGATACAAAGTAGGTACTTATGAGCAGTTTGTTGTATTACTGAGTAAAAGTAATTAATTAACTTTTTATTTCATAGGCCCTAACTTTCTGGAATAATTTTGGGGTGATGAATGGGAGGAAATTGACTACTAGCTACCAAAAATGGCCATTTTTTTTCACCCATGTTTTATCTCATTTTTTAATTAAAAAATTTTTTTTAGTCTTTTTAAAATTTATATATTATTATTTTTTTGGCTGCATTGGGTCTTGGTTGCTGCGTGAGGGCTTTCTCTAGCTGCAGTGAGTGGAGGCTACTCTTCATCATGGTGCGTGGGCTTCTCGTCGTGGTGGCTTCTCTTGTTGCGGAGCACAGGCTCTAGGCGCACAGGCTTCAGTAGTTGCAGCATGCAGGCTCAGTAGTTGTGGCTCGTGGGCTCTAGAGCGCAGGCTCAGTAGTTGTGGCACAGGGGCTTAGTTGCTCCGCGGCATGTGGGATCTTCCTGGACCAGGGCTCAAACCCGTGTCCCCTGCATTGGCAGGCGGATTCTTAACCACTGTGTCACCAGGGAAGTCCTCATTTATTTATTTTTTTATTTGATTTATTATTTATTTTATTTTTGGCTGCTTTTGGGTCTTTGTTGCTGCACGCGGGCTCTCAAGCGAGCAGGGGCTACTCTTCATTGCGGTGCTCGGGCTTCTCATCGTGGTGGCTTCTCTTGTTGCGGAGCACGGGCTCTAGGCTCCCGGGCTCCAGTAGTTGCAGCACTCGGGCTCAGTAGCTGTGAGTCGTGGGCTCTAGAGCATAGGCCCAGTAGTTGTGGTACACGGGCTTAGTTGCTCTGCGCATGTGGGATCTTTCTGGACCAGGGATCGAACCCGTGTCTCCTGCATTGGCAGGCGGATTCTTAAGCACTGCACCACCAAGGAAGCCCCTCATTAATTTTTTTATTCAGCTTTAGAAAACATATCATTATTATGTATTTACAGTAATCATTACACATATAATTGTTATAAATATTCTAGACTTTATATTGTTACTGAAGTGAATTCATGCCTTTTAAAAATGTCAGAACACAAATGTATCAACATTGAATTAAGGTTTCAGCAGAGCAGGTTCCTCGTGGAACTGGGAGGAAGAAGACGCGGAGCAGTCTCAGAAAAAGCATCAGCCTGGTCATACTTCAGGGTCTTGATTGGAAGCTAACAGCCTAAGAGGTGTTTTGGGTACATGTTGTTGCACACAGGTGTTGGCTGTGCCTGGGTTCCCTCTGCTACGTGTAAGGAGTAGGGGGAATGTTTACTCAGAAACACCAGTGTCCATGGTTTGACATCCCTGACAATAAACAGTTACGTTCTGGCAATGGTATGTTGAAACACTTGATGCTAGGTAATGACCTTAGGATTGCTTTCTCTTTTGCTTCCATTAGCTTGTGTATTTATACACTTGCTCTACTCTACAGGCCTACCTGTGCTGGGGCTGCGACCTCGGCATGTGGCTCCTGGCTCTGAGGTGTGCTCAGCCTCTGGGTGAAGAAACGCACCCCTGTTGGCAGTGGCAGCAACAAGGCTGTGTAAGGCAGAGTCGGAACACAGAAAGGACAGGGCTCTGCTGCAGGGGGGCGTCGGTGAAGTCAGAGTGTTTGTCACCAGGTGTAAGTGCCTGCTCTGGTGCTTAACCAGAGAGACAGTGATGGGTTCCTGAGCTGTCGGAGTGACCAGCCGTGGGGAGGCGCCCTCCCCAGGCATTTACCCTGATGCAGGGGTTTTTGAGCAGAACCTCCAAATAGAAGGGGACTTCCCTGTACATTTCTGGATCCCAGGGGACTGGCCTTGGCTGTGTCTTCATCTTTGCAGCCCCACCCTGTCTAGATTGGCCTTTGCATATTAGTGGTGCTCATCAGATGTTCACAGTGCGTAACATTGTTGGAAGGAAATTCGTATTATGCTAGAAATAATTTGAGGAATTGATTTACTTAATCCTTTATTTTGTGAAAGACTTTGCATAGAATTAAATAGCACCTCCCCCAAGTTACTAAATAATTAAGTTTGTAAACATTTTACTAATTCACCACTTTTCTGGAATTTATTCCAGCATGTAAAGTAAGTGATGCTTGCAAAAATACTTTAGATTTATAACCCTTTTGATTAAAATCTCCCATTTTAATTGCAGTCAGTGTTGTTTTGATTGGTTATGAGCCAACAGTGTGTGTGTGTTTCTAACAATTGATTTTACTTAACTTTTTGTTTCAGAATTAAGACGCTGAGGAAGGAAGTCATCCAGAAGTTGTGATTTAAATTTGATATTTTCCTTACAAAGTAATACTGGTTTATACTTGGGTTGGACATTCCTTTTTCCTTTTAAAGTTTTGTATTAAAAATAAAAAATCTTTGGGCAGGATGACTTTCTGAATGTCATATTTAAGTACCTCCTCCCTTTATATTATTCCTTTCGAACACAGTTGTAAGAATAAATATTTAAACTTTTGTGGTCTTTTCAGATACAGTTAAAAAACTCCAGGACCAAAAACATGACATGGAAAGAGAAATCAAGACACTCCACAGGCGACTTCGGGTAGGATAAATCTTCACATACTATCTCATTAGAAAGCACAGTTTTCTGAAAGTTGAGCACTTTGGTGTGGTTGACCCCACTCTCCTTCATCTGAAGCTTCAGATACTGTTACAATACTGAGCCCACTGGAATTCGGGCAGAAAGCTACTGCCCGTCACTTCAGAGTGGGACTGGTGCTAGATTCTGGTTGCAAGATTGTACTAGTAATTTATGAGTGGTAACTTTAGAAAGAGGGATTTAGGAAGCGAGTGTTACATTTTGGAAAGAAAGTTTATTAGCTCTGGATTATGAAGCGTCCCAAACTAAACTGCTTTCTTGTCAGTCTTCTGTCTTCTGTGGATTTGATCAGCCTGCCGACGGCAGCGATGCTTTGATGCAGAGGGTCAGGAAAGCTGGACTCGTAGTTTGGGTTGTGCCTCAGTTGCTCAGGCTGCCTTGGGGTGATGGGCACTGGGCCCAGTCAGCAGCTGTAGCTCTGGGAGAGGGGCTGCTCTGGGGAGCACGCCCGGCCACGGAGGCTGCGGGAAGCAGCAGGCTGTACAGGTCCTCAGCTCCTCTCTTTGTGTGATTTTTTGTCTGCCTAGATTAAATTCAGTGTTTTTCTTCTGGCTTCCTCTTCCTTTTCCTTTACTTTTGATTTTTTTTTTTCCTGTTAGTTTTTGATGTCAGGATATTTATAGTTTTTCCCTGTAAAATCTTTCAGTATGGTTCACACACCATTTATCTACCTTCTAGAGCTTTTCAGAGGTACATTTTGGATGCTGTGTTTATTTTTGTAAGACTAACTTTGATACCTGCCATGAGAAAGGGAGGCTTGACATTATCATTGTTAATACTGAGCACCCTGAGTGCCTGATGCCTCAGTAGGCAGATCAGCTGGAAACTCTTTTCCTCACTAAGAACACGTTCACTAAAAATAATTACGTTTTCTGTTAGAAATAGGTAATAGCAATTCTCTGGGATTTAAAAGAAATTAGTCATCATTTGAGATAGTGCATTACAGCAATCTAATCATAAACACATTTTATTGTTTTAAAATAAGTCTTTACTGCTCTCTTTTGGAAATAAAATTTTAGTTTTTTAATGTAGGAAGAATCAGCAGAATGGCGGCAGTTTCAGGCTGATCTCCAGACGGCGGTGGTCATCGCAAATGACATTAAATCTGAAGCCCAAGAGGAGATTGGTGATCTGAAGCGCCGATTACATGAGGCTCAAGAAAAAAATGAGAAACTCACAAAAGAATTGGAGGAAATAAAGTCACGCAAGTATGTTTTGAGAAACCAGCTGTGTACTTATGTTTCAATAGGGAGCACCTGAGTCACGGTTTTGTGATGTGGTTTTATGGAAAGAACATAGGCTTGACACTGGTGTGACTGAGTTTGGGTCCAGTGGAAGTTACTCACCTTTTCTGGCCTCACTTTGTGACCCCTGTAAAGTAGTGTGGTCTCTGTGGCCTTTCTGAGCTGTCAGTGTCCATAGTCAACAACGCTGGAGGGGTTGGAGTGGCCGCTGGCATGTGGTCCATTGTGGTTCCCGCCAGTCCTCTGTCCCCTGTCCCAGCCCGTTGCTCTTCTTTGGGTTGTACTCCTCACGGAGGATGTGGACCCTGGAGGCAGACAGACTCGGCCCCGTGCAGCTCTGCCTCTGCTGGGTGTGAGGGCTCGCTCAGGACCTCAGTTTGCTTGTCTCTGCAGTGGACACAGTCCTGCTTGTGTCACAGAGTTGTTGTAGGGCTGAAGTGAGACACCCCTAGATGGCGCTCAGGGCCACGGCCAGTGTCCATTAGCGGGTATTTTAGAGACCCGAGTGAAGAATGCAGGCTGATTTCTCTCCACCGCTTGCTTGAGGAGTTGTCTTATGCTTAATACCCACGGGTATTTTTCCCATTTAACATAGAGCTCTTTGGAAACCCGTAAAAAGTCTTAGATGATGTGCTCTGAGTTCCTAGTGAGATTCTATCTGTGAGCGGGGGAGAGTGGTTTTTGAGATTTTTATTAAGTATCAGTAGAGTTTGAGGTTATTGTGAAGAATTTGATTATTCATTACTTTGAACAATTCTTAAGCAGCCCTAGGTAAAAAATTTAGAAAAATATTTAACAGGCCAACTTGGAAAAGCTGTCTTATTTTATTGTTGCCTAGGTCTAATGGATGCCCAGTGGGAAGTATTGTTAAACCATTTTTCTTTGGCTTCTTTAATAAGCAGAACACGGAGGAATGAGTTGGAAGATTATTATTTCTCCACTAGTACATTACCCTTCCTCCTTTGTACCATTGAATGAATAGAAATGCTCCATTTGAAAGGTAACCCAAGTGACTGAAATTCTACTCTGAGAGACTTGTTCCACTGGCTCCCGAGAGCCTGTCAGTGTTGGAGACACATACTTAAAGGATATGCCCCCGAGAGAAGTAGCATTGTGTAGAGCAGCACTTCTCAGAGTGAGGTCTGCAGGCCCAGGGGTCCCCAGGGCCCTTTCAGGGGCTCTTCGAGGTCAAACTGTTTTCATAATAATGCTGACGTGCTGTTTGCCCTCTTCACTGTGTTGACTTTTTGCACAGATGGTGGACAACAATTGTTTATGGATCAAGGCCTTGGCACCAAATCGTACTCGTGGTCATTGTGCTCTTCCCCACCAGCCACTCTCATTTTCAAAATGCAGGTTTCCCTTACAGATGTCCTTGGTGAAGCAGTAAATTAGTAACATCACTCTGTCTTGAGTATATTCCTTGAGTATATTCTTGAGTATATTCTTTTTTTTTTTAAAGATTTTTTTTTTGATGTGGACCATTTTTTTTTTTGAAAGTCTTTATCGAATTTGTTACAGTATTGCTTCTGTCTTATGTTTTGGTTTTCTGGCCGTGAGGTATATGGGATCTTAGCTCCCTGACCAGGGATTGAACCCACACCCCCTGCATTGGAAGGTGAAGTCTTAACCACTGGACCGCCAGGGAAGTCCCCTATTGTATTCTTTTTAAGGTCCTATGAGATGGGTGGGAAGTCGCGTAAAGAGCTGCTGCTGCATCTGCAGCTCTGTGCCCAGGTGTGTGGCGGTCTGGAAGAGAGCATTGCGTGCCACTGTAGTTTGTGCTGTTTTCATTTTTCATGGAGTGAAGATTTTTACTTGAGAATGACTGACACAAGCTATTGGTATTCAGACTTCAGTGTTTGGTGGATATTTCTTGAAAATGATTAAGGGAGCCTGTCACTTCAAGGAAAGCAACTAACAGTGTTTGGTACCAATGATAAAACATGGGCTTTTAAGTGAATGTTAGGATTTTGGAAAACTTGTATCTGCCATTGCAAGCTCAGCAGCTTCCCATAAAGAGTTTCCTGATGAGATCCCTAGTGATATTAACAAGAGACTTTTAAAGAATAAATTGTTTAATGACAGGCATCGACACTTGGAAAATCCGTGTAACTCTGTGAACCAGTATTTTCCGTATGACCAGGGCATGATGTCACCCAATCCTGTGTGGGTAGAGGAGCCATATGCGTTAAAAGTGCGAGATGGACAGAGTAGGAAAATTTCATTCATATGGTTTCAGGTTACACATTTTAACTAACTTATAAGTTACTACCACTTACTGTGTTTTAGTGTTTATCAAAGAAGAATAGCCATAGTTAATCTGTTTTAATATCATTAAAATATTCTTCCCTGGAGTTCCCTGGTGGCACAGTGGTTAGGAATCCACCTGCCAGCGCAGGAGACACGGGTTTGATCCTTGGTCCGGGAAGATCCCACATGCCGCGGAGCAGCTAAGCCCGTGCGCCACAACTACTGAGCCTGTGCTCTAGAGTCTGTGAGCCACAACTACTGAAGCCCGCATGCCTAGAGCCCGTGCTCCGCAACAAGAGAAGCC
Source organism: Balaenoptera acutorostrata (assembly GCF_949987535.1). NCBI lineage: Eukaryota > Metazoa > Chordata > Mammalia > Artiodactyla > Balaenopteridae > Balaenoptera > Balaenoptera acutorostrata. Next base: position 67,714,869 of record NC_080076.1, on the reverse strand, counting down.
ACTGCAATGAGAAGCACGCGCATCGCAATGAAGAGTAGCCCCTGCTCACAGCAACTAGAGAAAGCCCGCACGCAGCAGCGAAGACCCAGTGCAGCCCAAAAAATAAATAAATAAAATAAATTTATTAAAAGAAAAAAAAATATATATATATTATTCCCTTTTCCAACTACATATCTGTGTGAGGTCTGCTTTTTTTCATGTCACAGTAGATTGAATACAGAAGAAATGAGAATCTGACAGCCTTCTATTAAGCCAAACATTAAAGAGATGTATGGAAATGTTAAAACACTGCTATTTTGGGGACTTCCCTGCTGGTCCAGTGGCTAAGACTCCACGCTCCCAATGCAGGGGGCCCAGGTTTGATCCCTGGTCAGGGAACTAGATCCCACATGCCGCAACTAAGACCCGGTGCAGCCAAATAAATAAATAAATAAATATTTTTTTAAAAAAAATTAAAAAAATAAAAACATTACTATTCTTCTTATTAATTTTTTTGTTTTGGAAAACATAGTTGTTTTTCATAAAAATATGTTAATTATGTTAATAAGCCCTGAGTTTATTTTTATTTTTAGATGAGTTAAATATTTAAAATATTTAATATGGTAAATGTCAATCTCTGTAACCCACATAAACAAAAGCTCTTTGGGGTCCTCAATAGTTTTTTTTTTTGTTTTTTTTTTTTATAAATTTATTTATTTATTTATTCATTTCTGGCTGTGTTGGGTCTTCGTTTCTGTGCGAGGGCTTTCTCTAGTTGTGGCAAGCGGGGGCCACTCTTCATCGCGGTGCGCGGGCCTCTCACTATCGCGGCCTCTCCTGTTGCGGAGCACAGGCTCCAGACGCGCAGGCTCAGTAATTGTGGCTCACGGGCCCAATTGCTCCGTGGCATGTGGGATCTTCCCAGACCGGGGCACGAACCCGTGTCCCCTGCATTGGCAGGCAGATTCTCAACCACTGCGCCACCAGGGAAGCCCCCTCAATAGTTTTTAAGAGTGGAAAAGGGCTCTAAGACCAAAAAGTTGGATAATGGCTGTTGTACATTCTTTATTAAAACTTCCAAGCATGAGGCATTTTGGCAAAAAAACTCTGTCATAACAGCCAAATGGCCACCAAAGACAAATTTTCCTAAGGACTGGCTTAATTTTTGTACAGTATGAACTGGCTTGTAGTTATATGACACATGCAAACTCTGCAGCTGAAATCTCTTTCCAGATGTAAACTTTAGTGTTTGCTCAGTGAATGAGAGCTTTCCAGAAGTGAAGTGGAATTGATATTTTTAGTTGACTCACACTGAACATGTAGGAGATTCATGTTACCAATATGGGTCCAGGCTTTCCCCCCTCCCCCTTTGTAGAAATTCTATTTGGTGACTATACCATTTTTAAAAAAAATTTAAGAGTATGGGCTTTGATTTCATTTCTTTGTATTTCCATGCCTATGCATGGCATGTTAGATAGAGCAGGTATCAATTGTTTGCGTGTGCTGTGAATTCCCAGACTCACTCCCCTGGGAAGGGCCTTCTCCACAGCACAGAACCTTACAGTCCCCAGTTCTGAGCCCACCTCCCATTTTACTGCTAATTGATTACTGATGTTCTCACCTTACACTTACACAAATGAAAATGGAAACTAATGGTTACTTAACCTAGTTAGGATAACCTGATATAAAAATTTTAGTATCATTTCCTGGAATTCACCAAACAAATAAGAATATTAGACCAGGTAATTTACTTAGCTCAACTGATACTATTTTCTTGTTTTTAACTGATACTTTTTAATAGTTCTCAGTTGGGAAGGGGAAATGTATATTTTCTAGTACATATACAAAAATGCCCTGATTTCAGTATTGTTTTCAGGCAAGAGGAGGAGCGTGGCCGGGTGTATAACTACATGAATGCTGTTGAGAGAGACTTGGCAGCCCTGAGGCAGGGGATGGGGCTGAGTAGAAGGTCCTCGACTTCCTCAGAGCCGACCCCTACGGTGAAAACCCTCATCAAGTCATTCGACAGTGCATCTCAAGGTAACATCCATCGTGCCCTAGCGGGCGATCGTGTTCATGTACCACGTGTTCTCTGTTCTAGTTGATGTTCTTTACCATCTTACTCTGAATCTCATCACATTTCATATGATGTTAGTGAGTTAGTCTTCCTGCAAGGTGGATTTTAACAGGAGATTTGGGATCTGTTCAGCCTCAGAGATCTCGGAGTCAGACTTGGGCCTTACCCCATGCATGTGTGTCTTCTCCGTGCCTGAGAACTTCCAGATGTGGGACTTCAGCCCTCTCCCTTACTCTGAACTCCTCAGGCCCAGTGTATTCAGATGCTACTTGACACTGACACCCAGGTGTCTACCAGACATCTTCTCACGTCCAAAACCAGATCTTGTCCCTTAACTTCCGTCTTTTCCCATGTGTATGGCAGCACCATTCCACCCAGTCACTTAAGCCAGAAATCTCAGAATCTTCCTTCTTCCTTCAATCCTCCTTCCTCACCTTGACATTGACCCATAAGCGAGGCCTCTTGGTCTGGCCTCCCGCACCCACACCTGCTCTGCTCTCCATCACTGGGGGCGCACCATCCATTACTCATTCAGTGGCCTCCTCTTTATTTTTTAATTTAATTTTTATTTTTCTGGCTGCGCCATGCAGCTTGTGGGATCTTAGTTCCCTAACTAGGGATCGAATCCGAGCCCCGGCAGCAAAGGTGCTGAGTCCTAACCACTGGACTGCCAGGGAATTCCCAGGATCCTACTTTTGAACAGTTCAGTCTAGAGAGGGAGACTGACATGTGAGCGGACAATTACACACATTTAATTGCACTAAATGAAATACGTGTGAAAATCTGTGTGGAGGGAAGTGATGAGCTCCTCAGGAGGAGGTGAGGGAAGATGAGCAGAGCCCGGCGTTCCTTCATTTAATATGCCGCGAACTGCACGCCAGGCTTCTCATCTGATGCAGTTGCAGAAACGCTCATCCTGGGGCTTTTGTATTTTGATTTCCTTGGTTTATGGAGCACTTAACCACGTAATTAAATAGCAAAAGTGAAATGACTGGTATAGTCAGGGCTGGAAATAAACACAGGTAGTCTCAGGAACAGACAGTCCGCCTGACGGCAGGACGGCTGCAGGGAGCAGCCGTGAGTTGAGGAGGTGAGGCGTCTCCCGTTCCCAGGGGAGCTGCGAGCTCTGGTTCATGGGGTGAACCCTTAAAGGGAGAGCAGTTATGAAAACTTGCACTGCACCTTGTTGTGTTCATTATTTACTTGTGTGTGTGTTGTTTTTCTAGTCCCCAGCCCTGCTACAGCTGCAATTCCTCGAACGCCTCTGAGTCCAAGTCCCATGAAAACACCCCCTGCGGCAGCCGTCTCCCCCATGCAGGTAAGTGCCTGTGACTGTGGAGGCTCTGGGGGTCCCAGCTTCTGAAAGCTTGTCCTTTTCAAAGTCACCTACACTATGGCACGGGGGGCAAATGGCTGCCTCTTGAGGGATACAGTTGCGATTGTTTTCCTAGGATGCTGTGAAATTCCCTAGTTAAGATAAATTATGTTAATGTCAAGTATGTTATTCTTCTGAAATTCTCTAATAGTGATAGCTAACAACTACTGAACACTTATTATATGTTCTACATTGTTCCCAATGCTTTATAATGTTAATTCATTTAATCCTCATGACACCTCTATTGGCTGTTAGGTATTATTCTTATTCCTAGTTTTCATATCTGGAAACTGAGGCCCAGAAGGGCTAAGCAGCTTGCTGAGGGTCATACAATGAAGTGTTCGAGCTGGGATTTGAGCCTGGGTGGCGTGACTTCAGACACGATGTTTTTAACCCCTACACTAAGATAACTTTCTAAGTAGAATATACAGTCAACCCTCGAACAATGGGGGGTTAGGGGCACTGACCCTCTGCATAGGTAGAAATCCACGTATAATGTATGGTCAGCCCTCCGTGTCTGCACTTCCACGTCTGCGGATTCCCAGCTGCAAGTTGTGTAGTACCTGGAGTATTTACTATTGAAAAAACACACATGTAGGTTGACCTGCACAGTTCAAACCCGTGTTCAAGGGTCAGCTGTATAGTTGGCATGTCTCAGCCCCTGCTGCGCTGCAGGTCACCCAAAACTTAGTGGCTTAAAACAGCAATTTTACTATTTTTCACATTTCTCTGGCTTTGCCTGGGCTCACCCCTGCAGCTGCACTCAGCTGGAGGGTGGGCTGGGCTTGGGCTCAGCAGGGTGGCTGGGCCGCCCTCTCCACGTGGTCTTCCTCTCAGGCTCCTTCATGGCCTGGTGTCTCAGGCTCCAAGAGACTAGAAGCAGGAGTTAGCAAAGCCCTTTAAGACCTGGCTGGGAACCTGGACTGTGTCTCTTCCATCCCATTATTTTGGTCTAAGCAAGTTGTAGGCCAGCCCAGATTCAGAGTCAGAGTGGGAGGGGTCTGCACAGGCATGAATCCAGAGCAGTATGGCTCTTTCTGGGCCGCTTTGTAGCAGCCTGGCCCAAGGGCATTGCTGACTCATCACGAACAAGTGTCACAGGTGCCCTTCTTGCCACTGTGGGAGTGCAGACCAGAAGCAGGGCAGGTGGCGTGACTGTTGAGCTCAGGAGGCCCTCTCATTGTGCCCTTGCTGTGAGCCACTTTGGGGACAGTAGCTGAGGTGGAGTTTCTCCACGTAGGTGAGAGTAGCCTAAAACCCAGTCCCCTGTGATCTAGGGTAGGCTTGGCTGCACCTCTTCCCTAAAAGATTGGGTTTGAGAACATTTTCTCTGAGTGGAGACTTTTGTAGGTGTTAACTACTGGCTGTGTATTTTGTGAGTGAACTTTTTAACCTTTTCCCTTGTAAAGTTTAGGGTAGAAGTGCTGTCCCTCTGCATTTGTAATGTTGCAAGTTGTGGCTTTGCATTTACGTTTATGTAGAAGATGTTATACTCTTCATTTGAAAGGAAGGCAAAGGGAATTCCATATTCTGTCTATAATGAGCTTTTTATATACTCAATTAATCAAACTTTCTAAAGACATGAAGAGGGACTTCCCTGCTGGTGCAGTGGTTAGAATCTGCCTGCCAATGCAGGGGACACAGGTTCGATGCCTGGTCTGGGAAGATCCTACGTGCCGTGGAGTACCTAAGCCCGTGAGCCACAACTACTGAGCCCATGTGCCACAAGTACTGAAGCCCACGCACCTAGAGCCCATACTCCTCAACAAGAGAAGCCACCACAGTGAGAAGCCCACACACCGCAATGAAGAGTAGCCCCTGCTCGACGCAGCTAGAGAAAGCCCACACACAGCAATGAAGACCCAGCGCAGCCAAGTAAATAGATAGATAGATAGATAGATAGATAGATAGATAGATAGGACTTCCCCAGTGGTGCAGTGGATAAGGCTCCATGCTCCCAGTGTAGGGGGCCTGGATTCAATCCCTGGTCAGGGAACTAGATCCCACATGCATGTTGCAACTAAGGAGCCTCCCTGCCGCAACTAAGACCCGGCGCAACCAAATAAATAAATAAATATTTAATAAAAGAAAGAAAAACAGAATCAAAACTAACATTTAAAAAAAAAGTTGAAGATATAAATGAAAGCAGATGAAGGCTCAAGATATAAGGTGAAGTTTCTCTAAATAGTGTTTGTCAGTTGAAGTTTAATGTTCATGGCGTCACTCTGTAAACTTTACAAGAGGTAAAAAGTGTCATCTCTCTAACTTGGAAAAAAAACTAGTAATTACAAGCCACGTTCAGTAGCTTTTTAGTACTTGATTAGTTAGTACAGTGCTTCTCAAACCTAATTGTGCACAAGTCATGTGGAATTTTTAAACACATAGATTCCCAGGCCTCATCCCAGTGAACAAGAATCCCTGGGGAATGGGGCCTAAGATTAGGATTGTTAGTTTTTCAAAACTCCATGAGTGGGAATTCCACTTCTGGCTGTGAGGGAGTCAAGGGCTGGATTATTCTGCCACCACAGACAGCTAGAAGGCTGGACAAAATGTAGGAAGCAGTTATATTCATACGTGGTAGGACAGGTGGTGCAGGACTGAAATCTTTGGAGAAAAGTTAAGAATGAGCCAAGTCCTACTGTGGCCCACGCTTTTCCAGATGGTGAGCAGGGAGGATGAACCCACACGGAGCAAGGAAGGGAATGCCAGCTGGATCCGAGGAGACACAGATCAATGTCCAGGGAGAACAAGGGCTGGGATTTGGGGGCAGGGTGCCTGGGAGGAGAGAGCCACGCAGAAAAGGTCTAGAGCTCTGCAGAGGCCTCCCTTTGAGTCCTTGCTGAGTGCCAGTCTGCACATGCATAGACATGGGTTGAACCCTGCAAGGCTGGGCAAGAACGATTTTGCAGGAAAGATCAGTTAGCGGGGATCTGGCAGATAGATGCTTCCCATAGTTTACACAGAGCAGGGATCATTTGAGTTCCTACTGGCCACTGTGGAAAAACCTCTTTGAATACTTGGAGCATTCATTAGAGACCTCAGTGACCACTCTGTGAAGTGGAACTAAATAGCCCTAGAGTAAACACTATTCTAGATCTGCCCTAAATGACCTTAAAAACAACCTCAAAAGGTCCAAGGAGATCCATTAGTAACGGGATAGGCAGTCTCTGAACTGCTTACCAGTGATCCATGCCTCCTGCTGCTGTGCTCTTGTGTCATCTGCTCCTTCTGAGGGTTGGCTGGGCTTCGTGACTTGCTTCTCATGAACAGAATGTGGCAGAAGTGATGAGCTGTCCCTTACAAGATAAGGTGGTGAGAAAACTCGCTTCTGTCTGGAGGACTCCTCTTGCTATCTCCTAGATTCAGTCAGTCCAGTGAACAATTGGAAATTGAAATACTTAGCGATACATTGAATAAAATATTGTGCAAGGCCTTGTAGTGAAAACTATAAAATAATGCTGAGAGAAGTTAAAGGCGTAATAAATGGAAAGATACATCATGTTCATGCGTTGGAAGATGCAGTCTTGTTAGGATCTTGCAGTTCTCCCTCACATTGAGCTGTAGATTCAACTCATCCAACTTACAATCCCAGCACGCTGTTTTGTAGAAATTGATAGTATAATTTAAAATTTATGTGGAAATTTAAAAGACCCTGAATATCCAAAGCATTTGGGGGGAAAAAAGAAACAAATTTGGAGGACTTCCACTACTTGATGTTAGCACTTAGAGTAATCAAGACAGTGTGGTTCTGACATAAGTTTAGATTAGTAGAATAGATAGAGAATCCAGAAATAGGTCAGCTGATTTTCAACAAAGGTGCCAGGGTAATTCAGTGGGAGAGGGATAATCTTTTCAACAGGATTCCAGAACAACTAGATATCCATATGGAAAAAAAAAGAAAAAAAAAACCCTTTACCTCATGGCATTCATAAAAATTGAAAATGACTATAGACTTAAGTGTAAAAGCTAAAACTACGGAACTTCTACATGAAAACATTAGAGAAAGTCTTCATGACCTTCGACAAGGCAAAGATTTCTTACTTAGGACACACAAAAAAATGAACTATAAAAGAAAATTAACAGCTTGGGCATCAAAATTTTAAACTTCTCTGAAAGACATTAAGAACATGACAGACAAGACTGGGGAGAATATATTTGCAATTCATTTATCTGTCAAAATCTTGTATTCAGAGAAGACTCGTTTGTCATCTTGGTTCAAGACAACCCAATAAATAACGGACAAAAGAGTTGAAAAGTCCCTTCCCAAGAGAAGATACACAAATGGCCAATAAACACATGAGAAGTTGCTCAACATCGTAGTCATCAGGGAAACGCAAGTTAAATCCATCATGAGATCTCAGTACGCACCTCTGCGATGGCTAAAATGAAGACTGCCAGTATCAAGTGTTGGTGAGGGTGTGCGGAGGCTGGCCCTCTCACACATTGCTGCTGGAACTATGGAATGAGTAGTCGGAATTCAGCTGGATAAAAAAGGGCTGGGAGAGCTGAGGAAAGAAACATGAGGACAAGCCCAGAGCTGGTGAACAGCGTGTCCTTGCGGGCAGGAGTGAGTAGTTGGTGGTGTTGGGGCATCACACAGAGGTGGCAGGAAGTGGCTCAGGAGAGCTGAGAGGGTTCAAGTATTTGGTAGGTACGTGTATGTATGAGACCGGAGGGGAGGAGGCCTGTGACCAAGCCGGTGCTGAGTTAAGGTGCCAGGTTGTGCCCGGCAGCGGTGTTGGAGACTTAGTGAGGAGGTGACAGAGTGAGATCCACTTGGTACTGGGGCATGAATGGCCAATCCAAGTACTAAAGGAGCACATCCAGATTTTGCTGATTGGCGAGTGAGGGGCATGTGGGATCTTTCTGTGTTCATTTTAAAATAGTATACTGATCACATTATATGCCTCTGGGAGTGTGTGTGTTTTTTTCAGTCTTACTGTAACAGTGTGGAAGGAATTATGCAAATTTGTAACTAAATATTTACTCTCTGCAATATTTACTCTGTGAAACCCAGCTCTAATTTAACCTAATTTGGACACTGTTTGTCTTACCATTTCAGAGACATTCCATAAGTGGACCAATCTCTACATCCAAACCCCTGACGGCCCTGTCAGATAAGAGACCAAACTATGGGGAAATTCCTGTTCAAGGTACATCTCGTGTGCAGTATTTCACTTTTGTTGTTACTTTTTTTATTCATCTGACTTTTGGGGCTAACTTGTTTTTCTTTTGTTCTTGACATTATTTCTACCAGTCTGATATACATCTTTATCACAGGTTTACTAATAACACGTCTTAATTACAGATGAGGAGACTGGTTGTTAATAGGTGCATCTTGGAAGATGACTCTCATAGTGTCATGAGGGTGACAGGGAGTCCACACTGTTGCCAGGCCCTGTTTTTACAGTTCTTCTTGGGGCGTGTATAGTTATCCCCATTTTATAGATGCAAAAAATGAGGCTTCAAACAGTTAAATAACTCATAAACACAGGTTGACATTTAAGTTAAGGAACAGTAGACCCGGATAGCCTGGCTCCAGAGCCCATTCCTTTGGCCTTTGTGCTCTGCGTCACTTGTGAAAGGAAAGTGAGCCTCTGAAAGCTGGGGTTCAGTGAGTGCCATTTCCACACGGCTCTTTATGGCGGCCCCAGCACCCGAGCCCAAGGCTTCTGCCTTTTGAGGTCAGGGGTCCTTCTCCTCCCCCACTGCCTCCCTACGTGTGGTGCTGAAGTGCTTTGGAAAAACGGTTTTGGGCGTTGGGCCAGGTGCTGGGAAAGGCACACTTGGTTGGGGTGGGTGTGGAGACGCCCGGCAGGTGTGACACCTTCCGGAGCCCAGGCCCCTCCTGGCTGGGCAGGCTGGGCCCCTCCTGCGCTCCTGGTGTGGGAGTCAGGCTCTGGGGCTGAGACTGTGCAGTTTGGACGGGTGTGGGGGAGAGAGAAGCAGAGGACTGGCTCCGTGGGCTCCGGGGGGTGCCAGGCATGGGGTTCAGTGGGCAGTTTGCATACAGGGGGGATGGTGGAGCCCAGGATGGTGCTGTTGCCACTGCCCCTGCAGACTTGCCTTCCATCCCGGCTTCAGCTTCTGGTTCCTGCGTTAGCTGTGGCCTGAGTTCTTTTCTCCCCTCGGAAGGTCCTCCTGCTAAGGGAACAAGTGTGGATGGTTTAAAGTCTCCCTTTACATCTGTGCCGAGTTCCCGCCCTGGCCCCCAGATGGATCCGGGGATTGTGTGTGTGGTCACGGGTCCTGCTGCTGACCTCTTGGATGCTGTTTCCTTGTGTAAGTCGGGGTCATCGTGAACATCTAGCTCAGGGCCTTGGCTCCCTCTTCCAAGGCTCTCTTACCCCTGTGGTCAGCTTTGTACCCTCTCCTGTCCACCCGAGCTGCTGTGGTCCACAGTGTCAGTGGCTGTGGGCAGCATCTGGCCGTGTTGAGCCCGCCCACCCCTGGATGTTCTTTCTGGTGTCCTTCACGCCCACTCTGCGTCTCCTTCTCCTGTGCTCAGTCCTCCTGCCTGGCCTGTGAGGGGTGCTGTGCCCGGGGCCTCTCTCTCCTGTCTGTACTCACTCTGATACTACGTCTGAAGGGGCCTTCTCCCCTTTCAAGGCTACCTTCCCCACTTACCTTGATCGGCCCACGGCAGCACAAGGTTTACTGGGGAAACCTTGCCAGCACCAGTGGTGTTTCTCAAACTTACCTGTTGATAAGATTTACCTGAGTCACTTGGTAAAATGTGGAATCCTGGGCTTCATCTCAGATCTGCTGACATGGACTCTCCAGGAAGGGAGCTTGGAAACTTCATTTTCACAAGCACCCCAAGTGATTCTTAGGAAGGGACAAGTTTGGGAAACTTGGCAGAGATTACCATTTAGTTTTGCTCTTACCCTGGCTTTGTGGGTGGAAAGTGGGTGTGGAAGGTCTGCGGGCCAAGGTTATTGAAGACACAGACAAAGTGTGTTAGGCGTCTCTGAGGCTCTGCCGAATTAGACCTCTTTTTGGCTCTCTTCTTTTTATTACTGGTAATGGTCAAATGATAACACCATTGGGCACATTGTGTGTGCGGTCTGCCTGCAAGTACCGGCCACATTCTCCACTTCTGTCTGTTCTGGTGCCTTAACTGGGCTTAGTTGAAACTGCAAATACAAGAGAGAGGGAAATACACTTGGGTGAATTTGTATCTGAGAATTTGTTGATAGTGTAACATTCTATCTTAAACATTCACTAGGGAAAGAAACCACTTACAAAACTAAGAACAACCAAATGATTCTAGGTCATAAAAAGCCACCGTGGTTCTCCATGCTGGTTAAGAGAGTAGTTCTGAGCTCTGCTGGAGGTGCTTTTCTCCCCTGATTGTCTCTTCTGTCCTGGCCGAAGTCACACAACACAGCCTGTGATTTTCAGGTTGAAAATTTCAATGGCTTCATTCCTGAAAACTTGAAAAGTGCTGCCTCTTGTTCTACTATACTTAAATTGGATAATTTGTTGGTTTTTCCAGTTAAGTATTTTATAAAAGGTGTGGTTTTTTTCTGTTTTTCATCATGCTTGTATGTCAGTTGCAGGAAAATGTTTTAGACCAGAGATCTTACTATAAATGGACTAATCAAATGCTCTTTTGTTGGTATTGTTGGCAGTTGAATTCAGTGGTCTGAGTCATGACAGGTGAATCTTTGTAGATAGGATGTGAGTTGGTGTTTGTAGCCTAAGCAGGTACATGGATACAGGCAGTTGGGAGGGTCTTCACTGTCCCCACTGTCCCCTTGCACAGTGATCTTAGAAGGCCCAGTGCAAGCAGAGACCTCGGCTGGGCGATGCAGATGGTTGGGGAGTCTGGGGTTGCCCAGCGTCAGTGGGACCTGAGTGTCGTGTTGGTGTCATCAGCTCAGATGTACAGGGATCCGAGAAAGCTGATTAGTCCAAGGATAGTCATGTTCTGTAAAGAGATTCTTGCTGTGATCATCTGTCTAAATTGTGTTGAGGCTAGAGATGTAAACCTTTTTAAAAATTCAGTATTTTGAAAAAATTGATTTATGGTGAAGGTACATGTAATAAATGTGATACAAAGTTAGGAGGTTTTACTAGAAAGCCAAATCTTTGTTTTAAATTAAAATAAAAAGAACCTTTTATTAAAAAGTTTCACAGCAATTTGCATTCTCCAAAGGGTAGATCTAAGTCAGATTCTGGCCCAGCCCTAGATCCAGCCCTAGCTGGGAAATTTCGAGGAGAAATTCAGATAGAAATCCTACCCTCCTGTATTCACAGCCTAATTGGTATCTGTTCACTTCCGAAGGTCTTTCCTTCCTTGTAGTTCTTAATATTTGTCTTGATAAACCAAACCACCTAGGCTCCCATATTTTCTCCATATTATTATATAAAATTTCAAGCATACAGAAAAGTGGAAAGAAGTCATGTATCCGCATCTCACTATCTCGATTCTATGGCACTTTGCTATATTCGCTTTATCACATATTTATCCATCCTTCTATCTTTCCTTCAGTTCATCTTTTTTAAATGTGTTTCAAGGTAAGTTGCAGTCAGTACCTTGTTGCAATAAGCATGCATTGCACTATTTGTTTAAGGTGTTCTGTCTCTCAACTCTTCGTTTTGAGATAAGTTTAGACTTGCAGAAGAGTTACAGAAGTATTAGACTTCTCTTAAATCCTTCACGCAGGGACTTCCCTGGCGGTCCAGTGGTTAAGACTCCACACTTCTGTTGCAGGGGGCACAGGTTCGATCCCTGGTCAGGGAACTAAGATCCCACAAGCCACAAGGCCAAAAAAAAATCCTTCACCCAGCTTCCCTTATGTGGACAACCTACATAACCATAGAACAGTTATCAAAAGTAGGAAAGCAATATCGTGGAAATGTTATTAACTGAAGTGCAGTCTCTGGATCTCACCGACTGTTCCACTGCTGTCCCTTTTCTGTTCCAGGATCAAACACAGGACCCCAGTTTGCACTGAGTTGTCTTACCTCCTTGAGTCTCCACCCTTCTACAGCAGCTTGTCCCTCTCCCTGTCTTTTAGAACCTTGACACTTTAAAGAGTACTGGTCAGTTATTTTTTAGAATGTCTCTCAGGATGGGCTGGTCTGATGTTTTCTCCTGCTTAGGCTGAGGTTACGTACTGCTGGGAAGGGCAGCACAAGGTGATGTGCCCGTCTACGTGCATCACGTCAGGGGCACGTGATGTTGATGTGTCCTGTTACTGGTGACGTGACCTGGATCACTTGGTTGAAGCGGTTGTCTGCTAGTGAATAATAAATATCCTATTCCTGCTTAAACTTCCTCTCACTGATTTTAGCATCTGTTTGTGCATTTTGCCTGCAGCAGTTAGTACTGTGCTCTAGCGGTGATTTTCTATTTCCTCATTCTTCCTGTAAGGAATCATTTGTGTTATATTATTATACTTATTGTTGTATTTTTAGCCCTTATTTGTATTAGTATGGACTCGTGGATATTTATTTTATTCTTTGGGTTAGTCTATTACTATTATTTATTTTGCTGCTCATGTTATTCCAACTTTGGCCATTGGGAGCTCTTTTCATCCCCCACCCCACCAAAGTGCCAAAGCACTTTCTTACTTTGGGGCACCACAGATGATCCAGGCTTGTTTTTTCCCCTGCACCAGCTGTGGAATCAGTAATATTTAGAAAACAAGATCTGGGTGCGAGGCGTACCCATTACTACTGAGGTTTCACCTCCTCCAGCTCCTCTCTGGACAGAGCCAGGAAGACTGTATGTAGGTGCACCAACCCATACGTACACATGTGATGATTATTTCTCTATCAAAAATCATGAGTTTATACATGTACAGTAGTTTCAAAATTGCTAAACCGTACCCTGTGAGAAGCAAATGTACCAGAGTGCAGTGTTTGTGTACAGTTCTTTTTGTGTTTAGCCTGAGAGTCTCCACTCGAAACAACATTCTTCTCACAGTTACTTAAGTCAGCTCCTTTTTTCACCTCTCTCTCGTTGTGGTTCGGTCATGCTTTTGTAATACAGTTAGATTAGTTTTATCACAGTTTGCATTTCATTCCCCCCCACCCACAATTCCGGTTGATTTTTTTTTTTAAGTATATACATAAAATTCATTATCTGTTCGCCGCATTGTAGGATGTTTGGCAGCATCCCTGACCTCTACCCACTAGCTGGTAAGGTCCTAGTAGCACCCCACTCCCCTAGTTGTGACAACCAAAAATGCCTCAAGACATTGGTATGTTGGCAAAACTGCCCCAGTTGAGAACCAGAGGTGTGGTTCTCACAGTTTTATTTGTCTAATTTCAGCAGAGAGGTGGAAACTATAAGTGAAAATCAAATAGGAAATTGTAACTGTTGCATGTTGTCTGCTATTTCCACCAAGGCTTTAGCATAATTAATCATAGTTATTTTAAATGACCTGTCAGATAGTTGCAGCATCTGTGCCATGTCCAAGTCTGGTTTATTGATTACTTGCTGTCTTGATGCAGTGAGCTGGATGTATTGTTTTTTCTTGCTTTTTGTATATTTTATAATTGTCGAAAGCTGGGAATCTTGTGTAGGACAGCAGTTTTATGCCTTGACATGGGCACCTCTTTCCTTCTAGGTGTTTAATGTGGGAGCTTGAGTTAATCTGCTCAGGAGCTGGGCTGGGTTTGAGTTTTGTTGTTGCTGTGATGTCCTCAGTGTACAGCAGGCTTCCAGTTGCTCTGGTGATACTTTGTGTTTAGAGTGGGGCGGGTGCTCCAGAGGATTTTTCTGTGTCTGCCCTAATTTCAGCTTTAAGCTGTCCTTTGCATTGCGTCTCAGGAAGGGCATGTCTCATACTGTCTCAGCAGTTTCAGCTGAGATTTCCTATTCATTTGTTGAGAACATATTTTCCTTTATAATGTTGAACATATTTGCAGTAGCTGCTTTAAATGCTTTTCTGCTAATTCCAACATATAAGTCATCTTTGGGTGGGTTTCCATTTCTTTTTTGAGTATGAGTCACTTTTTTCTTTTTCTTTGTATGTCTAGTAATTTTGGATTGTATTCTGGGCAGTGTGAATCACACATTGTAGAGATTCTGAATTCTGTCTTGTTCCTCTGCAGAAAATTGGTTTTTGTTAGCAAGCAGTTAACTTGGTTCACCTCAAACTCTAACCTCTTTCCTTCAGTTGAAATACCTGTTCAGCTATTTTTCCTTAATTCAACTCCTTGGAATCTGAGTGCTTGTGGATTTCAGAGGTCAGTGGGATACGAGCAGAGTTTATATACAAAATTTGTGACTCTTTCCTTTCTGGTATTTCCCCAACCCCCTTGCTTTCCAGCAGCTTTGGTTGTCCTGAGATATCTCCTCTGCTTCTTCAAGGCAGTGATAAGACCCTGGGTTTTTGTTTGTTTGTTTTTTTTAAATATAAATTTATTTATTTATTTGTTTGTTTTTGGCTGCATTGGGTCTTCGTTGCTGTGTGTGGGCTTTCTCTAGTTGCGTGAGCGGGGGCTGCTACCCTTGGTTGCGGTGCACGGTCTTCTCATTGCGGTGGCTTCTCTTGTTGTGGAGCACAGGCTCTAGGCGCACGGGCTTCAGTAGTTGTGGCATGCGGGCTTAATTGCTCCGCGGCATGTGGGATCTTCCCGGACCAGGGATCGAACCCGTGTCCCCTGCATTGGCAGGCGGATTCTTAACCACTGCGCTACCAGGGAAGTCCAAGACCCTGGGTTTTCTACCAAATTTCATCTGCCCTGTATGGCCTCAGCTGGGGCCTACACTCACACCTATAGTCATAAAACTAGGAAACTCACCCACCAGTTCCTTCCAAATGCAGATTTCTTTCATTTTCTGCCTGCTTTTAGTTTCTCTTCAGTGCTTTTAAGTAGTTGATGTTTGTATGTTTTCAAGATGTCACAGTTATTTTCAGCAGGAACATTGGTCCGTTTGGAACTACTCCCCAATGAGCAGAAGTTGGGTATTTAGGCTCCTATGTTTATTTTTTTAAAGAGTCTTTTTTTTTTTTTTTTTTTAATTTTTAATTTTATTGTATTTTTTTTGGCCACACCACGCAGCTTGCAGGATCTTAGTTCCCCGACCGGGGATCGAACCCATGCCCCTTGTAGTGAAAGCGCAGAGTCCTAACCACTGGACCGCCAGGGAAATCCTTAGGCTCCTATTTTTATTTTTATTTCTTTATTTCTTTATTTCTTTTTTAAAGATTTTTTGATGTGGAGCATTTTTAAAGTCTTTATTTGTTACAATATTGCTTCCGTTTTATGCTTTGGTTTTTTGGCCCTGAGGCATGTGGGATCTTAGCTCCCCAACCAGGGATCAAACCTGCACTCCACATCTTTCCCTGGATATCTCATCGGGTCCTCAAATTGCATGTGTCCTCATCTCTTTCCCTCCCAGAGTCCTCTTCTTCTCTCTTATCTCTGTATGTGGAACCTCCTTTCTATCTCCATTTCCAGGTGGTCAGCAAGTCTGTTGATTCTGCCTCATTGAAGAGCCCTTGAATCCGTGTACTTCTCCCATCTCCCCTGGTACCACCTGGGCCCAGGCTCTCTGCTCTCTGCTCTGGGTATAACTCATCACCCTGCATGCACTGTTGCCCTCCCACCCCCTGCAGCTGGAAGAATGTCCACCCGAGACACCGTCACTGGCTCCATGTTGCCAGTGGGTGAAGGCCACACTCTTCAGCCTGGCCTGCTTTGGCCTTCCAGCCTCGCCAGCCCTCACAGCACTGCTGTCCTAGATTTCCTTTGGTGTCTGCTGAACACTGTGCTGGGAACACACTCTCCTTTGCCTGTATAAAAGCTATTAATTATCCTTCTAGTCTTAACTGAGATGTCGTTTCCCGAGGAGGCCTTTCCGGACCTCCTCTCAAGAGGAGGTCACGTCCCCTGCTGTGTTCCCAGAGCCCCTTGTACTGCTTCTTTCCTGCATCCCTCACGTGCAGCGATTTTTTAAATGTCTGGCTTCCGCTGTAGACTCCGAGTTCCAGGAGGGCAAGTTGCTGCCTTCTTTCCTCCTTTCTCTGACCTTTGCATCATGTCCAGTGCCTGGCAAGTCATGGACACCCAAGTGGTTTTTGTTTAATGAATGGATTAAAGACAAGAATAGCTCCATATGGCAATAGAGTAGACCTGATTACTGTAACGTCAGCTCTCTCCTGCCTGCCACATCTGATTGTGACACACTTATCTTATTTCTCAAAGAGGGATTCGCCGGCAGTTTGACGTGAAGCTGTAATCTAGCCGCTGCTGCAGCAGCAGAGGGGCATGTGCTCGTTCCGTGGCTGGTGTCGCGGGCAACAGTGAGAACACCACCTGGAGCGGCAGGCAGCGCTGTGCCCATTGGAAGGTGCCTCCGAACAGTGCCTTTTTGTACCTTCTCAGAAGAGCAGCGTTGGCCTGTGCCAGGGACTGTCTACTGAGTTGAGACGGATTTGGATCCTTAGACATGCAGCGAGAGCAGGCTGCACTGGGTGGGCGGCAGGTCCGTGCACCGTGCCTCAGTCGCGCGCCTTCCATGTGCCCAGTGGCAGAGACGGAGATGGGGCGCCTCCCGCTTGCTCTCAGCTGGCACCCTCCTTGTTCTGACCCGTGTGTCTCTATAACCTGTCCTCACTCTCCTCATGTGCTGTGTTCTTTGGGAGATGAAGCCTTCAGGGACATGACCAGTCTCGTAACTGTGAAGTGGACATTTGGACTAAATTTAAAATGTTGACTCCTATTTCCTACTCTTTCCACGTTCCACGAACTTTGCTTTGTCTGTCAGTCTTTGTGCATAATGTACTCTTCCTGTGAAGACGAGTGCAAGCACCACGGGGTTCAGAATTTTGGCCGATGCTTGCTGGTGGGCTCTGCACCGAGGCTTTGTTGGTTCAGGATAAGAAAGGCGTAGTGGGCTTCCCTGGTGGCGCAGTGGTTGAGAATCTGCCTGCCAATGCAGGGGACACGGGTTCGAGCCCTGGTCTGGGAAGATCCCACATCCCGCGGAGCAACTAGGCCCGTGAGCCACAACTACTGAGCCTGCGCGTCTGGAGCCTGTGCTCCGCAACAAGAGAGGCCGCGATAGTGAGAGGCCCGCGCACCACGATGAAGAGTGGCCCCCACTTGCTGCAACTGGAGAAAGCCCTCGCACAGAAACGAAGACCCAACACAGCCATAAATAAATAAATAAATAAAATTAAAAAAAAAAAAAAAAAAAGAAAGGCGTAGTGGCTATGGGCTGTGTGAGTCCTGTCTTCTGGAGCCTCCCTCCAGAGTGCTGTGTGATCACAACCACACAGTCCTCACACGCTTAGAAAACACATTTTGGCATGAAAGATGTGCTCTCCTTGAAAGATACTGTGATAGGCCATTACTTTTGGCATCATGATATTCTGAGAGGGAGTATTTTTTAAATTGTTAATTCTTAAAACGAAGTGCTGATGGGGCTGTTTGACTGGTGTCTGGTTGGTCCCGCCTTTCCCCGTCGAGTGTGTTTGCTCTCAGACAAGACTAACTGTCTTCACTCAGCCCAGCCCCATCACATGTCCCTGACACACCGGACCAGGCGGAACACGTCCAGCCTTCCTTGCTTGTTGTCCTGGCCTGGTGACAGCCTCGCTGGGCTTGTCCTGGCCAGGTGACAGCCTCGCGGGCTGGCCTGTGTCTGGGGCACCCATTGTGGGGAGCAGGTGCTGAGGAAGGGGTGTCACACTGGGCCCAAAGGCTGGTGAATTTGGCCGGGCTGAGGGGGTGAGGGAACCACTGTGCCAGGGCTCGGGGGACTGCAGAGACTCCAACCCAGCCTGTGTTCAGCGAGAACAGGCGGAGCTGTGCCCTTGACGGGGAGGCAGGATCTGGTTGTGTCCCTCCTGAGGGTCCTCGCTGCCCTCAGACTGAAGTCCACATGCCAGGCAGTGAGGCTCTTGTCAGTTAGCTACATCCCTGCTTTAGAGCTATCCCCCTGCTGCCCTCTCTGTTCCCCACCTGCCCCATGGTTCACCCACGCTGGGATTTATTGTCCTCTAACTTGAATGTCCTTCTACCTCTGCTCTGAATGTTGTCTGGCTGAATACTGTTCCCCAGCCCTGTTCTCCACTAGTGAAGCCAGCCGTCTGACAGACAAATTCATGTCATTATGCTGCTGAAGGCTTCCCGATGCCTGAAGTCGAAGCAAATGGCTTCTACCTCTGTGGCTTGATAGATATTTTCTTTTTATTTATTTATTTATTTGGTTGGTTGTACCGGGTCTTAGTTGCAGCTTGCCGGCTCCTTAGTTGTGAACTCTTAGTTGCGGCATGCAAGTGGGATCTAGTTCCCGGGCCAAGGATTGAACCCGGGCCCCTGCATTGGGAGCGCAGAGTCTTAACCGCTGTGCCACCAGAGAAATCCCTCTCTGTGGCTTGATAGTGCTTTATCATTCTCTTATTCCAGTTTCCATCCTGACTTGTTTCTGGTTGTAGACACGTATGGCTCCTGCACTAACTGTAGGCACACAGGGCAAGGCTTTGATTTAGTTTGTACTTTTAGACCTAGATGCAGTGGGGGATCTTGGAATTTTGGTTGAATTGCATCAGAGGTAAGTAGCAGTCGGTGGTTTAGAAGTGTTCATCTGTGTTGCATGTCTCATCCCTAGAAGTAAAAGTTGAATGAGATGTTTTCCCTTGGTCCTTGTCTACGGGAGTTGTTTTGTATAAGGGACTCTGTCTGTGGGGAGCCGTTGAGGTGCCCTGGATGGGAAGGAGGGATGAATGAGCCTCAGGGGCAAAGGGAGCAAAACTCACCTTCCTGCTACCTTTACCTCTTGAAGTTCAGGGTCAGGTGTCTTTACTGTGACACTTTCCACCCTGTGTAGAGCATCTACTAAGAACATCTTCGACCAGCCGACCTGCTTCTCTGCCGAGAGTACCTGCCATGGAAAGTGCCAAGACCATCTCAGGTAATACTTTTTATCTGAAATTTCTTTTAAAAAGATTCTTCCAGAAGTTTTAGTGATGGTACCGAGTACTTTCTCTTTAGGTTTATTTAACCTTACTTGCCTCTTTAGCTCTTTAGTTGATTGTTTTTCACTCTGAATTTCCCCTATTGTATCTTACACATTTCATAGAAATCACATTTCGTGGCCCTGATTTCAAAAATAAAAAATAAGAGCTAGATAGTTCCATTCACTTAACAAGTGTTCATTAAGTGCCTAGAGTGGGTTAGAAGATATACTGAAAATATAGGTTCATACAAAGTTGTGTAGCTGTGAAAGGTTAAAATATTTATCCCAAGATGTGTCATGACTGTTTTTGAAGAGTTATTTCAGAGCACACCAAAAATTCTCCAGAAGCCAGATTTTTCCAGTGTTATAGCCATTTTACAGTGATGAATTTGATGGGCTTACTTTTTCGGTCTCCTAGAGCTAACTCTTCAATTTATCAGTGTTCATATTATTTTCCCCTTGTGGCCATTTTTTAACCCTTAATAGCTCAACTAGAAATTGGACCAGGAAAGGAGAGATTCCTATAACCCTGCCTCCTGTGGTTAACGTCCCACTTGTATGTGGATTTAAGTTAGTACAGTTTTTGTACATCTTAGCTGGGTCTTTAAATCAGTGGGAAGTCCAGCCAAAATCACCACCCCCAAAGCCCAGATCCAGAGCCTTTTCCTGTAACAGAGTTCTTCTGATTCTTTCTCAGTCTTTTTCCTCTGTTTGATATAAAATTATCAAAGGTGTTCTCATCCAATTTCCTAGCATACCACTTAAAAGAAACTGCTGATTTAAGGCATACAGAGATCTGACATTGAAAGGAAAAGGCAGAATAATTATAAAATTATGTCAAATATGCAAGTGCATCATTCTGATAAGATCTTGTAATAGGAGAAAGCATGTCTCCTCTTGATCTCTAAACACACTGCTTAGCTGATGCCGAGTTATAGTCTGCTGTGGCTATCCTAAAATCATCAAGAGAAGTTTAGCCAATGAAAGGGGGCAGTTCCAGTCATCCGGGGGAAATTACTGGTGTTTGGCACGATTGCATTACAGCCAGCCCGGGATGATGCAATAATGGCTCCCTCGCATCCAGCATCATCTGAGGTGAGAGACTCTGAGGTCAGGAACCTTGTCTCGCGTCTCATGTCATCGTGGCCAGAAAGCCGCTTCTGTTGTGGCTCCGTTTTCAACGGCTGCAATGGCTGCTTCCACCTCCCAGTTCTCAGGACTTTCGTAATTCCAGCAAGGCGTAGTGCCTTAACACTTTCAAAATAGGACTTTCCTGATGGTTCTTATCTCTCGGTAGCTGACTTGACACGACACCTTTTGCTTTTCTGTTTCGTTGATTCATGTTTTTTAAAACGTGGCTTGGGACTTCCCTGGTGGCGCAGTGGTTAAGAATCCGCCTGCCAATGCAGGGGACATGGGTTTGATCCCTGGTCCGGGAAGATCCCACATGCTGTGGAGCAACTAAGCCCATGCGCCTCAACTACTGAAGCCCGCACGCCTAGAGCCCTTGCTCTGCAACAAGAGAAGCCATTGCAATAAGAAGCCCGTGCACCACAACAAGGAGTAGCCCCCGCTCGCCACAACTAGAGAGAGCCCACGCGCAGCAATGAAGACCCAAGGCAGCCAAAAAAAAAAAGTCTTGACCCAGAATTAAGTGTGGCCCTGTAACAAAGTATCTTTCCTTTCTGTCTCTTCAGCAGTGTTTTTGGCCACGTTCAGAAGGGTTGTGTTGATTTTGGTTGAGAGTGAATGTTGCTTTCGTTAGCCTTTGGCTTTGGTCGTGTTTGTAGTTGAACGCAGGTTTGCGGGGGACTCACTGTGTGCCAGGTGGGTGCTTTGAGTGTTAAGGGTGGATGAGACACACTCCTTGCCTTCAGGGAATGTGGGCTTCTGTGCATATTTCAACAACTGTACCTTTTTTTTTTTGTTTGTTGTTGTTTTTAATTTATTTTTATATTTGACTGTGTTGGGTCTTTGTTTCTGTGCGAGGGCTTTCTCTAGTTGCGGCGAGCGGGGGCCACTCTTCATTGCGGTGCACGGGCCTCTCACTATCGCGGCCTCTCCTGTTGCGGAGCACAGGCTCCAGACGCGCAGGCTCAGTAGTTGTGGCTCACGGGCCTAGTTGCTCCGCGGGATGTGGGATCTTCCCAGACCAGGGCTCGAACCCGTGTCCCCTGCATTGGCAGGCAGATTCTCAACCACTGCGCCACCAGGGAAGCCCCCTACAGTTTTTTAAAATGGAAAAAAAAAAACCTTTCAAGTTATCCGTAAGTTAAAGAGAATGTTAGTTTTTCCTCCTGTATGATAATTTCTACTCTTTTGGGGACCTGCTGAAGAAGATGTCTCAAGAACTCAGCTTAGGGCTTCCCTGGTGGCGCAGTGGTTGAGAATCTGCCTGCCAATGCAGGGGACACAGGTTCAAGCCCTGGTCTGGGAAGATCCCACATGCCGCGGAGCAACTGGGCCCGTGAGCCACAATTACTGAGCCTGCGCGTCTGGAGCCTGTGCTCCGCAACAGGAGAGGCCGTGATAGTGAGAGGCCCGCGCACCGCGATGAAGAGTGGCCCCCACTTGCCGCCACCAGAGAAAGCCCTCACACAGAAACGAAGACCCAACACAGCCATAAATAAATAAATAAATAAATAAAAATTAAAAAACAAAACAAAACACATTCACCTCAGCCCAACATTCCCCCAAAGTCTCAACCCATTACAACATCAACCCTAAGTTCAAAAATA
The DNA here is from genome assembly GCF_949987535.1 of Balaenoptera acutorostrata. Classification (NCBI taxonomy): domain Eukaryota; kingdom Metazoa; phylum Chordata; class Mammalia; order Artiodactyla; family Balaenopteridae; genus Balaenoptera; species Balaenoptera acutorostrata. The sequence goes on along the minus strand of NC_080076.1, from coordinate 67,692,772 downwards.
AAAAATAAAAAAAATAAAAAAAAAAGAACTCAGCTTAAAATGTTTTTGCTATAAATTGCATAATGGCTGTTTCTTACACTCAGTGTCCAGACGAAGCAGTGAAGAGATGAAGCGAGATGTCTCTGCACCTGAGGGCGCATCTCCTGCCTCACTCATGGCCATGGGTGCCACGTCGCCACAGCTGTCCCTGTCCTCCTCCCCCACGGCCTCCGTGACCCCCACCACTCGAAGCCGGATAAGGTAGAGGACAGTTAGCATTGGTGCATTTCATGCCTGCCGTTCCTGGCCTTTTGAAATTAAATGATCAGGTTATAAAGTAACGGCATTCGAGCACTGATGTATTTTCATTCTTTATGTGTTATTTAGTGTTTTCTGATCTAGTCTTCTATGCCTAGAATTGGGAAAGATGATATGAAAGTAAAAAAGTAAAGCAAAGTAAGAGAGAATTATTTTCCCCAAGCAGCTGGTGTTTTTGGTTTTGTTTTTTTGTGGGGTTTTTTGGTTTTGGTTTTTTCAAGTAGAGAACAGCTGAGTACAAAAGTAAGTTTAGTGAAAACAGGGTGTGGATAGAGTGTTGGGGAGGCTGGAAGAGGGGAACTCGAGCGAGGCCTTGAGGGTGGTGGACGGGGAGGAAGGTGAGCGTTACTGGTAGGGTCAGTGACTCTAGTGAGTTTGCAGGAAGGCTGAACACGAACTGAAAGAGGGATGGGAGTGGGTTTCAGAACTTTACCGTATACTGACTTAGAAGTTTGAGTAAAAGTGGAATATTTGGTGTCTCAAACTCAAATTATATGCTCACTTTTAAAACCCTGCCCCTCGGGGACCGACCTCTTAGAAGAGTGGTCCCATACTCAGTGTGGATCAGGCAGGTCGGGTGCAGTGGAGAGTGCGGCTCATGCCGCCCTGGCCAAGCCCGGGGGAGCACTGTCCGCGCTGGTGGGCAGGGCCCCCACTCTTCCTGGTCCCCCACTTAGAAGTTGTGAGCCTCCACAAGGTGTCTCCTGGCCTTAGTTTCCTTATCTTACAGTGAAGATGTTACAGGAGAGCACCCTCTGCTCTAGGAGGCTCTTTGCTGCAGCTTCTCATTGTGCCCATAGACTTTACTTGTCTTTGATGCTTTTTAAGCTGTTTCTATAACAAAATGGCCTGTGTGAACTAGAGGAAACCTTTCACAGTGATTGTAGTAGTTACTTTTATTTTGAGTATAATAGGGGTTTGTTTTTTTTTTTTTGGCTTGCCCTTTTGTTTTCATTCATATATCTCACCTTTATCTTCATTCTCATTTCCTGTGATCAGTGGTGTTATAACAAACTTCTTTGAACCCTTTAAACCAGGGCAGCAATCTGGTGGGCAGGTACACGAACATAAAAGTATATTTCTTCAAGACAGCAGTCTAACTGCAAGTTGAAATATTTTCATATTTTACTTTTGGTTCTAAATAAAAATTGGTGCTATTTCAGTGCACCTCTAACTTGAAAAAGCTTCAGTTCTACATGTGTGCTCTTTGATTTCCTACCATACTTTGCAGGATGAATATGGACAGAATAATAGTAAGCCACCTGTAACATCATAACCTCTAGGACAGTTACTGGACTGTTAAGTGTATGGGTCATAGGGCTAGAATCTCCACTTGTGCAGTCATCACTAAAAATTAGACCAGGCTTTTAAGAGTGTGCTGCTTGTCAAGAAACAGGTTGTTTTACAGAGCACTCTCTCTCCAGGTGCTCCTTGGTATTCTGTTCTGCTTCTAGAATAGTTCTTGGAAGGAAGGATTGGGTACTGGAGGAGTTGGTTGTATGCCTCCCCTGCTCCATCGCCAGGGTGATCACAAAATCTTTTTTGATTCAGTGTCTGGTCTGAGATAGGATATTTTTTCTGCCTCCAAGGCAGTTGACAGTGCCCTAAAGTACCCTCCATATAATTTTAAGAAATGAGTAATGTATAGCCATTGATTATTTTTTCCCCCCCAAGCTTCTGTAGTTGGTCTGTCCCGTAGTAAACTCTGAAGTTCCTTGAGAGGCAGGGTCTCTGTGTTGCTCACCACGCCCTGCCCAGCACATGCACATGGCCTGGCACAGTGGTGCTGTGCTGAGAGAGGGTCCTTCCTTTCTTCCCTAAGTGAAAATAAGGAACCCAAGATTCAGTGGTGCTGAATCTTTGCCAGTTTCCATGTGGATAATGAGTAGAGCCCCCTGCAGATGGCAGAGCCCCCTGACGGTGGTGGGTCTGTGAGACCCATAAAAATTGACAGGCAAAATCCAGCGGGTGAAGGTACATCTTGCCATTGGATGCCTCTGAGTGTGTGTTTGTTGTGTTCAAATGTTCTGTTGTGTTTGTTGGATTTCTGGTTTAGAAGGGTGCTCAAATAAGAAATATTTCAACTTGGGTTCCTTATTTTCACTTATCAGGGAAGAAAGGAAGGACCCTCTCTCGGCATTGGCAAGAGAATATGGAGGATCCAAGAGGAACGCCTTGCTGAAATGGTGTCAGAAGAAAACCGAAGGCTATCAGGTAGCCCCATGGTTCTTTTGCCCCAGGGGAGCAGCTGCCACGCCAGGTGCTGACGGCGCAGCTCACCTGAGCAGTGACGAGTCCTGCACTGGGTTCCAAGTCTACCCTGAATGTGGCAGAGTATCCCTTGGATGAAATAAGTTTCTTACCTTTCCAGAGTAGCTAACCTTTACAATACTCTTGTTCAGCTGTTGTAGCACTTTCTCATTTAAGTCCCAGTTAATTGCTTTTGTTAAGGCCTCATCTGGACTAAGAGTGAAAATATATTTATTTTACTTTAAATTAAGATTTTACTTATCATTGGTATGTTTAAAGTTTTCTCTTAGCTTTTTCCCCTTCCTGCTGGGCTGTCTTTGTGCCCTGTCATTTCTCATCTGGACTGTTTTATAGCCTCTCCTTTCTTGCCCTGTCAGTCTCTCTCTCTTTTGTTTATTAACCTTTTTTTAAAAACTGAAGTGTAGTTAATTTATGATGTGTTAGTTTCAGGTGTATAACAAAGTGATTCATTTATACATATATATATATATTTCTATTCTTTTTCAGATTCTTTTCCATTATAGGTTACTACGAGACATTGAATATGGTTCCCCTTGCTATGTAGCAGGACCTTGTTGTTTATCTATTTTATATATAGTAGTTAGTATCTGCTAATCCCAAACTCCTAATTTATCCCCCCCCCAACACACACACACACACACACACACACACACAATCCCCTCTGGTAACAGTAAGTTTGTTTTTTTATGTCTGTGAGTCTGTTTCTGTTTTGTAAATAAGTTCATTTGTATCATTTTTTTAGATTCCACACATAAGTTATATCATATGATACTTGTCTCTGATGTACTTCACTTAATATGATAATCTCTATATCCATGTTGCTGCAAATAGCATTATTTCATTCTTTTTTATGGCTGAGTAGTATTCCATCATATATATGTACCACATCTTTATCCATTCATCTGTCGATGGATATTCAGGTTGCTTCCATGACATTATGCTAAATGAAATGGGCCATACACAGAAGTACAAATATTATAGGATTCCACTTATATGAACTCCGTAGAATAGTCACATTCATAGAGACTGAAAGTAGAATGGTGGTTGCCAGGGGCTGGGGGCAGGGGGTAATGGGGATTTATTGTTTAAAGGGTACAGAGTTTCAGTTTGCAAGACGAAGAAAGTTCTGGAAATGGATGCCGGTGATGGTTATATAACCATGTGAATGTACTTAATGCCACTGAACTGTACACTTAAAAAATAATTGCTTAGCACCCCCCCCCCAAAAAAAAAAAGAAGTAAATGATTGGGATACATCTAGATAGAAAAACCTAGCATGGACATACAAGATTTGAACCATATACTATATACATGAACTGTATACTAATTAGACCTGTGAGACATCTGTTGAACACTCTACCCAACAACAGCAAAATATGTATTCTTCTCAGGTGCATGTAGAACATTCAGGATAGGCTGTATGTTGAGTAATAAATCTCGATAAATTTTAAATTTTAAAAGATTGAAATTTCACAGAGTATCTTTTCTGATCATAATGGAATGAAATTAGAAATTAATAACTGAAATTCACAACATAACATAACAAAACTATGGGAGGTGCTGAAAAGCAGCTCTCAGGGAAATTTATAGCTGTGAACACCTACCTTTATAAAGAAGAAGAATCTCAGGACTTCCCTCACGGTCCAGTGGTTAAGACCCCGCTCTTCCAGTGCAGGGGGTGCAGGTTTGGTCCCTGGTCGGGGTACTAAGATCCCACACGCTGTGCGGTGTGGCCAAAAGATAAAAAAAAAGAAGAAGAAGAAGAAGAAGAAAAATCTCAAATCAGTGATCTAACCGTCAACCTGAAGAAAGTAGAAAAAGAAGAGCAGACTAAGCCTAAAGCAGTCAGAGGAAGGAAGTAATAAAGGTCAGAGCAGAAATAAAGGAGATAGAAGAATCAGTAGAGAACATCAGTGACACCAGAAGTTTGTTCTTTGAAAAGATCAGCAAATCTACAGATCTTTACCTAGATTGACAAAGGAAAAAAAAAAGAGGAGACTAAAATTACTAGAATCAGGAATAAAGGAGAGGACGTTACTAATGACCTTATAGAAATGAAAAGGATTAAAAGGGAATACTGTGAACAGTATACCAACAAATTGTTTAACGTAGATGAATTTGACAAATACCTCAAAATACGCAAACTATAAAAATTAACTCAAGGACTTGCCTGGTGGCACAGTGGTTAAGAATCCGCCTGCCAATGCAGGGGACACGGGTTCGAGCCCTGGTCTGGAAGATCCCACATGCCGTGGAGCAACTAAGCCCGTGCGCCACAACTACTGAGCCCATGTGCCGCAACTACTGAGACCCGCGTGCCTAGAGCCTGTGCTCTGCAACAAGAGAAGCCACTGAAATGAGAAGCCGGCGCAGTGCAACAAAGAGTAGCCCCCACTTACTGCAACTAGAGAAAGCACGCACGCAGCAACGAAGACCCAATGCAGCCAAAAATAAAAATAAATTAATTAATTAATTTAAAAAAATTAACTCAAGAAGAAAGAAAATCTGGGACTTCCCTGGTGGTCCAGTGGTTAAAGACTTCACCTTCCAGCGCAGAGGGTATGGTTTCGATCCCTGGTCGGGGAGCTAAGATCCCATATGCCTCGCCGCCAAAAAAACAAAACATAAAACAGAAGCAGTATTGTAACCAAAAAATTCAATAAAGACTTTAAAAATGGTCCACATCAAAAAAAAAAAACTTTAAAAAAAAAAGAAAGAAAATCTGAGTAGACCTATAGCAACTAAAGAAACAGAATTAGTAATCAAAAACTTTCAACAAAGAAAAGCCCAGGGCCTGATGGCTTCACTGGTAAATTCTACCAAACGTTTAAAAGAAGAATTAACAGCAGTCTTTCTCAAACTCTTCCAAAAATAGAATAGAGAACATTTCCTAATTCATTCTGTGAGGCCAGTATTGCCCTGATAACAAAGCCAGAAAAAGACATCACAAGAAAACTGCAGACCAATATTTCTTATGCAAAAATCCTCAATAAAATACAGACAAACAGAATCCAGCAGCAAATAAAAGGAATTGTGCACCATGACCAAGTCGGATTTATCCCAGGAATGCAAAGTTGGTTCAACATATGAAACTTAAAGTAATACACCATGTTGTGGAATAAAGGGGAGAAACCACAAAATCATCTCAGTGGATGCAGAAAAAGTGTTTGACAAAATTCAAAACCCATTCATGATAAAAAAAAACACTCAACAAACTAGGAATAGAAGGGAACTTTCTCAACCTTATAAAGGGTATCTGTGAAAACCCACAGCTACCATCGTACTTAATGGTAAAAGACTAGGTGCTTCCCCCCCAAGATCAGGAACAGGAAAGGATGCCCACTCTCACCATTTCTACTGACATTTTATTGGAAGTTCTCGCTAGGGCAGCTGGGCAAGAGAAAGAAAAAAAGGCATTGAAAAGGAAGAAGTAAAACTATGTCTATTTGCAGATGACATGATTGCTATCTAGAAAACCTTCAGGAATTCACATAAACACCTTTAGAGCTACTAAACAAATCCAGCAGATTTACAGGATACAAGGTCAATATAAAAAGCAGTTGAATTTCTCTATACTAGCAGTGAAACTCTGAAAATGAACATAAGACAACATTTCCATTTATAATAGCATCATAAAGAATAATATATCCCGGGGAATTGCCTGAGGGTCCAGTGGTTAAGACTCCTCACTTCCACCACAGCGGGCATGGGTTCGATCCCTGGTCCCTGGTGGGGGAACTAAGATCCTGTGTTCTGCGAGGTGAGGCCAAAAATAATAATAATAACATATCCGGAGAAAAGCATGGTTCGGAAGGATACATGCACCCCAGTGTTCATTGCAGCGCTGTTTACAGTTGCTGAGACATGGAGGCAACCTAGGTGTCCATCAACAGATGAGTGGGTAAAGAAGATGTGGTACGTATGTACAATTGTATGTTACTCAGCCATTAAAAAGAGTGAAATAATGCTGTTGCAGCAACATGGATGGACCTGGAGGTTATCATACTTAGTGAAGTAAGTCAGAGAAAGACAAATATATGGTGTCGCTTATATGTGGAATCTTAAAAAATGATACAAATGAACTTACTACAAAACAGAAACAAACTCACAGACTTAGAAAACAAACCTACATTACCAGGGGGGAAGGGTGGGAGGGAGAGATAGACTGGGAGTTTGGGACTGACATGTAAACACTGCTATATTTAAAATAGATAACCAGCATGGACCTACTGTATAGCACAGGGAACCCTGCTCAATATTCTGTAATAAGCTAAATGGGAAAACAGTTTGAAAAAGAATAGGTACATGTATATGTATGACTGAATCACTTTACACCTGAAACTAACACAACATTGTTAATCAACTATACTCCAATATAAAATAAAAATTTTTAAAAAAGAATAAAAGACTTAGAAATAAATTTAACCAAGGGGCACAAGGCTTGTACACTGGAAACTACAAACATTGTGAAAGAAATTAAAATCTAAGTAAATGGAAAGATCCTTTGTTCATGGATTAGAAGTTTTTATACATGCTACAAAGTGGATGAATCTTAAAAATATTATGCTAAGTGAAAGATGCCAGACATAAAACTCCATCCTAAAAGACTTCAGTCCTCCATACCTGAAAGCGGGGGTAAAACTGATGCTCTCAGCTTTGCCAAGTGGCAAGAACATCAATGCTGTGGCTCCCAGTTTGATCAAGGACTGAAATCTCGAGCATAAATCAGTATTGCCCAACCCTTTACATTTTTTTCTTTAACATCATTTTTTATTGGGCTGTACTTCACGTAAGATAACAGTTCACCCATTTAAAAATGTACATTTTAGTGTCTTCACAGAGTTGTGCAGCCATCACCACAATTAGTTTTAGAGAATTTTCATCAATCTGAAGAGAAATCTTGTACCTGTTAGCAGTCCCTCCCCATTTGCTGTAGGCAGCCACGGATCTACTTCCTGTCTCCATAGACGTGCCTGTTCTGGGCACTTCATGGCACTGGAATTACACAGCGTGTGGTCCTCTGTGGCTGCCTCTTTCATTGAGCATAATGTTTTCACAGTTCACCTGTGTTGTAGCATGTTCTCCACGTGTCACTCCTTTTACGACTGAACAGTATTCCACTTTGTGGACCACCTGTTGTCGTCCCATCATCTGCTGACGCCATCTGGTTGTCATGGCCGTTACATACGATGCTGCTGTGCACACTGCGTACGAAGGCTTTGCATGGACATAAGTAATTTTCTCACCCTCCTGTCTGTCTTTTACTTGGCTGCCAAAGTGGTTTGAAATTGTGATCTGGTTATTTCTCTTTAAGCTGCTTCTCCTTTGCCATTTGGTTAAAGCCTCAAATCCTTGGTGTGGAGAACAAGACCCCTTACAGTTGATCTGGCCCCTGTGTAGTCTTATCGGCTTCTCCACAATCACACCTTGGCCACTGGTGCCCCCTATCCTGTCACTTCACCCCCTTCATCTGGGGAGTGTCTGCTCCTTCAGCTTCGAAGTCAGCATCTGTGCAACGTTGCCTTTGCCCTGCTCTGCCCCCGCAAGGGTTCATCCCTAATGTGCACCCCCTCCTCCCAGAGCCCCGGGAGCCTAGTTCTTCCTTGACTTGAACCCAGTCCAGGGCAGAGTGCTTTCTGTATATCAGGGCTTTTTTTTTGGGGGGGGGGGCGGTCTTTGTAATTCATTTTCCCTGTGTTACAGAACCCCACGTGATATATCCCAAGGATACTGAAGTTGTCAGTCTGTGTGTGTGTCTTCCTTTCTAGACTGTGAGCTCCTTAGAAGGGCCTGTCTTTCCCAGCGTCCAGCAGAAGGCCCTGCACATGGCAGAGCTGAATGACTGTCTGAACCTATATGTTGAATGTCATGGGATACCTTGGAGGTTCATTTTTAGAACAGTGGTTCTCAGGCTTGTATGCAAAAACCTGTGAAGATTGTGGGAAAAGTGCAGATTCCTGAGAACCAACCCTCAAGATTTATAATTCGAGAGGTGCATCGGGAGACTCTGGAATCTGCATTTTTACAGGCATTGCACTTGATCCATAGACCATGCTGTGAGAATCACACATAGAGTCGTGATTAAGCCCTTGGACTTGAGTGTCAGGTAAGGTTTGAATGTCAGCTCTGCCTCTTACTGTGTGACCTTTTGCAAATTACTTAGCCTCTCTGGGCCTCAGTTTCCTCCTCTGTAAAATGGAAGCTTAAGTGAGGCAGTTGTGCACATTTCCAGCATATGCTATGCGTTTAACAGATTTTAAAAGTATTATTTTTCTATGTTATTGCATGTCATCTTGTAACATAAGCTTTAAATTTTCCTAGACCATTACCCTTAAATTGAGTAATTTTAGATAATTAGAAAGTACCTCCCCCTTGATTATGGCATTTTGCCATGTAGCAAGTTGATTAAAAATTAAGTAACCAAGTTGATTGAGGTAATTCAAGCATTAAATCAATGATTTAACTAATGTCTCTTGGTTCCCTCCATTTAAATTCTCTGATTCTGTGGTTTTAAGGTACATTGTATTAAGTTAAAAAAAAAAACCACAAATCAATTCCTTAAGATCCTCAATTAATAATTTTAATTTTTTTTTGTTTACTGGGTACTTAAAATGCAAGGGGAAATATAATGCAAAACAGAATGGTTAGCCATACATAAAGAAAAACCTTTTTATACATTGGGCAGTCTGTGCTACAAACCCGTTTCCCCCCTTCCTTACTTCCTGTGGACACTTTTGTAATGATGTCTATGTATGGCTTTTTTGTTTGTCTGGCTTTTGTTTCCTGTGAGACTGGTATCTGTTTTGCTGTTTAGATAGGATGCTGGTTCTTTTATTTCAAGGTCTGTGAGTTAAAATTGGACATAATTTTATATGCATAATCTTTTTAAGCTGAAAGATATATCTGATAGAGCTCTTAATTTGTCAAGAGCCACGTAAGAAGTGCCAGAGCCCTTTCCTTATCGAGCTGTAAGTATGGATGAGCTTACCCCTCCTTGAAGCCAGCAGTGTGGGACCAGTCTTTGGTCTCTGACTTCCCACAATCAGCAGGAGAGGGCAGGCTGTGACACTGGACTGGCTCACTAGAGCAGGAGCTGTTACGTGACACTTAGCACATTCTGCACTCTCAGGCCCCAAGTGCATCGTTAGTGCTGGGACTGCGCGTGCTTTATGTCGTAGGAACTGTCTAATCAACAGAGATAGATTCCCTAATACTCATATCATCTTCCGCTAACTCTCTTAAGAGTCATCCTAAAATAATTGTACTAATCACTGTAATTTCATTAACCATCCATTACAAAACAAGCCCTTGTGAGTTGGCCTTTTATCTGACAAATACATTTTTTCTCTTTTAAATTGCGCCCTGCCACCAATTATTCACTGAAGTTTTAGAATACTAGAATATTACCCTTGAAGGGGACTTGACGATCTAAGTTAACTGTCAGGTTTACAGATGTGGGCCTGAACCCCTGCCAGGATCAATGACTCCCTCAAGGCTGAGCCATGAGTCTGTGGTATCACAGACAGCCTTCAGAACTATTGCTTTAAGGATTGAGTCTTTTTTCTTTTTTAATCAGTGCCTCAGCTTGTATACAATTGTGGGGTTTTTTTTATTTTTTTATTTTTTTTTTATTTGTTTATTTTTGGCTGCATTGGGTCTTCGTTGCTGAACACGGGCATTCTCTAGTTGTGGCGAGCGGGGCCTACTCTTCGTTGCGGTGTGTGGGCTTCTCATTGTGGTGGCTTCTCTTGTTGCAGAGCACAGGCTCTAAGCGCACGGGCTTCAGTAGTTGTGGCACGCGGGCTCAGTAGTTGTGGTTCACAGGCTCTAGAGCACAGGCTCAGTAGTTGTGGCGTGTGGGCTTAGTTGCTCCGCAGCACGTGGGATCTTCCCAGACTAGGGCTCGAATCCATGTCCCCTGCATTGGCAGACGGATTCTTAACCACTGAGCCACCAGGGAAGCCCTACAATTGTGTTTTAAAATTAATTTAAATATATAGATACCTCTAGTAGTTCTTTAGTGCTTATGGAGAGAAGTGATGCTCCGCTGCCCTATACCATCACCTCTGTAAATTCTGCTTCCCAGAGGCAGCTACTCCAGTTCTTTGACTGTTTCTTTAGGGATTAACAATGTAAGATTGATGGTATGAGACTAACCAGGTAATAAGGAATATAACTCGTACTTTCAGTATACTTTTCTTTGGTTCTAAATTTTATATTTAACAGCTTCTGTTGTACTGTTGTTTTCTTGTTCTGGGAAAACCTAATTGAATACAATCAAGGAGCCTCTAAAGGTTAATTTAAGAGAGCTTTACTTTGAAATCTCATTGTTTTCTGATAAAATACCAGGCCTAGAGATGGATTAGTTAATCCAAAAGATAATGAAATCACTTAATCTAGTACAAAATAGTTTTAATAAATGGGCAAAAGCTTTTAGTACTGCCTGAGGTAATGTAATCTCAAATAAACGTTAAGAATGCACAGTTTTATTGAGGGATTTGCTCATTAGTGCTTGGGCCAAAGAAGGAAAGATTGTACATTTCTTAGTGGAGGTTAATGGAATCAGAAGAATTGATGGACTTGAATGGTTTAAAAGTGATGTTTTTATGTGCTATGCTTTACTTGCTTTCTAGCAATATTTCCTAATATAGAAATTAACTTATCAAATACATACTAAAGCTCTGTGCCAGGTAGTGTGCTGGGCATTGAAGCAGAAATCAGGAAATAGAAAAGTAGTTCCTGTTTCTGGAAGCTTGTGGACTAGTCAGTGAAATATGCATTAGTAATTAAAACTCAATATGGACTTCTGTGTATGGTTATGATAGGTTATCAGATCAAACTCTGCTGAGAACTGTTTTGTTTAAAATGCAAATATATATATATATATATATATGTCTGTGAAGGCACTGGGGACTAATGAAGGCAGCTGGGACAAATTTGGCAGGAGCCAAGATTGCAGGGAGAAAGAGATCACACTGAGTTGAGCTTCTGTTTACACTGCCTTTTTCAACCCTTGGAGCATTTGCCAGCTCCTGGCATGGGTCAGAGACCAAACAGAAAGCAGTGGTCCAGAGCTTCTTTGAGAGTCACTGAGGAGGGAAACTAAAATCTGAATTTGGAGCTATACTAAGGCAACAGAGATTTGAGGGTCCTGAATCCCAGGGAGAAGACAGTCTCAGAGTAGTGAACTCAACATTTGACTTAGCTCTTGTCCTCAAGGTATTTGTCGCATGCTAAGATGCATGGAGGTGGACCTGGAGAACTTCAGCAGAAATCTGCTGCTGAGAGGATAGAGACTTCAGCACAGCTTTTGTTCTCCTGGTACCAGGAAGATAAAAACCAAAAGTTCAAGACCAGCCAAGGGGGAGTGACCCTGGCAAACATCCTGGGAGTTCAGTAGAGCCCTCAAAAGAACTGTGCCTTACAGATAAAGGTGGACTGGAAAAGGCCAGCTTGAAATTCAGCACCAGAACTTTCACCTGCTACATCGAGGTGATCAGCTGCCAGAAGAAACTTAAAACCTTTCTGCAGGGAGGTGGCACCATCCAGCCCCTTATATTCTGATACCCAGTGTCTTGCAGTCCATCAGAAATACCAGTCGTGCCAGTAAACATGATCAGATGACTGAAAATCAAGGGAAATAATGAGTAATATAGGGAGAAACTTCAGGTGATCCAGATACTTAGATTAGGCCTTTAAAATAACTGATTAATGTGTTCAAGAAAATAGATGAAGAGAAAGAAAATTTTACCAGAGAAATGGAATCTATAAAATAGAATCAGATGGAAATTTTAGAACTAAAAAAATACAATAGCTGAAATTAGGAATTCCAATACATGCACTTAACAACACGCTAGGTACAATGCAAATTTGTGAATTGTAGGGTTGATCAGTTAAAAATATCCACAGTGAAGCACTGAGAGATGAAAGGTTGAAAAATACGTAAGAAGGTGTCATAGATGTGGGACACAGTAGAAGATTTAATACGTGTGTAGTTGGAGTCCTAGGAGGAGAGGGAAGGACAGGAGTGTCCTACTAAAACTGCCAAAAATGAAAGTCAATGAGAAAAATCATAAAATAGAGAGAAAAAGTAGTAGCTTCAGAAGAGTACTGATAAGACTGGCAACTTCTCCATAGATGGACAAAAACAGAATTTATCACCAACAGGCCCACTATGAAAGAAAAAGGGAAATTCTTTCAGCAGAAAGAAAATAATCCCATAGGGAAACAAAATTATAGGAAGGAATAAAGAGCAATGGGAGAAATAAGTGTATGGGTAAGTATAAATGAATATTGACTCTGCAGTATAATAAAAATGTCTTGTTTAACAATGTATTTAGGTTTAAAATATAAAACAAAAATGGCTCAAGAGGTTGGTAGAAAAGTAAATGTCATTAACATGTTGTAAGGTCCTTGTATTGTCCAGAAAGTTATAAAATTCTGAATTTATGGTAGATATTAGTGAGTTAAGGGTCACATACCATAAGTCTCTAGGGCTGCACTGTCTGATACAGTGGCCATTGGCTGCATGTGATTATTGAGCACTTCAAATGTGGCCAGTCCAAATTGAGATGTGCTGTGATTATAAAACACACATCAGATTTTGAAGACTTAGTATGGGGAAAAAAGGATGTAAAACAACCCATTTAAAAATATTGATACATATTGAAATGATCATATTTTAATATATTAGATTGAATAAAACATATTAATATTATATGTCTTTTTACTGTTTTAATGTGACTGCTAGAAATTATACATTGGTAACAACTAAAACAATAATAAAAAATGGAAAATTAAGAGGCTAATAGAGGGGGGAAATGAAGTAATAATAAATACTCGATTAATCCAAAAGAAGGCAGGAAAGGAGAGAAAAGGAACAGAGCATAAGGGTACAGAAGTAAATTTAAACCCAAGTATATTACAGTTGCATTATACATACATGGACTGAGTATTACAGCTAAAAGACCGAGATTTTCAGATTATAAAAAACAAACCCAATGCTGTTTTGCATATAAGAACCATCCTTTAACTGGAAAGACTGAAGAAGATAAAAGAATGGGAAAGATACTATGCAAGCACTAATCAAAAGTTGGGAGATCTATACTAACATCAGACAAAGTACTTGTCACAGAAAGAAATATTACTAGGGATTTCCCTGGTGGTGCAGTGGTTAAGAATCTGCCTGCCAATGCAGCAGACATGGGTTCGAGCCCTGGTCCAGGAAGATCCCACATGCCGCGGAGCAACTAAGCCTGTGCGCCACAATTACTGAGCCTGCGCTCTAGAGCCCACCAGCCACAACTACTGAGCCCGCATGCTACAACTACTGAAGCCCATGCTCTGCAACAAGAGAAGCCACCGCAATGAGAAGCCACGCACCGCAACGAAGAGAGTAGCCCCCGCTTGCCGCAACTAGAGAAAGCCCACGTGCAGCAACGAAGACCCAGCGCAGCCAAAAGTAAATTAATTAATTTTTTTTAAAAAAGGAAACATTACTGAAGTTAAAGATGGCACTTCATTATGATAAAAGGATCAAAACAAAAATAGCAACAACTGCAGTAGTCAGGGCAGTCTTGGGAAACAGAGTTGGAAGACTTACATTGCCCAGTAAGAAGATTTCACGGGCACTTATATCCTAAACTCATATGCGCCTGATAACATAGCCCCAAAGAACATAAAGCAAAACTGACAGAACTGAAAGGAGAAAAAGATAGTCTCTCAGTCATATTTGGAGGTTTTAACACACCTCTCTCAGTAACTAGTAGAAGAAGCAAACAGAAGTTTAGTAAAGCTATAGAAGATTGGAGTAACACAATTAACTTATTTGTCCTGACTGACAGCTATAAAATGCTGCCCCAGACAACTGCAGATTGCCCATTCCTTCCAGTTGGCCACAGAATGTTGATCAAAATGGGCCATATGCTGAGCCTTATGTAGCAAGTCTCAAAAAATTTCAAAGAATTAAAATCCTTCAGAGCAAGTTCTCAAAATGAAAGGATAGATATGATCAGTAGATGCAGAAAAAGCATTTGATAAAATTCAGCAGCTGTTTCACTGTTTAATTTTTTTTAAAGGAACAAATTTCTAACAAATTAGGAATAGAAGCTGCTTTCCTTACTCTGATAAAAGGTATCTAGAAAAAAATAGTAGACAAGACATCAATCTTAATTGTGACATCAAGAGCTTTCTGCCAGAGATGAGGAAAGCAAGAAGACTGCTCTCACTTCTCTTCAATGTTGTACTGAAAGTCCTAGCTAGGTCAGTAAGGCAGAAAAAGAAATAAAAAGTGTAATGATTGAAAAGAAAGATATAAAACTGCTTATTTACAGACACAATTATGATGTAGAAAATCTAACAAAGATGCATATATAAACATAAGAATCAAACAAAAATTTTTTAAAGATTTCATTTTTATTAGCATTTTAAAAATCAAGTACATAGGAATGAATCTAATGCAAGCTGTATAGAACAGAAGAATATAAAATATCATTGTAAGAAGTTAAAGAAGACCTAAGTAAATGGCATGATGTGCTAATAAGTTCATTGATTGGAATGAGCAGATAATCTATAAAGTAAATGTAATCCCAATCAGAATATCAGCAGGGTTTTCTTTATTTTTTTAATGGAAATTGACCAGCTGATTAACATTTATATGGAAACCCACTTGGATAGATAGCCCGGGCAGTCTTGGAAAACAAAGCTGGAGGACTTGTACTACCCAATTGGAAGACTTCACAAGCACTTCATAAAAAAGGATATCCAATGGCCAGTAATAAACAGCTGAAAAAATGCTCAGCGTCATTAATCATCAGGGAAATACAAATTAAAACCACAATGAGGTGATGCTACAGCAGATTAGACACAGAATGGCTAATTCAAAAAGCTGATCATGCCTAGTGTTGGGAAGGAAGCAGAATAAGAACACTTAGACATTGCTGATGGGGTTGGAAAATGTTCCAGCCATTTTGGAGAACTATTTGGAAGTATCTACTGAAGTTGAATATTCATATATCATGTGAGCAAGCAGTTTCACTCTCAGGTATATCTCAACCGAAGTGTGTACATGCATTCATCAAAAGACATGTATGAAAAAAAAAAAAGACATGTATGAGGTTGTTAACAATCTTGGGTTGCTTGAAACCCCAGAAGTTGGCAAGATTAGTCTAATATGTGTCAGAATAATGGTTAACCTTTAGGAGGTCACAGGAGGCTTTCTGGGTTATAAGTACTAGGTAACTAGTACTTATGAAAAATGGAAAAAATATGAATTCCATCATATTTTCTACATAGACAATTTTGCCATCTGCGACTAAAGACAGTTTTAATTCTTCCTTTATAATCTAGATGCCTTTTATTCCTTTTTCTTTCCTTATTGTACTGGCTAGAAACTACAGTACAATATTGAATAGAAATGATGGAAGCAGATATCCCTGTCTTGTTACTGGTCTTAGGGCAGGGGTCAGTAGAGTTTTACTTAAAGGCCTAACAGTAAATATTTTAGACTCTGTGGGTCACAGGTCTCTGTTGCAACTATTCAACTCTGCCATTGTACCTTGAAATTAGCCATAAGTCAATACATAAATAAATAGACGTGCCTATATTTTAGTCAAAATAGGCAAGAGGGTCATAGTTTGCTGATACCTATCTTAGGGGGAAGGCATTCAGTCTTTTACCATTAAGTGTACCATTAGCTCCAGGTTTTTTTTTGTTTTTTTTTTTTTTTTTTAAAACATTTTTTTTTTTTCTAAATGGTTAAGATGGTAAATTTATTTTTTATTTTTTATTTATTTTTTTAATAGCTACTTTATTTATTTATTTATTTATTTTTAGCTGTGTTGGGTCTTCGGTTCGTGCGAGGGCTTTCTCCGGCTACGGCAAGTGGGGGCCACTCTTCATCGCGGTGCGGGGACCGCTCTTCATCGCGGTGCAGGGACCGCTCTTCATCGCGGTGCGCGAGCCTTTCACTATCGCGGCCCCTCCCGTTGCGGGGCACAGGCTCCAGACGCGCAGGCTCAGTAGTTGTGGCTCACGGGCCCAGCTGCTCCGCGGCATGTGGGATCTTCCCAGACCAGGGCTCGAACCCGTGTCCCCTGCATTAGCAGGCAGACTCTCAACCACTGCGCCACCAGGGAAGCCCTAGCTCCAGGTTTTGTTGATGGCCTTAAGCTCCCTTCTATTCCTTGGTTGCTGAGAGGTTTTTTTGTTTGTTTTTGTTTTTTAGTCAGGAATTAGATGCCAGATTTTGTCAAATGCCATTTCTGCATCAATTGAGATGATCATGTGTTTTTTTTCCTTCATTCTGTCCATTTGGTATATTTCATTCATTGATTTTCATGTGTTGAACTATCCTTGAATTCCAAAAATAAATCCCACTTGGTCATGGCGTATGATCCTTTTAATATGCTACTGAATTTGGTTTGCTAGTATTTTGTTGAGGATTTTTACATCATTGTTCATAAGGGATATTTCTCTGTAGTTTTGTTTTCTTACAGTGTCTCTGTCTGGCTTTGGTATCCGAGTAGTGTTGGCCCCATAGAATGAGTTAGGAAGTGTTTCCTCCTCTTCAATTTTTGGAAAAGTTTTGAGGAGGATTGGTGTTATTTCTTCTTTAAATGTTTGGTAGAATTCACCTGTGAAGCCATCCATTCCAGGGCTTTTCTTTGTTGGGGGGTTTTTGATTACTGATTCAACCTTCTTACTAGTTAAAGGTCTGTTCAGATTTCCTATTCCTTCATAATTCAGCCTTGATAGGTTTTGTGTTTCTAGAAGTTTGTCTATTTCATCTGGGTTATCCAATTTACTGGTGAACAGTTATTCATAGTACTCTCTTATAATCCTTTTTATTTTTGTAGAATCAATAGTAATACCCCTACTTTCTCATCTTAGTAATTTGAGTTTTCTCTCCTTTTCTTAGTCTTTCTAGCTAAAGGTTTATCAATTTTGTTCATCTTTTCAAAGAACCAACTTTTGGTTTTACTGATTTTTCTCTGTTTTTTAATCTTTATTTTGTTTATCTCTGTTCTAATCTTTGTTATTTCCTTCCTTCTGTTAGCTTTTGGGTTTAATTTGTTTTTCTTTTTCTAGTTCCTTAAGATGTAAAGTTAGTTGGTTTGTTGATTTGAGTTCTTTCTTATTTCTGAACATTTAAGAGTTTATAGCTATAAATTTTCCCCCAACACTGCTTTTGCTGTGTCCCATAAGTTTTAGTTTTAGTATGTTGTGTTTTAATTTTCAATTGTCTTTTTTTTACATCTAATCTGGGGGCCAGAGTTTCTTTTTTTTTTTTTTTTTAACTGAGTCTTTTAATTTATTTAGTTGCACTGGGTCTTAGTTGTGGCGGGCAGGCTCCTTAGTTGCAGCTCGCAGGCTCCTTAGTTGTGGCATGCGATCTCTTAGTTGTGCATGCATGTGGGATCTAGTTCCCTGACCAGGGATCGAACCCAGGCCCCCTGCATTGGGAGTGTGGAGTCTTATCCACTGCACCACCAGGGAAGTCCCTCAATTGTCTTTAATTATTTTCTAATTTTCCTTGTGACTTCTTTGATCTTCCAGTTGTTTAAGGTGATTTATTTTTTTAAAAGTAGTAAACCAACCTTGTATTCCTGGGATAGACTCCACTTGGTTATGACGTATTATCCTTTTTCTGTCTTGTTGATTTGCTAAAATTTTGTTTAGAATTTTTGCATCTATGTTTATGAGGATATTGGTCTGCAGTTTTCTTTATGTCTTTAGCAGGATTTGGTATCAGGGTAATGTTGACCTCACAGAATGAGTTAGTAAGAAGTCTCTCTTCTTGGGCTTCCCTGGTGGCGCAGTGGTTGAGAGTGTGCCTGCTAATGCAGGGGACACGGGTTCGAGCCCTGGTCTGGGAAGATCCCACATGCCATGGAGCAACTGGGCCCGTGAGCCACAATTACTGAGCCTGCACGTCTGAAGCCTGTGCTCCTCAACAAGAGAGGCCGCGATAGTAAGAGGCCCGCGCACCGCGATGAAGAGTGGCCCCTGCTCGCCACAACTAGAGAAAGCCCTCGCACAGAAACGAAGACCCAATACAGCCAAAAATAAATAAATAAAAATAAATTAAAAAAAAAAAAAGAAGTCTCTCTTCTTTATTTTTCTGGAAAAGTTTATGTACAATCGGTTTTATTTCCCACTTAAATGTTTGGTAGAATTCCCCGGTGAAGCCACCTGGGTCTGGGGTTTTCTTTGTGGGAAAGTTTTTAATGACAAATCCAATTTCTTCAGTAACTCTGGGGTTATTCAGGTTATCTGTTTCTTCTTGAGTGAGCTTTGGTTGTTTGAGTCTTTCAAGGAATCTGTCCATTTCATCTGAGTTGTTGAATTTATTGCCATAAAGTTGATCATAATATTCCCTTATTATCTTTTAGATATTTGTAGAATCTGAAGTGTTGTCTTTGCTCTGATCCCTGATATTGCAGTTTGTATATTCTCTCTTGTTTCCTGATTAATCTAGCTAAAGGTTTATCAAATTTACCTTCTCAATGAACCAGTTTTAAATTTTATTTATTTATTTATTTATTTTTGGCTGCATTGGGTCTTCATTGCTGCACGCAGGCTTTCTCTAGTTGTGGCAAGCAGGGGCTACTCTTTGTTGCGGTGTGCGGGCTTCTCATTGCGGCGGCTTCTCTTGTTGCAGAGCACATGCTCTAGGCACGCAGGCTCAGTAGTTGTGGCACGTGGGCTCAGTAGTTGTGGCTCGCAGACTCTAGAGCACAGGCTCAGTAGCTGTGGTGCACAGGCTTAGTTGCTCCACAGCATGTGGGATCTTCCCAGACCAGGGCTTGAACCCATGTCCCCCGTGCTGGCAGGCGGATTCTTAACCACTGCACCACCAGGGAAGTCCCTAATTTTATTTATTTTCTTTATTGCTTTTGATTTTCTGTTTCATTGATCTGTACTCTGGTCTTTTTATTTTCTTTCTTCTGCTTACCTTGGGTTTTATTTGCTCTTCTTTAGTTTCTTAAGGTAGAAGTTGTTGTCTTGATTTGAAGGTTTTTTCTGCTATAGATGCTTATTGCTAGAAATTTCCGCCAAAGTACTTACTACTTTAGTGGTATCCCACAAACTTTGATATATGGTATATTCTTTTTCATTCAGTTCAAAATACTTACTAATTTAATTTCCCTTTTGATTTCTTCTTTGACCCATGGGTCATATAGAAGTATGTTATTTAGTTTCCAAACACTTAAGCATTTTCCAGAGATCTTTCTGTTATTGATTTCTAACTTCAATCCATTGCGGTCAGAGAACATACTCTCTGTAACTTGAATCTCTTTTAAATTTTTCGAGACTCATTTTGTGGCCCAGAACATGGTATATAATTTTTAAAAATACTCTTCTGCTGTTGTTGGAAAAGATGTTCTTTAAATGTCAGTTAGACCCTGTTGGTTGAGAGTGTTGTCATCATGTTCTGTATCTTCAGCTACTTTGTGTCCTTGCTCTGTCAGCTGTTGAGTGAGGGGTATTGGAATGTCTTGACTTGAAGTTGTGGATTTTCTGTCTCCTTGCAGTGCTAATAGTTTCTGCTTTGTGTATTTTGAAACTGTTATTAGGTACATAAATGTTAAGGATGAGAAATTGACCTCTGTCATTATGAAATGACCTTCTTCATCCCTGATGATATTCTTTGCTCTGAAGTCTCCTTTGTCTGATACACCCACTCTGGCTTTATTTTGATTACATTTAGCATGGTGTATATTTTTCTAGTGTGTTTCTGATAGGTAGCATATAGCTGAGTATTACCATATTGCTATTTTTTAAGTTATTTTCCTAACGATTACTCTAGGGATTACAATGTATCTCTTATCAGAGTTTACTTAAGGTTTTTCTGACTTAATTTGGTAAAATATAGCTCCAGTGTAGCCCCATTTCCTCGCTCTTCCTTTGTGCTGTGATTGTCAATATATATTAGATTTGTGTTATAAACCCAATAGTACAGTGTTATAATTATTCCTTTATACAGTGCTATTTTTTAAAAAACCTAAAAGAAGAACAGTAATGAGGGCAGCTTCTGGTGAGAGAGCCACAGACTTTCTGTTCTTACCGGAAGTTTTATTCCCTTTTCATGAATAATGCTTCTTAATTTATTTCCTTTGATTGATTTCCAGAGTCCTGAAATGATTATTTTTGACCGGTTTGTCCAGTTCCATGTTTTTTTTAGGAGAGGATTTGTCGGCCTCTGCTCCACCACAGCTGGAGTCTCCTAGCGTGCTTCCTTTTGGGATTCTTCTTTATTTCCTGACCCTTTTTCAGTAAGCAGCAACAAATTCTCCCAGAATTGTGTGTCCCTGTGGGTTGAAGAGAGTAGAGTGAGAATGAATGGCCAGATAAAAATAGCTTGGTCCTTCCCAGCTCCTTTGAAATAGTAGACGGTCTGTAGAAAGTAGGAGAAAGGAAGTTCCCTCCTTGGGCCGTGTGCCGTGTCCACGGGGAGCGTGCTGGTGTCTGCCCATACGGCCTGGGCGCCGGTGCTGCACCCTCCCCAGGCCACTGCTTGGAAGCTGTAAAGGCAGCCTTCATCCCCGGGAGAGATTGGCCCCAGAGACCCAGGTTCCTTTTGATGCTTCTTGGTCACTGCATGCTGGGAGGGGCCGGGGAAGAGAGCAGCTCCTCTACACACAACCCCTCCTCCCCTGGTCTGTCTGAGGGTGCGGGTGGAACGTTACTGCTGTGGATACTCCCCTCCCTTTTTAAGGAGGTCTTCAGTCTCTCTCGGGAAGACGCTACAAGTGCCACTTTCCCCATCGTCCCTTCTCTCTCTCCCCTTCCACCTTCCTAGCATCCTCTCTTTGGGATTGGAGTTAGTGCTGGGATGGGGGAGGGCAGAACGGGAAGGTTAGGAAAGCTAGGGGCTCTGCCAGTGGATAGGGTACAGTTGAAAGAATGTATTCAGGATCCCTGAAGCTCTGAGCAAAGCTTAGAGTTGGTTTGATTTCCTCTGCTGTATCTGGAGTCTCAGGCCACAGGGACGGCTTCCCAGAGTTAAAAATAAAAAAGGTGCAGGCAGTAGATAAGGGTTTTGATCTGAATCAGATCTAGGTTGGAAGTCTAAATTTTTTTGTTTTACATTGTCACTTTGCATGGAAACTAAGTTCCCATACAGAAAGATCTTATTGTTTGTAAATATCACTGTGTTCCAGGGGTTTAAAATACTTGAACAAAGGGAAAAAGAATGGCCAGATTTGTGGTCCCACCCGTTCTTTATGTGGACTTGCATACACTCACAGGTTCTCTCCAGTGAAGCGATTAAAGCTGCTAGTCTAATTGTCCTCTGACCTGATGACACGCCGTCTCCATCCAGAAAGCTTGCAGCAGCTGAGCAAGGTCACTTGTCCACCAGGCGCCCCTGGGAGCAGAGCGCGCGCGGCTCAGGCTGTGCTCTGCACGGCAGTCACAGTGGAGTGAGAGGACTGCTTCCTGTTTTTAGGGATTCCTCTTAGTGCCAAACATAGCAGCTGGGAAACAAAGTTTTCCCAGAATCACGATGTACTTCTTGTGTTCTGTTTAAACATGATTTGACAGCAACTGTTAACCTCTATTTCCAGAAATGTCAGGGCTATAATTTTTATATTAATTGCTTAGTAACATTGAGATAAATTAGTTTGATCATTGTTTTAGTGTGAGGTAGGTGACGCTACTCAGTCAGGTTTCCCCCTGTGACACCAGTTAGGTTTTCCTACGCAGGTGAGAGGGTGTGGGAATCACACACAGCTCTGGTTCTTAAACGCTGATTTTCGCCTTTCTGATTGGGAACGTCTTTCAGAGCCACATTCGGGGTCCATACATTCGGGAAGATGTTCAGTAGAGCTGCCCTTCCAGCTGCCGGGTGGAGCTGTGGTCAGTACACAGAAGCAACAGCCTCTCAGATATGCCTGCTGTGACGTCACCAACAGGATGGGCTTGTGCAAGTGCAGAGGTGGGAGGGGTCCACGGAGTTTCCACAGTTTCTGCGGAGTCACAGACTCTGTGACTCGGGGTCCTGCTCTTCTGCCCTTCCTTCTTCCCGTGTAACTCCCATGAGGACAGAGAGAAGCCTGCTGAGTGTGGTCGACGGTTTGGTCACCAGCGCTCTTAGTTAGCTTTAAGATACTTGTCTCAGGAGTGCATTTGCTTAGATAAAGTTTGAAGTGCTTCATCGGAATCAGCATCCAAAATTCCATTCTCAGAAATTGGAGAAAGTCAGACTCGAGACGGCCCCTAGAAATCGTGAAGATGGGGCTTCCATTCCATAGGGAGGAAGCTGCAAGCCAGCAGGGTGCTTGCAGCCTGAGCTCTTGCTGTAGGGTCTCCCGACACCCAGCCCCAGGCTCTTCCTACCAAGCTGTCCTGCTTCCCCAGCAGTGCCCCAGGCTCCAGTAAGTTTCCAGTAAGTAGGTCTTTTTATTATATGAGTAATGCCGAGAAATAGAAGATAAATCAGAAAAGTAACATTTTCAAGAGCTGCTTAATTATTTTGCTAAAAGCAGAATCATTAAATTGTCTGGGTCACATAATCTTTATGTATCATCTGTGGTAGCATGCATAGTCTTTACTCCCTTACATCGTGAGAAGCCTTTTTTTTCTTCTTGTGCTTCATTGACTTTGGATGGGGTGCCAGCATAACGATGTGCAGTCCACAGAGGAGTTGAGATTTGACGGGTTAATTTCATTACGTACATGATGCTCTGGGTTTTCACAAATGAGTTTAGCCTGAGGTCATTCGGGAAATTCAGGGTGACCTCTTCATTTGTAGAAGCAGATTATTTGTGAAGATGCTCCATTGCTGCCTCATGGTACACATATAACTATGGAAAGGGTAATTAACCGTTAGATTCTGTAGGGAAGAGGAAAGAGAACCTGGTTTCCTTTCCATTTGGGCTCTTCAGACCCAGGAGAAAGGAGGCTGGTCTGTAATCTCCTGCTATGTAACAGGCACCACACCAAGAGTGGGTGACTTACAGTAAGCGTGGCGTTGACTTGGCTCATACACGTACGGTGGGTAGGGCACAGTAGGCGCGGTTCACCTCTGCTCCATCGCAGGCTCCCGCCCTCACGCCTCTGGTGGTTGAGACTTTCACTGGTGCTGTGACCGGAAACCTCCATGCAACCTCTCCCTGTGGCCAGGGCTTCCTCACAGCGTGCTGGCCGCGATCCAAGGGCAAAGTTCCCAAGAGAGGGA
Source organism: Balaenoptera acutorostrata (assembly GCF_949987535.1). Classification (NCBI taxonomy): domain Eukaryota; kingdom Metazoa; phylum Chordata; class Mammalia; order Artiodactyla; family Balaenopteridae; genus Balaenoptera; species Balaenoptera acutorostrata. Next base: position 67,669,023 of record NC_080076.1, on the reverse strand, counting down.
CAGGTAATGGCCCCTTGCCTTTCATGACCTGGGGGCAGAGGCCTGCCTGGCTCCAGGGGAGGGAAGTAGACCCCACCTCCTGATGGGCAGTGAGGTTCTGAAGAGGATGCAGGGCAGAAATACCATCAGGCTGTTTCTCAAGAGTCCAGGTTGCCACAGAGATGGCTTTGTCTTATTTAAGGAAGTAGAGACGCTAATAATGTGACATGAACCTGGCAGAACCTGGTAATGATTTTTAAAAACACTGGCTCACAGGTGAGAGGGAGCCTGGGTGGAGCAGTGACAGTCAGTGAAGAGGTGAAGGATTCCCGCTGTGCAAGCAGAGGTGCCCTGGGGTTCGCTGGAGCCCACCCTGGGTGTCCAGCAGACAGCACCTCCCGTAAGTCACTGGCCTGGGGCGGGTTCTGCCATGGTTTAACCCTGCACTGCATTCAGTTATAAAACTCCAAAACACCAGGAATAAAAGGAAAAGATTAAAAACTGAGAGAGCCTGTGTAGTACCTAAATCTGAATGTGTTTGTGGCTTTGGGATGCCCTTTTTTTTTAAACAAATGTATTGAGGTAGAATTGACATATGTTATTACTACATATATTTTTTCTTCCAGTTTTATTGAGGTAGAATTGACATACGGCACTGTATAGATTTAAGGTGTAGAGCATAATGATTTGACTTACGTACATCATGAAATGATGACCACAATAAATTCAGTGAACGTCCATCATCTTGTATAGATATAAAGTAAAAGGGAAAAATATTTTTGTGTTGAGAACTCTTAGGACTTACTCTCTCAACTTTCATATATAACATACAGCAATGTTAATTCTATTTATCATGTTTATGTTCCGTCCTTAGTATTTATTTATCTTGAAACTGGAAGTTTGTACCCTCCAATTCCCCCTCCCCCACCCTTACCTCTGGTGACCACAAATCTGATCTGTTTTTCTGTGTGTTTGTTTGTTTGTTCGTTTTTGAAGTATAGTAGACCCACAGCACTGTGATGCATAACACAGTGGTTTGGAGTTTCTGTACAGTACAAAATGGACACTACTGCTGCACATATTTACATTTAACAACTTGATGAAACACACCTGTGAAACCGTCCCCATGTGAGATGAGCATCTCCACCTCCTCGGAAGCTTCCTCAGGCGCCTTTGCATGCCGCTCGTCCTGCTGTCCCTGCAGGGTTTGCATTTTTTATAATTTTGTATAAATGGAATCATAGTGTGTGCAATTTGGGGAGGGGTCTGGCTTCTCTCACTGAGCATAATTATTTTGAGATTCATTTATATTGTTGTATATATCAATAATTCATTTCCTTTTATTCCTGAAGAGTAGTCCGTTTTATGAATATGTCATAATTTGTTATCCATTTGGCTGTTGGTGGACATTTGTCTGGTTCCAGTTGTTGCTTGTTGTGAGGAAAGCTCCCGTGAACATTTGGTGCAGGCGTTTGTAGAGGCATCTGAAAGTGGTTGGCTGGGTCATGCGGTCAGTATAGGTTTAACTCTTTAAGAAGCTGCCAGACTGTCTTCCCAAGTGGCTACACCCCCTCTGCTCCCCCACGTGCACAAGGGCCCTCATTCCTTCCTGTCCTGGCCAGTCGGCCTCTGTCCTCTCGTAGGTGTATGGTTTTGGTTTTGGTTTTGGTTTTGCAGGTGCCTGTGAACTAATGGTGTTGGGTGTCTTTCCATGTGCTTATTTGTGATACATTCATGTACCTTTTTGGTGAAGTGTCCATCACAAGGTCATTGAATACAAGGAGGGATGTAATGCCATCTAGAGCATGACCTTTGCCCTCAAGGAACTTCCAACATTATTTTTGAAACATAATATTTCCAGGCCTTTTAAAATTATGCCTTTTCCTAGGCATAAGACCGCCTTTTGTATGACTCAGATTTGTGATCACAAGCGTGCACTACTGTGCCACGAAGGCTCCAGGCGTGAGTGGCCTTCAGACTTCTACCGACACCGTATCCCTCCTCGTGGCCCTCAACTCTCTCTCTCTGGCTGCATCCTAACATGTTTTATACCAAGAAACCAACTTGTATGTAAAAGAAAACCAGAAAAGTAAGGAGCCAGGGGTTCAGGAGCCCAGCGCCACGCACAGGGCCCCAGCGGGACGGACAAGGGGGAGTCACACTCCTCCACCAGGGGTCCAGGGAGAAGCGTTTTCCCACTTCCCTCTGCTTGTTGCCCTCAAGGGCAGGTAAGTACACCATCGAGCTGGGACTTTGGAGAGAAGTACAAGAGGGCGGTGCCACAGCTGTCTGTGTTCCCTATTTCAGATGTTTTGCCATTTTCCCTCTGCCAGAACGGTACCTGGTAGGTGTAGAAACAAATCCACTGACAGATTTGAAAGCAGCAGTTCCTGCTGGAGGCAGTGAAGTGAGTTCACCTTGAGGTGAGCGTGCTGTGTTGAGCGGCTCTGTCCCGGGATCATTTCCTCCCCTCACGGCCCCTTCACGTGCGGGCTGCCTGGCCCCTGGGCGTCCTGGTGTCCTGGGTCAGACGGACGCATTCCCTGCAATTTCAGAAACGGGAAGACTTGTCCGTGGTCCTCCCAGGCTAGGCTCTCCTTCTGTCTTAGTGCCTCCGAAGGTGTTCTGAGGGCTGGGAGGGTGGCGGTGTGTCCCCACAGGCACCCTCCCTGCCGGGGTCCCAGCAGTGCTGTGTCCACGCCTTTGCTCTGACGGATTAATACTGTGCTGCAGTCTCTGTGTGGTAGTTTCCTTTTCTGCATAAATTATATTTTTCAAGTGTAAGGTGTTTGAACGAGTCTAGGTGCACTCTGTGTCTGTCCTTTATGCTTTATAAAGTGTTGTCTTATTTTCAGCAGCCCTCATGTTTAGAAACTGAAACTTTTTTTTTTTTTTAAAGCTCATTGCTACACTGAAGCTTTCAGATCCTCAGGCCTTTTTTCCTGGATTTTCTCTCCTTCCCTTCAGAGTGCTCTTAAGCCAGCTCTGGAGCAGCCTCTGCGGAGGGCCTTGCAAGCGGCCCAGGGTTCTGCTCGGCGCTTAGTGGAGAACAGCCGCTCGTGGAGCTGCAGCCCGAGCAGAGAACCGGTTGCTTGGTGCTGTTCGGGCCGTAGGCGCTGTGGTCCCACGACAGAGACAGGCCGCTCATGGAGCTGTCAGTTTTCATGTCCGGCCCAAATAGGGGTCCCCAGGGGCTGGGTGTTGACTAGAGGAGAGGGACTCGGACCCAGCGGGGCCTCCCTGGACTGTGCCCGTCTGTGTCATGGAAGGCGGTCAGCACTGCCTCGGGAGGCCGGATGAGGGGCCGAGCGAGACCTGCGAGCTCTAGCCGGCACTTTATTAAATCCTCGTAATTGGGTCTTTTCCCCATTTTGTGTATGAGAAAGTTGAGACTCCTCCAAGTTAAACTGTGTGCCCACAGCCCTGTACCTTGTAAGGAGTGGCCCCAGGTCCCTGGGACCCTAAACCCATGATGCCTCCTACTCTGCAGAGAGGGAGCCTTCAGCTCGGTAGAAGGCATCAACTGAGACATAAGCCGGGGGAGAGTGAGCCTTGAGAGCTGCCCCAGGAGCTCCAGCTAGACTGAGGGCCCTTCCTCGGAGAAGGCCTTTGAACAGGGGCTCCCACGAGTCGGAGCTGCTCATGTTGGGCGGCCCTCGAGGCCGCAGCACCCAGAGTGCACTGCATCCATGTTTCAGAGCCTGAGTACAAGACTGGTGACCTCTGTCCCAAGAGCACCCTGAAAGAGGCCGTCCTGGGCAGTTCGGGAGTGCTCCTTCTCCTCCTCAAACACTTCCCTGGGCCGCTGGGGCTGGGACCAGCCACCCTTCTCCCTCTATGCCCAAGCTCCCCCGGAGCACACACAGGGAAGGTGCAGCTGGGAGTACTGTGTCTCCTTCGGTTGAAATTGCATTTTAGTGAGTAATAACCCTGCCAGAGCTAGACGCAGTCTAGAAAAGGCAGAGTTAGTTCCTAAGCTGCTAATAAAACTGCTCAGATTTGCCCAGTGCTTGTGACTTAACTGACCTCACCAGGGGCTCTTGCCGACCGTCCCTGCCTGGTGGCCGTTTCCTGAATTTTCAGACAGCAAACCTCATGGGTCCTGTGTGCTCCAACACAAAAAGTTTCCTTTGGGAGGGGTTTATGGGAAATGTGGGGACATCAATCCAGTCCCTTAGGGTGACATGAAGTGTCCCCTCAAAATAGGTTCGTTTGACTAAAAAGAGCTATTACAGCACATTAAGCCTGTGGTGCATGGTTCTACCTTGGACTCTGTGGAGCTTCAGCATAGTTGGAGCTGCTTCTTGGATGTGTGCTCGCACCCTGAGCACGTCAGGCAGTGTCACTGCAGGTCAGTGCGGCCCCTTCCCTCCCAGGACACTGGACAGCCATCCCCGGGATGGGCGGTGGGTCAGGTCCCTTTTGAGTTAGCAGAGTGCTTGGTGTGTCCTGGTGGTAAAGGAAGCAGACTGATACCCTACCTTTAACTGTTTGTTTTTAAGAAATTAAAAAATTTTAGAGCAGGACCATAGTAAATTCCCATAAAATGCACTCGTGAGTCATTGCATGTGAGCTGTAACTTCTTCAGTAAACACTTGTGGGTAAGTTAGTTGCTCGTGAGGCCTACCTGGTGTACAGACTTACTGAGCATAAGCTACTTCCGAACATCAGACAATTTTTAAAATTGTAGTAAAATACACATAATATAAAACGTACCATCTTAGCCATTTTTACGTCTACAGTTGAGTGGCATTAAGTACATTCGCATTGTTGCGTGTCCATCAGCACCTTCTAGTTCCAGAACTTCTCATCCAGAACTGGGCCCCAGCCCCTGACAACCACACATCTGCTTTCTGTCTCTGTATTTCACTATTTTGGCTGTTTCATATAAATGGAGTCATATAATTTGTGGCCTTTGTGTCTCACTTTCACTCAGCGTAATGTTTCCAGATTCATCCACTTTGTAGCATGTATCGTTCCTTTCTGTGGCTCGAAAACACCCCATCGTGGGGATGCTGCCCGTTTTGTTTATCCATTTTCCGGTTGGTAGACGTTTGTGTTGCTTTCACCTTCGGACTCCTGTGCTGCTGTGGGCACTCGTGTGGGGGGATTTGTGTCCATGCCATCTTCGGGTCTTCTCGGTTTGTCCCCAAGGAGTGGCCTCACTGGGGCGCACAGTGATTCTACGTGTAAGTGACCAGGAATCGTCACACTGCTCCGCAGCAGCTGCGCTGTCTCACGTTCCCAGCAGCAAGTACAGGGCCTCTGGTTTCTCCACATCCTCACCAGCATCTGTTGTTTCCAGTTTTCCGAGTACTGTTCATCCTGGCGGCGTGAGGTGGTAGCTCAGCCTAGTTCTGATTTGCAATTCCCTGGTGACCAACAGCGTTGAGCATCTTCTCTTGTGCTGCTGGCCATTGTCCGTCGACTTTGGAGAAATGTCTGTTCAGATCCTCTGCCCATTTTCATATTGGGGCCATTGGGTTGTTTGTCTGTCATTGAGTTGTAGGTTTGTTTGGTTTTCATGGAAATTTTCAAATACACACTAAAGCTGTGAGAATAGTAAAAGGACACTCAGTACACCGCCCAGGCCCAGGTGGTCAGCGCACAGTCCTTGCTCTCCCACCCCTGCCTGGTGGTCCCAGCCATTTAATGTCACCACGTATTTGGACAGAGGTCAGACTTCCCAATTGAATCATGGTCAGTTTTACTGTTGATTTGCTTGACTTAAGATCCAAATAAGGTTCACACGTTGCGTTTGGATAATATGCCTCTTTTAAGTCTGTTTTAATCTTAAAACTCCCATCCCTCTTTTTGTTTCCTTTCGGTTTGTCTTTGGAAGGAACTGGACTGTGTCCTGTGGAGCGTCTGCATTTTAGGTTTGGTGTTGACAGCCCTGCAGTGCTGTCCCTGGTATAAACTGGTAGTAGATTCGAGGCTGGATCTGATTCCAGCTCAGATTTCCGGCAGAAGCCCCTCATGTGGAGTTGTGTCCGTCCGTCCAGGTAGAGGGGAAGGGGGCCGGCTCGCTACCGCTGCTGATCGCGGTTGCCCAACAGTGCTGGTCTCGCTCCGTCTGTCCCAGGAATTCCTCTTTTCAGACAGGCTCCTCCATCGGCTGTTTGCTTGCCTTACGTCCAGTCTGGTCAGGAAGGTTCCGTCCAGTGCTTGATCCTGGCCTGGTTCCCCAGTGCACAGGGTCTTGAGTGAGGTCCAGCCAGGCCCGGCCAGGCCTCGTGCTGGGATGTCCCGTCCATCACGTTTCCAGCTGCCTTTGGTCTTCGGGTCGGTGGTTCTGCCTCCTGGCTGCACACTCAGGGCATCTGGGGAACTTTACAGAGAATGGTGCCCAGACTGGCCGGATCAGCCTCTCTGGCGGATGGCTGAGAGGTGTCACCTTGAAAAGGTTTTGCCCGTGATTCTGAGGCCCTTATTGGAACCCTCCCCCCACAGGGCACAAGATGCAGGCCTGTCTCCGGGGTCGCTGGCCCCCTGGGCTGCCTGCCCTGGCGTCCTTCCTTCCTTCCTCCCACTTTACACACGTCCCGACATGGACATCGCGACAAGCGGGCCTCAGACTCTCCCCAGACCCCTGCCACCTCCCCCCTCCTCTCCTCTCCCCTCCCCTGACCTGGAGCAGAGCCTGGCTCAACTTCAAACAGGAGACAGCGTGGAGGCCCCAGGCAGCACCTCAGATGTGCAGCCAGTGCGGGCACCCCAGCACCAGCAGGGTGCTGCGTGTTCCTCCCGGGGCCTCTGGGGCCTCCTGCTAACAGTCGCTCCCGGAGCGCTAAAACCAGCCTCCTGGTGGCTTTTCCCTCTCTTCTAGGCACTGCATCCCCCCCCTCCTCAACCAGATTCCCTAACACCCTCCAAACCCTGCCCCTCGGCCCAGGGCTGAGGCCTCGAGGCCCCGTGGACAGGGGTTTGTCTGTGGCTCTGTCCTGCCTCCCGAAGGCGGGCGGTGTACTCGGTCATGGTCACGGTCACGGGGGGATCCCACCACGGCGGCTGAGACGGCAGAGGAAGTGGTGCCGTTAGTGTTGCAGAGATGAATCATGGGTTTTGGCCCTTTGCCTTATGCCCCAAAAAATGGCATTTCCTTAAATAGATCAGAACCTTAACAACTATGTGGTATTTGGGGGTGCATTTTATGGCCCTTAATTAAACTTCAGACACATTAAAACATTTTAAGTTTTAGGTTTTAGGTTTTATGACCTATGCTTAATCTTTTTTTGTGGAGATTTGTGTAACTTCTTGGCTCTCAGACTCCAGCCCTCAACCCTTGATGCACAGAGGCGGGACTCACCTGCCGCCACAGGCAGGGACAGGCTGCATCTAAGGGCGCAGGAGCGGGGAGGGCACATGTCCCAGCTCGGGGAGCTGCCCGCCGAGGGCAGCGGGGGCCAGGGGAGTCTGAGCTCTGGTGAGATGAAGAGGGCAGCTGAGGGCCCTGTGCACAGGCCACAGCCATCTGCCTACAGATCACCGTCGGCCCTTCCTGGATGGAAGGAAAATGGGGTGAAGCACCTCATTTGAGTCTGTGCTCAAAAGCTTTTTTTTAAAATAAATTTATTTATTTATTTATTTATTTTTTGGCTGTGTTGGGTCTTTGCAGCTGTGCGCGGGCTTTCTCTAGTTGCGGCGAGAGGGGGCTACTGTTGCAGTGCGCGGGCTTCTCATTGTGGTGGCTTCTCTTTATTGTGGAGCACAGGCTCTAGGTGCGTGGGCTTCAGTAGTTGTGGCTCGCGGGCTCTAGAACGCAGGCTCAGTAGTTGTGGCGCACGGGCTTAGTTGCTCCGCGGCATGTGGGATCTTCCCGGACCAGGGCTCAAACCCGTGTCCCCTGCATGGGGAGGTGGATTCTTAACCACTGCGCCACCAGGGAAGTCTCTCAAGGCTTTTTTGAATTTTTGCTCTGGCCCATCCCGTAACCCTCTTGTTTTTGTCCAAACTTAGACTTATCTTGTGCAGTAGCAAAGCCCTGAAGACACCTGAAAGCTAAATGTGAAATCTGAATTCATTAATTAGCAACTTGTATTATAATTACTATGTGTCTCTATTTTAAAAGAAAACTGTTTCATTCTTAGAGAGCTTGGCATTGCCTGTGAATAGTGAGAAGAAAGTCCTCCCGTTAGTGTGCGTGTTCCCCTCAAAAAGCACCAGTTTTGGCTCTACGAGTATTTTTTGTAAAGGGGTCAGCCGGCCACCTGCAGAGCTGTGGTGTCAGGGCCCATAGGGTGGAAGGTCCTTGACCCTGCAGCTGCTTCAGAGAGAAACGCACTGGAAGACGGGTCTCATAGTCAAGGACCTTCCTCTTCACTGGAAGTACCACTTTCTGAAAACAGAAATTCCATTTCTAGACAACTTTGTGAAGGAGATACGTGAAGGGGTCTATCTGTGAGAGTTGCGAGGCTGTGCAGATGATGTGCCCTGTGCTGTGGTGTGTGGCGCTCCTCCTCTGGCGACCTGCTCACTGTGACCCGCGGCGCCCCGAGCGCTGCCTTGTTCAGCGGGCTTTCTGGCAGCACTGATGCTGTTGACCCCTCCCAGTTCTGACGCTTCTTCCTTTGGCTTCTGGTTTGTCCCGCCTGTTGGGCCTTCCCCTGTGTCCCGTTGAAGGCAGTTCTCCTCTGCCTGACCCTTATACTGAGCGGCTTGGTCTGAGGCCTCCCTCCTGCGCACTGTCCGCTCCGGCCACCCCCGGCGACCCCTCTACACTGCGTCCCCAGCTGCAGACCCTCACGTCAGCACCAGGCACCTCCCTGGGTGCCACAGACGTAATTGTCGGGAGTACCTCCCCCCAGTGAGCCGTGCGTCACTGGAGGGCCCTGCTGTCCAGTTCTGCCGGCACAGACTGCAGGCTCTCTCCTTCCTCACAGCCAGTCATTCCCCAAGTCCAGTTTGCTTTTCTCCGTAGCCTCTGTAGCCCTCACTTCCCCTCCCGACCCGCCACCCTGATGTCCCCTGCTCCCAGCTCAGCCCCAGACGACTCATACCCGGGCCCCTGCCTGCAGGCCTGAGGGTGTCTCGCTGGGGGTCAGCACTCTGGCTCCCTCCAAGGCCAAGGTCTCCTGCACCACCCTGGAGGGCTGCGGCTCTGGTGTCCTCACAGGCCTGCAGAGACGGTCCATGCACGTCCCCGTGGCGTTTGAGTTGCTTTGCGATGAGCAGTCGTAGCGCCGCCGTCCCTCTTGCCTTGGGTGTTGAATGATTTTGCAGGAGCTTGTTATCTGCGCTCTTCTTCAGGAAACCGGATGGGGTGGGGCCCGGGTCCCCTGCCCACTGCTGCTCACCCCCGGGGCCTAGAGCTCCCTGTGGTCCCTGTTTGGGCACAGTCGGTAGTGGGAGGGGGTGGCTCCCGTGGGAACGGCCATTTCTCTGGCAATTTCATACAGTTTTTGTACCTTTCCGCGCATTTATTTCTTTCTGTGGATCCTGTCCCTTTATTAATACGCTGTGACAGCCGTGGGGCCCAGAGCACAGACAGGAGGCTGGGAACATCCCACCTCCCCCGTGCTTTTCAGCTTTGGAGAGAGCCTTGCTGTCTCCGTGCCTTTCTGTGTTCCATCTGTGTTATTTCATAGTGTCAATAGTTTGATTTTTCAGCCCCGAACATGAAAAACACTGAAGTAGATGGTGAGATGGGAGCAGAGGGTGCAGGCCTCCCCGCATCCCCGCCCACCCCTGTGTCAGGGCCTGGCTGCTTCCCCAGCATCTTTGGATGGGTCGGGGCCGCACTGGCCAGGCCCCCTCCATCTCGCAGGGGGCAGGGCAGCGGTCTGGGTTTTGGTTGCTTTGATTTGGAAGTTGGTCATCGTTGCCCTGGGGCCCCAGGCCCGCTGTCTCTCCGGGGTGCCTCATTCACGAGGTGCTGCTCTGACTGCGGGGTCCAGGCTGGGGGTCTGGTCTGTTTGGAGGAAGCTGGATGGCCGGGTTCCCACAGCTGGGAGCTGGGGCACAGCCGCTTTCTCTGGTGCCGGGGCCTTTGCCTTAGGCCGGTGAGGCCAGGCACGTAGGCGGCTCCACCAGATCAGGCCTAGTGGCAGGAAGTAGAGATTTGTTTTCCTCCAGGCGTGCATGTGACCCGCGGGCAGGGGTCAGAGCCTCAGCTACACGCAGCCCCGTGCGGAGCTGTGACACGTCGTGAAGAAGCTCCTTCCCCGCTGCCCACGCTGTCCTGGCTCTTTTGTCAGGGCGTTTGGCCCTGATGACTGGGAGGAATAATCCCACAGGAATCATCTGTGACCTGAGCCTCCTCATGGAAAAACGCTTCTGGGGTTTATGAGAATTAAAGTGACACACGGCCTGGAGGATGCTGGGGACCAGGGTTCCCGGCCCTGTCTTCCCAGCCACCAGCCCCACACCTTGGACAGGTGACTTCCTTCCCTGGTCCTAGCTTCCTCTCAGGTGGGGCTGAAGCGCCCCCGCTGGCTGCTTCCTGAGATCCCGATGACATCAAAGGGGCAGGTTAGCCATGGCCGTAACTGTGGTTGTTGCCAGAGCAGAGGCCTGTGAGGGTAGCCAGCCTGTCGGGGCGGTGTCTTCATGGTCACAAGTGTGGGGACCAGTGAGGCAGGGGCTGCCCAGGCCTCATCTTAGGGGGGCAGTGATGTCACTGAGTGGCTGGCACTGCCCTTAGGTGGCCGCGTCAGATGGCCCACCGCCACCGCACCTTACCGCCACCTTTCCCTGGGGCTGTCAGCAGATTTGCGCCCCTTTGCACCTTAACCTGATCACTTTCTTCACCACAGTTTATGGACAAGGCCTCCAGGCCAGATTGGCGGCCATTGAGGGAGTGACCTCTGGGATCACTGCCCCCAGAGCTGCTGCCCTTCAGAGGGTCATGGTTGAGCAGTCCCCAGAGGGCAGCGTCCTGGGTGCCTGCAGTCAGGGCTAGATGCTTCCTTTTGGTGACAGAGTTTGTGTCCACACTACCTGCTGCTTTTGTCAGGAGAGCCCCACCCTCCCCACCCGCCCTTTGTCCCTGGGCCCTACTTGGTGTCAGGACCTAATGGTTTGTAAGGGGGTCGGGCGGGCAGGCTTTGTAGAACTCCCTACGGAGGTGAATAGCGTTGTTGTTCTTTGGCCGCTGCTCCCGGGGAGTGAGGACTACCACCTGGAGCACAGTCACCCAGGAAGCGGACTCGTGCGTTTGAAGGCTGCATGAAACAGCAGTAAGACATGAAGCAGGAGGTGCTGGGGGTTGGGGTGCTCTCTTTTTCAGTTTGTGGCATTTTCATAAAGCGTGTGAATTTCCAAATTTCATTGTGGAGTTTCAGCTTCAAAAGGATTCTTGCAAATAAAGGTAAAGGCTACTTTCTAGCTGAATTGCTTTATCATATAATAAAATACTCTGAATGACGTGTTTCTTCTGTAGTTGTGAACAGTTTAATTTGAATATGGAGTAGGTGCCCCTTCAAAGAGTCGAGGTGGTTCTCGGAGATGCACTGTGGGAGCCCCACCCAGCCCCCACGTCATTGGCGTGGAGTGCAGGCTGGCAGCTGGTCCTCAGAGTGCAGGGCTTGTGATGCCCTGCAAATGTTGGGGAGGAGGCTGGACCACAGCTCTTCCTAACACAGCACTGCTGCTCCCCGCTGCCCCAGAGGCGGAGCCCCCAGCCCCCAGGGCTGTGTCCTCCCAGGCCAGGGTTTGGGTGGCTCAAATTTCTGCTGCTGTGGTTGCAGCGATCTGGTGTGCAGGGTGGGGGCTGGTCACTGACACCAGCTGGGCCTGAGCCCGGCCCCCAGCCCCCCAGCCTGCCGTGCTTCCTGCAGAGGCTCAGCCTGCTGGGCCTGGGGGCCTCCGCCCCCCTCGGCCATCTCCTGAGAAGCCCGCGGTGTGTGTTGCTCACGTGTTTTCTTTCTTTTCCTGCAGAATATCGACATCACCAACTTTAGCAGCAGCTGGAACGACGGGCTGGCCTTCTGTGCTCTCTTGCACACGTACTTGCCCGCCCACATTCCCTACCAGGAGCTCAACAGCCAAGATAAGGTGAGGCCATGGAGGGCAGGCGGGCGAGGAGGGGAGAGAGCCCTCCATGGCGGTGGGGGGTGGGGGGGCAAGCTGCTGGCTCCTCGCACACCCCAGTGGCCTCTCTGGGTAACGACATTGAGGGTCAGGGCTTCTTGAGGAGAGTGGTCTGGGCAGCGCCACCCACACCAGGCCACCTTCCCTGTGTCCAGCCATGACCGGCTCATGGTGCAGCCCTGCCCAGACAGGCACTGGGAGAGGACCCAGGCCCAAGCCCTCTGGTGTGCACCCCCATCGGCCCCTCCTGTCCTTCAGATGACCTTTGAAGACCCCCACGGGGAGGAAACAGTTTCACAGGTGTTGCTTATTAGCTCTGGGGGTGCTGGGCGGCTCAGAGCTGATGTGTGAAAAGTGACCCTCCTGTGCGGAGAGGAAAGAACAAGTGTGTGGGGGTCACTCCGCAGCTGGTCACCAGAGGGGCGGGGCGGCGGGCACGGGTGTGGACCGGGCTGGTCGGGCCGCCCTCCCCGGCCCCGCTCATGCACCCGTCACACGGTTTCTTTTCCAGCGAAGGAACTTCACCCTGGCCTTCCAGGCTGCCGAGAGTGTCGGCATCAAGTCCACACTGGTGAGCCCCCGTCCCCTGAGGAGAGACCCCTGGGAGGCCTGGTGACCAGGAGGCTGCTGGGTGGGGACCGGGGCCCCTGCGGGCCCTGCACCAGCCGCAAGGACGTCCTGCGGGTGGGGTGCAGATGGTCCCTTGCTTTGCTGGCGCTCTTTATGCCTCCCATCAAGTGTCCCAAGGAAGCGCCCTGAGTGGGGGGTGGTCACGTTTCGCTGTCAAAAGCACATTCCAGCCGATCTGCCTCGGGTGTCAAAGTAGAGGCAGAGGAGGGCAGGGCAAGGCCCCAGAGTGCTTCTCAAGGGCGGGAAGGGAGGCAGAGGAGCCCTGGGGTCAGGGCTGTGCTCTGGGCTGCAGTAGCTCAGGACAGACGTGTTTCCATGGGGGCTCCTGCCTCGTCACCAAGTCTGACTTCCAGAGAGAAAATACCTCGTCCAAATGCAAAGCCAGAGACTTCCACACCCAGAGACGCTGATGAAATTAACGTGACGGGGGTGTTGCACAGCTCGGGGGTCCACAGAGTGAAGGACCCCACAGGGCCAGGTCAGGAACGCCCAGTGCCACCTCCCACCCCGAGGATACCCATCACCCTGCCTTGTGACAGCCAATAGCTTTGAAGACATATTTGCACTCATCTTTACCCTGCAAGAGTGTTTTTGTAGAGTTCCATAAATATGTCTTCTGAATTCACAGAAATACGTGTTTCTGAGTGGCTTCTATTCAATCTTATATAAAGAGAGAGAAGTTAACAGTCGTTGAAATATTTCTCATTATCTGGATATTTTACACCATGTGTAAAATTCTGATATATAAGCAGGCAGTTTCCCCACCCTAAAAACTTTCTGTTGAGATTCTTACACTGAACATACATGTGTTCTTTCTCCCCATCCCATTGGCTCTGGTGCTCATTTGTGTCGCGCACCCATGGGACCCCTGGGAGCAGTGCCCTGCAAGGACAGCGGGTCTTTCTTGGGGGCCTCCCGGGCATGTCTCAGAGCCCAGGGTCCCCTGCCCACTTCCTGGCAGCATCAGCTGATGTCTTCCTGACCACGGGGGCCACATAGGACACAGAGAACTGTGGCTTCCGGGGCTTCAGGGGGTCGCCCACCGTGGGGCAGGCTGTGCCTGGTGGGAAGGACACTCAGAGGTGACACCAGAGGGGTTAGCGAGGAGAGGCAGGGGTGGGGAGGAGGGCCCAACTCCCCCTCCCCCAGAGGAGACCAGCCCCTTCCAGCCTTGAGGGGCAGCCCTGGGCAGGGCGGACATTGCCTATGCCCAGGGCGAGGAGCTTCCTGGGTACTTGGTCGCTGACCTGTGCAGTGAGACTCGGACAAAAGTCCCATGAGGGAGGCCCCCACCTCCAGAGCCCTTGGTGCTGTGGCTGGGAGGCAACCAGGGCTCTAACCAGCCTCTTCTCTGTCAGGACATCAACGAGATGGTTGGGACCGAGCGGCCGGACTGGCAGAACGTGATGCTCTACGTGACGGCCATCTACAAGTACTTTGAGACCTGAGCACCCGAGGCCCCACGGTCACCCCGGACCCAGCGCCCTTCACTCTGCCCCTGGCCGCCCCGCAGCGTGTGAGCCCCGCCCCCGGCAGGCGGGGGACTCGGCCTGTGTGGCCCGCGCTTGGGCCAGGCTCTTCCACCTGGCCTCTGCGGCCAGGGCCCCACGCACACGCTGACCTGCTGAAGAGATTGGGGAACCATTAGCACTGGGGCGGGAGGAAAGGCTCACTCACAGTCCAACCTAGGGAAGGGGATTCGTGCGCGGGCAGCTCCCTGGGTTGTGAAAGCTTCCTGCAGCACCTCAACTGCTCGCCCCTGAGAACCGGGGCGGGGTGGGGGGAATGGGTACCTGATAGGCCCCTGCTCCCCTCCTGTGTGACAGGGCATCCTCGCCGGCGATACGGACCGTGCCCCCCGTCCTCAGGCTCTGCCAATCTCCAGCTCCAGGGGCTCAGAAACCCAGCACCAACCTCAGGGTTCCAGACAAAGGAATCTTTCCTAAGGAGTTCTCTTTTTTTTCTTATGAGCAATACTGGGGGGAAATGGCTCTTGTTCTCTTAGTACCAAAGTTAAATTGTTTTGGTAAGTGTAGTGATAAAACAAAATCTGGACATAAGGTGATGAAAGCCAGAACCGACGTCGCAAGAAACAGGAGGAAAAGCTGAACAAGCCAAGGGGCCCGGATGGTGTGATTTCAGTCCCTGAGTCGCTCGGAAGTGACCCTCCTGGCTGGGGTGGAAGAAAGTGCCTTAGCTCTGCAGGCGAGGCCGCCGCCGCCATCCAGATGACAACCCTCAGCCCTTCTTGGGAACGGAGCCGCCGTTGGTTCACACAGTTTCGAGACCTGCACTTCCAGAACACAAATAAGCAGGAGGAAAAGCGGCCATTGCCCCACAGAATGCGAGGCGGGGGCTCGGGGAGGCCGCCCAGCCAGCCTGGGGGCTGCGGCTCCATGCGTGAGCAGGAGGCTCAAGACCAGGGGTCGGGCGAGTCGACAGCCCAGGGCAGAGGGCGGCTGTGAGACAGGCTGTACGTGCAGCCCGCTGGCCCAGGTCACCGGCTGCCACCCCCGGGGAGGCTCCTGGTGAAACGCCTGTTTTCAGCTGCAGAGCAGCGCCCAGCCCAGAGCACACAGGAGACCCCTCCTCCCTGACAGGCTCTGTCCTTGCATCTGCTGCCCTGTTGGGCACCTGTGCTGTCAGCTGAGTGACTGTCAGGGGAGAGTTGTTGCTTTTCAGTGTCTCTCCACTTGGTTTTTCTCTCATCTGCCCTTATGGCGGCCTGTGTGCCTGATCTGCAGCCACGTTTTTGCCTATTTATTATGTTGAGGTGGCTGTTCTGGCTAGTGGAGACTTTCCTGGGTCTGCAGTTCACACCGCTGTCCCTGGCGGCTCCTGCTGCAGGGCCTGGGGGTGGGGGGGTCACCGGTGTCCTCTGGAGGAGCATGGCCACTGCTGAGGGGCTGGTGTTGCCCGGCCTCGGGCCCCGGGGTTGGTGACGGGGCAGAGGGGGCTGCAGGGAGGGCTTCCTGGGTGCCCAGCCGCCTCTCTGACAACACGCCGTGTGGCCGGGCTGCCCACGATTTCCACATGGATCCACACCTGAGAAGGTTCCAGAAGCAAGACATTTTGCTTTTCCTGGTAGGATCCTTGTACTGTTGGCTTTAAGGGGTGACCCTGGACGGTCCTGTGTTCCTAGAAGTGGTGCTGTGATGTGCTTTGGGTCCAGTGGCAGTTGCTGCGAAGTCTCCAGGAAGACATCCTGCCTCCTCCCTTCAAGCACAAGCTTTACTGCAAAAGGACCAGTGTTGGTTTTCTCTCGACCACAAGCTTCTGCTGACTGATGATACTGTTAAGTTTTTGTTCTATTAAATGTTCTTGAATGTATTAAAATTGTCGTGACACATCAGGCTTGGGCTTTTCTGGGTCGCTGTAAACAGGACCCTCGCCACCTCCGGGGACTGGCTGTGGCAGGGAGGGCGCCTGAGCCCACAGGCCAGGAGACGTCGCCGGGGGGCCTGAGTGGGGTGGGGCAGAGGAGACTGGCCATCTGCCTGCATCTGGGGTGGGATGGCCCAGGTGAGCCATGCGGCCTGGGCGGCCTTGTGACCGCGGAGGTTCTGTAATGGGCACCAGGCCCCAGAAGCACCGCCTGAGCTGCCCCCACACCCCCCACCTGTGGCCCAGACATGTGCTGCTCTGGGTTGGGGAGGGTGCCTTGAGGTTTTCTGGGTTTTTTTAGAAATGTGTCTTCTTGGAGATAATTTTGAGAATGTATAAAATTATAGAGAAAAAAAATCAATAATTATACCACTCACAGGCACCCAACCAATCAAGCCTTTCTTCCTGGGCATCTTGTGTGGAATGACAGTGACTCCACAGAGCACAGCCGGGAACAGCACTGCACCTCATCACGTTGCACGTGACACAGGTCACATGCAGAGGCCGTGGCGTCCTCTCCTGTTCACACTGGCAGACCTGGGCGCTCCTCCCAGGCCTGCGACCCCCTCCCCAGGGTCAGGGTTTCATCTGGTAACTGATTCGCTCCCCGGGAGGCCCAGAGCCGCCAGCTGAGTGGAGGTGTGTGTGTCCAAGAGCGGTGGCCTGGCTTCCGGAGCGCAGGACGCGGCACGGCTCCGGCTTCTCCCCACTCAGCAGCTGTGTGGCCAGGGCTATGTGGCCGGGGCCAAAGACGCTGAGCTCCCTCCCTTGGCTGCTGCAGGGAGGTCGTCCAGCCAAGGCCACAGGCTCTGAGACACGGGCCTGTGGGCCCTGCATGTGGCGGCAGGAGTGGGGGACCCCACCCGGGACCCTGGGCAGTGGGGGAAGCGCTGCTGTTTTAGCTGCTGCCCCGCAGGGTGGGGTCCCTCTGGGGTCCCTCCCCAGAACACTTCTGCCTGCTGTGCCAGCTGCCTCAGGAGCAGACCGACTCCTCACCTCCAGAGCCTCTCCGGCGTGGCTGGGCAGACTGGGGAGCGTCCTCTTGGGCTTGGGGAGGCCTGGCTTCCCTCCCACGGCACAGCACTCCTGCGGCCCAGGGTTGGCCAGGTTCTGTCTGAGGTGGTCCCTTAGTGGGGGACAGGGACAGACATCAGGGCTCTGGTGCCTGCAGGCCCCGTGCTGTGTCGGGGTGAGGGGCGGTTTCTCGTCAGGCCCCAGGTTGCTGGGATAGTGCTGGCCCGGGTGCCAGCCCCAGCCGGCCAGGACTTCACTGGGCTGCCCTGGTCATTGGTGCAGGAGGCAGCATGGGTGCACAGGGGACAGGGCTCCACGCTCCCTGGGCTCGACCCGCCCCCTTGGCGGGGAGTACTTGGGAGAGCAGGCTGGGTGTGGAGGAAGGGCCAGGAGCTGGGGGGCTTGTGGGGAGGGGCAGAGGGTGACTGGACATGGCCTGCAGTCTGTGCCACCCCAGCTGTGCCAGGCCCAGGGCAGGGGCCTTGGATGGTGATGTCTGCATTATGGGGGGGAGGGGGGAGGGGCGGGGGTCCAGGGTTCCAAGGAGGGAGATACCGCAAGGTCTGGAATCTTAGGTGGCAGAACCAGAAGGGAGGAGTACGGGGTGGAACATTACCAGCACCCATCAGGCAGGAAGCAGGGACACCCAGGTCTCCCCCAGGTCTGCCACCAACACCTGTGAGGGGCTGGGGCTCTTCCCACCTCTGCAATATGGTCACCCCAGGAAGGGTCCCCCTTGGACCGTGCTCCCAGGCTCTCTGTGAAGCAGGGAGGGAAGTGCCTGGTGAGGTCTGAGGCAGGGGTCCTGGGAGTGGCAAGGGGTGGCTTTCATGTTCTGGCAGCTGCTGCTGTGTGGGTGCCTGGGGCCCTGGCTTAGGGCCATTCTTAGGTTGGTGAGTGACAAGTCTCGCATGCCAGGGGCTGTCCCTGCCACCATTGTCCAGGACAAGGCCCCACTCCCACCTGGGCCTCAGTTTCCATATCCACAGGGATGCACCCAGATCAACTCAGAGGTACAGGGTTCCCAGCAGGGTTGCCGTGTGACACCAGAAGTCATCGTGGGCTGAAGCATCTTCTCAGGACTGGGCTGGAGGATGGGGTGGTCCTGCAGCTGCCTGGCTGCGGGTGGCTGGGGAGCTTCCTCATATGATTCTGCTTTTTGGGGGCCTTAGTCTGAGCATAAACTGGAGTCCCGTGAGGTCCCCCCATTTCCTCAATCCCAGAGCCCCAGGAAGCGTGTGATGCCCGCTCCTTTAGAGGAGAAGTTGGTGAGTACCTCAGGGTGGCCTAATGGTTCCCAAGGACATTGGCCCCGGCACCCACTGGGTGCTTCATCCTGGGTCTGGCCTTCTTTCTCTGGCCCAGCTGGCCCCAGAGCAAACAATCGGGCCAGAGGCCACCCAGGTGCATCCTGGATAGGAACAAAGAGCCCGCGGGAGTAGGTTGGGGGTGGGAGTCTGAGAACGGAATTCTGGAGCGGGAGAGCCCAGCTGGCCCCCTGCCTGGCCTGACTGGGCCTGGAGGGAAGGAAGGGTGGGTGCCCACAGCCTTCACAGCTTGTCTTGAGGCTGGGCAGGGAAACCAAGGGCCCGCAGGTAGTAGATGGGGCCGGCCAGGGCATCCCTGAGCCCATCACCCTAGGTGCTGCCTCAGGCCTGCAGGGCTCCGCGAGCCTGGCACCTGAGGAGGACTCTCAAGGCCAAGGGCAAGGGGCTCGCTGGCTTGGGGGGCGGGGCAGCAGAGGGTCCCCCAGGAGGGCCTGGAGGAGCACATCCGCTCCATGGGGGAGGCAGAGTTCGTGAACAGCCCTCCCATGTGCCTGTTTCCTGTCATGTGCTCTCTGGGCAATGGCTTCACTGGGGAGCTGGACAAAGGCACCTGGCAAATGACACAAGACCATTGGAGCACACCCCCCACCCCCTCCCATCTCTAACAGGGGCTGCTGTAGAGCAAGGCTGGGGACCATGCTGCTTCGAGGCCAGGTGGGTTCCAGGGCCTAGGGAGCTGGCTCCAGGGCTGGAGCCAAGCTAGATCCTGCTGACCACCCTAGGCCTGGGGCACCCACACCGAGGAGGCACTTCCCACTGGGCCCCACGAGTGAACTCTAAGGGCTTTGGCACCCTGGCCCTGAGGGCCAGCTACAGAAATGAAGCCTTCAGCCCCTGGGCGCTGGATGTAGCCATTGTGGGGGCAGGTGTGTGCATGGCCAGGCCACACCTGGGGAGGTCTCGGCAGGACAGCCATTGGGCCCCAGAATGGAAATGGCAGGGGAGAGCTTCATGGGGATTCATGCTGGGGACTAGGGGACAAGAGTGACCCCAGTATTGGCTGAGTGTTGGTCTCTGCCCTATGAACCCCCATAGTCCCGTCTGGGCCCCTGGTGACTCTCAAGCTGTTCCCTGCATGTCTGTTGAGTGAGGACTTGAGTGAATACGGGCCCAACAGATGTTGGCAGGTGGGTTTTGTCCCAGCTGTAGGAGTTTGTCCCATGTAATGGCCCAGAAGCAAGGGAGGGAAGCCAAGGGCCTGGGGGGAGGGTCCCCCAATGGGGCAGCACCTCCCCAGGTTCCTCATGGTCTGACTGGCACAGCTAAGGAGAAGGCAGGGCAGGAAGGCGACAGTCCCATTTTACAGGTGAGGCAACCAAGGCAAGCCCAGCCGAGGTCCTGATTCCCCTCAGTGGAGGTGAGTGCGGGGGAGGACGGCAGAGCCAGCTGGGGCTGAACCACAGCCTGGACTGGAGGGTGGGGGCAAGGCAGCTGATGAGGTTGGAAATCAGGACGGGGAGGTTCCCAATTTGAACATTCTCATGTGCCTCTTCCCATGAGGTCTCAGGTTTTTCTCTCATGTCAGAGTCCCAGCCCCTCCCAGCATGCCCTTTTCTGCCTCCCTGTGCCTGGAGACGGGGTCCCACTGGACATCAGGGGAAACGGGGAGCAGGGGATCCAAGCTGGCTGAATGGGGCCGGCAACAAGCTGGGGAGGCTGCCAGGCAATGGAGGCTGGTACCTTGGGCTCTGCTCCTGGGATGGAGGAGCTGGCCAAGTACCTGTGCAGGCTCCCACTTCCCACCCGCCCTTCCCTCCGGCCTCTGCTCCCACTGGCCTCCACCCTGGGGGCCAGCAACACCCCCTCTCTGCCCCATCCCACCCCACCGTGACCCTGCTGGTTCCAGGAGGTTTGAGAATGCAAGGTTCCTGCAAACCCTTGGCCACCAACACCCTGGCCTCTGAGAGGCTCGTCCTGCTGTGCACAGGACTGGGGTTACTCCACTTCTGTCCAGATTCAAGGGTCGAAGGGAGTCCCCTTGTGTGGCTGGACTGGGGCTGGATGGATGTGAGGTCGTTTCCAATTTGGAATCACCACAACATGGATCTGTGGGGTGGGAGGAAGATGAAATCCCAGCGCAAGGGTCTGAGATTCCAGGTTAGTCAGGGATGCAGAAGGTGACTCCCCCTCTCTTTGCTCAGAGCAGTTGGGGAGGGAGAAGGACCTGACCAGGCACCAGAGCTGAGGAGTTCTTGGAGGGATCACTGGAATTGGGGCTGACTTCTTAGAGGCATCTTTGAGCTGAGGTACCAGCCCTCCACCCCCACCAGCGCGGGGCTGTGGACCGGGCTGGCAGGCGTGTCCCTGAGGTCCCTGGTATGAGGCAGAATTTTCTCCTTCAGGAACTGGGGAGCCATGGAAAGATTTGAGGAGAAGCAGGCACAGGACGCTTCCCGGGATGACACAGGGGTACCGACCCACTCAGCTCCGATGATGAGGGACAGCAGGGTTCCAGGAGGACCCAAGCGGCAGGGGCAGCCTGGGGCTTCTTGGAGGAGGGGAGGGAGTGTGGCTCTGGGCCCCAGGGGTGAGAGAATCATCGAAGGGGAGGGGGTGTGGTCCGAAGGGAAGTGGCCTGAACGGACGCGAGAGCTGGGAGGGCGCGCCGGAGCAGGAGGCGGGCATCAGCCGGACTTGTGGGCTGGCCGCCCTGGCGGAGCCACCTGGCCTCGGTTTCCCCACGCGGCGGGGCGGAGCGAGAACCGCGCGGGTCTGGAAGCCGCCCTGCAGGGGGCGCCCGCGGGCGGCGCGGCCGGAGCTGGAGACCCAGCGGCCGCCGAGACGGCGGGAGCCGGCGCGCTAGCAGCAGGTCAGCGGGGTCCCGCGTCCGGGGTCCCCAGGGTCCCGGGCGGGCGGCCGGGCAGCGTGGGGCCGTCGGAGGCTGCTGGACTTGGAGGGCGGGAGGCGCGGGTCCCCTCCTTCAGGTGCCCCGCCGCTCCGTCTCTTCCCGCCGACCTGAGAGCGAGTTCGTGGGCCGGGGTCCGAGCCCTGCCCGCAGCGGCGGCGGGAACAGCGGGTGCAGGGGTGGCTCGGGTGCGGCTGTCGCCCTAAGCCCGGTCGGGGGACGGTGCGCAGACCGTCTGGGCCGCCCTGAAATGGACCGGAAAGTGCGCAGGGTAAGCGGGGAGGGGAAGGGGCGAGAGAGCGCGGCCCCAGCGTCAGGGGCGGGAACCTCGCCGGTGCGTCCGGGCCGCCCGGGTACTCAGTGAGTCCTCGGGGCGCGCCCTGGCCTGGCTGGGCTCGAGGCGCAGAGGCCGGCCTGAGCAGGGCGGGCCGGACCCCGCAGACGAGAACTTCCACAGGTGGAGCTGCCGAACGTCCAGGTGTTCCCGGGAGGCTGGGTGAGCAGACGGCGTCCGAGCGCCTGGGGCGCGGCGAGAAAGGGGGAGTCGAACGCCGGCCGAGCGCGGGCGCGTCCGGTGGGCAGTGGTGGCGGGAACCGGACTTAGGGGGCCCAGGAGAGGCCGGGGTTGGGGGCGCGCCTCGGACTGTCCTGGCCGTCCGCCGGGCTGCCCTGAGCCGACGTAGGAATTGCGGGAATGGTGGCGGCCCTCGAGGGACTTGGCGCAGGATGCCCAGGGGATCAAGGAGGGGCCGGGGCCAGCGGAGCAGAGATGTCTGCGTTGCGGGCGCGGCCACCGTGCTTTAGACTTCAATTTCCCCGACTGTACAATGGGAGGAAGGCGGAGGCCGAGGGCTCCGCAGGGGAGAAAAGAGAAGAGAGAGGCGGGAGGGCGGGAGGGCGGGTCCCCACCCCCTTTTCTCTGGTCTGGAGCTGACCCCTGGGGGAAGACTAGGGCGGCCCCTTGTGCCGGTTCTCCCTCCCCATCTCAGGCGGCACCTAGGCCCGCTTCCACCCACAGGGCCTGTGCTCCTTTCCCACCTGGAGCTCAGGCTGCCCTCTTCTTGGCCTCTGCACCCTCAGAAGACACTCCATGTCACCTCTGTGTCGCTAGGGCTGCCCCTGGGTGTCCTGGCCCTGGGGGCCATGATGGAGAGTTCTTGGGAGCACAGTGGGCCAGGGAGGCTGTGTGGCATCAGGGGCTGCTTCCTTAGTCCTGCTGGGGCTGGTCCTAGATGCCTTGGGTGGGCTGGAAAGGCTCTGCCCTAAGGGCCAGGCCCCCTCCCAGGTTCTGGTCCATGGCGGGAGCTCCTCGCTGAGGCTTGTCCACACCTCCTTGCTCTACCTTTGCCCTTTGGGGTTTCCCTGGCTCTCCCAGGTCCTGGTGTCTCTTGAGCCACTGCCCCTCCCTCCCTATCCCCTCAGTGCAGACCAGATTCTGGGCTAAGCTGGCTTCTCTGTTCATCGCCTCAGGGAGGCTGAGGGCAGCCCAGACATGGCTGGCAGGAGACAAGCTTTGGGCCAGGTGGGTTTTGGTGGACTTGTGTGTTGCCTTCCTCACACTGGCCTGGGAAGTGCAGGTCTCTGACCACACACTGGTCCTGCCCCCAGGAGTCCACAGCCTAAGAGGGCAATGGCTGGCTTCAGGGGCAACCCAACGGACCAGAGACTTCCATGCCCAAACCTGGGTTCTAGTCTTGATTCACTTGCTGAGCAGCCCTGGGCCAGTCATTGCCCCAGCAAACCTGCCTTCTCATCTGTAAAACAAGCATGATGGTGCAAGCAATGCTTAACGTTCAGGGTTGTGGTGGAGAGTAAATGAGAGACAGGCATTGGTTGTGGGGGACAGATCGGGGTCTGTGCTTGAGCTGGGGGACCTGGAAGGGAGGCTGTTAGCCTTATGGGGTTGGGGGGAGACACCACAAGAGATCGCTGTTGGCTGAGGGACATGTGGACTGGAGTTGGATTGGGAGCAAGCACCTGGCATCACACCCTGCAAAATGTAGGGCCTCTAGGTGGCTCTGGGCAGTGTCTGCTGTGTAGGACCACAGCTCCTGGTGGCCCTAAGCAGTGACCTGAAATCCCTCAGCAACTCTTGCTCCCATTTTAACCTGCCTGATTCCTGAGCCACCTGACTCTGAGTGAGCTGGAACTGCCACCCCAAGTGTCTTGTGCGGGTCAGTCTTGTCTGCTGAAAGATGTGTATACATGAGAGCCAAGGCGAGCGCAGCCAGAGGGAAGGCAAGGGCTTGAAGGATGGGCTGAGAAGAAGTTTTGGTGTGTGTGTCAGGGGACCCTGAGGAGATCACTGGTGTCAGGTGCTAAGTTGACAAAAGGATGAGCTCCGGCCCCTAGGGAAGGATCTGGGCCTGGGAAATGTTGGCGGCCACAGAAGGGAGGGTTTGCCCCATGGTCTGGAGGTTGAAGGGAGCAGTGGGAGTGCGGTGCTAAGGGTGGGCCCCTGGAAGTCTGTGCTGGGCCCAGATGGGGGAAGGGAAGTGAGGAATGGCAGGAGTTCAGAGCTGGGATGCAGGGAGCCCTCCCAAGAGACTGCTCACCTCCTGGACAGGGCTGGGAGCTCTGGGTGGTGGGAAGGAGCAGTTTAGTGGCAGAAGTCCCCCAGCCCTTGCCCCCAGAATCATGGAAGGGGCCCCTGGAGTGTGGAAGCCATGGGATCCTGACTCCTGATGGGGACTGGAGGGGCTGGATGGAGGGGAAGCTCAGCTGCCCTCACTCTAGCTGGGGGAGCAGGGTTGTGGGGGGAGATGGGGGAGGGAAGGCAAGATGCTTCAGCTTTCCAGGACCCCCGCAGGCCTTCTCTGGCATGCCTCTGGTCCTTGCACAGACTGTTGCCTTTGCCTGGAATCTCCTTTCCTCTCTTCCCCGACCCTTCAAATCCAGCATGAATGCCCCCTCCTCTGAGAGCCCTTCCAGACTCCTCTGGCCCACAACCCCTTCCATAGGACAAGCCTGTTTCAGAAGTTGCTGGGCAGGGTCCTTCTGTGGTCCCCACCTCTGTTGATGCTCGCGTCAGCCCAGCTGTCACCTAGAAGAAAGGCTGCCTTGGTGCGCCGTGGAGAGGCAGTCAGTGCCACTCTGGTGCCTCCCTGCTGTCAGGGTAGTGGTTTCTGCCCAGAGGCCCCCAGGGCTGGTATGTGTCTGCCCATCTTTCACAGAGCATTCACCTCTGGCCCCTCAGTGGCCTCTGCAAACCGTGAGCCGGGTACCAGGGGCCACTGAGTGACCAGGAAGCAGTGGCAGGGCTGTGCTGGAGTTGGTCTGGCTGACCCTCTTGCTCTCTCCTTTCAGCCTCCAGGGCTGCATCATCACATCTTCGTCCCAGGGACCCCAGAAGTGGGTCTGCCTGCCTCCCATCCTCAGCATACCCACCCTCTGGGAGCTCCTGAGGCTATGCACCTGGCACTGCCCCTTCAGCAGGCCAGCCTTCTGTCAGGGTCCCACCCCGGGCCCACTAGGGTCTATGTTCTCAGGGCCATTTAGAAAGCCCACCCCCATCTTGACCTCTTCAGGCATGGTAGTGCCTGTCGTCCCGCCAGTAGAAGATTCACTTGAGAGAGGTGTGGGTGCTGAGCCATGTGGGTGGGGAGGCTGTCTCACTGTGGCCTGCTGTACCAGAGGGGCCACAGTGCAGAGGGGAAGCCTCTTGTTCAGGGTCTCAGGGAGTATGGGATGGAGCAGGAGTGGGACCCCATCTGGGTTCCTTGCAACACAGGGTGGGCACGCAGAACTTTGTGTGTGGAGTGGCCCCTTGGAGGGGGGAGTCAGGTGAGGCGGCCCGTGGGGGTGAGTGGCCATGTCAGGCTGGGAAGAGGCAGGGCCTGTGGCCTCTCTGGCATCTGGCCTGGACACGAGGGGGTGGAAGGGGGGATTCTGGGCCCCCAGCAGGGAAAGAGGCCCTGCGGCTCCAGGCGCTGCTGATGCGGAGGCTGCTCTGGGGGCTGGGCTCAGTGCAGGGAGCAGGCTGTCAGCCCCAGTCCTGCCCACATCCTGCCCCCAGGCTCTGAAAGCAGCAGCTGCATACCCCAGGGGCCGTGGGGGAAGGGACACCACTGGTGCCTGCCAGGGTACCTGGGGCCCAGCCCTCACAAGGTTCCTGAAGTTGGAGCTGCTAGCAACCCTGCAGGGAGGGAGAGAGGGAGGGAAGTGGTGCCATGACACAGTGGATGTTCACCTCCAGGCAACACTGGAGACGGCCCTGATCTCATTGATGGGTTCGGAGACGGGCCTGGCCAGTCCCAGGGTCCTGGGGTTTGGGAGGCTCGTGCCCAGGCCTGGGCCACTCCAAAGGCCACTGGAGGGCTTGTGGTTGGAGCAGAGCTGAGCTGCCTGTCCAGCTATTTCTCCTTTGCTTGTTGACCTCTCCACTCTCCCACTGAGTTCCCTTCCCATTGAGGTGCTGCTGCTCAATCTACCTTCCATTTCTCTCAACTACGTGCTCTGAGGTTTGGGTGAGAATTCCACAGTGTGGTCTTCAGATCCCCAACTGTCTCCTCAAACTGTATGCACATGACGACACATCAATTGTGTTCACCTCAATCCCTCTTTTTCATTTCCAGGATTTTTATATTATTTCTTGTTCATATTTGCCTGTTCTTGTTTTGGTTCTGCCAATAATTCTCATTCTTGTTTATGGATACTACTCCTTTATCTCTTTGAAGATCCTAAATGTCTTTGAAAATCATTATTAGATTACTGTATTACCTTCATCTCTTCTGGAATGAATTAATCTCCATATTTTGGCTGCTGTTGCTTATCTTTCTTGCCCTTAATTTTCCTCCTGTGCTTTGAAATTGTGGTTTGCAGGCTCATCTTAGTGGGAGCTGAGGTCTTGGAAGTGGGGAGTGACCCACACACCTGGGTAGTAGCCAGCTCTCAGGACAGTCTCCTGGGACAACTCTGCCTTAAGGCCCCCCACTGTGGACTCAGGGCCTGTTGGGGTCAGGCTCAGCAGCAGGTGGCACAAAGCTCCCTGTGCTCTAGCAGCTGGGATGCTGCCTGGCACAGAGTAGGTACTTGGAAACATCTGCTGTGAGAAAGTAGTGGAGGATTCTCAGGCTGGGATTCTGGAGCCCAGGAACAGGCCCATTGTGGCTGCAACAGGCCCAAGGTGCTAGGCTGGCCTTGGTACATTGCCCTTAGCTGCACTCAGGAGAAGGTGTGCAGGGTCCTGCCGGGAAGTTGGCGGGCACTTCTATCCAGCAGGCTCGGGGGGGTACAGCCACCACGTGGGCATGCGTACAGAAAGCCTTGCTAGTCTGATGTACAAGGGGCCAGGAAATGTGCGGGTTTTGATTAAATGGAGTTTTAATTAAAGTGGCCAGGCTGGTGAGGGTAAGGAGGAAGGCGGGAAGAAGCGGCAGTTTTGAGTCTAACTGCTGGGGAATCCTGTGAGGTTGTCCTTTCGAGGCTTATCTTGCACCTTCCCCAGCATGTAACTCTTATCTGTATGGGATGGCTTCTGCCCTCTGCCCTGTCCCCAAAAAGGGACAATCACAAGGAAATATTACATTATTAATATTTCATTTCCCCTCTTGGCTAGCAACAGATGACTCAAGGATTAATTAGAGCCAACAGAGAGGGATAGGAAATTGCCAGATCGTGGCCCCGCCCCCAGCCCCCCTGCCCCCCAGGCCTCCAACCTTCCTGTCACTCTCGCTCTAGGAGGCCTCTGAAGGGAGGAAAGCAGAGAGGGGCCAGGAGGCCCTAGGAAATCTTCCTGCTGCTGTTTTTCATGGGCATTCCCCCAGCTCTGTTCCACCCTTTTATGCTCATGGTCAGGCTGGGAGGGCATTAGCCTCTTTGGGCCTTAGCTTCCTCATCTGTAGAGTGAAGTTCATGGGGCCGGCCAGTGAGAACACAGATGACCCACAGGCCTCTGCACCCTCATTTCCTGAGCTGTCAAGCAGGCCGCACAAACTATTGTAGAGCATCTGGAGTGGAGTCCAGGCAGGTGGGCCCTGGGAGAGCACAGGGCTTGGTGGCTCAGTGGTGGCTGGAGCCTGGTTTTCCCCAGCTGACTATGTACGTTGATTCCCAGTTCCTGTCAGTGACTCATTCGTAGCTTGAAACAGGCCACCATGGAAGCATTTTACTACAAAACTCTGGCAAAGGCCCTAAGTTAGGGCACCCCCAACCCTGGGCTGACTTGCGGTCTGACAGCTGGGAAGCTCCAACCTCCTCCCAGCTACCTCCCTGCCCTGCCCACCCCGCGGTGCCTTGGGCTCCACTGATGTGCTCTGCTTGGGGCTGGGAGATTCTAGTCTGGCAGATAACCAGGTTGCCTGTGTGGCCAGGCAAGCTTCAACCCGGGATGTGCTGGCAGCTGCTGGAGGGCCTGCAGGAAAGCTGTAGAAGGCAGATGGGGAGCCCAGTGTGCAGGGAGGCAGCCTTCCAGACCCAGCTGGCAGGGGTGTGTCTGGCTCCTTGCAGGGCTGACCTGGGCTGGAGGGTCTGTTGTATCCAGTGAGACTGGGAAGGCACCCCAGGCCTGCTGGACAGTAGGAAGGTGCCTTCAGCTTAGTCAGGAAGGGTGCTGGTACCAGGTGCTGTGAGGCCTGAGAGCCCACAGTACAGAAGGTGATGGGGAAACCCCGAGGATTTAGGGGCCCCGAGTCTGCCAGGAGAACCTCACCAAACAGAGGGCTTGGGTTAGGGTCCCCAAAGGCCCTTCCATGCTGGGCATCCCAGCTCACATGGAGTCAGCCCAACATCCAGATCCAGGGCAGATGCTAATGATGTGACCCCATCAGCAGGGCTCCGGGCAGTGGGGCCAGACAGTCCACGTTCAGCTCCACAAAAACGTGGCACTTATCTGGGTCAGGTGGATCATTGGTGGCCCCACCTTATCTGACCCTGGGGAGGACCCTCTGAATCTGCATGATGGCCTAGGGCCAAGTCAGGTTTCTAGCCTGGGCTGGTTGGACTGGCAGAGGCTGAGTCTCTGTCAGTGCAGATTCCCCAGGAGAGGCTGAGGCCAGGGTAAGAAGGATGGCAGGGGGTTGTCAGAAGGCCAGGAAGGTGGGTGGGTGGCTCACTGGTGGTAGGAGGGAGGGTCCCCGGGGCTCACTGGGCCTGACTGGACAGTGGCCCGCTGCTGGTGGTGCTGAACCTGGGAGGCCCCCAGATGGGAGGCAGCTCTGGGGCTGTCTCTTCACTCCTGCAGAACGAGGACGAGACCCTGGACACACAGCCTCTGCAGTCAGGGTGCCCCTGGTGAATGCTGCTCTGGGCTGCAGGCCGGGAGCACCAAGGGACACTGTGTGGCCAGAGATGGCACCAGGAGACTTGGTCTGCCCCGCCTCCACCAGTGACATGCTCTGTAAGCAGCCGGCTGGCAAGTGCCCTGTGCACAGCAGGGGCTCGGTGGGACTTGTCCGTGGCCCCTTGGAGGCAGGCTCCTGCCAGGCCTGGGAGAAGCCGTGGGCTGTAGGAACCCCTTGGGTTCTCAGGAGCTTGGCCTCCTCTTCTCTCTCCGGCTTCCTGGGGCTGGGCACTCCCCTCCAAGCCTCCCAGTGGGCATGGGGGACGCCTCTCTGGTGTACCTCTCCGTGCCCACCCAGCTCCTGCCACCTGAGGCAGATCGGAGTTAGAAGGAAACTTGGGGTCATCTATTGCAGCTCTACATCACCTCCTGGACAGGGTAGGGGGAGCCTGGCCCTTGGAATACAGGCAGGGACAATAAGCAAACTTCTCCCAAGGTTGCCAGTCCTCTTGATCCCTTGTATCCTGGAAGAGAGAGGGGGGATGCAGCCCTGAGCCCACACGTAAGCCTGAAAGGCAGCTTCAGGCTTCTTGTTCCCGGGCAGGCGGCAGCCACTATCCATGTGCACCTGGACCCCATGAGAGCCCAGGACTGGAGGAGGGGGTGGATTTGGCATGGAGGACACTGCTGGGCAGCACAAGTGAGTGTGACAAGGGGGAGGTAGAGGTGATGGGGAGAGGCCCCTGGACTGGCAGGGGCGATGGAGACTGTTTCACAAGCTCAAGGGGGATCCCTGGGGGTTTGGGCTGGAGAGACTAAGACTTCTGCTTCTACTGGGTGTCACTAATTCTTTACATTTCTATGACATTTTGACTGGGGGAGCCCTTTCAAATGTGTTCACTCCCTTCTCATAGAATCATGGGTGAGAGCTGAAATGGCCCCCAGAGGCTATTGGGGTCCAACCTCCCCACTGTATCAGTGGGGAAACTGAGGCCCAGAAAGGAAAAACATTGTTGCCCGCAGTCCCCAGGCAAGCCTGGCTGAGCGCACCAGCCAGGCAGAGAAGCAGGCTGGGGAGCAGGTGCGGGAGGAGGGAGTGAGGGGGGAAGCGAGGCGGCCGCCCCTCCCAGATGTGCAGTCAGCTGGCGGGGGCTGCTGAGGGGCGGGCTCCCTTTGTGCCTGCTCCAACACCCTGTGCAGCACCACCAGTGAGGGCAAGAGGGCTTACCTGCCAGCAGTGGGAGACAGGACCAGAGGGCCACCAGATCCTCCCAGATCAGAGCTCTGGGGTCTCTGGGCCTGTTCCTTATGTGGGCAGCATAGGTGAGTGCTGGTAGTCCCCAGGGAGTGCTCTCAGGGGGATGGAGCAGACTGAAGCTGGCTGAGAGAGACGGTGGGTGGCCCTGGGAGATCCAGGGGTTAAGGAGGCCTTTCTGGGAGGGAGGGTCGTGGGGTAGTGGTGAGCTCAGGGACCCAGGAAACTGGCAGAGCTGCCACAGAAGGCTTGAGAAGCTGAGCCTGGGGACCACAAGTGACTCAACTCTGAAAGTTCTCGGCTCCTCTGGAAGAAAAACAGACTGGGGTTGATCCCTGGCCCCGTGTCAGGTGGCAGAGGCAGGGCACGGTAGGTCGTCCTCAGGCTGATGCCTGGCCTGTGGGGAGGGCGTTGGGGAGCCGGGGCTGAGGGCTGTCCCTGGGAATCTTCAGCTGTGCCCCTGCCAGTGGTCCACCTCCTCACGTGGCTTCTCCCTTGGCAGGTGCCTCAGGAACTCTGAAGCTAAGCTGAGCCAAGATGCCGCCAGAGCCCCTGGAGAGGGCCTGGTTTCTGAAGACTCTGAGTTGGCTGTGAAAAGCCCTTGGGGAGGCCCCCCCAACGGCAGGGACGCTCCTGGCTCCTGTGAAGGGGCTCAGGGCCTGGGCAGGCCAGCTGTGCTGCAGCTATGGACCGTGAGCTGGCCCAGCCTGCGTCCTTGCTAACCCTGCCCATCTGCAGCTGTGCCCAACATGGGCTCCTCGGTGTACATCATGGTGGAGCTGGCCATTGCCGTGCTGGCCATCCTGGGCAACGTGCTGGTGTGCTGGGCTGTGTGGCTGAACAGCAATCTGCAGAACGTCACCAACTACTTTGTGGTATCCCTGGCGGCGGCCGACATCGCCGTGGGGGTCCTTGCCATCCCTTTCGCCATAACCATCAGCACGGGGTTCTGTGCCGCCTGCCACAGCTGCCTCTTTTTCGCCTGCTTCGTTCTAGTCCTCACGCAGAGCTCCATCTTCAGCCTCCTGGCCATCGCCATTGACCGCTACATCGCCATCCGCATCCCACTCCGGTGAGCCACGTTCTCTTCCCTGGTACACCTCATGCTGGGGGCCACATCTGTGAAAAGGCTCCCTGTGTCAGGGTCTGGTCTGTGCCAGGATCAGGGTGAACCAGGGGTCAGGGTGAACTTGGGGTTAGGATTTGGTCTGGTGTCAGTGTGTTGAGCTGAGGACAGGGCCATGGGGCTCAGTCTGGGGCTGCCCAGGCCTTGGCACATGGCCAGCACTTGTGCCACACCAGCTGTCCCTGTGGGCACAGGGCAGGCTGGTCCTTCCCAGGCTCCCCTGGGCTACATGGGTGAGGCTGCCGTGTTTTGGCTGTTGGCAGATGTGTGCAGCCCAGGCCTGGGTGGGTGCATCTGGGCCGTTCTTCACACAGCATGACACTGGGGCAGGGTGGGCACCACGGGAAACCACAGAACCTGAGAGCTAGAAGCCCGCCCACCCACCCGCCTGCCTTCCTCCAGCTCCTCCAAGCCAGCCTGCAGCTTGCACATTAGGAAAATGACCCAGAGAGGGGAAGTGACTTGGTCAAATGCCTTCATGAGTCACTTGGACCTTTATGCAAATTCTGTGCTGCTCAGTCACCAAGTGTTCATGGGGGACGGGGGCTGGCTGGTGGATGGGGGTTTTTATGGTGAAACTTTTGTGAAATGACTTCAGCCATGTATTGTGTAAACGAAGATATTCCCTGAGGCTGAGTTCACTTAAATGCAGCCTCCACCTACCACCCCCGACCCATGGACAGGGCTAGGAAGTGTGTCCCTCCCCACCTGGGGGCCTTCTGCCCTACCTCCTCGCCCCTCCACCCTGGAGCTGGGTTCCACAGCCTAGACAGCTGCAGGCCCTGAGGGAGGTCTCAGAGGATGGTGTGCCCCCATCCAGTGGCGAATTCTCTGAACCAGAGTAGTCCCACCAGCCCCACGCTGGGCTGAGGGTGCCCCAGCCAGGACAGGGAACAGGCTCAATGAGCAAATGGAAATATAGAGTGTCAAACCCAGGGGCACCCTCAGAGGTCATTTCCTCTCATCTTATGGATGGAAAAATGAGGCTCAGAGAAGGGAGTCAGCCCCCAGGGCTACACAATGAGTTGGTAGCACAGTCAGGACTGGGCCTGGGAAGAAACATGACTGCCACCCTCGGTGACTTCAGTCTTTTGGGAGCTGGTCATAGGGTGGCCCCAGTCTCCCAGAACCTGGGCCACCTGGGCTCTAAGGGAAAAGCAGACACCCTCATCATGCTGCTCAAATGAAGGAAGGAGCCTGGGCCCCGTGTGGCCCTCCTGGAGTACTTTGTCTCAGGACAGCCTAAGACCCTTGTCAAAAGAAAAGGGGACCCTGGCTGGTCGTAATAGAGGACTAGCCTAAACGGGCAGAGCCAGAGTCCAGGCTCGTCCAGGACACAGAGGCCTAAGAGCTCCCAGGCTGGCTGATTGGTGTCCACTTCGGGGCCAGGCCAGTGTGGGCTGGGCTGGGCTGGCCCTGGCAGAATGTTCAGTGGGGAGCAGAGGTGTCGTTTTCACTTTCTTCCCTGATTCAAGGAGCAGTGGATTCAAGGGAGAGATCAGGGCTGCTGGTCTCAATCAAAAGGGCATTGGCTTCTTTTTCTTGTCTCTGTTTTTTTTTTTCTTTTGTTTCAAGATAGATTTATTGATTGATTTATTTTTTTTTAACATCTTTATTGGAGTATAATTGCTTTACAATGGTGTGTTAGTTTCTGCTTTATAACAAAGTGAATCAGTTATACATATACATATGTTCCTATATCTCTTCCCTCTTGCATCTCCCTCCCTCCCACCCTCCCTATCCCACCCCTCTAGGTGGTCACAAAGCACAGAGCTGATCTCCCTGTGCTATGCAGTTGCTTCCCACTAGCTATCTATTTTACGTTTGGTAGTGTATATATGTCCATGCCACACTCTCACTTTGTCACATCTTACCCTTCCCCCTCCCCATATCCTCAAGTCCATTCTCTAGTAGGTCTGTGTCTTTATTCCCGTCTTGCCACTAGGTTCTTCATGACCTTTTTTTTTTTCTCCTTAGATTCCATATATATATGTGTTAGCAAACTGTATTTGTTTTTCTCTTTCTGACTTACTTCACTCTGTATGACAGACTCTAACTCCATCCACCTCACTACAAATAACTCAATTTCGTTTCTTTTTATGGCTGAGTAATATTCCATTGTATATATGTGCCACATCTTCTTTATCCATTCATCCGATGATGGACACTTAGGTTGCTTCCATGTCTTGGCTATTGTAAAGAGAGCTGCAATGAACATTTTGGTAAATGACTCTTTTTGAATTATGGTTTTCTCAGGGTATATACTCAGTAGTGGGATTGCTGGGTCATATGGTAGTTCTATTTTTAGTTTTTTAAGGAACCTCCATACTGTTCTCCATAGTGGCTGTATCAATTTACATTCCCACCAACAGTGCAAGAGGGTTCCCTTTTCTCCACACCCTCTCCAGCATTTATTGTTTCTAGATTTTTTGATGATGGCCATTCTGACCGGTGTGAGATGATATCTCATTGTAGTTTTGATTTGCATTTCTCTAATAATTAATGATGTTGAGCATTCTTTCATGTTTTTCAAGAGTCAAAAGTCCCATCCTCCCTGATGCAAGAGGATGGGACATGCTGTGTGACTGTGGAAAGTCAGCTGCCTCTCTCTGGGCCCATTTTTCATCTGTAAAAGGGGCCAGGTCTCTATCCCTCTGAGCTCACAAAGGTGTTCTGAGGGCCCAGTGAGTGGACTGGAGTGATGGGTCCCTGAGGAAGGATGGCAGAGTGGGGTGGATGGAGATTCAGGTCTTTCTGAAGCTGCTGGAGGTTCAGAGCCATGGACCTGGCCCCCCCTCCCAACCCCATCTGCCTGCCTGACTCCCACAGTCTTCCAGAGCGGGACCTAGTTCCACCCAGACCTTGGCCATTTGAGCTCCACTTGATAGGGCTTGGAAGGGTCAGCCTGGCTGTCTTGGGTCAGGGAGCCAATGGGATGACGGTGGTGAGGATGCTCAACCCCCCTTGGGGCAGAGAGCGCCACGGTTGCCAGAGGATATTGGCTCAGCGTCTCCTTTGATCTTCTCGGCCGGCATTGTGGCCAGGCGGATGTTATGACCCTCCTGTTACTCGTGGGGAGGCCAGAGCCAGAGAAGGAAAAGTGTCTCCTGACGCGGGGACTCCAGGGCCCTTCACGCTGCTCCAGATCCCCTTGGGTCCCTCCACTTTACTCTTCCTCAAGGGTACTGGGCTGGCGAGGGCTGGGAAAACGAGGTACGTAAAGTTGTCTGTGTGGGGCTCCTGAGAGCAAGCTGGGCATCAGTGGGGACTAGATGGAGGCAGATGGGTAACCTGGGGCAGCTCTGGGACTGCTGCCTGGCTCAGGGTGCCCATTCCTGCCCCCCTTCCTCTGTCCCCTTCCAGCTGGAATCCAGTCTCTCCTGTGTGCTGTTTCCTGATCCACTCAGTAAGTCCATTTGGCTACCCTGAAGTCCAGCCTCTGACCGATGCTCTGGATGCCTAGCTCCAGGCCTGCACCATTCACCATTAATTTCTTTTTCTTTTTTTTAAAAAGAATTCAGTTTCAGAAAAATCTCATGCGCTCCTTCCCAAGTGCACAGACCCTACTGGGCTAGGGCAGGGCCTGGACAGAGGCAGGGATGGGAGCTCTCCGTGTCCCCAGAGGACAGAATTCCCAGGGTGACAGACAAAGGCTTTCTTTTCCCAGGGGAATTCCACACCCCTTGTCTCCCATCTCTCACTTTAGCCCTTTCTGACTGCTCTCCCCCTTTGGGAAACAGGCCTTCTTATGGGGCAGCAGAGTCCTGTGTGGTGAATTGCCCCAGGGAACAAAACCTGAGTACCCTGGCTTCTAAGGGGCAGGATTGGGAGAGAGGACTCCCTGCAGGAGATGATGCCATGGGTTGCTGGGGATGCGTTGGAATGGGCATTGGCGTGTGTGGGGGAAGGGGGAACAGAAGGGGGCCAAGCCTGCACAAAGGCCACAGGGAAGGAATAAGCATGTGGGCTCTGGGCCAGGGAGAGGTGACAGAGAGGAGAACAGGCCTACAGGGAGGCTGTGAGGCTGGCTCAGGCCTGCCCATGCCTGGGAGGGAATCTGGGTTTTAGCTGTAGGTCAGTGGCTCTTCAGTTCTTGGTCACTGGCTCCTTTGGACAACTCAGGAAAGCTCTGCCTTCTCCTGACTGAAGGGCAAATGCACGGGAAGCCCTGACCTGAATTGTGGGGGGTGCTATTGGATCATAGGGTAAGCCCCCAATGTGAGTAATGGGGAGCCCCCAGGAAGGGGCAGCCTGTGAGCTGGAGGACACAGGGATGCAGAAGCACCTCTAAACGCGGGGGCTGTGGTTCTGGCACCGGCTTCCTATGACACTTCTGGGCTCCCCAGAACAGCAGAGCGTGACCCTGGATGGCCCTGGCACCCCCTCCACCAGGCAGGCAGTCTATGTCTGAGGCCCAGGAGGGCAAGATGTGACTGCCTTAGTCACAGACACAGCTCAGGGGATGGGAGATGCTGCTGGGCCAGGCTGTGGCTTGGCCATGGTTCCATCTGGGCCCTAATGTTGATCCAGTCCCCTGGGAGCCTGGGTCCAGGGCTCTCAGCCTAAGAGGCTTTCTTTCGAATAACAAAATTAATCTATTTGGTATCTTTTTAGAATAAATAATACCTGCATGTATTACAACATCAAAAAAGAGCAAAAGCATACACAGTAAAGAATTGTCCCCCTTGCCCCACCTCAGCTCCCTTCCTGGAAGGCAGTGTTGGGAATCCTTCCAGACATCCTTTGCACACACAGACAAGTGCTATCCATGTGTTTGTGTTTCTGTTTCTGTCCCCAGGAGGGGCTTTCTTTTCAGAATGCAGTGGCAGACTTCCTCTCCTGGGTTTCCTCATCTAAATGTAGACAAGTGGACAAAACAGGGATTTTCAAACCGTGTCCCCAGAAGCCTTCAGGCTGGGCCCTGGCTTCCCCCACAGTTCATTCGTTCAGTGAATATTATTAAGCCTCCTCTCTTCCTCAGCAGCTCCAATTCTGTGATTGCCTGGGAATGCAGGTGAGAAGGGTTGCTGCTGGAGAACAATTTGAAAATCCCCAAAGGAGGTGGCCTCCAGGATCTTCTACACCATCCCTATTACTGCTTGCTTCTGCTTGACTGCCTCAAATGACAGGAGCTTCACCACTGCCTGAGGCAGTCCATTTCTCCTGTGAATAGCTAATTTACCCTGAGCCACAATCCATCTCCCTATAATTTTCACCCAACAATTCTACAACCTGCCCTCATGGGACAGTGCTCACAAGCCCCAGATTCTTAGTCCCATTTTACAGATAGGGAAACTGAGGTTCAGAGAGGCAGAGTGACAACATGGCTAAACAAGAATGCACCATTGCTAGAACCTAGAGAGGGAATATGCTTTTCTTCAGAAAAATATCAACATTAAAATAGCCTCCTGGGACTTCCCTGGTGTCCAGTGGTTAAGACTCCGAGCTCACAATGCAGGGGGCCCAGGTTCAATCCCTGGTCAGGAAACTAGATCCCACATGCCACAATGAAGATGCCACATGCCGCAACTAAGACCCAGTACAGCCAAATAAATAAATAAATAAATATTTTTAAAATTCAAATAAAATAGCCTCCTATTCAATCAGATTATATAAATTACTATTTGTAGAGTACTAAAAACAGTGCCTGGCACAGAGCAAGTGCTATATAAGTAATAAATGGGGGAAAAAAACCTGTGACCTCACGTTTGAAGCTCCAGAACAGGAAATAGGGCAGTGTAGGCTCTCTGTGGCTTGGCAGAAATGGGCAAGTCCATGATCCTCTTCCTGCTGCAGGCACCCAAGCCCCCAGTGAATGGGGCTGCAGAGCTCAGGAGAACTGTCCTGCTAGGTTACTGTTTGGGTTCAGAAATGAGGAAGTTACCTTGGCCCGAGTTGCCTCTGGATTCCTGGAATGTCCAGGCAAGTCCATTCCTCTCCTTGGGCCTCAGTTTCTCTACCTATAAAATGAGAGGGTTGGAATAGACAAGAGGTCAGAGGCCACCGTGGTTTTTTTTCCCCTTAATTTGAATTAGTTGACAAAATTTAAACCATGGGAGATTTTACCCAGAAAAATCAGCTCCCAGACCTTCCTGAGATCTGGCAGCACTGGGCAAGTTTGCACGGTGTGGGGCAGGGGGGGAGGAGGGGGGTGGCTGAGTGGTATCAGCTGCCTCCTGCACACAGGGTAAATACCCACCAGCCTGCCTGTCTCACATGTTTGTGACCTCTAGGCCCCTGTGTTTGCTACCCCATGGACTAGTTTCTATGGCTACTTCCAACTCCGGAATTATGCATGTTTTTCCTTGACACCTACTATGTCCTGTCTCAGTGATGGTAATGCAGAGATGGATGTAGGGACCCAAGGGGCCCCCAGCCTTGGGAGCCCAGATTGGGTAGGGATTAGTTGAGCTTGGGTAGGAAACTTCTCTGAGAATCTATCTAACCTGAACTTAGAAAGGATGTTAGGGTTTACTAGGTACAAAGGAGGGCAGTCTGGTGTTGCCGGAATCAAAACTGTTAAACACAAAGTCATCCCTCAGAGATTACTGAGGTCACCTTCCTCAGTCAGGGAGATGATTTTTTGATTGTCCTTTCTTTTAATAAAATCTATACCACCCTTTTTTGTTGGCCTGAGGTCAGCTTCTGAGCCAGCAGATCAGGCCACTCCCCGAGTCTGGAACTGAGTCTGGTGCTCTAGAGTACTGAGTGATTTGGGGCAGACTACTTCTCCTCTCTGGACCTTAGAATCTCATGCAACGCTCTCCTCTTGAATGTTAAGGCTTATATAAATGTTAAGACATACTGATCTCATCTCTCTCCAGAGGGCTGTGGCTGAATTTGGAAGGGAGAGGCGGTATCTCATTTGGCCCGGGACCTCCACCCCTCCTTTTCCCACCTGTGCCACCTCTCCTTGGGGGCTTCTGGAGACCCTAAGTCAAGTGGGGAAGGAAGAGCATAAGCACAAGAGATGTGAACCACCTACAGGTTTGATCTGGCTGGTTCGGTCCCCAGCCAGCGAGTACCCTCCTGACCCGTTCCCACTCTAAATAAAGGGACACCCACTGTAGCATCGACTGAGATCAACATGGAGGTTATAACTTCTCCTCTCCTCGCCCCCAAAATCACTTATTAATTCCTTCAAACCAAACTAATTAAGTCCCAGGACTACTCGTAATACTATTCAAAAATCATCTGGACGTCCGTGCAGTGGTCTCCCTTTCCAGGGTGCCTGCTCTCCTGTTACCTCCTGTGAGAAAAGGCCAGGCTTGGCCCTCCCCTGAACAGAAGAGGATACTGAGGCTAGGAGGCAGGAAGTGACTGGTCCAAGACCTCACAGCCAGTGGATGAGGGTACAGGTTGCTGCTCTGGGTTTCTGACTCTTGGACCTTCCTAGCCCTGGTTTCCCAGGCCTCTGACGCTGGTCTCCTCTCCCCAGGTACAATGGCTTGGTGACAGGCACGAGGGCCAAGGGCATCATTGCAGTCTGCTGGGTGCTATCGTTTGCCATCGGCCTGACTCCCATGCTAGGCTGGAACAACTGCAGTCAGCAGGAGGGCAGAAACCACTCGCAGGGCTGCAGGGTGGGCCAGGTGGCCTGTCTCTTTGAGGACGTGGTCCCCATGAACTACATGGTGTACTACAACTTCTTTGCTTGTGTTCTGGTGCCCCTGCTGCTCATGCTGGGCATCTACTTGCGGATCTTCCTGGCGGCCCGGCGACAGTTGAAGCAGATGGAGAGCCAGCCTCTGCCGGGGGAGCGAGCTCGGTCCACGCTGCAGAAGGAGGTCCACGCTGCCAAGTCGCTGGCCATCATTGTGGGACTCTTCGCCCTCTGCTGGCTGCCCCTGCATATCATCAACTGCTTCACCTTCTTCTGTCCCAAGTGCAGCCACGCCCCACCCTGGCTCATGTACCTGACCATCATCCTCTCCCACACCAATTCCGTGGTGAATCCCTTCATCTATGCCTACCGCATTCGCGAGTTCCGCCAGACCTTCCGCAAGATCATTCGCAGCCACATCCTGAGGCAGCGGGAGCCCTTCAAAGCAGGTGGCACCAGTGCCCGGGCCCTGGCAGCTCACAGCAGCGATACGGAGCAGATCAGCCTCCGCCTCAATGGCCACCCTCCCGGGGTGTGGGCCAACGGCAGTGCCCCCCAGCCTGAGCGGCGACCCAATGGCTACACCCTGGGGCTGGTGAGTGGAGGGAGTGCCCGTGAGTCCCACAGGGACACGGGCCTCCCAGACGTGGAGCTCCTCAGACAGGAGCTCAAGAGAGAGCGCCCAGAGTCCCTGGGCCTCGAGGGTCCCCAAGCCCAGGATGGAGCAGGAGTGTCCTGATGATACACTGAGTCTGCCCCTTCCTAAGGGAAGGAAATCTTTCTCTTCCTGGTTGGTGGAACCAGTCACGTTGAGAGAAGAGTGCATGTGCCGGAGACCCTTCTCATGGCCGGTTCCCACTTTGGACTGAGGAGGGAGCCCCAGCTGGAGCAGCATGAGGCCCAGAAGGAAGGGTTTGGAGTCTGAGGAAGCAGACGTTTCATGCTGGGAGGCCCTGCATCAGGCCAGAGCCCCAGCACGAGAGCATCTTGGCTGGCCAGGGCTGGTCCCCAACTCCAGAAGCACCTAGAAATGCCACCTTGTCTCTGCAGAGCAGCTGTGGCGGAGCAGGGTGGCTGGCCTGAGGCTGGGGAGTGGTTCCAAAAGGCCCCCTGCCACACACACACCACCCTCCCCAGACTTTCCAAGGATTCAGGAGCTATTGTGCTCAGAGGTGGCGTTTGACTATGTTTTCCAGGAGAAAATGTAAGCGTGAGGAAACCCTTTTTATCTTCCCTCCCTGGTTGCTGGCTCTGTTTCAGCCCTGCTGCTAACCTGGCACCAGGAGTTGGCCCAGGGAGACCCAGGCAGCCCTCTCCCGCTGCCATGAGCTGCCATGCACGTCTCCTTCGAGGACGGCGAGTTGTAATGGAGCCGTGCCAGAGCGTGGGCGCAGGGGAGGATGTCGGGGCTGGCCAACATGGTTGAGCCTGGGGAGCTCAGAGCTGCCCAGGTAGAGGCCCTATCTAACTGCCTTTCCTTCTGAAGGGAATGTTTTTTTTTTCCTGAGATACAATAAAAATGAGCCACGTTGTGTTTTAAGCTTGTCCAACGAGAATGGTGTCTGAGTTCCTTTCCCTACTCCACAGCCAGGCCTGGCACACACATATGGGTATGTGTTGCGGGTGTGAGAGAGTGTGCGCGTATGTGCAGACAGCCTGCCTGCCTGGGGCCGTGGTGGGGCTACCAGGCTCCCATCTTCCTAGGGAAGAGGCTGCCTGGATGCACCAAAATCCAGATGCCCATGTGCAGCCCCAAACCTGCGTTCCTGTGAGAAGAGGGTGTGAAAGGAGGGGACCCTTTCTCTAGCTGCTCTCCCTCCAGAAGCCACAGACCCATCCAGCCCTAGGCATTCCCTCAGTGTGGGGACCAGGCTCCTCCCTCCCTCATTACCTTCCTAATGTCCTTTGTAGGTCTCCTGTGTTACCTTCTCAGAGTTGTTTCCTTCACTCCCCACTGCCCTGCTCCACCCCTCAGCTGAGAGGGGATCTAGAAATGATGAGGGGGTGGGGTGGGGGGCTAAACTGCCTTCCCCTGGAGTCATCCCTCCTCCTACTCCCACAAAGAAACGTACAAGGAACGGGTGTTTCCTGCTCTAATGCCGTCTCTGGGGCCCCCTGCCTAAGGAGGGGGTGCCACCCTTCTGTGCTGGAGAAGTCTGAGGCCCAGGGGAAATGAGCAGCCTGCCCCAGCCGGAGGGCCAGTCTTGGTCTCAAGTCTCGCAGGCACACTCAGGGCGAAGACGGGCAGGAATGTTAGAACTTCACAGGTAATCCTCACGCAGCCCTGGGAGCCCCATTTTACAGATGACTAAACAACAGAAAGACTAAACCACCTCTCTTGAACAGAGAGGTTAAGTACTTGCCCCAGTCACACAGCTAGTAAATGGCAGAAGTGAACTTAAAACCCAAGGTTTATCTGACCAAAAAATCCATGATTTTTTTTCCCCATTAACTTAACGATGAACTATTTCAACCAAACCAAAAAATATGAAATAATACCATGTTCCCACTACTCTGCTCAAGAAACGAAACATGACAACCAACCCTTCCCCATATTATCACCCTGCTTCATGCACCTGGAAACAACCACTTTCCTGGGTTTCATTTTGTTCCACTGCACATCTTTATACTTCTATTAGACAGATGTATATGTAAGTATCCCTAAACCAACACAGGTTTATTTTAGCAATATTTCACTGTCACATCTATCAGAGGTCCTCTAGACTGGCTGCACAGAAGAGACCTAGGACGCTCTAAAGAGCGCTGACACCTGAGCCCTTGCCCCAGAGATGCTGGGTGGACCCAGGCAGCAGCAATTCCCCAGGGGTTCTCATGGACAGTCAGGGTCAGAACCACTGAAACAAACGCACAGCCCACCCCATCCACGCCAGCTCCCTCCACCCTCCTACACACTGTGCTTGCTGCGGGCTGAGGGCAGAACAGTGGCCTGGTTTGTGCCTGAGGCGGCCAAGAGCACAGATGCTGTCAGTCCTCATGACCAATTGGTGGGAAGAGGCCACTAAGAGAACCACAAAGGTGGGTAAAGAAGAAATATCGTGTCTCCATCCTTTTTTGAGGCCTCTTGGGAACAGAGCTTTGGGTGCTAGGCTACATGGTGCAGGCTTTGGGTTGGGGAAGAACAGGGACAGGGTCTTAGGAAACACTTTGGATACAACTGAGCCCTAGACCCTCGCAGGACCAGCCCCTAGACCAGCTCTGGAGCCCAGGCCCAAGTGATCATGCTTCCTCGGGTCCCCAGGGGGTCCAGTGTCCCATCACCACACACACCCTGTACAAGCTCCCACTGTGTAAGTGCACATACACAGGCACGAACAGATGCATGTGTCATTCCCTGACCATGAGAGAATACATGTGTATGCACACAAACATACATGTGGGCAGAGTCCACCTCAACAGCAGCAGCAGCAGCAGCAGTGAGACATAAGGCCTGGCCCAGCCCTGGGGCTGCAGACGCATGTCTGCCCTGGGCCAAGCTGCCGGGGGCAATACCAGGGCTGCTCTAAGCCCTAAAGCTCTGTCCTAGGGCCCCTCTGCTCTCTCCTTGCTCTTCCCAAAGGGCTGGGGATGGACCGCATGCCTCATGCAAGCCTGTCCCAAGCACAAGAGTTCCATCACGGAACCTGTCCGTGTGGTGGCCCCAGCCCCTCTCCATGGCGGTTGTGGCCAGGGTCCCCAGGGAAGCCTGTGAGCAGAGGCCTGGCTCAGGCCGCATCCTGGCTCATCACTCGCCCCATGAGAGACAGGACCCCTACCTTTACAAGCCTCCCCATTTGTGTTAAGGTCCTTTCCTCTGGGAGGACTTATATAAAACACTTTGGGCTCCTGGTGGGTGGGGTGGGCCAGCCTCAGTTTTGCACATACTGACCAGGGGACAAGCTCTGGAGACAAACCAAGGCAGCTCAGGGATGCAGGGCAGCCTGGGAAGTAAGAGGAAATGAGAGGCTGCCCCCTGGATCTACTGGGCTGGGTCTTGGTAACCCAGAGCTGGAAGTGGGCCTTCTTTGCAACTGTGGTAGAGAAACAGGAACCCGGGGGCTCGCAGAAGCCAACTGCTTAGGGAGTAGGAATGGTTCTGTGCAGCCTGCCCTGATGCCCAGGGCCTAAATAAAGGCACATCAGGATGGCACTCTGTGCCTAGAACGCACCCCTATCCTGTCATGTCACACAGGCTCCCGGCCAGTCCTGTGGGCTGCTGCCATGGTGAACACTCTTCCCCTGAGCTCCCAAAGCGCTTCCTGAGCATGCTGGGACACCCCTCTGCTGATGGGAGGTTACGTTAGGGGGGAAGGAACTTGGGGAGACCTGAGATCTGCTGTGAGGCAAGTCACTCCCACAGGGAATGAAAAAGCGCTCTGAAAAGTGGAGAGCACTCTATCAGAATGTCTGATTACCACAGCCCTCTCCTCCCCTCCTCTGTCCTAAGGCACCCCTCACTGCACTGTCACTCATCATTAGCAGTAACTGTCACTGTTGGGATAGCCCCTGTCAGGCTGCAGAGCTGGGAGGGGGGCAGGAGAATGTCAGATGACTCACAGCCTTAAAGGAGAAGGCTGGACACACAAAACACAGAGCCTGGGTGCAGAGGCACCTTCCTTGGTGCTCTGGCTCCACCCTTTCTTTTGCCAGAGGAGAAAGGGCAACTCAGCAGAGCTTCCCCACAAGCCCCCCTGCCCTGCCACTAGTCAGGCTTGGAGAGGGGCTGGGCTCGGGGAGAGGCCAGGCCAGGGTGTCAGCACAAGGCTAGGCAGGTGACAGGTGTGATGACCCAGTGTCCTCTGAGCGAAGAATTTTTTCCCACCAGTAGGAAAGGCTTGGTGCAGAACCATCCACACTTCTCTGCCTTGCCCAGGGAAGCGTGTGTGTATGTGGGAGGGGCGGGGTGGGGGGGAGAAAGAGGGATTGATTTTGCAGAATCAGCCTCTGGACTGGCACCTAATGACCAGTAAGCTCTCAGAGAGGGCTTGGGTAGGAAGGAGCAGACTAGAACTGGAGTCCCATCTCCTGACTTGTTGTTCCTCTCAACCACTTAATGAGAACCTGCTGGTGATGCTGGGCCTGGGGCAGTAGGGAGCAGGGGTGCACGGGGTGTACAGGTGCCACCAATAGGGGCAGCAGGAGGTAAGGCCACCAGCAGGACACAGGCTCTGGGAGTGCAGTGGAGGAGCAGGTCTCACCCAACTGGGGAATCAGGCAGGTTGAAGTGAGTTAGTCCTTCCAAGGCCAACGGTCAAGTCCAGGGCTGTGTTTTCCAGGTGTTTGTTAGGAGATGTGAAGGAGAAGGAGCTGAGTAGACGTGCGCCTGATTTACATCTGCCCACACAGGATTATGCCACCCATTTGCAGGCAATTTTCAAGTTAAAATGTTGTCAGAGGGTTGTCACAGTTTTGATCTTTCTTTTCTGTTCTTTCTCAATCCACCCACATTTTCTAGTTGGTTTAGAAAGGAGAGTGAGGGGGATAAAACCTGGTTTAGATTCAGATTTTTGGAAATGTTAGATGGGACTTTAAAAATTATGTAGTTTTCTCTTAGGAAAATTTAGGCCCAGAACCCAACATACATCACAACTGTTGTCTGCTGCAGAATCTTTAGGGTGACTAGAGAGACCAGGCCAGGCCTTCTGCAGTCATCCCCAGATGACTACCTCTGCGGTTTCAGCTTGACTCTCTTTCCTGCCTCATTCAGAGATGCCAAAAAATCCCTCTGCTTGCTCCTAAAACCACCACCCTGCTTAGCCGAGCTCTGAATGGGGGTCAGTACCAGGTTTAAACAGCCTTGCCACTGACTTCTTCTCTGACTGTGGGCAAGCCCCTCTTTGAACTGCCATGCCTGCTTTTAGATAAAGCAGATAATAAATGTGAAAGCACTTTGGAAGGTATATGAGGTAAAGAAACATGGCAAGTGTGAATTTAAACCAGGCACCTGGAAGCCTCTAGTGTCTGTGGGGCTGGGAGCTGGGTGTGGACACTGTCTGACAAATGAGGCAAGGGACACAGACTATGGATCACTTGCTGTCTGCAGCCCAATCCTGTCCCATACATTCAACATCTCAAGTCCAGGGGAGTTAAGGTTTATCAAAGATGCAACAGAGAAGATAATATAAATGTCTGAGCTGACAGAATCAGGATTCAAAATGACCTCAG
Source organism: Balaenoptera acutorostrata (assembly GCF_949987535.1). Lineage (NCBI taxonomy): Eukaryota > Metazoa > Chordata > Mammalia > Artiodactyla > Balaenopteridae > Balaenoptera > Balaenoptera acutorostrata. The sequence continues at coordinate 67,624,448 of NC_080076.1, read as the reverse complement.
GAGCGCCGGAAAGAGAAAACTGAGCAAAGATCAGTGTAAAGTCCTGTACTGAGTTTGAAAAAGCAAATGTGCAGGGAGAAGTGGGAAGAGAGAACCCAGCTACCATCAGTTCATGTCACGACAATGAACACTTCAGTTGCTAAGGTCAGCAGTGGCCAACTTTGTGCAAAATGCCAGAGAAAGAAATGGCTGCAGCCTCAAGCTGCATTGCATTGCCGTTAACAGGAGCCCCAGGCGGGAAGAGCTCACAGGATCCAGTTCCTGGCTCAAGGCAGGAGGCTGGTGTTCAGTTCCCAACACCACAGCTGATCATCGACAAACTGAAGTACCCTATGAAGACGTGCCCACCCAGAGAAGGTAGTCTCTCAGTGACACCTGGCAGGATTAACAAGTAACCAAAGGAAGGCACTCAAGACTGGGGGCGGAGGCGGGGTGTGTCTGCAAACCAGAAACTGAAAACGGTTGGAGGAAAGAAGGCTGGAGATGACTGCGGGAGAGCCATGACACCAGGTGAGCAGACCAGAAGAGGGAAGCAGCTTGTCATGTGCTGTCCCAAAGGGCACAACTAGGCTTAGTAGGACAACCTACAGGAGTTCTGGGACTCACATCAACTCTGGTGGAACAACTATAGTTCATGTTTGAGGCTACCAGGCTGCAGCAAATGGAGACCCCTCCAAGGGCACTCAGGCCTCACTGGCCTGCAAGGGGCCTGGGCACCGTTGTGAGCCTTTGAGGAGCCTCCCCCGAACCACGAGGGCATAAGGCCAGATAAGGATGGCTCTTCTTTCTTGCCCAGAATTGTCTCAGGATCCTGGAAGCCCAAAGCAGGAACGGGGGATAAGATAGGTGATAAGGAAGAGGGAATGACAAAGTATAAACAAAATAAAACCATCACCTGACTCAAGTTTATAGGTATAGGTGAGGGGCGATGACCAGGTGTGAACTGAAAGGAATCAAAAGGGCCCAGTGCCCTATATCGACGGAATATACCCAAGACCTAAAATTCTTCCCACCAGAGCCACCTGCAGTGACAGCAGGTGGTGACAGCTGAAGTGCACTGCTGTCTGGTGGGGGCAACGTGTAATTTATCAGGTTAGCATGTGGACATCTGGTGGAGAAGCTTGAGGAGCTGGGACATGGGGTAGATAAGGTTTCACGCAGCACAGGGTTAAGCAAACTGCCAGTTTATGAAGTACTCTACCCAATGAGTGCCCGAGGGTGAAGTATGGGAGGGTCCTCACCCATCTCCTCCCTACCCCCATACTTCCCACTGCCACTCCTAACTGCCCTAATCCTTTCCTTATCTCCCCAAGTCCAATCTATTGTATCCTGCTAATTCCTCTTTCCAGATGTCTTCTGAATCTGTTCAATCCATCCTACTCCCAGGAACCCCCCAAAAGTCATGGTGTTAGCTGAGGCCTCACCATCTCTCACCCACCTGGATAAGCTCCAAACCAACCTCTCTGCGTTTCTCTTTTTACCGTAATCGATTCAGCCCCTGCAGTCAGATTACCCTTCCCACAGCACCTCCGATCACGCCCCTCCTTGCTCAGAACGTTCAGTGTATATCACATCAAGCCTCCCTCTAGAATGGCAGTCAGGCCACAGCTTTGCTCTTCAGCCTTGCCTCCACCCACGCCCCCAGCCTCCCCAGCTGAGCCAAACTGAACAGCTCCCACCCTCCTCCCTCCTAACCCATTCCCTGCCTCTCCCTTTCAGGGAGGCCTCTGCTAGGAATGCTGACTCTGAATCTCTCCTATTTTCAACACATCCCATGCTTCACAACCAGCTGAAGAGCCACCTCCTCCAGGAGGCCCTCCTGAACCCTCCGCTGGAAGCCTCTTCTCCCTCTTCCCAGTTCCTTTAGCACTTAGTGCCTGTCCTGTGCACTGGAAGTTTGTCACCTACTTCTGGTAACATCTCTTCTGCTAAGGTATGACTTAGCTCCTGGATAATGTGCTGGTTTCACCAGTGTGTGTTCTGTCTCCCTACCTAGACCATAAGTTCTAATCCTAACCATAGATTTCCAGAGAGTGGAGTGGGAATGGCATCTCCTCCAACCCAGGGCTAAGCATAGTGAGCATTTGATAAGGCGTGGTGACCAGACATGGTGGGAAAGAGCATGGCCATGAAGTTGAGAGACCTGGGTCTTAGCCCTTTGCAGTCCTAACGGGTCATGTGACTTTAAGCATGGTGGCAAGCTTCTTTCCCTGCAAAATGATGAAGCAGAGGGGCAATGCAAAACATCCCTTCCAGCTCTGGTGCTCCCCAAGTCTGTGTGACTGCGGACTGACCCAGCCCTAGGCCTGGCTAGGGAAGGAGCAAGGGAAGCTATGGAACAGCCCTTGGAGGGAGCAAGGGAGAGGGAGATGCGGAGCTAATAGCTCTGGAGGAAGGAAGGACATGCTGGGCTAATGGGATAATTGGATAATCCTCAGAGCGAGGGGCTGCCAGGCTGGGGCCAGCTGTTAGAAGCAGACACAAATAGCACAAGCAAAACAAGGGCGCTGGTGCAGGAAGCAGCTTGCTGAGAGATATGGGGGAGGGGTTGTGGTGGTTAGGGGGTGGGGGAGGGGGATGGAAGGGAAACTGAAGCCCCCATTCTGTGGGGGACATTAAGGACAGGCCCTTAGGGACCCTGTGCTCTGAATCTGTAACAAAGATTCCATTTAGGGGCCTTGGACCCATTTCCACTTTAGGGGACATTCTTAGAGACCCTGGACTTAGTCTGGCCTTGAGGGTATCCCTCCACCAAGATAAGATCATCCTTAGGGATCATGAAGCCCTCATCCCTGCCCACTGGGGTTTATCTGCAGATGGGCCATTTGTTTGACATGCCTGTGAAAATATTGCTGGACTCTTATAAAATAATAATTTTGGATGCAGGTCTCAGGGTTCCCTTCTTTCAGGCTAAAAAGTGGATCTGTCAGGGGGTTGGGCACAGAACAAAAGAAACTTGGGAGGGGGCTATGGTCTAGAGTCAGATGCCTGGCTTCTAGTCCCAGCTCTACTGGGTCACATAATTCATGACATGATTTCTCTGGTCCTCAGCCCATCCATAAATGGGGGCAATAAGCAATACTCTCCCTGCAAGGCTGTTGTGAAGATAAAGTAACATCATGAATTGGAAAGTAACTGGAAATCTAAAAGTGGTCTGCCAAGTACTTTAGTCCTAACTCTGTTTCTAACAAACTCTGTATGATTTTGGAAAGGCTATTTCCTTTCTCTGGGTTCCAGTTTTTCCTACTATAAAGTAATAAGATCAAATGGGACGCTCTTTAAATTCCCTTCTAATCCTAATGATTCTAATCCTTATAAAAATAGTTTGTTTACACTTGTATACACTGTAAGTAAAGCATGAGAAAGGAAAATTTGAGGCCAATATTATTCATGAATTTAGGTATAAAATACTCAATATTAGCAAACCATATATAGCAATGTATAAAAATAATATAAATCATGACCCATTAGAGTTTATCCCAGGAATGCAACGGTGGCTTAACATTAGATAATCAATCAATATTATTCATATTAATAAAGAAACATATCTCAATAGACACAGAAAATGATTAAAAAATTCAACATCCATTCATATTAAAAATTCATAGCAAACTAGAAATATAAAGGTATTTTCTTAATCCAATAAACAGTATTTTTCAAAAACCTACAGCAGACATCATACTCAGTGGTGAAATGTTAGAAGCCTTCTCTTTCTAGTAAAGACCAAACCCACTATGCTATTCAATATTGTACTAAAGGTCTGAGAGATCACAGTAAGACACGAAAAAGATACAAGACTGGGAAAGGAAATAAAGTGATATTATTTGCATTAATTGTCTGTATTGAAAAATTCAAAAAAATTTCTTTAGAGATTATTGTACTAATGAGAGTTCATCAAGGCTGCTGGGTATATGGTCAATATAAATAATCAATAGCATTCCTATATATCAGCAAAAACTATTATAAGAAGTAATTTACAAATACATTATTTACAATAGCAACAAAAACTAGAGGGTACCTAAGAATAAATCTAACAAATATGCACAAAAGAGAAGACTCAAACTGATGAAGAGACGTGCCATGTTCATGGACGGGAAGAGTTGATATTATAAAACTGGAAATTATCCCCAAATTAATTTGATATCAAGTACAATTCCCTTAAAAATCCCAAAAGGGTTTCCATGAAATTTGACAATTTGGATCCAAAAAAAATCATGTGGAAAAAAAAAAGGCAGGGTCAAGAAGAGCTAAAATAATTTTCTTCCTTTTGAAGAAGGTGAAATTTTGCCTTAACGTATCTAAAGTATAAAGTTCAAGTCATTACAATAGGCAAACAGGCAAATAGACAAAGTGAATGGGATATAAAGGTTAGAAGCAAATTTATCTTGTATGGGCATGTGTTACATAGTAGAGGTCACATTACAAATCACAGAAAAAGGACAGAGTGTTCCTTAAATGGTTCTGAGACAACAGAGTTTCTTCATGGAAAAATAAAATTGAAAACAAAATAAAGGTGGTAAAAAAAAAAACTAACTCTTTTAAAAGCAAACATAAGAAAATATCTTTATGATCTCTGAAGAAAGATGGATTTTTTAAAACACAAAGCAAAAGCTTTAAGAGAAAATGCTGCTAAATCGACTTATTAAAATATTTTAACTTTTTTTCCCCACAAAAAAAATTCAAAAAGTACAAAGAAAAGCCACAATCTAGGAAAAAGTAACTATAGTGCATATAATCAATAATCAATAAAGGATTAGTGTCCATAATATATAACTCCTATGAAAATAAACAACCTATTAGAGGGCTTCCCTGGTGGCGCAGTGGTTAAGAATCCACCTGCCAATGCAGGGGACACAGGTTCGAGCCCTGGTCCAGGAAGATCCCACATGCCGCGGAGCAACTAAGCCTGTGTGCCACAACTACTGAGCCTGCACTCTAGAGCCCGCGAGCCACAACTACTGAGCCCGTGTGCCACAACTACTGAAGCCCACGCACCTAGAGCATGTGCTCCGCAACAAGAGAAGCCACCGCACTGAGAAGCCCATGCACCGCAACAGAGAGTAGCCCCCACTCGCCGCAACTAGAGAAAGCCACACACAGCAACAAAGAACAAAAGCAGCCAAAAGTAAACAAATAATATATAATAAATAACAACCTATTAGATAAATGGGTGAAGTTATAACCAATTTAGATGAAGAAGTCTAAGTGATCAATAAACATGTGAAAATAAGTTCAATCTCCTTATACATTATTGGTGGGAATGTAAATTGGTCCAACCTCTATGGAAAACAATATGGAGGTTCCTCAAAAAAGTAAAAATAGATTTACCATATGATCCAGCAATGCCACTCCGGGGTATATACCCAAAGGAAATGAAAACAGGATTTCAACAAGATATCTGCACTCCCATGTTTATCACAGCATTATTCACAATAGCCAAGATATGGAAACAACTCAAATGCCCATCAATGGATGAATGGATAAAAAAGATGTGGTACATATACACAGTGGAAAAGGAGAATATCCTGCCATTTGTAATACAGGTGGACCTTGAGTTAAGTGAGATAAGTCACACAGAGAAAGACAAGCACTGTATGATATCACTTACATGTGGAATCTAAAAACGTTTAACCTGTAAAAAAACAGAGTAAAATGGTGGTACCAGGGGATGGGTGTGTGTGTGCGTGTGTGTGTGGGGGGAGGGTAAGACTGATGGTGTTTAAGGGTATAAACATGTAATGAGTAGTAAATAAGCCACAGAGTTCTAATGCACAATATGATGAATATAGACAATAATTTGCCTTAACAAATATCATTATGTAATGTGATAAATATTGTTGCATTGGCAATCATATTACAATATATAAATGTATCAAAGTAACACTGTATACCCTAAACTTACACAATGTTACATGTCAACTTTATTCAATTTTTTGAAAAGTTTTAAAAATTAAAAAAAAATTCAATCTCACTAGTAATTAGGGAAAGGCAAATTAAAATATATTTTCTGGCCATTCACAGTCAGCCAATTGGCAACCATTTGAAAGTGTCAATGGGGCCCATTCATGTGATTAGAGGGTTGGGGCTTTAAGGGACCTTCAGGGAGGGGGGAGGACTAGAGATTGAATTCAACATCATGGCCAGTGATCCAATCAATCATGCCTATGTAATAAAACCCCAATAAAAGCAAAACTCTGGACAACAAAGTTTGGGTGAGCTTCCCTGGTTAACATACTCAGTGCATATTGTCATACACTGATGTGCAAGGAGAGTGATGTGTCCTCACTCCACAGGGAGACAACACAGAAGCTTTGAATTTAGGACCCTCCCAGACCTTGCCCTATACATCTCTTCTTTTGGCTGGTCCTGATTTGTATTATTTTTGCTATTATAAAACTGTAAGTTTAGGGCTTCCCTGGTGGCGCAGTGGTTGAGAGTCTGCCTGCCAATGCAGGGGACACGGGTTCGAGCCCTGGTCTGGGAAGATCCCACATGCCGCAGAGCAGCTGGGCCCGTGAGCCACAGTTACTGAGCCTGCGCATCTGGAGCCTGTGCTCCGCAACAAGTGAAGCCGCGGTGGTGAGACGCCCGCACACCGCGATGAAGAGTGGCCCCCACTTGCCGCAACTAGAGAAAGCCCTCACACAGAAACGAGGACCCAACACAGCCATAAATAAATAAATAAAATTAATTTTTTTAAAAAAATGGAGGTATACAAATCCTTTAATGAGCAATAACCAGTACCTTCACTTTAAAACAAACAAACAAAAAAAAAACTGTAAGTTTACATAAAAAGTGTTGGTGGGGATGTGAAAAGACAGAAATATGTAATACCTAGTATAGTTGGAGATGTGAATATCCTATCATTTTCCACTTCTAGGCCCCAATCTTCAATAAAGACACACACATATATATATAAAACCATGCATACGGACATTCATTACAATGCAATACTAAAAAGCTGAAGCAACTCTCAGAGGTGAAATGGATACATAAACTGTGGTTTGTTTCTACAGGGAACTGTCATACAGAAGACAAAATGAATGAACTCGCCATATCAACACTTATTCTGTACTCTAAGTTAAATTTATCTAGCAATTTCCAAACTAAGCCTTGAATTTCTGCCTTATGTGCCAGTGCTCATGGCTATTGTCCTTCCCCTCACTTTGAGCCCAACAAATCCCTGAGTCCTTTAATCTTGACATTACAGATGGGAAAACCAAGATCCACAGAGGCTGAGTCGTGCTAACTTCACATGGCAGATGAGCAGAACCGGAACCAGAACCAGAACTCTAGCCTTCTGACTCCTCAAGTAAGGCTGCAGAGAATCTCAGAGAATGGTAAATGCAGAATCTATCCCACCTCCCAGCCTGGGGCACTCCATCCTTTCAACATCCCTGGATAGCCCTGGTCTCAGCTGCTACAACTTCTAGCTAATGAAGTGTTTAGATCTAGCTTCACCTTTCAATCACCGTGTGACTCAGTTAAGTCAATCTCTCTGTGACTCAGTTTTCTCATGTCAGATGCCAATAATCTCTGCCTGGCTGTCACATGACCTCATTAACAGCATCAAGTTAAATAAAGGATAAGAAGCAATAAATGTGTGAAATAAATGAGAAATTATTAACTTTTTATTATTCTCAGGATGCATAAATGCCTGCCCTCTTGCTACAGAGATCATGGGATTTCCAATTTGTAGAGATTTGATGTAGAGCATTTTGCCGTGAAGCATGGTAGTGGAGTGGGGGGTGCTGGCCTTATACCAGAAGCAGGACTCTGGAAGCTCTACTCCCTTTCCCCACCTCCTCTGGCTTGTCACCTCTGTGCCACTCAGCTCTCTGGCACAGGCGACTAGCAGGCAGTCCAGGGTTCCTGGAGGCAGGGCCAGCCAGCCCTGACAAAATACTGAAGTTAGCCAAGTTGGTCTTCAAAATCTCTTCCCTGTGCCCTTTCTCCTGGTCTAGGCTTCACTACATCTTTCCTGGGTTACTGAGGGAGGGCTTCTGGTTCCACCTCCTCCCCTTCTACCCACCACTGTTAGGTTTCCCACTATTTAAGTAAGACGTATAAGGACCCTGAGGTTGGAAACTATGCCTGGCCCCATCTTGGCAGAGTCCGTATTCAGCAAATGCTGAATTGAGCCAAGGTACTGCCTGTGTATCCCTCCCTTACCAGGTGCATTGTGCTGAGCTGGGCCTCTTGCTCACAAGGAAGATGTCCGATGGGTCCCTTCCCACAGGCTTTTGGGAATCACTGCCTTTGCCCTCCCCTCCCAGGCTCTGTGCTTTTTCCAACAGGCCTGTGGGGAGCGCTGGTAAACCTGGGAGATGGTCACATAGCGCAGTGGAGGGAGTGTATGGGCCAGGGACTTGGCTCCCTGCCCTGACTCCTCTGCTGCTGCCCATAGGTTTCACACCACCATGTTCCCTGGCAAGGGCAGTGGCCTGGGGTTCCCCACGGACAGGGCTGGCACTGAGAAATGCTTCGAAGTTGAGGTTACGCTACTTCTCTTCTCATTTTTAAAATGTAGAAATATTTCCCATTCTCCTTCACAGTACTGTTAAGAACTAAATGTGAATTAATTAAGAATTAAAGATTAAATGTGAAAACAAGTAAGAAGAGAAGTGAGACAGGCAAGGCATCTCCAGAGCCAGGCTGGTCTGCCAGGCCCTCCTGACTGCGATCCTCAGGCCACTGCCAGCTTAGACGTTGGTCTGGCTGCCCGTGGCCACTTCTGGGGGCCCTCCTCTCACCCAGACCAGAGACATAGGGATTAAACACAGGAACCCTGCCCTCCTGAGTGACCTTTTATCTACACAGGATTGTTTTCTCTGACAAATAGACCAAAAGGAAGGAAGGCCAGCAAGACATTAGTTCTTTTCTTAGCTTCTCAATGGCTGACATTTCAGGAAACCAAAATTCTGAATGGGACCAGAGGGGATTTCAATTCACTCTGCCTGTCTGCAGGCAGGGTCAGTCTTACTTTTGGGATTCTATTACACAGGGTGTACTTCCAGAGGTTCAGGGGAGGCCTTTGTCCAAAAATCTCTTCCAAACTTATTTGCTCATGCTTGGAAATCCATCATTAGAGCTTTACTTCTTTGGCACAAGCCAAATGTGAGTTTTTGTCTTCTGTACAACCACACAAATCATACATATAAAATCGCATCAGTCACCTCATTGTGAATGAAATAAATTGGTCCTTTCCTGACAATAGGCTCGGATGGAGATGAGAAGGCTAGAAGATTGCCAGCGCAGCCCTGGGGCTCTAAGAGGGAAGATGGGAAGCGTGCAGAAGAGAAAGGATGTAGAGGGGGTGGAGCTGCTGAAGCCTTTTGACCTGGACAGTCAGGTGCAGCCTCCAAAGCACACAGAAGAACTACATGTAAAAAAAGCCAGGCAAAAAAATAGATCACACTCTATGATTCCATTTATATCTAGCAAATGCAAAGTAATCTACAGTGACAGAAAGCAGATCAGTGGTTGCCTGGGCAGGTTGCGGGGAGGCAGGAGGGAGGAATGACAAAGGGAATGGGGAAATTTGGGTAGTGATCAGTATCTTGATTATGATGATGGTTTCAGAAGTGTGTATATATATGGATCAAAATTTATCAAATCACACACTTTATATATGTGCAGTTTATTTATTATATGTCAGTTATACCTCAATAACACTTTTTGGAAAAGAGTAAAAAAAAAAAAGCTACGTGAGTACAGTGTGCCTGCCAAATCATCCATCTCACACGCCTCTGGTAAGTTCTGACAGAAACAAGTGTTTTCCAAGAAGACACCTCATCTCTCTGAGAATTGGGTATTCTCTCTGTAAGTTGATAGGAATGAACTAGACAATCCCAAGGTTCTATCCAGATATCACATCCTAGGCTGTGAGGGTCAAATATATTAACTAATAGGAAACCATTATAAAAGCTTAAAGGATTTGATTCAAATAGAAGGCAGGAATTAATAGCCAATGTATATAGAGATACTGAGTAAAAATGGTGGATTAAACACGTGTCTAATTTCAAAATATCTAAAACTCCACTAAAAAGGATTCTTTTTTAGGGCAAAGTCTCCAGTGAGAGCTCTTGGAAAGGAAAAATACGACAGCAGAAATAAAAATGTAATAAAAGCATTAGAAGACAGATTGAGGAAATTTCCCAGAGAGTAGAATGAAAAGACAAAGATAGAAACTAGGAAAGAACAGATGAGAAATTAATCCCAATAGCTGAATCACAGGAGTTTTAGAAATACAATGAAGGATATAAAATAATTCAAGAAAACACTCCAGAATCAAAGGACATGAACTTTCAGACTGAAAGGGCCACCAAGTGGCCAGCACAATAGGTATGTCCTCGTGACATTTCTTAATGCTGGGGACAAAGAAATCCTACCAGGCCACATGCAAAGAAAGCATGGCCTCAACAGCAGTCCTGAAAGCTAGAAGACAGTGGGGCCACACTACCAAGTGACTCTTATCTAGGGCCCTACACTTAATCAACATGTAAGGTTTCAAAAAATTTCCCTTTCATGCACTCCCAGAAGTTCTAGAAAATATAAGTCATCAAAAAGAGGGAAGGAAGCAAAAAAATGAGAACACATGGGATCCAGAAACAGGTGATCCAAGACAGGAAAGAGGCAAGGGAATTCGGAATTCCCTGGATGACAGTATGGGGGAGAGGTTCCCGAGACAGCAGCAGTGCCCCCAGAGCAGGAGAGAAGAAAGCCTCCAAGAGACTGTCCCAAGAACATATTGAGAGATCTGGATAACTGGCAGGGTTTAGGGTTAATTAGTGCTAAGATCTTAGAAACCTAAATGCATGAAAAAACAAGATAATCAAAACAAAAAGATATGTTGGGAAGGAAAACCAATCATGGTTGACTCCATTGCTTAGCTGTGAATGGGGTTTACATTGTCATAATGACAAGTGCACTAATTACTGATCTACCCAAAATTACACTATAACTATATTGGGAACTATATTGGGCATAGGAAGTATAACATGTGTAGAGGGGGTGAGTGGAGAAAAGGGAGCTGAATCCTCATCTCCCATGGTGGGAAGTCAACAGATAATGCCTGAACTGAAAAATCAGGAAGCAGCAATACAAACATGTTATTTATAGATAGGTAAAAAAATGAGCTAAACAAGTTGAAAATGGTCCCTCTAGAGAAGGAAAAGTGGGGGTAGGGTGGTGGAGGGAAGCTGAGGACCACTCTTTGTCTTAATAAATCTTGTAGCACTGTAGAAGTTGACTTTTTAAATTATGTGCCTGTAGGGAATTCCCTGGAGGTCCAGTGGTTAGGACTCCATGCTTCCACTGCAGGGGGCGCAGGTTCGACCCCTGGTTGGGGAACTAAGATCCCACGCTGCCTCGCAGCGCAGCCAAAAAATAAAATAATAAAAATAAAAGAACATAAATTACATGCCTGTATAACTTTGATAAAATAACTTAAAAAATGAGTGTGGTGAAATTCGCACTTATTGAGGGCCTGCAGTGCAAACAGGTGTTCCACATGTAGGCACCATGGTTTTATTAAAAACACATGGATGAGGGTGCGTCCATGTGGAAAGTAACACGGGGGGTAATCCCACAGTGCTTACTGCCTCCTCAGTAAGTTACTTGGCCTAAATCTCAGGGTGTCTCCTTGAGAAACCAGATGCAAGGAATGGTGAAGGCTTTTTTAAGCAAATGTCTAGAGAATACAGAGTGAGCAGAGCCTAGATCTACAGCCAGCTGCTTCAGGTCCTAATTTGGAGAAGAGCAGGGAGTAGAAATGTGGTGAGTGGGACAGAAAATTGTGCCATCCTCTAGTAGCTAACAGACTGGCCCCAGCAGCATGAAAAGAACAAGAAGGAAGCCCTCTTTATGAGTTGTCTCATACCCTGAGCATCAGGCTTTGTTTCTTATACTCTTGTGTCTTAAATTTCAGTGGAAACTGGAGAGTTTCTCCTTAAGGATGTTGAAATGGTGACCCCATGAGTCCTGTTGTCAGCTACCACCATCAGCAGCAGCATAGGGCCAGATCTCAGGCAGAAACACCCATCAGAGAGGCCACAGTCTCATTAGCAAGCTGAGAAGGGAGAACTCACAATACGAGTGGAAGAAAAACACCCAAACTAGGAATGAAAAGACCCAGCTTCCCAGATCTCCTCTCTGCCACTTCTTGCTTTGTGCCCTTTCTTTGCTTTATAAGTCACTCATACACATGGCTCAACTTTTCTTTTCTGTGAAAGTACTTGACTAGATGCTTTCAAGGGGCAATCCTGGCATGTAAGAAAGTACACACCCAAAGGCAGGGTCCGTGTCTGTCTTGTTCTGGTGGATTGTATACTGCATTCTGTAAACCTGCTGTGGTCCCCAGGTCTACACATTCGCATGGTGGGGCAGGGGGAAGGGGGAGAGGGAAGAACCTGTTGCAGAAGTTCTCTTTCTTTTTTTCCTTCTTTATTTTTCATTCTTTTGGGTTTTCTCTTTTGTTGCTGTTGTTTTCTGTTGGCAGGACACACCCAAAGATCCAAGTTTATTTTAAAAAGAAATGGAAAAAAGTACATAGCACAATGCCTGACACATAGCAGATATTCGATAACTACAGAATGAATGAAATGGAAGATAAAGACAATCAGTTTATTACAGTCTTAAAACTGGAAAATGACCCCAGTCAATGAAATTCATCACAGATGAAGAAACAAAAGTCTAGTGAGAAGGGAACACATGTGTTTGTGGTCACCCCAGCTAAGCAGGAATAGAGCTGAGTCTCAAGTCCCAACCCTGTGGGAGCTCAATAGAGGGTAGATCAGGACAGAATAGACAGGGAAGGGAAAGAGCCACATATTGGAATATTTAGAGGAAAACATCAGTGTAACAAAATACTATTCTGAACTAACTAGTAAAGTTGGGCAGTGAAGCAAGATAGAGTAAAAAGAGCACACAGTATCTGGTTCAAGTCCCAACTCTGCTACTCACCTGTGTGATTTGGGGCTAACTACCTTATCTGAGTCTAAAAAGTATGGATAATAATAGCATCTGCTTTAGAGAATTCCTGTTAAGAGTGAAAGTAAGTTAGATATGGTATATGAAGAAAATATTTTACAGGCTATAAAGTATCACAGATTGTTAACCTGTTTGGCTAGGATCCCTCCTGAGTATCTCACACTAACAAATCAACATGGATTATTAATGACAGTTTTCTTCAGCCAGCTAATTGTCACTTTGAAAATCAAATGTAAGGACCTTGAAGGGGGGTAAGTTCTGATGGAGGGGGCAGGAGGAAGAAGTGGGCAGTTAGAATCTAGGTGGCGGTGCTGCAGGGGCTGGTCCTGAGTGGTCAAGAGCAGATTACACCAAGGCAGGGCATAGGGAGAGCTGGCCCATGATCTGGAAACCGGTTTCTAGACTTCGTGACTGTGGGGACCTGTGAGCCCTCCTGGTGGGTTTCCTCTTCTGTAGAGGAGAGATAATACTACCTCTACTAACTTGGAGACTCCTGTAAGATCATGTGAGATGGTGGCTGTGAATAATCTTTAAGAATCATTGATCACCATCTCTGCAAATGGGAGATTATCATTCCTTTAGAAGAACATGGATGACAGGATATAAGGCACATGTATAATAAACCTTGCCCACTGTTATGGACTGAATTGTGTCCCCCCAGGTTCATATGAGGAAGCCCTAACCCCCAATGTGATTGTATTTGGAGATGGGGCCTTTAAAGAGGTTATTAAGGTTAAGTGAGGTCATAAGGGTGGGGTACTAATCCAATAGGACTGGTGTCCTTGTAAGATGAGGAAAAGACACCAGGGATGTATGCACACAGAGAAACGGCCATGTGAGGACACAGCGGGAGGACAACCACCTCTAAGGCACAGAGAGAGGCCTCAGGAGAAACCAAACTTGCCGACACTTTGATCTTGGACTTCCAGCCTCCAGAACTATGAGAAATGAGTTTCTATTGTTTAAGCCCCTCAGGCTGTGGCATTTTATTATGGCAGCCTGAGCAAACTAACACTCCACCTAATAGTTTTGCTGCCTTTACTCCTTTCCCCAGAACAGATTCTCCCTTCACACTGAAGGGTAATGCACAAAAGTGGTTCCTAGAGGCATTCCAGCAAGCCAGCAAAGGGAGGAGGCAGCATGGCAAGTGGTCAGGACCACGTGTTAGGAGCTTGCCCAGTCTACTTGTGGGTTATGTCCCTGAACTGCTGAGTGAGTGAAACCATCTTCGTCTGCTCTTAGATACCAAGATTGTCTTCTTCTGCCTATGTACCAAGATTCTGAGACTCAACAGAATAAGCTGTTTAAAGAGCTTTTAGTCCAAGGGAAGGATGTAGCACACAATTAAAGCTCAACTTTCCTCTTTGTTGTGTGCTATGCAATTTGAATAGTGGTACCTTAGAAATAAGGGACAATGTTTAAATCTTGATTAGGAGCTCCACAAGTAATTATGTTGAATCCTGTCAGAATGAAAATGACAAATCTGGCACTCTGTATTCTCCCTATACACTGACTTCATAGGTTTATTCATTCAGCAAATTTTCTTGATCACCTACTACATGCCAACTTCTATTGTAAATCTCAGAGATATACTAAGAATAAAGCAGACATAGTTCCTCTACTTACAGAGCTTACAGTTGAGTGGGAGAATAGAGACAAGAGCCAGAGGATAGAAATAAAACTCTGTGGCCTGGCATTTGAAAACCCAGTTTAATTTGGGCCCAGACAACCTCTCCAGGTACCACCTACACTCCTACTGAAATGCCTTGCTCCAACCAAATCACCCCAGTCAAACCTTTCTAACCTCTGTGCTTTCACGCTTATTCCCTACCTGGAATGCTTTCTATACCGTATTTAAATCCTATCCATCCAGCAAGGAGTGGTAGGCAGCCTCTAAGATGGCTCCCAATGACCTCTGCCTCTTGGTATTCACACCCTTGTATGTGGGCTGAACCTAGTGACTTGCTTCCACTGAGTGAACAAAAGTGATGGGATATCACTTCTGAGATTAGGTTACAAAAGGGCTGTGGTGTCTCTCTTGGTCACTCTTGCTCTCTCTTAAATCTCTCACCCTGGGGGAAGCCAGCACCAAGGCTTGAAGAAGCGTGTGGAGAGGCCTGTGTCACAAGGGACTGAGGCCTGCCAACGACCAATTCAGTGAGCTTGAAACTGGGTTCCCCTCTATGTCCTGTTGAGACTTTAGGCTGGGAGCTGGACCACAACCTCACAAAAGACCTTGAGCCAGAGTCGCCCTGCTAAGCTGGACCCAATTCTTAACCCACAGAAACTGTGAGATGATATTTTTTTTACTCTAAGCCACTAAGTTTTCAGGTAATTTGTTACACAGCAACAGACAACTAACAACACAAGACCTGGTTCAAACTACCCCCTGAGGTTTCTTTGACCTAGCCTAGCCCAAAGCAACTTCTACCTCCTTTGAACTTGTAGAGCTGCTCTCATTGGTCATTTTATACTTTTGCAACATTATTTACCTTCTATCCTCTGTGTTTCTGGTCCTTTCCAAGTAACCCAAGATCAATAGCTGCTTAAATTTCTGTTGTATCCCTGTTCAGAGCAAGTATTTGACAAAGTAGAGAAAGGTTTTGAGAGGCTAGAATTTTGTGCAGAAATGGGCTTTTAGTTCATATTTGGTGGCTGACGGATAATGACTTGGAGGTGGGAAACTGACATGGAAGTTAGAAAAGGGACTATAGCTTGAGAAGAGCTAATTTTTGGACTTCACCTACGTGAGGCATCAGCGGCTAATACTAACAGTCAGTCCTCCTTGTAAATTCTTTCTGGCAATTTCCTTCTTATTGTGTGAGGAGCTTAGCCTTATGTTGGCAGTTGTGAGAGGCAACAGAGAGGGTGGCTCTGGGGCACTGGGGTCACTTCAGAGGAGGGAAGCTAATTGTTTTCTCAGGTCCCCTCTCTCACGTTTATTCTTTTCAGGGCCTCTGTAGCAGGACGGTGCTGAAGCCCATTTCCTACACGTAGAACATTTATTTAAAACACATACCACATATACACAAAAAACCAAATGCAAAGGAAAAAGGGGAAAAAGGCTGCTGAAGACCAGAGTCACTAAAAGTTCAAGCTAAGAATAGACAAGGAACTCTGAGAGCTGCTCGGCTATGTGACCTCCTACAGGGGCTTGGCAATAAGCCCGATCCAGCTTTATTTTTTCTACGCCTTTACAAAGAAAGAGCACTAGCTTAGGAGTCAGGAGAACTGAGTTCTAGGCCTGGCTCTGCTGGTGCCTTCTTCTGTGACCTTGGGTGAGTCCTTCCCCTCTCTGGGCCTCAGTTTCCCATTTGGAAACAAAAGGGTTGGACTAGATTCCAATACTGACAGAACGCAAAGGAAAATATTAGGTCAGCCAAAAGGTTCATTCGGGCTTTCCCATCAGATGTTACAGAAAAACCCAAACGAACTTTTTGGCCGACCCAATAGAAAGGATGCTAACCCACTTGGGATGCAGGAGACCTAACTTCTTGTCCCAGCCTTGTCACTAAGAAGCCCAACCTCTTTGGGCCTCTGTTTCTTCATCTATAAAACAAGGTGATATATTCATTCATCCATTCCTTCAACAAATACTTTTTGAGCACCTACTACATTACCAGGCTTGGTGCTAGAGATATGATGGTGAATCTAGACAGACGTGGTCCATGTTCTCATGGAATTTCAAGTCTACTGGTGGCAGTGGAAAAGAGGAAAAGATGAACTGTAATCAGTCATGTAAATGAGGGTGTCATTAATGCCAAGGTAAGTACGATAAAGGAAGGATCATACTTGGTTTTGCTGACTGAGGGATACTCGCAACCTCCATCAATTCCAATGTTCTGTGATCCAACAGGCGTCTCTGCTGGGCGGCAAAGAGAAACCCTTTGATGAACTCACATCTCATACCATAGCTTTTTTTTTTTTCCAGAACAGTACAGCTCAATTAACCCAATCAACCATCACTCATCTACTGGGTACATATGACAGGGAATCAACCACCAACTCCCAGCTTCCTGGAGCTTACACTAGTGGGCAGAATAAAATCATAAACTGACACAGCTACAAAATGTCTCACACCATTCTGACGGCTAATTATATGCTTTAAATAATAATGTTTATAAGAATTAAGAATCAAGTGGGGATTTGGATGTGCTAGGGCAATCAGAGACATTTTCTTAGAAGTAGAAACTGAGGTAGGCCCTGAAGGTTTGCTGCATAATTTTAGATAAACAGAAACACTCTTATCAGGGTGCAATGGCCCCATTCCCTACTACTAGACAGAAAAAGTACATGGGACATACAAGAGAGATCTCAAGTGGGAGATTCCTTAATCCCCTTTGGGGCAGGAGGGATACAAGTCCCACTTTTTGTCAAGGAGCAAGAGACCTCTTCTGTGACCTACTCTGAATACTGTCCCTTGGATTGGGAGGACTGCTACAGATGAGCTGCCTGACTTGGGGTGGCCACCTCACCTCTGTGAGTCTGTTATCTCATTTGTAAAATGAAGGGGTTGGATGATATCCAACATCCCTTAGAGCACCCAGAAAGATGGCTAAAATTTGATTCTTTGTAAGTATTTTTATTATTTTATAATAAAACTGGTAGTTGCTGCCATGGAGTAGGAGCTGTGGGATCTTAGACATGTTACTAAGTTTTCTAAACATGATTTACTTCTTTTTTTACATTAGTTTTTAGAATTAAAAGGTGATACATGCACATGATTTTTTTTAAATAAATTTATTTATTTTATTTATTTATTTTTGGCTACGTTGGGTCTTCGTTGCTGCAGGCAGGCTTTCTCTAGTTGTAGTGAGCGGGAGCTACTCTTCGTTGTGGTGCGCAGTCTTCTCATTGTGGTGGCTTCTCTTGTTGTGGAGCACGGGCTCTAGGCACACGAGCGTCAGTAGTTGTGGCACGCGGGCTCTAGAGCGCAGGCTCAGTAGTTGTGGCGCATGGGCTTAGTTGCTCTGCGGCATGTGGGATCTTCCCGGACCAGGGCTCGAACCCATGTCCCCTGCATTGGCAGGTGGATTCTTAACCGCTGCGCAACCAGGGAAGCCCATGCACATGATTTTAAACAATCAAATATTACATTCTTTTTTCTCAAGATTGCTTTGGCAATTTGGGGTCTTTTGTAGTTCCATATAAATTTTAGGATTATTTGTTCTGGTTTTATGAAAAATGTCATGAATATTCTGACAGGGATTGCATTAAATCTATAGATAGTTTTAATGAGTACAGATATTTAAACTATAGTAATTCTTCCAATCTAAGAACATGGGATATATCTTTCCATTTCTTTGTATCATTTTCAAATTCCTTCATCAATGTTTTATAGTTTTCTGAGTATAGATCTTTCATCTCCTTGGTTAAGTTTATTCCTAGGTATTTTATTCTTTTGATGTAATTGTAAACAGAATTATTTTCTTGCTTTCTCTTTCTGATAGTTCATTATTAATGTATAGAAAAGCAACAGATTTCTGTATATTAATCTTGTATCCTGCAACTTTATTGAATTCATTTATTAGTTCTAATAGTTTTCTGGTGGAGACTTTAAGATTTTCTATATATAATATCATGTCATCTGCAAATAGTGATAGTTTTACTTCTTCCCTTCCAATTTGGATGCCTTTTATTTCTTTTTCTTGTCTGATTACTCTGGCTAGGACATCCATGACAATGTTAAGTAGAAGTGGCAAGAGTGGGCATCCTTGTCTTATTCCTGATTTTAGAGGAAACGCTTTCAGCTTTTCACTGTTGAGTATGATATTAGCTGCAGGTTTGTCATAAATGGCCTTTATTATGTTGAGATATGTTCCCTCTATACCAACTCTGACGAGAGTTTTTATCATGAATGGATGTTGAATTTTGTCAAATGGTTTTTCTGCATCTATTGAGATGATCAGGTGATTTTTATCTTTCCTTTTGTTAATGTGCTGTATCACACTGATTAATTTGCATATGTTGACCCATCCTTAGGTCCCTGGGATAAATCCCACCTGATTATGGTGTATGATCCTTTCTGTATTTTACTGAATTCAGTTTGCTGATAATTTGTTGAGGATTTTTGCATCTATGTTCATCAGAGATTTTGGCCTATAATTTTCCTTTTTTGTGTTGTCTTTTTCCGGTTTTGGTATCAGGATAATTCTACAAGGTGACCTTGTAGAATGAATTTGGCAGTATTCCATCCTCTCCAATTTTTCAGAATAATTTGAGAAGGATAGGTATTAACTCTTCTTTATATGTTTGGTAGAATTCCCCTGTAAAGCTGTACAGTCCTGCACTTTTGTTTGCTGGGAGTTTTTTTTTAATTACAAATTCAATTTCACTACTAGTGAGAGAAAAAAGAACAAAGCTGGATGTCACACTCCCTGACTTCAGACTATACTACAAAGCTACAGTGATCAAAACAGCATGGTAATGGCACAAAAACATACACATGGATCAAGAGAACAGAATAGAGAGCCCAGAAATAAACCCAACAATTATGGTCAATTAATCTACAGCAAAGGAGGCAAAAATATATAATAGGAAAAAAGACAGTCTCTTCAATAAGTGGTGCTGGGAAAACTGGACAGCTACATGTAAAAGAATGAGGTTAGAACATTTCCTCACATCATATACAAAAATAAACCCAAAATAGATTAAAGACCTAAATATAAGATCTGAAACCATAAAAGTCCTAAAAGAGAACATAGGCAGAACACTTTGACATAAATCATGGCAATATTTCTTTGGACCTGTCTCCTAAGGCAAAAGAAATAAAATTGAAAATAAGTGACACCTAATTAAACTTAAGAGCTTTTGCACAGCAAAGGAAACCACTGACAAAATGAAAAGACAACTTACTAAATGGGAGAAAATATTTGCAAATTATATGACCAGTTGGGGTTATTATCCAAAACACATAAACACTTCATACAATTCAATATCAAAAAAACAAACAACTCGATTAAGAAATGGGTAGAAGGGGCCTCCCTGGTGGTGCAGTGGTTAAGAATCCGCCTGCCAAGGCAGGGGACACGGGTTCGAGCCTTGGTCCGGGGAGATCCCACATGCTGCGGAACAACTAAGCCCACGCACCACAACTACGGAGCCTGCGTTCCAGAGCCCAGGAGCCACAACTCCTGAAGCCCGGGCGCCTAGAGCCCGTGCTCTGCAACAAGAGAAGCCACTGCAACGGAAGCTCGCGCACCGCAACGAAGAGTAGCCCCCACTCACCGCAACAAGAGAAGTCCCACACACAGCAACAAAGACCCAATGCAGCCAAAAAAAAAAAAAAAAAATGGGTAGAAGACCTGAATAGACATTGTTCCAAAAAGGACATATAGAGGTCAACAGGCACATGAAAAGATGCTCAACATCACTAATCATCAGAGAAATGCAAATCAAAGCCATAATGAAATATCACCTCATACCTGTCAGAATGGCTATCACCAAAAAGGCCACAAATAACAAATGTTGGCAAGGACACAGAGAAAAGCGAGCCCTTATACACTGTTTTTTTGGGAATGTAGCTTGCTGTAGCCACTATGAAAAATAGTATGGAGGTTCCTCAAAAAACTAAAAATAGAACTACCATATGATCCAGCAATTCCACTCCTGGGTATATATATGAAGAGAATGAAAACACTCATTGAAAAGATACATGCACCCCAATGTTCATAGCAGCATTATTTACAACAGCCAAGATATGGAAACAACATAAGTGTCCAACAACAGATGAATGGATAAAGAAGATATGCGTGTGTGTGTGTGTATGTATATAAAATGGAATATTATTCAGCCATAAAAAGAATGAAATTCTGCCATTTGCAACAATGTATACGAACCTAGAGAGCATTATGCTTGGTGAAATAACTCAGACAGAAAAAGATAAATACTCTTTCTTACCACTTACATGTGAAGTCTGAAAAATAAAGAAGTGTATGTAACAGGGACTTCCCTTGTGGCGCAGTGGTTAAGAATCCACCTGGCAACGCAAGGGACACAGTTTCAATCCCTGGTCCAGGAAGATCCCACATGCCGTGGAGCAACTAAGCCCGTGTGCCACAACTACTGAGTCTGCACTCGAGCCTGCGAGCCACAACTACTGAGCCTGTGCGCCACAACTACTGAAGCCCATGCACCCTAGAGCCTGCATGCCACAACTATTGAGCCCACATGCCACAACTACTGAAGCCCGCGCACTCTAGGGCCTGCGAGCCACAACTACTGAGCCCGCATGCTGCAACCACTGAAGCCCACGTGCCTAGAGCCTGTGCTCTGCAACAAGAGAAGCCAAAGCCACCACAATGAGAAGCCCACGCACCACAACAAAGAATACCTCCCGCTCGCCGCAACTAGAGAAAGCCTGCACGCAGCAACAAAGACCCAACGCAGCAAAAAAAAAAAAAAAAAAGACTATGCTATAAAGCTTAGAGTTCCTATTTGAGGGCTAAAAAAGCTGTGGAAATAGATAGTGGTGATGGTTGCACAGTACTGTGAATGTAGTTAATACCACTGAATTATATACCTTAAAATGGTTAAAATGGCAAATTTTATGTTATATATATTTACAATTTTAAAAATTAATAATGTAATATTACAAAACTCACTGAATTATACACTTTAAATGGGTGAATTGTATTTCAATAAAACTGCTAAAAAAAAAAAAAACTTTAAAGAAGAGTATACTGCAAGAGTGAGAGACTGGAGAAAATCCTCCAGTCCAAGCCAGAATCTGGTCCCCTCCCCAGAGGCAACTATTTCTTGTTTCTCCTTCTAGAAACAGTCCAGACATAAATAAGTATATTTTGAAATCTACCGTATCTTTTTCTTTTAACGCAAACGGGGGAAGTGATGTTCTGCTCTGGCTTCTGCTTAATTTCACTTACTAACATATTTCAGGTTGTTGCATATCAGCACACACAAATCTACTTCATTCTTTTCTGCTTCTGCACAGAATTCCACTATAGGGAGCTATCACAATTTACTTAATGAGTTCCCTCATTGACGAACGGTTTGATTGTCTCTAGCCTTTTTCTATGGCAAACAGTATTGCAGGAAACATCCTTGCACTTACGGCTTTAAACACAGGCATGAATGTATCATCAACAGAATAAATTCCTAGTTCTGGTATTATAGGTTCAAAAGGTTAATGCATGTTAAATATTAACATTGCTAAATCAATTTCTCTAGAGTCTACCAATATATACTCCTATCAAGAATTCATTCATTCATTTTTTTCATTCAACCAATATTGGAATGCCTGTTGTGTGCCAGGCACTATTCTAGGCCCTGGGAACACAGCAAACGGATGACAACAACAACGACGACAAGACAAATCCATTCCCTAATGGAGCTTACACTCTTGTAGGGGGAGAGGGCAAACAAAAAAGTAAAATATGTAATATTTCAGGTGGTAATAAATGCTATGGCTAAAATAAAGCAGAGAAAGGAGTGTTGGTCAGGGGTGGGGATTGGCAATTGAAATAGGATGGCAGGGTATGAGAATTCTAAGCCTCAGTTTCCTTATCTGTAAGATGGGACAATAACAGTACCCATCTCATAGGACTATTGGAAGAATTCAATGAGGTTATCTCTGGTAGATAATAGTGAACACTTCATAAATTGAGCTAATATTATTATAAACAACCTTACAGGTGAGGAAACTGTGCCCTATGGAGGAACAATTTGCCTAAGGTCCCAAGGAAAATTAGTGGCTGGGTAAGAATCAGAACCCAGGTCTCCTGACCTTCCCTGCAGTATTACTTCCAAATATACCCAGGGACCTAAAGCACTAAGAAGCCATCCGCCCGGGGCTGCTAACGGCACCATGATTTTAGGTTGAAGAGTTCTCTGAGAACGTGATTTTCAACATCAGCAAGAGGGGAGGGAAGATGTGGGAGTACACAAGGTCCTTCTTCAAGGAGAAGCAGGACAATTTCACTCGGGCCTAAGGCTGAGCCTGCTGGGGTTTACTCACAAGACGTTCAGATCCAGGATGGTGCTCTCAGCCAAAGGCAACAAGCTTTCTGGCTGCTGCTGGCCCATCTGCTCTGATGAGACTCTCCCAAACCCTAATCTCCCATTGGTTTCATTCCAAGGAATCTCCTAGAGGAAAGATAAGCAGCAGCTAAATCACAGCTGTAGAAATAATAAGAACCGGACAGGCAGTTGT
This sequence comes from Balaenoptera acutorostrata, assembly GCF_949987535.1. Classification (NCBI taxonomy): domain Eukaryota; kingdom Metazoa; phylum Chordata; class Mammalia; order Artiodactyla; family Balaenopteridae; genus Balaenoptera; species Balaenoptera acutorostrata. Next base: position 67,601,290 of record NC_080076.1, on the reverse strand, counting down.
ATCTGTTTGGCAGGGTGAGATTTTTCAAGCAGGCCAAGTGTGTGGTGGTGGTCTCCTAACTCTCTGTGCCCTTTTCTCACCCAGTGGCACCTCTGCTCCCCCTACAACCAGGCACCCACAGCTTCCCTGGGCCTTCTGCCTACACAGTGCCCTACCCCTGCCTGGGTTCTAACCTCCTTCAGCCCTGTCTTTTCTTCATGGAGGGTCTTATCCCCTCCACTCATCCTAACCTCTCCTTTAAAAGAAGACGCCTTCTTGTTTAACACAGTCAGTATGGAGCAGGATTTAGAGAAGTCAGCATTCTGGGCTTGACCTCTGTTGATGAGTGCTTATATGAACCTGGGCAAATCAATTACCTTTTCTGGGCCTCAGTTTCTTTACCTAAAAAATGTTGTAAATTATATGGCATTTCAAGCACCATGGAGTAGATTATTCTGCAAAGGGCAGGGATCCCAACGATCTACCTAAAGACAAAGGAGTATACAGAGAAGTAGTGAGGCTAAAGGCAGAAATTTTCAGATTGGAGGTGCTAGAACCACTAAAATGCTATCAAGAAGTATGTTATGACGACCAATGTCATAACAATGTTGATGAATGGCACCCAGTGTCAAGTTTGAGGTTAGCCATAAAGGGAGTTAACACTTCGACAAGAGACCTAGGTTTCAAATTCTATTCTTATACTGAGTAGACCTCAATGCAAGGGAAAATCCAGGCTAGATTTGGACCTACCCTGTCTGCTCTTGAAAAGGGAACCATAAGAAATAAAAGGTTTGGCCCAGATCACCAACTGTTACTTGAATATCATGATAAACATCATGTTAAGGCTAACTAAAGTTTCCTCTGCACGGGTAAAAGCAGAAAGCTTGAGAAACATTCAATTCATAAAAGGGACACTGAACTCAAATTTGGGAAAGTGATCTAAGAAGATTTCAAAAGATGTCAGAACTATAAGCAAATGTGTAGATGCTTCCACTTTTGTGGAACTATGGCCAGTTACATAGAGACGAAGCTTCTGTTGGAGAAATTTGAGAAAACTTGAAAATCTTTGTGACTATCACTAACGTATGTTATCTTATGAGGTGGCATCCATAATCTTAACTTTACCCACAGAGAGAGGCAGGGAATAGCATGGATGATGGAGACATGAGATTCTGAATTCCAAAATAACCTGACAGTTACTACATCACTGTTCCTGCCTAGGAAAATAATCTGGACCCCAAACTTTTCTTCTTTGATGCCCCACAGTTGGGTTGATAACAAACTCTCACAGGCTGAGTCTTTCAGCATCGTTGATAAAGCGGAAGCAATGGCAGACACTGAGTACTTTGGATGGTGAGTCTACCAGATCTGCTTAGATCCTCTCCCTGCTGGGATACCAACAGACTCAGACCTCCAGGGCTGGCGGTGCATCCTAGAAGAGAAACACTGAAGGAGGGGTGGCACTGCTTTCACGGAGCCTTCAGTGACTTTCCACTGAGCTGTGGGAAAATTTGACAGTTGACTGCAGCTGAATCATAACCCAGAGGTCCTGACTACTCAAATCCTTGAAAATTCCTTTCATTCCTTTCCCAAAGGGGAACCTGGCAAACTCCAATTGGTTAATTCCATTTACCTTCTGTTCCTTGCAAGATGTAGGTGCAGAGTAGTGTGCTCTCAGCGGTGGCAAAAGGGTATCAGAATAACAGCATCTACAATCTACAATTACAATAGTTTGTATTTATCTAGTACTTACCATTGTTAGGCACTTTTTATAGATTTTTTTCATTGAATCTTTACAACTACCCAGTGGGGTATTTACTATTAGTATCCCTAGTTTACAAATGAGAAAACTGAGGTCCAGAGAGGCTAATAACTTGCCCTTGGTCACAAAGCTTCAGTGTGAGGTGCTGAGATTTAATGTAAGCATTCTGACTCCAGAGTCTGTGTTCCTAACCACTATGTCATACTGTATCCAACACCAGTACAGATATTCCGAACTCAAAAGCACTTTAGATATCACAGACCAACCCCCAAATTCTGCAGCTGAGAAAACAGACCTAGTGAGATGATGGGAAGTGCCTAGTGACAGAGCCAGGATTCGAGGCTGGTCTCTCTACTCCAGGGTTCAACACTCTCTCTGCTGTATCAGAAGGCCTCGGGTTCTCTGATTCATCTTAAGGATGTGGAGTTCTTTGATATCTTATTCCTTATTTTTTAGGGATTGGAACTATATATAAACATAAAAATACTTTCACAGACTTTTTCTATAAAATATTGACCCCTCAATTCTTCCTACCCTTTTTTAGGGACTTTTTTTTTTTTCTTTAACTTGGCTCCTTTTTGCCTTCTCCTTTTTTTTTTAAAATCCCAAAAAAGTGAAAGCAGTTTCAAACAGGATTTTTAAAAAATCTTTTAACCAAGTTTCCCTTCTACCAAAGCATTTTAAACACTGCTATTCAGCTATGATTTCTAATTGTCAATCATCCAGTAAGTGCTTTTGATCTCACTATCCTTCCCTGCCCCTCCCTCTTAAGAGATGACCACTAAGGCTCGTTATGTCCCCTCAGCTCCCATGTGTCCATCTTCAGTTCCCGCTCTGCACAGGTTCTTCCTCACATCCTGCCTCCTGTCATGGAGAGGACTGCACCCAGGCAGTCTCAACACGATGACCGTGGCCCCATTCCTTCCCACTCCCTTCTTTATCTGGACCAACAGATTATAAAGAGGTGGGTAAGAGCCTAGAAAGAGCAACATGTGGTGGAAAAAGTTTGGTCTTTGTAGTCAAACAAATCTTCATCTCTCTGGTCAAGTTTGTTGACTGAGCTGAGCCCCATATGTCAAGTGGATAGGAGACCCCACTTCGAGGTGATTATGAGAATGGAACGAGAGAACGTGTAAAGGGGTTAACAGACCACCTAGCACACAACTGACACTGCCTTCTTCCTCTCCTCCGGTTCCTTCCCTTTTCACAAAAAAATGTTCAAAGACCTTCGTTTTTCAAAAAGCCCTAACTCATCCTCAAACAATGAACTGTTCTTTCTCCTTCCTGTCATTCCAACCATATTCACAGTTTACCCTCACTGTTGGCCCTTCCTTCCCCCTATTCAATTCATTTTGGCCACTATATATTGAACGCTACTAGGGACCAGCTCAGCCCATTTCAATACTTTCCCAAACTCTGAATTCAATACACACTTGTGAACTGACGCCACTGCAGCATTAACTGCTGCCCAGCACTCTGACCTCGGGTGACCTGCTCATTTCTGCATCTCCTCCAAGTCCTCTGAACTTTCTGTCTCACCACTTTCTACCTCTCACCTTTCTGCATCCTGTCTCTGGGTGATCTCTTCCCATGGATTCAACAATCACTATTTGCTTAGATTTCCAACTCTCGCTCTCTCTAGTTCAAATTCCAATCCTTAGGCCCCAAACCTGAGTTCCCAACTGTTCACAGGGATCTCTCTTTGGAGGTTTCTTGAGCACCTAAATCTCCAAATTTGCTTTTTCACTTATGGCTCCTGTTTCCTAAATGGCTTCACCACTAAGCCAATGCTTAAGAAAGAAGCCTGACTCATCTTGAACGTCCCTATCTTCCATACGCCATACTCTTTGTTTGAGGGGTCACAAATCTCTTTGATTTTTATTTCCACAGTATTTCCTGAATTCACCCTCTCCACTTCCAGTGCCTTACTTAGATCAGGGCTTTGTCAGGTCTCAGCTTATACTGCAGACTGGAAGCCCTTACTTCCAGTTACTCACCCTGCTCACCCTCTGCACAGATCCGTGATTTATCTAATTAATAGATCTGAGCATATTAATCATCTTCTCTAAAACCTTCCATAGCCGTGACCAGGTGAAATCCTGAATATTTATATCTCTAGCTCCCCATTAGAATGAAGGCACCTCTTATTAATTACTGTATCCCATTGCCTAGTAGAGTACATTAAATATGCATCAAGAAAGCTTATTATATGAATATAAACCCAGAATCATGGCACGTAGAGAATATGAAAGAAATATGATGTGGTCCCTGTCCTCTAGGAGCTTATACTCTTTTTAGAGAGACAAAACAAACACAAGAAACTATTAAGTACCTAAACTGAGATACAAACTCTAAATACCAGAGGAGCTCAGAAGAGAGACAGGTCAGTATAAGGTGGAACTTCTGGTGAAGACCTCACAGAGAAGAGGCTTCCCAAGGATCTGAAAGGATGGGCCTAATGGGAATGGGAAATTATGCTGGGGACCAATGAGACTAACCTGGAGAGAACAGGTGGGTCAGAAAACAGAGGCCCTCGGGACTTCTCTCGTGGCACAGTGGTTAACAATCTGCCTGCCAATGCAGGGGACATGGGTTTGAGTCCTGGTCCGGGAATATCCCACGTGCCGCAGAGCAACTAAGCCCGTGCACCACAACTACTGAGCCCGTGTGCCACAACTACTGAAGCCCACGCCCTGGAGCCTGTGCTCTACAACAAGAGAAGCCACCGCAATGAGAAGCCCGCACACCGCAATGAAGAGTAACCCCCGCTCACCACAACTAGAGAAAGCCCGTGTGCAGCAACAAAAACCCAACGCGGCCAAAAATAAATAAATTAATTAATTAAAAACAAAAAACAGAGGCCCTCAAAGGTCAAGGAAAAAGGAGTTTGCCCAGAGTAAGAAAGCAGTAACTTTTTTGAGTGCTCTAACAACAAAAAACTGTCATATACAAAAACTATAATAATACAAAAGCTACTTTTGATATACACAGAAACACACTCTTTTAATGCAGCAATCCTTTGACAGACACTATTATCCCCATTTTGCAGTTGAGGAAAATGAGACACAGAGCCATAAATAATTTGCTTGGGGCCACACAGCTGTGTGCAAGCCCCTAAGCGCTACAGGCAAAGATAAAGAAAATAACTCCTGCTTTCAAAGATCTCAAGATCCAAACAGAGACAGGGGCACAAATGATTACCTCATAAACAATTACTTATATGTCAATGTGTTAGGTAATGTAACAAATATATACACAAGATGGGAGAGTTATTTTAGGAAAATTAATCTAAAAGTATTAGGTTAAAAGTAAAAGGGTCTATCAGAAGACAAAAACACTGAAATCGGAGAAATTCGCTTCCTGGCTAATACAGTGATTCAGGCAAGATCCAGCAAGTGAGGTGATGATGGTGGAAGCAGTAAGACTGGAAAAGAGGCAGAATGCAAACCATTCTAAAGCAGAAAAGGTTTAATGTAAGAAAAAGAGAATCAGACACATTTTTAAGTCTGGGAAACTGAGAGAAGGACATTAATAAGAGAAAGATAAATTCACTTGAAGGTATACTGAGTTGAAGACAAAGTAGGACCATTCAGCTCTGGGAGAATGTAATAGGCCTTAATATAGTCAAATTTAGAAATGAGACTTTTTACATTGTTAGCACCCAGCCTTGAGTTGTACATAATGAAAGAATTTTAAAATATTTTAACGAACTCTGTGCCATTAGGTTGGCCTCTATGTATTTCCTGTGGTTTTATTTTCTCCTCACGTTCTCCTAGTCTCTATTATCAATTCTGTCTTGCCTCATCCTTTCCACAGAAATGAAGTGTGATTATAATATAACAAAGCTGAAGTTTAAACATGCAAGAACTTATCTGTCCAAAACTGATTCCAAAAATGCTGTTTTTGCTCAACACTTCTCTGTTGGAGTTGCTTTCAGGGTCAACCTACAATCCAAACTTTACCATCACACTCTGTTAACACCTCCAACCTCATCACTTAATAATTTAGCTCTTGTTTTTTCAAAAATAAAATCTACCCTCAAAAAAACAAAAACAAAAACAAACGCTTAGCAGCAGTAAGGCTGTTCCAGAAGCTGTGCCACAGACTGTAGGCAACTTCCAGAGAGGCTTTCCAAATATTCTGAGTACTGGCTACATCACTGCAGGGAAGGGATGCCCCTACCAAGAGTGGGGCATCATACTGCTAATTATTTCACAGACCCACTTTTCATTTAATCCTTGAAGAAGCCATAGAAGCAAGTATTATCATTATCATCTTATGTTAAAGAAGAGTAAAAGAAGGTCCAGAAAAGTTAAGCAACTTGCTCAGGGTTATAAAACTAATACATAGCAGAGTTGGAAATTTTAAAACTTATGATTTTACCACTGTATCATGTTGCTTTTGATAAAATAACTCAATGTATGGGAACATTATTAAATAGTATCATTACTATATAATCTTATCTCATATGGCCATAATTTTAATACTCCTTTAATTTTTTTCCCCACCACTTTCTGTATCTACTAATTTAGGAAAATATGAAGAACCAGCCATGAAAACTTGTCATAGATATTGAATTAAGTCTACCTTTTAGAAACATAGAACATTAGAAATAGAAATGTCTTTAAATCATCAGGCCTGACTCCCCTGATTATATCATATGGTTTAAGTATGTTACAATCCAGGTCAACAAGCAAATAGTAATTCTTTCGCCACAGATAATGTGTTCAGCTGAAGGCTCTCGTGTATTTGCCATCAGGGCTTTATTCACGCACCCTCTGTTGAATACAGACAGTAAGTTTTACTTATTCCTCCTTTAAATTCTACTCCTTCACCACTGGAACACCATCCACATTTATATATAGCAGATGATTATACTATCTTAAGCTGGGTTGGAAGCCTGCAGGCTTGAATTATTTAAGAGAAAAACATTTCCACTTGTCCTGCCAAACACGTTGATCAATGTTCACTTAAGTGATGTAATCATCTCCTCTCATTTTGTAAGGTCTACTCTCTCTCTTCAGGTGACTAAGCAGTCTGCAATCTTCCTTCCTTTAATTAGATAATTTTCAGGCTTGTCTTACCCTTCCTGTTTTTACAACTTCATGCAATCATTTTCTCCTGTGAATACAGTAAAAGGTTTCATGTCTAGAATCTTTCTTTAGCACACGTCTCTAGAACTCGAGCTATCTTCCTGTACACTGGTACAGTGCGACCATTTATCTACTCTGGTGCCCCAGACAGACTGGCTACTCTGCAATGGTCACCTTTTTCTGCTTGAAATCTTGCTTTTCCTCCTTCTTGGATTGACCTTCCTGTGTCCTCACACATCCTTCTGGCTCAGATGCTTGTTCTCCCACCTCTGGACCTGTGTGGCACTTTTGGTAATGTTATCACCTAACATTGTAAACACAGCTACTGTTTATTAAGCACTAACCATGTGCTGTCCCTGGAGCCTTATGTCTGTAATACAAACTACCCAGCTTTTCCTCCTACCCCCTCACAACACACCTCCCATCCCCTATGAAGTCTGTCACTTAGAGGCCTAGCAGTGTCTTGCACACAGCAGGTGCTCAAGAAATAGGAGCCATTATTATGATTATGAGAACGAGCACCATATGACTTATTCATGTTTGACCCCAGTGCCTGGTACAGTGTCTGGCTCACTCAATACATGTTTATAAAACTAACCAATGAAGAGAATAAATGTTAAATGGCTATACAAGCCTTGTGAAACAAGCTGTGCAGCTTGCCATGGACTGCTAAAACTAACTCTTCAGAGTCTAGACAGGAAAAGTACCCAGTTAAGTAAACAGAGATGGGGCTGGGGAGCATGGAAGCACCGCCTAGAGGTCCAGGAGGATGCATGGTACCACGTTCAGAAAGCTCTTGTTGGCTGGTGAGTGCAGAGGTTGATTATGGAAGACAGCCTCCTGTGGACTGCTCTGAGCACAGGCCAGGATCAGTTTGGCTCCCACATGTAGATGGCATGCTCAGACGAACTCCATTGATCAGGGAGAAATTTGGGACTGTAGGAAAGGCTCCTGATGATGAAGGGGGTACCTCATTCTTAGAGAATGGAAGCCTATACCTGCAGCACCCACAGAGACCCAAAGGTGAGTCTCTGGGGCCCTGGGATTTGGCAGTGGCAGGAAGTAGTCTGTGTTGGAATCTGGCAACAGCTAGCAGGGCCCAGTGAGCAGAATGAGACTCAAAATCCAGATTCAAGTCTTTGGCAGTGCTAAGTTTAAAAGGGGGCAGTGCACTGGGATGCCAGAGAGAGACCTGGATTTAAGGAAACAAAACCCAGATTCAGTTACTGAACTACAGTGCAAACAGGTTTAATGCCGCAAACATGGCAGACTAGTTATTTCATTTGGGGCATTAATTATTCAGGCAGGGCTAGCAGCAAGGTTGAAATCTGAAGTGGGACTCAGATTCTGGGACTAAGGACAGGACTTGCTAGTGGTAAGGTTGTTGGTGGGGCAGAGAACCCGGCACCTTACTACAATACTGCAAACCTTCCACAATGGATAATTAGCACACAGTACAGTCTCTCAGAGCACACATTCTACTTGGCTTCAGTGCTAAGGATTTTGAGACACCAGTTACCTATAGATGGTAGAGTACCAAATACAAATCTGTTTGGTCTGGCTTAACAAATATCTAATTCTTTCTATACACTTGTTTCACCCTGGGCTGTACCTGCCTAGTCTCTTAATCCCACTACAGTGTTTCTCTCCTAACTGATCCCCAGATACAACCACTTCCAAGTTGAAATTACTCTTTACTACCACAAGATAGTTGTTTCATCCTCTGATTCTGGGACCAAAACTCCTATCACTATTAGGTCCCAGAATCTAGGTCCACACTACTAGCAATAAAAGTGGTCCTTGGACTTCCCTGGTGGCGCAGTGGTTAAGAATCCACCTGCCAATGCAGGGGACATAGGTTCAAGCCCTGGTCCGGGAAGATCCCACGTGCCGCAGAGCAACTAAGCCCATGCGCCACAACTACTGAGCCTGCGCTCTAGAGCCTGCGAGCCACAACTATTGAAGCCCGCGCACCTAGAGCCCGTACTCTGCAACAAGAGAAGCCACCACAATGAGAAGCCTGCGCACCACAACGAAGAGTAGCCCCCGCTCACCACAGCTAGAGAAAGCCCACACACGGCAACAAAGACCCAATGCAGCCAAAAATAAATTAATTAAAAAAAAATTGGTCCTTTTCCATTAAAACGAACCAAACCAAACAAATACACTACAACAAACACTACTACTACTAGTACTACTACTACTACTAAAATCTTCCCATCACCTGGTTCTTCAGTAAGAGCACTCTTCTTGACTTTCACTTCTTCAGATACCAAACTATCTTGTATTGGTCTATGGTCTGTTTGCGGCTCTTTGGATTTAATATCCCTAGGTTTTTTTTGGTTCATGTTAAAGCAATACATACAAATCATGGACTATCTGGTTCAACTACCCATCTGATGACTGACTTTCTTCTACAACACTCCCACCAAGTGGTCATCGGGACCGTACTTGAACACTCAGAATGACTGAGAACTCACTGTCTGCAGAGGCAGCCAATTTCATCTTTGAATCACCTGCTGGAAGTAACTGGGGCTGAAATATGCCTCCCTGAGTTCCTATCCATTGACTCCAGCTCCTCTCCTTAGGGCCATATGGAACAAATATAAACCTCTTATACATGGCCCCCTTCAGATATCTGAATAAAGTGACAATATCCTTCCTGAGTTTGTCTGCTTTGTTTTGCTAGTGCCTTCAACAATTTGTTGCTGTTAGATGTTCTCACCAACATCATCTCTTTCTTTTCTGGGTGTATTCAAGATGATCTACATGCCTCGTACCTAGCCCAGACCAAGACAGATTACAGGTGTGTTCTGGACACTATACCTCTCATAACGCAACCTAAGACTATATCATCTTTTTTGCAGCTACAACACACTGCTGACTCACACTGAGCTTATAATCTGCCAAATACCCCTAAATACCACACATATTGTTACTAACCCCACTGCATATGTATACAATTGTTTTAGGAAGAGCAGGAAGTAGAAAGGAAGGTTCATTTAAGAAGGTTCATTTACCACGTTGAAACTTCATGAAATCTGGGTCCCAAAAGTTCAACCTGGGATTTTGCATTCCTAATGATACACCAGCCTGTGCTTACTTAGTTTGCTAGCCCAAATGATTAGACAAACTAGTGATGGGTCATGGACTAGATTTCAGCTTAGGCTAGTCAGCTTTGATTTATTTCATGGCTTCCCTCAGAATGCAGCCTTCTTCAAAATTACTCGTCTTTCAAATGTGTGCTATTTATTACCAGAAGAACTGGCGGAAAGAGTATAAATGATTCAATGCAAAGGCATTACCACCACTGGAAAAAATACCCCAAAGATAAGCATCCAGTACATTAAGGATGGCATATTTATGATTTTCCATGGGAATATTATATCTAAATACCTTTTCCCTGATTAAAAATACCTTGTAGAAATATAGATTTTCAAAGATATTTCCACTTAGCTTATTGGATTATTTCAGTTCAAAGAAAGTACAGTGGGTATTATCATCCTCATTTATAGATGGAGAAAAAGACCCAGAAAGTTCATGACTTGTCCTGGCGTAGAACCAGGAGTGAACCCCAAGTCCTTGGATTTCTAGTCCAGTGCAATTCCCACTGTACCGATGGCACTCGATAACACAGGGTGGCCCAGTCCTGGCCTTAAGGCACTAATATCCAAGGAGTTCTCCATTAGCTGTTAGCCACATGTGTTCTACTTGCCCTTGCCATACAGATAAAAAAAGGTCTCAGTGAAAAGATAAAAAGTTGTTACAACACTTAAGAGATGCCAAACTCTAGCAATCATAAAATCATAAAGTTTATGAGAATTAGTCCAATACCTTTAACTTGATAGATTAGGAAGAGAAATCAAGTAATTTATCTAAAGCTGCAGTTACCTAATACCGAAACCAGGATTAGAACCTATTTATATACCCAATTCAATGTTCTTTCTGTTATACTATACTGTTTCTCAAAATACATGTAGGCAGCCCTCTGTTACCTATAGCTAGGACATTTCTGAAAATGAGGTCTGATGTATGTTATCTACAACTCAAGAATGTGATGGCTAAAGATCCTGCCAAACTCCTAATCCAAGTGACTATGGGCCAGGAGATAATCAGAGAGGGATGAATCATGACATACTGAACTGGCAACTTCCGAGTAAACAGAGCTATGCTATATGAAGTAGCCCCTGAGGGTGGACTTCTTTCCCCCAACAACAATACTGGTATTCGAACCACTCAAGGACTTGGACTACTTGTGTCCTAGATGACCAGGGTTTAAAGACAGCTTAGAGTCTTACTGAAAGGAGAGGATTATGAATCTGCCACAGCTAAGGGTGGTCTTTTTAAAAAGCAGGCTAGGGCTTCCCTGGTGGCGCAGTGGTTGCGAGTCTGCCTGCTAATGCAGGGGACACGGGTTCGAGCCCTGGTCTGGGAAGATCCCACATGCCGCGGAGCAACTGGGCCCGTGAGCCACAACTATTGAGCCTGTGTGTCTGGAGCCTGTGCTCCGCAACAAGAGAGGCCGCAACGGTGAGAGGCCCGCGCACCGCGATGAAGAGTGGCCCCCACTTGCCGCAACTGGAGAAAGCCCTCACACAGAAACGAAGACCCAACACAGCCAAAAATAAATAAATAAATAAGTAAATAAATTAATTAAAGGAAAAAAAAAGAGTTTGCAGAGAGAGACACGATGAGAATCAAGATATAAAAAAAAAAAAAAAAAAGCAGGCTAAGGGACTTCCCTGATGGTCCAGTGGGTAAGACTCCATGCTCCCAATGCAGAGGGTGTGGGTTCGATCCCAGGTCGGGGAACTAGATCCTGCATGCATGCCACAACTAAAGAGTTTGCATGCTGCAACTAAAAGGTCCCACGTGCCACATCAAGACCTGGCACAGCCAAAATAATTAATTTTTTTAAAAAAGCAGGCTAAACATACAGCTATAAAAGGACCCGGTAAATGACTATATAAACATTTATAAATATTGATGTGGTGTTCAATTTGCTTCAACAATCTTTTGTCCAAAGACATGTCATACTTCTATCCTCAAGAAACTTAACAGATTCGATATTATGGAAACACAGAGGTGGGAACTCAAGCAAGCCTGAGGACCCAGGAAAGATTTATTGAAGAGGAGACACCTGATGAATCTTAAGGTTTTGAGAATTTTCTAGGTGAAGAAGGAGCCGAGCAAAGACATGGGCATGAAATGGTATGGAGGGTTTGTGCAACTAGAAACAGTCTGACAGTGCTGGAGCCCAAAGTATGGGCAGGGAAGAGTTATAGCATGAGATGAGACCAATCAGAGGGCCTGATGCCATGCCCTCTAGGACTTTGGCCTAAACTAATGAAGTGCCACTGAAGAACAGATCACCCTGGGAACCAAGGCTGAGGAGGAATTTGAAGTTGGGAGGCAGGAAGACTGATCATGAGTTGGTTGAAGTAATTTAAATGGTGAGAGCCTGTACACAGATGTATAAGTAGCAATAGGAATGTACAAGATGTATCAGATAGGTCATATTCCAGAAAAAATGAGGCCATTGAATGTTTTCTGAGGGGTGGGGTCTCCTGACTTAAATATTTCTCTCAGGGCTTTTTCTCATGCCTGACACTTTCATCATCAGAGGTTCCTTCTGTAGGATCTCCACCACTAAAATGGAGGTGATCACTGCATTTTATTGTTGCTCAGCTAACATTAAGATGGATTATGAGGGACTTCCCTGGGGGTCCAGTGGTTAAGACTCTGCGCTTCCAATGCAGGGAGGTGTGAGTTCAATCCCTGGTCGGGGAACTAAGATCCCACATTGCCACATGGCCAAAAAAAACCAAAAAGAGATGGACTATGAAAGTTTACTGGGAGTAAAGAAGGCCTTGCAGGGATGGGCAGAATTAGTCATGAGGGGAGAAGCAAGGGACTCAAAGCAAAAACAAGGGACAAAAGTTCAGACTGCTCAAAAGGAGACAATGAAATTCCATGTCACCATTTTGGCTGGGCTGGCCCTGCCCTGCTACAAAATCCATTTTCAGGCAGCTTGAGTGCGTTATTCCGAAACTCTTTCATATGAGCCACTTAAAGTCTACACGAGGATAATAATATTAACAATAAAATACACCCTAGCAAAGAAAGAAGAACTATGACTTCTGAGCTAAGGAACACCATATAGGGACAAGTTAACCCAGACACTGGACCTTTAGAAAGTTTCCTAGAAATCAGGTCACTTAAGATCTTTTCCCCCTTGACTATAAGTGAAATATTGGCACCTGTATTTTCATTTCCAGTAAGTATCATGTTTAACTTGGAAATCTGACAAATACCAAGAACTCCTGCCACAGGAGTGTAATACTGTTCACAGTATTACTGTGAGGATCAAATGGGACAAAAAGAGGCAAAAGCTTTTATGTGCTGTAAAGCTAAATGAGGTCAAAAGCAGCCCCTCTGGTTCACAGGAGAAAAGAGAAAGATGGGGTCTCCATGTCATGGCCCTTGCAAGGGCTGCTCACGAACGACGATCGTAAAATCGTTCAAATCTTTCAAATGTTGATGAGCGGAGTCCACAGCACCTTAAGTACCTTCCCTAAGGATTAAAATTAACGTACATTGTGAATTTAAAAGTAACACCTAGGACTTCCCTGGTGGTGCAATGGTTAAGAATCCGCCTGCCAATGCAGGGGACACGGGTTCGAGCCCTGGTCCAGGAAGATCCCACATGCCGCGGAGCAACTAAGCCCATGCGCCACAACTACTGAAGCCCACGCGCCTAGAGCCCCTGCTCCGCAACTAGAGAAGCCACCACAATATGATGCCCACTCACTGCAACAAAGAGTAGCCCATGCTCGCCGCAACTAGAGAAAGCCCATGCAGCAACAAAGACCCAATGCAGCCAAAAAATAAATTTAAAAAAGAAAACTGTAAGATATGAGATGGGGCCAAGCCTCATTCTTTAAAGAAAAAAAAAAAAAAAAAAGACTTTAAGAATTCTCCACATCAAAAAAAAAATTTTTTTTAAGTAACGCCTAAAAGCAGACACTAATACAGTTTTAACAAATCAACTCTTTCTAACCAGCCTCTATAATGAAACTCTCTTGTCACAAACAAGCGTGTAAATAGAGAAATTTATATATGACTAGATAATTAGACTCATATTTTATTAGAATTAGAAAAGGCTTAGATCATTGCTACAGACTGTCTGCCCAGCTGCCTCCCCTTCCCCATCTTTCTTACAACGGGAAAACTGAGGTAATGATAAAACCCAGACTAAACTACAGATTTCCTGACTTCTAGTATAAGGCTCTTTTTTCTATAAAGTAATTTTCTATAAAATAATATTTCAAACACAAGAAAAGCATAACAAGACCCAGATTTTTAAAATATCATATGCTTCGAATCTTTTTTAAAAAGAAATATGTATCAGCAGATGATCCCCATTCCTCTATTACATTCCCCTACCTCCTTCTCCAGAGGCAACCACCATACTGAGGTTGTGGTATATTCCATTCTTCCTGTTCATGTTGTATATAATTACCAAATTATTATATATCCATAAACCAAACCATGTTGCCACAGAAAGAGTTGGTCTTCAAAACAAGGAAGAGTCCCTAACTGTAGTGAGCTTGCATGCAGTTAAAACCTTTGGTTTGGCTGGATTTGCAAAAAGAAACTAGGACAGAGCTTAGTCTTTTTTACTGATTACCACAGAAGGATCTAATCAAGTGTCTTATTAGAGTGAAAATAAATTGGGTAAATATAAAAATTTTAACACAACTTTTTAAATCCTTCTCAAGTACGTGTTTCATATTTGTGAAACCCTGGTTTATAATGACCTAGTATGAATGACCTGCCACCAAACAATAAGATAGATTAAGCAATTTAACTATAATAAATAGTTTCTACTTCTGCTTCAAGGTCCAGCTCAAAATGTCACCACCTTAATGAATCTGTCCTCAATCCCTTCAGAATTAATTCCTTCAGCGGTCATTTATTGAGTGCCGAAGCCCTGAAGATACAAAAGTAGATCAGACCCAGTTCCTGCCCAGAGCTCAGAAATAATTACCCAATAGTGTTTGATAAATGCGCTAATAGAACTATCCATAAAGGGTTAGTGGAGTCTAACTTCTCTTGGAGCACCTGGAGAAAACTTTACAGAGGAGGTGATATCTAAGCTGCATCTTGGAGGATGAGTAGGAGTTCACAAAACAGAAGACAGAAGGTCATTCTAGGCAGGGAGAGACTGAATGAAAGGGAACAAAGGATGTTAAGATGTTAGTTTTAGAGGGACAACTAAGGATAGACATCAGAGGTAGGGAGTAAAGTTAGAAGACTGGCAGCAATTCAAGCAAAAGATGACATATTGCAGGCATGAGGTGGGAGAAGGAAGGATTTTAGCAAAAGTCAGGAGATAAATTTAGCAGAACTTGATTGCATGGGGGAAAAAAAGAACATGGAGGAGTTGGGGATGACTCCCAAAGGCTTGGCAAATGAGTGGGCAACAAGGCCATTAACTAAACTAGGAAATACCATACAGAAGACAAGAGCAGGGCAGAAGAAGGGGGGTTCAAATTCCCTCTGAGGCATTTTGAGTCGGCAATGAATCCTCTCCTTTGAGGCCTTAAACGATTTCCCCTTCTAAGCCAGAAATCACCCCTTCCTCTGAGCTCCACGGCACCTAGTATACTGTTTCCACACCGAATTATTTAAATCTGCAGTAATTACAAAGTTTGTCCCTACCTTAAATCACAGAGGAAAGGTACTAGGTCTTGCTGGTCTGTGCAATGCCCTTATCTCGGAGCCTTAGACACAGCAAGCCTTCAAAGTCTGCATTCTTGAAAGGCGGCTCCATCAGATACTGGAAACTGCCCGTGAACATGCATTAAATCAATGACCCAAACCTGTGCGTGAGAGGCTTCTGTAACGTCTCTAAAGCCTTGGGCCACACAGCACCTACTCTGAGCTCCCTGTGTGTTCATCTT
Source organism: Balaenoptera acutorostrata (assembly GCF_949987535.1). Classification (NCBI taxonomy): domain Eukaryota; kingdom Metazoa; phylum Chordata; class Mammalia; order Artiodactyla; family Balaenopteridae; genus Balaenoptera; species Balaenoptera acutorostrata. Next base: position 67,585,490 of record NC_080076.1, on the reverse strand, counting down.
ATCTGATGTTTAAACAACCCCGCTCGGCAGCGGGATTCCGGTCCACAGAGAAGCAACAGAAGCCCCGCGTCTGGGGTGTTAAGGCCTGCAGGTGGCTGACCAGGCTGTCCCTGCCGGCGCCTGCCCCGTCGGGCCGGGTGGGCCAGGCTCGGGGGCTCCTTGGGTTCTGGGAGGGCCCACCCTGGCCTATGGGCAGCGGCCCCAACCCCCACCAGGGGGCCATGCGGACACCTAGCTCCCCCCCACGCCCCGCGCGGACCGCACCGCAGTCGGTGGTATCGGCCCCACGACGGCGTGAGGGTCCCTGGGTGGGGGCGCACAGCCCGGCCCCCCCAACTCTAGAAACCAGGCCCCGGAAGGCAGTGGTGAGGCCTCCGGCCCGGGGCTCAGCTCGTCCCGTACCTCCGTCCGCGTCCCGGGCGCTGCGCCGGACCCTGAGGGCTTGACGGGAAGGCCCCGCAACGGTCTGTTCACCTCAGGCCCGCCGCAGCCCTGCAGACCGCATCCTGGCCACTCTTGCCGCCTCTCCGCGTCCTCCGTCCGGACTCTCGGGGCGGGAACCTGAAGTGAGGAGAGCGAGAGACAAGCACGCGGCCGGGCACCTGAGCGAGGGCCTCCGAGGGCGGCTGGCGGACTGACTGACGGGCAGTCAGGCAGCCAGGCTGGCAGGAACCACAGCGCTGAGGCGCAGCACTCCCGTGTCCCTCGTGGAGGGGGCGTGGCCGGCGCGTGCCGAAGGAGGCGGGAAGGGCGAGGGGCGGTGCCACCCGCGACGTCCTGGGGCGCTGATTGGCTGCGAGCTGCTGATGTGCGAGGAGGGGGCGTGTCCCCACGTGAGCCCTCCAGGGTCGAGGGCGTGGGAGTAGAGGGGAGGGCGCATGCGCGGCCCCGGCCGTCAGCAGCCGCCCTGTCCTGCTCCTCTTCCTGGGGGCAAAGGCCGTCAGGCAGTTTGCGTCTAAGGAAACGTGCGGACTTCAGCCATGGCCGGGGCTGGATTTGAGTCGCTGGAGCGGTGCTTGGAGAAGCATCTGCCACTCACAGACCTGCAGGAGGTCAAACGCATTCTCTATGGCAAAGAGACCAGGTGTGGGGCCTAGACTGGGAAGGTGGGGGACCCTGGGGCCAGCGGGTGTGGGTCTGGGGGACCAGGCAGAGTGCTTCAGAATCTGAAGGGCTCTGCAAGGGCGGTGGTGAAGTACTGAATTGGCGAGCTGAGACCCTGGGAGGTCTAGATATGACAGCTCTGGGAGCTCAGGGTTGCACAACCGAGAGTGAACTTTACAAGCCCAGAGGGAAAGGACGGTTTTTACTCTTTGTGCTTTCTCTGTGACCACCCAGCTCTCTTTCCCAGCTTCCAGTGACTAGCTTCTTCCCCAGAGCCAGGCCTGTCCTCTAGGCGTCTGTCTGGGTCATTACCTCCTGTCAGAGCCCCCAGCCCCTCCTTCCTGCAGTGACCCAGCCTCTGGCGGATCCTTGGAGGGAGAGGCCTCTGAATCTGGTTGGCGAAGGAACTTTTCCCACTGGCAAGCCACAGGAGTTAGTTCCCATGCTCAGAGCAAATTTTTTTCACTCCCAGGCAGCTGTGTGCATCACTGGGACTTTCTGAGGGCAGTGCACTGCTGGACGCTGGGCATACAGAGCTGGAAGACACTTCCCCTTCCACTCTTGTTTCTCTTCAGTCCACTTTTCTCAAAGCAACCAGAAGATGTAAATCATATCCTGCTTAAAACTCTATCAGGGATTCCCACGGCCCTTAGAATGTAATGCAAACTCTGACCCCATGCAACTCCTGACTAAACGTCCTTCCACTTTCTTGCCCATTTGTGGGCTCCCGCAATCCAGCCAGACTGCGCACTCCCTGCCCTTGTGGCAGTGACCTTGAGGCAGGAACCTGATCAGCTCACCTGAAACTGGAGGGTGTTGATTGGATCAGAGATTCCCAGCCACCAGCTGATGTGGAGTTCCTGCAGGGAGGCCAGACCTCAGAGTCTCAGGTGTTTTCACAGCTAGTGGATGGTAAAGGTAGAACAGCTGCCTTTCGGGGTGGGCATGGTACAGAACTTTGTCCAAAAGGGCTCTTTGTACCCAAAGAGGGGTGCCTGGGACTGGATGACCTTCAAGGCCCCTCCAGTGTGCTCATGCTGGATTACTGCTTCCCACCGCACGTGTAAAGGCTCGTCCCCGGGGGAAGCCTCTTAGAATTGAGGCTCCTAAAGAAGGTGTCCTGAAGCAGGGGGTGTCTCAGGGTGTTTAAGGGTGAGGTGGGCATGTTCCACTGGGAAAAGACAGAGCTCGTGGGTGTCAGGGAGAGTCTTAGGAAAATAGAAATAAGTTTCCCACATAGGGGACTGGCTGGGATCCATTCTAGAGCTCAGAGTAAGGACTGCCTTGTAAAAGGGACTTTGTATGCACATTTGGATCGCTCCAGGGTGGGGAGGGATTGGAATGGGAGGTAAAATGGGAACCAGATTCCATTAATCAGTGACCACCAGGCCTCTTCCTGGGGCTTCGCTCACAATAACTGAGTAAGTGGTTCCCCTTTTCCATTCTTTCTCCTTTTCGCTTTTCTTGGTTCTGTTCCACCCAGAACTGAGCCCTTCCAAGCTTCACCTCTAGGGTATAAACCTTTGTACTTGTGATTGAGTGGGATTTGGCTATGAACAGGCTGCAAAGTGAAGATAGAAAATTAGTCATTTAGGGACTTCCCTGGTGGCGCAGTGGTTAAGAATCCATCTGCCAATGCACGGGACACAGGTTCAAGCCCTGGTCCGGGAAGATCCCACATGCCGCAGAGGAACTAAGCCCGTGTGCCACAACTACTGAGCCTGCGCTCTAGAGCCCACGAGCCACAACTACTGAGCCCACGTGCCTAGAGCCAGTGCTCCGCAACAAGAGAAGCCACCACAATGAGAAGCCCGTGCACTACAACGAAGAGCAGCCCCCACTCACAGCAACTAGAGAAGGCCCACGCGCAGCAACAGACCCAATGCAGCCACAAATAAATAAATTTATTAAAAAGAAAAGAAAATTAGTCATTTAAAACTTCTTCTGTTCACTTCTCGTGGCCTGACTCGGGCATGGCTGCCTCTATGAATGCCTGGTGGACCTGAATCCTCAGTCCCTCCCCTGGACTCCCCCTTTGCTCCACACAAGACCAGCTTCCCACCCCAATACTTGCCACGCCCAACACAAAGATGATGCTTAATAAATGTTTGCTAAGTGAATGAGCTAAATGGGCCTTTGCCTGTGCCAGACAGATGAAATCCCCAGAGAACATCAACTCTCAGTTTTAAGACAGCCAGAACCACGAAACATTTATTCATTCAACAAACATTTATTGTTTATTTTTGTCTTGGGCACTAGAGGTACAAGGATGAGTTAGCCACGGTTCCTACTCTCGAGGGACTTTCTGTCTTTTTTTTTTATTTTTTATTTTTTATTCATTTATTTTTGGCTGTGTTGGGTCTTCGTTTCTGTGCGAGGGCTTTCTCTAGTTGCAGCAAGTGGGGGCCACTCTTCATCACGGTGTGCCGGCCTCTCACTATAGCGGCCTCTCTTGTTGCGGAGCACAGGCTCCAGACGCACAGGCTCAGTAGTTGTGGCTCACGGGCCTAGTCGCTCCGCGGCATGTGGGATCTTCCCAGACCAGGGCTTGAACCCATGTCTCCTGCATTGGCAGGCAGATTCTCAACCACTGCGCCACCAGGGAAGCCCCGACTTTCTGTCTTTTGATGGTTGTCCTACATCATGGTTCTGAAGACCAGAAGTACAAAATCAAAGTGTTGGCAGGAATACAGTCTTCCAAAGGTTCTGGGGGAGAATCCTTCCATGCCTTTTCTAGTTTCTGTGGCTTCTGGCGTTCCTTGGCTTGTGGCAGCATCACTCCAATCTCTGCTTCTGTCTTCACTTGGTCTTCTTTTCTCCCTGTGTCTCTCCTCTGGGCGTTTCTTAACCCATCACTGGATTTAGGGCTCACCCGGGTAATACAGGATGATCTTATCTTGAGATCCTTAATTACATCCACAAAGACTTTTTCCAAATAAGGTCCCATTCACAGGTTCTGAGCATTAGGACGTTGGACATATCTTTTGGGGGGGGGCCACAGGTCAGCCCACTACAGAGACTCTGCAGAGGTGGGCATCAGGGTGGGGGGAGGCTGGGTTTGGGATTGTCCTAGAGATGGTCATTCCAGGTGGAGGAGTGGGGGCAGAGTAGGAATCTGGGTCCCAGTGTTAAAGGGGCAGAGGAGGTGGAGATTTTGTGGGAGACTCCAGAGGTAAGGATGCGGGGGGGACCCTAGGGCCAGTATCAAGGATGCTGATCGGGACAGGGACAGGGTGTCAGGTGGCTCAAGGAGGTCTGGAAGGATAGGGTCAGCAGGGAGTCCACTGGCTTTAGCAACCAGTAGGCTGGTGGTTCCAGAACAAGAGAGGCCTGTGGAGAGCACACTTCCCTTCTTTCTTTTTTTTCCTGTTTTTTTAATGGGAGAGACTCAAACAGCTGTCATGGTGAATGTGGCAGGTCTGCAGGAGACAGGGAGAGATGTCCAAAGTGGGTATATCGTTAAGTGAAAAAGGCATGAAGGGACTTCCCTGGTGGTACAGTGGTTAAGACTCCGTGCTTTCAATGCAGTGGGGCACAGATTTGATCCCTGGTCAGGGACCTAAGATCCCACATGCCGCTTGGCATGGCCAAAAAAACAATAAAAGCATGTAAATGGAAGAGCAGAACATACAGAAGGACAACTTTGTATGTGTAACACACACGCATATTGAAAAATATTGGAAAGGCACATAAGACATTGTTAAGGGGGTTGTCTCTAGGTTCTGAGATGGAGGGGAACTCATTTTACATTTTCCACTGTTTGATTTTTTTCCCCCCATGAGCATGTGTTTCTTTTGTAACAAAGCTCTGGTTTAATTATTTAAAACACTGATGGTAAAGAGCCATTAGAGGGGAAAGAGAAGTTCCAGAAGCGAGAGCTTGCCAAGGAAGCTGGGGCTGGGCTCCCTTGGGCAAGGTCTGCCTTGACCTCGCTGGAAAGGGGGGTTCCCGGGGGAAAGGCCAGGGGATGTGTGGAGCCAGGACAGGAAGTGATGGGCTTTCCTCCTTGAAGTTTTAGGTGAGGCCACCAGGGTGGGGGCCTTAGTATCAGGATGAGGGGCAGAGGGGCAAGAGCCAACTATGGGGACCAAGGGAGGGTTGGGGGCAGCACAGAGCCCCCTTTGTGAGGTTGTGGCCCATTTGCTGGTCTCCACCATGGCTGGTCGGTGCCACACCACATCCTTGAGCCAAGCCTTTGGTGGACACAGCACATGGTTAGAGAATGGGGCTCGAGGGCCAGTTGGGTTCTCCAGGATGAAGCAGGCAGGATTGGGTGAAGGAATGCCAGGGTAACTGGAGGGCGGGGAAACCTTCAGGTAGTGGCCAGACAGTGGGGGGTGCTGGGGAAATGTAGAGCCCAGAAGGCAGTGGAGGCCTGGCCTGCATGGCCTAGGGGACGCGTGTCTGCAGGGAGCTGGGGACAGGGATGAGCATGGAGGCAGGGAGGCTGAGCATCGTGGAATGATAGGGCTGAGTGTTGAAGGTAGAAACGTGGGGAGAGCAGACAGCTGCGGTCAGTGGGTGGGGAGAGTTAGCCAGAGGATGAAGGACCCCTTCCAGGTGATGGTTACAGCTGGGCTTGCAAACCTGAGGCGAGCTTTTCCACCTGATGTCTTCCTGGTTGACGGTTCAGGCTGAGGACGGCCTACCAGGACCACTCCCAAGGGCAGCCGGCCCCCAGGCCCTCCTTCTTGTCCTGGCCACCATGGTGACTTGTCCGGGGGAGTGGGGGCGTCTGCCTGCAGGTGGGGGACTGTCTCTGAGGCAGTCATGGCAACAGGAGGCGCAGTGTGGGCACTGCTGCTATTTCTAACCTGCTGAAGCGCACGGAACCCTGACTAGTTGAAAAGCAGGCTGATTGTCAGGGGCGGAACCCAACTCCGAGCTGTCAGGGCCATCATGGGGAAACTGCCTGGCAGGGGGCGGTGGCAGGGGGCTCAGGCTGACAGGGCTATGATTTTGAAAGAAATGTCTTTAAGAAAGTGGTTTAAAGTAGGAGAGAAATATTGTTAGATAATGGTTGTCAGGTTATTTTTTGATGCATTCTCTGGGTATTTCATAACCACCATGCCCCTAGATGGTAAGGCCTTCCTGGCTGGGGGCCCTGTCCCATGCCCCTGCGGGTTTCACCCCTGGGCCAGGCACAAAACAGACCATGTGGCCCATGGTCACTTTGGTGGGAGGTTTTATAAATAATCCACTTGCCTGTGTTAATAAATCACAAACAGGCATGAGCCCTTCAGCCTTTGGTCTGGACATCTGGGCCCCGCCACGTTCACCCAGCATCGGGCAAGGAGCTGCCCTCTTCCCTGGTGGGAAGCAGGACAGGATGGGGTGGGGGGGTCACCAAAGACTTGTAATCCTTAGTGGCAAATGGCCACGGGACCCTCCGTCTTGCTGTCGTCCTGGCCTCTCTTCCTAGCCGGCTCCCAGCCTCCTTCTCAACAGCTCCTTTGTCTCATCACGGCCTGCCGCAGCCCCCAGGCTCAGCACGGCCCTCTGACTCTAGTCCACAGACATTTTTGGGAATCTCTTCCCTCTCTCCTGTGCTGCCTGCTGAGACCTCAATTCCTGCCACCACCCCCCACCCCCCGATTTCAGCAGCTCCAGCATCAACCTCATGACTAGTTTCCCTGCTGCCCCCTCCCCACTGCCCTTCTCCACCCAGCCTGACCATGCCGCTCCGCTCCCGGCTCCAGTCTCCCCAGGGAAGCCCGTTCTCCACCCACCGGGCCCAATTCTCCAGCCCCGCCCCAGCTTCCCACGCGTGGCCGCGGCCCTGGCCGGCTCCTGGGCCTTCTTGCCGGGACGCACCCACCTCTTCTCTGCCTGAGGAGTGACTCTGGAGGGTCATTAAATGCAGCAGACCTCAGGCAGATCATGTCCCCTCTTTCCTGCCTGTTTAGGAAGCTCGACCTGCCCAGCAGGGCTTTTGAAGCCGCCTCCAAAGGGGACTTTGAGCTGCAGGGCTATGCCTTTCAGGCTGTGGCGGAGCAGCAGAGGAGGCCCCGGACCGTGCGCATGGGGCTCGTTCAGAACAGAACCCCCCTCCCCGCGGACACCCCTGTGGTGAAACAGGTTTGGCCTCTTTTGACTGTAAATACATAAACGGGCAGCGGGCTGCTCTGTGTTTTGAACTCGATCTTGTTCCCGGATGGTTGCCCAGCGGCTCTGCCCTGGCCCCCCCTTCCTTCCAGCCTTGTCACTTGCTTTTCTTTCTCTTCTGGCTCCTACCCTTTCTCTGCCTTCCTCTCACTCCTCCCTATTCTGTCCACCTTCCTTTCCACTTCCTCTCCTGTGATCGAGCTGAAGTTCCGTTTACCAGTTGGGAGGGTGCCCCTGTGGCTCACGCGCTCTCCGTGGAACTGCCTCTCGGGCTCCTGCCGGCACACGCCAGTCAGGACCCATCTGTCCACCGTGTGTCCCTCTGCCTGGATCCTAAGATCCCCAGACATCGGTCAGATTGTGAATATGTCTCCTCAGCCCAGGTTATCAGGTCATCGGGGGGCAGGGATGCTGTCATCACCACCCCCCAGAGCCTAGAAGCACGCTTGGCACCCAGCAGTCATCCACGGGGCCCCGTGCACGCAGTCCCTCGAGGGAGACCAAGCGTCCATCAGGAAGCGTTTGTGGTCTCTGGGTTTTCAGCCTGGTTCCTCTGGTCTGTCTTTGAACAAACACTTCTGAATGTCTCCTGGGAGCCAGACGTCATGCTGAGCACAGAGAACTTGAGGACACTGCTCCCAAGGAGCTCGTGGGGTCATGGGAGTGACAGTGGAGGAATGTGACAGCACAATGGGAACAGCGCCACCATAGGGACACACGCAGGCCGGGGAGAATACAGGTACCCCGATTCTCGGCCCCTTGCTGGGAGAGCTACCCCTCTGTGGGCAACACGTGTTGTGGATAACACATCCAGGGAATTTTGGGTGGGGAAAGGGAGCACATTCTGGCAGAGGGCACAGCTGGGAAAGGCGAGTCATTGGAAGACACGATACACATGGGAGAACAGAAGTGGCAGGACAAGGCATCCCCGAAGCTGTGGATGCAGGACGTCGTAAGTGGACTGGGTCCTGGGGGGTAGGGGGCGAGGGAGCAGTTAACCCAGGGGATGGTTGTGGTGTGTGGTGGGCCCACTGAGTGTGGCCCCTCTCGCAGTAAGCACTCACATCCTCACGTCCTCCGCTTAGCAACCCCACGAGGTGGGCGGCGTTCTCCCCATTCTCCAGTCGAGGAAACCGAGGCTTAGCGAGGCAGCATTGAGTGTGTGTGGGACCCCAGAGCCTCTGCACTGCCACCTTTGACTGTAGACTTGGACCCAAGGACAGTCCAACATACCAGAACCTCCCACCCTCCTCGTCCTCTTGCAGCCGGCCACGTGGTGGTTGAGTTCTGAAGATGGTCTCAACCAACTAATCCTCGCTGTTTAAATTGCCAGGTCACTGCCCTGCACAGACGCATCGAGGCCATCGTAGAGGTGGCTGCCATGTGTGGAGTCAACATCATCTGTTTCCAGGAAGCATGGAGTAAGTCTCTCTCGGGGTGCTTTCTCTGCTGCCTTCAGTGCTGTCTTATCTCCACGTCGCCAAGAGTGTCTGCTGCTTGATTTCTTAAAATCTCCTTTTCTCATCCATAGAAAGGTTCTTTGTCAACAACACCAGCAACCCCAGAACCCCAGCCTTCCTCCTTCTCACGTGCCTCAGTCTCTCATCTGAGCCTCGGCCTTCCTTCCAAACTTGAATCCGTTTACTCCTTCCTCTCACCTCCTTACCTCTGCCCTGATCCAAGGCATGTCAGCGTCTCCTCAGCTTCTGTAATCACCTCCAGCTGGTCTCCTCCACTCTGGCCCCTTCTAACTGGCTGCCCACACCTTCTAGGAAAGAGCTGTATGAAAACTCTGCACTGCATCATCTGTTCCTCCCCATCTCTGCCGGGCTCTGCCCTGACCTTCGGATACTTTACTCCGCTCCCCTGAGGCCACTGCGCCCGCTGTTCCCTCCACCCAGAGCCAGAGCTGGAGCCGGAGCATTCCTCTCCCCTGGCCTGTAACGCTGCTCGACCTTCGGATCTCAGCTCAGAGCCTGCCTCCCCGTGTAAAGTTGCATCCCTATTAAATACTCCTGCTACCTTGTACCTCTTTATTTTATTTTTATTTTTTTGTCATAGTTATACACATTCATGGTTTAGAGTCAAATGGGTCTACAAGGTCTGTTACCAAAAAATAGCTATCCTTTTCCCCAGAGGCAGCTACTTCTTCTCTGAGCTGGTTCTTTTGGAATTTACCTTTGCTTGTGTTGCTGCTTCCTAATTTTTCAGTTTTGCATCATTTATTGACTTCCCATGATGGAAGGAGACAGTGTAGTCCTTTGCCCTCTCCTGCCCCCTCTACGCACATGTACCCTTCCTGGTCTGTCCCCAGTCCATTTGCTACCAAGATTCCAAGGAAATCACTTTGATTTCTTTCCCTGAATAGCTTTCTGTTTTCCCTGGAGTTTGCTTTGTTTTCTACATGCTTACCACAAAGTCTACCCCAAACTTTCTGCTGGTTTCCTAAATCCCCCTAAGAGGTTTAGACACATGAAGTAGTTTATCGGTTTCATCTCCTCACAGAAATCTGTCCCAGAGCCTTCTGGCTGCTCTGCTCTGAATTGGTTTCCCCCTCTCTGCCATCCCAGGACTCCCTTCACCATCATCCGGTGGGGAGGGGGGGGGGTCCCTCTGCCTTGCTCTTGTGTTTCTCCTATCTCACAGCTTACTCTTTCTTGCTTTTCCCCCTCATTTTGGTTGAGTAGACTGTTTGAGACCTTGCACATCTGAAAATATTGCTGGATAGTTTGGTTGGGTATAGAATTCTGGGTTAGAAAAAATTTTCCTTCAGAAGTTTGAACACTTTGCTCCGTGTCTTCTGGCTTTGGGTGTTGTTGACTAGTCTAAGACTATTTTGATTTATGCCCCATTGTATGTGGCCTGTTTTTCTCTAGAAGGTTGTAGGATCTCTTCTTCTCCAGTACTTTGAAATTTCATAATGATGTGCCATGGAGTGTATCTATTTTAATCCATCCTTCTAGATACTTCAGTGAGTTCTAACAGTCTAGAAACTTGAGTCTTTCAGATCTAGGAGATGTTCTTAGATTGTTTCATTCGTGATTTTCTCCCCTTTTTTCTCTCCTCTTTTTTTGATACTCCTTGCTGTTAGGATGTTGGAACTCTGGACTGGATCCCTCATTTTCTTTTGTATTTGTGCCTATTTTTCATCTCTTTGTCCTTTTGTTCAATTTTCTGGTAGATTTTATCTAATTTGTCATTCAGCCTTCTAGTTAGTGTTTTGTTTTTGCTGTCATATTTTGAATTTATGAGAGTTCTTTTGGTCTGAAATTTTCTATTTTATCACATCCTGTTCTCGTTTTATAGTTACAATATCTTCTCTTATCTCTAAGGATATTAAGTGATATTTTTTTTTCTCCCTGCATGGTTCCTAGTTACTCCAAGTTGGTCTCCCCGCTGCTGCCCTGATTACTTATATTTTAAGAATTGGGGATTAAAAAACTGATTGCAAGCTCTGAGTTTGTGGGAGGGGCTCCTCCACTGAGTTTCATTATAGGATGACCGGGTTTAGCTGTTTGTTAGGAAATCGCCTATGGTAGTATCTTTGGGTCATTCTTTTCAGGCTGGTCAGATTCCCCAGAGAAAATTCATCTAATCTCCTGCCAAGAGGAAAGGACAGGAGTCCAGTATGCTTATGTTTAGTTAATCCCTTTGTTTTTATCACTCTACTCACCTTTGTCCTGGGTTCCCCAAGGCCAGAGATCCTCTGTTTAACTGTCTCTAGAGAGTGAGCCTCTAGCTGGGGTGGGAGAGGCTCAATCCAGCCTCTTGGAGTGGAGAAGGGATCTAACTTCTTAAGTAGACTTTTGACCAATCCTACTTATTTGTCGCCCCTCCCTGCGTCCCCACCTTCAGAGCTGCATGGTGCCTCTGGCTCCTGAGCTTTCAAGGGGTCTGTGATGGAGAGTGGGGTGCTTCCTGGCCTCCTCCACTGCGGGGGGGACTCAGTGTTCTCAGATTCACTAAGATATCTCCCGCCTCCCTCGGCTCTCCAGCCTCCCATGTTTTGTTGTTTTTGTCCCTGGCTCGTGCCTCATCCCTGTGGGTTTATACCTGTACACAAAAAACCCTTTACTCTCATTTGGTGGGGTTTCAGGAAAGAGCAAAGGAGTGCGTCCCATCTGCCACCTGTACCCAGAAGTTCATCACGTTCTTCACATTTCTCGTTATACGTGTACTCTTGTGTGATGCTTTTGATTTGTCTGCCTCTTCCATTAGACTGTAAGCTCCATGTGATCAGTGCCTCGGTGGTGTTTATTTTTCCCACCCCAATCCCCACCTCTATTTTTTTTTTAATTTATTTATTTATTTTTGGCTGTGTTGGGTCTTCGTTTCTGTGCGAGGGCTTTCTCCAGTTGTGGCAAGCGGGGGCCACTCTTCATCGCGGTGCGCGGGCCTCTCTCTATCGCGGCCTCTCTTGTTGCAGAGCACAGGCTCCAGACGCGCAGGCTCAGTAGTTGTGGCCCACGGGCCTAGTTGCTCCGTGGCATGTGGGATCTTCTCAGACCAGGGCTCGAACCCGTGTCCCCTGCATTAGCAGGCAGACTCTCAACCACTGCACCACCAGGGAAGCCCTCTATTTTTTTAACATTAAAAAAATTTAATTGTAAAATATGCATACTATTGGTAAGTGTACAATTCAGCAACATTAAATACATTTGCAAAATTATGTAACTGTCATTACCATCTATACCCAAACCTTTTCATCATCTCTAGCCAAAACTCTGTACTCCCCTTCCTCTTCCACCCCTGATAACCTCTATTCTACTTTCTGTCTGTGAATTTGACTACTCTAGGGGCCTCATGTAAGTGGAATCCTACAGTATTTGGCCTTTTGTGTCTGGCGTATTTCACTGAGCATCATGGTTTCAAGGTCCGTCTGTGTAGTTGCATGTGTCAGAGTGTCCTTCCTTTTTATGGCTGCATAATATTCCATTGTTTGGATGGACCACATTCTGTTTATTCTTTCCCCTACCCAGATTTTATCTTTAGTGACTTGAATAAGCCTTGGTACATGACAGACACTAAAAAATATTTATTGGATGGTTTAACCAACTTCTCTTTCTTGGATCTGGAAAACTCCTGCACATCCATCAAGGCCTAGCACGGGCACCCCCTCCTTTGGGGGGACCCTAGGGACTCCCCTACACAGGTTCCCTTTCAGCTCCCGTCTTGGCTGGCAGCTCCTGAGGGCAGGGCCCGGTCCAAGTCTGAGCCTGCCTCGTGGAGTGTTGGTTCAGTGAATGTGGAACCCCCTTCCCCTCTAATTTGGAAACTGTAGTTGGAACTTCACAGCCGACCTCCCCCAACCTCCCTTCCACATGCTTCTTTTGAAAGTTTGTTTACATTACAGCAGTTGTGAAAACAGGAAAAGAAGCCATTAAAATGGAAATGGAGAAATTTGGAGAGCTTAGCAAGCTGAAATGAAATCGGAAAGGGAGGTTTTATTCTCTTGGGGCATTTGAGTCTCTCCTAATGCTCTGAAAGCTGAGAGTGAACAACGGTCATTAAGGATTGTTCTTTGTTATCAACAGCTTTCTTGTTGGCTTCCTTAAAATAGCTCATCCATCTTCACCGATGGCGCCTGGGGAGTCTTGATCCTGGTGCCAAGGCCCCCTGGGCTGGTGCTGGCAGAGCCTGCTGCCCACTTAGCTGCCTCCATGGGCTACCGCCCTGGCGGCTGAGATGGTGGTGATGCCATCATAGCACCAGGCTTCCAGGGACTGGAAGGAATCTGGAGGCTGGTGCTTCTCTTCTCTGTGAAATGAGGAGTCACACCAACTTCGCAGGGGTATTGGGGACATGCTGCCTATTACCAGGCCTGGCACCGTGCTGGGCACATGGCCTGTGTTTGGAAAAGGCTGGTTGCAATTATTACCTCCAAACAGGCCACACAACCCATGCAGCAACCAGGTGATCCTCGCCAGCCACATCACACAGCTTCCTACAAACCTTCCCTGCACTCTGAGTTTCAGAGTGACCAGAACAGTAGCAAGCATCTGGAAACATCCGTTAGGCTAATCCTCCTAAAAGAAATGGACTTGGGTTATTGGGAGGAGGAAGATCTAAAGAGTACAGTCGTCCCTCGGTATCTGTAGAGATTGGTTCCAGGACCCCCAACCCTGCAGAGACCAAAATCCAGGGATGCTCAAGTCCTTTATATAAAATAGTGTAGTATTTGCATGTTACTTACGCACATCCTCCCATATACTTTAAATCTTTAAATCATCTGGAGGTTACTTGTAATACCTAATACAGTGTAAATGCCAAGTAAATAGTTGCCCATGTGTGGCAAATTCAAGTTCTGCTTTTCGGAACTTTGTGGAATTTTTTTTCAAATATTTTCCGCCTGCTGTTGGGGGAACCCGCAGATGCAGAGGGCCAACTGTATGCGGATTGGTCCAAACAAGGAATTCAGTACTCCAAATCAAGAAGAAAAAGACAAACAGCTCAGCAGGAAGTGGACCAAGGTTACGGACAAGATCATCTGGAGGATGAATCCAGAAAGGCCAGCAACCATGTGGCCAGGTGCTCCACCTCACTGGTGACACGGGAAACGCATGTCTAATCCCAGTGAGATCCCAGCTCACAGCATCAGACTGGCGGGTGTGGATGCACGTGGCCGAGGCTGTGGAGCAGTGGGACACACTCAGCCAGAGGTCCCTGGTGCCTACCCCCATCGCAGCCCCCTCCACCCCACAAAGGAAACTGCCGTTGAAAATCTGGTGTGCATGGCATTCTTTGAATTGTTACTGCATGTATATGTACCTGCTTTTTTTTTTTTTAAGCAAACAAAAATCAGTGAGTTAATGAAATTTCCTATTGAATTAGCCCCCTAGATGGTGGCATCTAGCCAGAGGTCACAGAAATAATGCTTTTATCCTTGGGGAGTGCTCAGCCTACCCAGTGGTTCCCAAACTTCTGATGGGGTCATTAAATGAATGGCTTTTCTTGTTCCTGAGCAAGCCTCAGTCCCTGGGAGGATGAACATTCCTATGGTGACGTGTGAGGGTCCCAGCGCCATCCTTGGTGGCCCTCTGACGCTGTCCCCAAGGAGCCTTGGTTGTGCTCTTAACCAACCAGCAGATTGGCCAGCAGCTCGGGATCTGCTGGTTGGGAACAGTTTCTGGCTGTACCTTTTGCAAAAAATTTTTAACATATATATGTATTGTTAAAATTGTGGTAAAATAGACATAACGTAAAATTTACCATTTTAACCGTTTTCAAGTGCACAGTTCTGTAGCATTAAGTACATTCACATTATTGTGTAACCATCGCCACCATCCATCTCCAGAACCTTTGCATCTTCCCAAACTGACACTCTGTCCCCCTTAAACAACATCTCCCCATTCTCCCCTCCCCCAGCCCCTGGCACCCACCATCTACTTTCTGTCTCTGTGAACATGCCTATCCTAAGTCCCCCATGTAAGTGGAACCATATAGCACTTGTCCTTCTGTGTCTGGCTTATTTCAATGCGCATAACGTCTTCAAGGTTCACCCATGTTGTAGCAAGTGTCAAACTTTCCTTCCTTTTGAAGGCTGAATAATATTCCATCTAATGGATGGACCACATTTTGTTAATCCATTTGTCCACTGATGGACACTTGGGTCATTGCCATCTTTTGGCTGTTGTGAATCATGCTGCTGTGAACGTGGGTGTGCAAGTATCTGTTCAGATTTCTGCTGCAAGTGTTTTTAAGACCATAGGAAGGACATTTGGCCTCACCTCTTATTCTGCCATGAAGCCTAAAGGGGAGGTGTCCCCACAGCCAGGGATGGGCCTCAGAAGGCAGGCCAAGGCTCTTGGGGCTGGGGTCTCCTGTGGAAACCCTCCCCCACCAGGCCAAGGACCCCCCTCAGAGGCCATGAGCTTGGATGTGATTCTGACCTTTCTCCTCTCCACAGCTATGCCCTTTGCTTTCTGTACGAGAGAGAAGCTTCCATGGACGGAATTTGCCGAGTCAGCAGAGGACGGGCCCACCACGAAGTTCTGTCAAGAGGTAGGATGTTAACCTACCTTTAACTGTTAGCTAACCTCTGGCAGCGGCCAAACACGGGCAGGTCACAAAGAGAGGCCGCAGCTGCCAGAGGTGGCCCTTCTCCGTGGAAAACGCGCCCATTTGGCTCTTGCTTTGCCAGGTAAGAATAGATAAGACTATTTACTGCCCCTACCCCCCCTTTTTTTAGTGTATTTTCTTTTTTTTTTTAATAAGTTTATTTATGTATTTATTTATTTATTTTTGGCAGTGTTGGGTCTTCGTTGCTGCGCGCAGAATTTTTCTAGTTGTGGCGAGCGGGGGCTACTCTTTGTTGCGGTGCACAGGCTTCTCATTGCGGTGGCTTCTCTTGTTGCGGAGGACGGGCTCTAGGAACCTGGGCTTCAGTAGTTGTGGCTCGTGGGCTCTAGAGCGCAGGCTCAGTAGTTGTGGCACACAGGCTTAGTTGCTCTGTGGCATGTGGGATCTTCCCAGACCAGGGCTCGAACCCATGTCCCCTGCACTGGCAAGCGGATTCTTAACCACTGCACCACCAGGGAAGTCCCTAGTGTACTTCCACTTAAAATCAGAGTTTCAGGGCTTCCCTGGTGGCGCAGTGGTTGAGAATCTGCCTGCTAATGCAGGGGACACGGGTTCGAGCCCTGGCCTGGGAAGATCCCACATGCCGCAGAGCGGCTGGGCCCGTGAGCCACAACTGCTGAGCCTGCGCGTCTGGAGCCTGTGCTCCGCAACGAGAGAGGCCCGCGCATCGCGATGAAGAGTGGCCCCCGCTTGCCACAACTGGAGAAAGCCCTCGCACAGAAACGAAGACCCAACACAGCCAAAATCAATCAATCAATCAATCAATCAAACATACGCATCTGATTCAAGATCGTCATTAAAAAAAAAAAAAAAAAATCAGAGTTTCAGAGCCAGAAGGGCCTTAATGGCTTTTTAAGTGAGGGGGCTGCAGCCCATGGAGGGGGTCCTGGAGATGACTCCCGTAGTAGGGTCTGCAGCTGGCAAGTGCGGCGCTGGCACTCGGGGACTGAGGTCAAGTTTGAGTCTGTGTCCAGAGCTCTGCTACCCCACTTGCTGTTCACCTGAGTTATGGAAGCATCTCTGCATGGCCCGTCTCATCAGTGTAGAAACTGGGCTTCCTTTTTCTTTATTAAAACCTCATAATACATGTTCTATGATCCCATTTATATGAAATGTCCCGGATAGGCAAATGCTTGGAGGCAGAAAGCAGATTAGTGGTTGCCAGGGGCTGGGCGGGGAGAGGGGATGGGGAGTGACTGCTCATGGGGACAGGGTTTCCACTTGGGGTGTTGAAAATGTTCTAAAATTAGTTTGTGGTGTTGGTTGCACAACTCTGAATGTACTGAAAACCACTGAATGGCACACTTTGAAAGAATGGACTTTATGCTCCGTGAATTGTATCTTAATAAAGCGCTCATCCAGAAAACCCCAATGACATTCCAAGAGGTTACGAATGGTGACTTATGCTTATTCTCACCTCGAAAAAAATAACTCCTTTCATTTCTCCAATGTCGCATTTCAGACTTTCTACATATACTTAAGGGCTTTTGGAGCAGAACTGTAATCATAGTGATTCTATCAATACTGAGTTGTGATTCCAAACATCCCTGTTCTCAGGCTGTAGGGAAAATTCTCTCAGCCACCAGATTGTTGATTCTGTGCTACGAGGCAGGAAGTGATTGCAGACGGCGTGCCTGAACCAGGGTGGGAGGAAGGAAGAGCAAAGGGAGGATGGGGATGAGCTGGTCCCAGGGGACCCCTGTCTGCATCGAGGGCCCCGGGACCACAGCTGCCCCCACGTGCTCGTAGCATCCCCTTCTGCCCGCCGTGCCATCCCTCTGTTCTGTCATTAAGGTCAGAAGTAGCAACGGGCTGGTAAGAGCTGATGACAAATGACCAGCTGGGGCTGCTCATCCTGGTCACCAGATCCTGAACTTCTTATTTGAGACAAAAGGAATTTGGTGTCAAGAGTTATGTTTGGTTTTCTTTCTGGGATTTTTTTGTATAGATGAAACATATGATTTATTTTATTTTATTTTATTTATTTATTTTGGCTGTGCCATGTGGCATGTGGGATCCTAGTTCCCCAACCAGGGATCAAACCCACACCCCCTGCCATGGAAGCGCAGAGTCTTAACCACTGGACCGCCAGGGAAATCCCTTTTTTCTTTGTTATTATGGTAAGAAACACATAACATAAAATTAATCATCTTAACCATTTTTAAGTGTACAGGTCAGTCATGTTAAGTATCTTCACAGTGTTGTGAAGCAAACCTCTAGAACTCTGTCATCTTGTAAATCTGAAACCCTCCACCCATGGAACAACCCCCTCCACCCCCAGCTGCTGGTGCCTGACGTTCCACTTTGTTTCTGTGAATTTGCCTAGCTTAGATGCCTCACATGAGTACACTCCTGCAGTGTTTGTCCTCTTGCACCTGGCTGATTTCACTTGGCATAACGTCGTCAGGTTCATCCATGTCAGGGATGACAGCCATGTCATCCATAGGCCAGGATTTCCTTCCTTTTTAAGGCTGAATAATACTCCATTGCATATATACACCACGATTTATTTAGATGCTTGTGTTGTTTCCACCTTTTGGCTGTCGTGAATAGTGCTGCTCAGAACATGGGTGTGAAAATCTACTTTCCTGCACGGTTGCTGGTCCTATGGTAACTGTGTTTAACTCCGCCAGGAATGCGGCATCATTTACATTCCCGCTGGCGGTTTAAGAAGGTTCCTGTTTCCCCACACCCTTGTCAACGCTTGTTACCTTCTTTTTTGTTTTGCCTTGTTATTGCCTCTGGATCTGAAGGTCTATGGGAAGTGGCATTAAGTCTTGCTTTTATTTTATTTGTACTGTAGGGTCTGTGATCTTTGTATAGGGCTCACAGGGTTGGAAAACAATAGACTTAGCTCTCTGGGCACCCTTTAGAATTAGGAAATCAGCCTTATCCACACTAAAAAGGTCCCCAGGGCTATTTTCAATATTTCAGAAATCCTGGTATAACCCATACACCCTCTCATTAGGGTTGCTAGGCTAATTGAAATTTCAAGTGATTTAATTCTGACTAGAATTATTTAAGTTTAGACCGCTTAAGAATAGAGAATGGGGGCTTCCCTGGTGGCGCAGTGGTTGAGAGTCTGCCTGCTAATGCAGGGGACACGGGTTCGAGCCCTGGTCTGGGAAGATCCCACATGCCACGGAGCAACTAGGCCCGTGAGCCACAACTACTGAGCCTGCGCGTCTGGAGCCTGAGCTCCGCAACAAGAGAAGCCGCGATAGTGGGGGGCCTGCGCACCGCGATGAAGAGTGGCCCCCGCTTGCCACAACTAGAGAAAGCCCTCGCACAGAAACGAAGACCCAACACAGCCAAAAATAAATAAATAAATTAATTCATTAAAAAAAAAAAGAAAGTAACAAATGTTCAAGTACAATTGATGTCTTAAAAAAAAAAAAAAAAGAATAGAAAATGCATTTCACCTATTAGCACAAACGTGGCATATAGTAAATGGTAAAGTGAATGAATAAATAGTTATTATTCTCACTTGTATCAGAAAGAGAAAAAAGACTAATTTCAGTTATTTTGGGTATATACCCAGAAGTGGCATTATGGGGTCATACGGTAGTTCTGTTTTTAATTTTTGAGGAATCGCCATACTGTTTTCCACAGCAGCTGCACCGTTTTTACACTCCCACCAACACTGCACAAGGACGATGCTGGTTCCTATTTAGCTAAGCTTGGGCGTCAGGACAACGCTGGCATTTAGTCTTCAAAGAACAGATGCAGGGAGAGCTCAGAACCCCGTCTAACTATCTAAGAGGACCATTAGATTCTTCATAAAAATGTTATGACACTTGACTTGAAAATAAGACTGTGCTGTACTCATTTTTCCAGCTGGCGAGGAAGCATGACATGGTGGTGGTGTCCCCCATCCTGGAGCGAGACACGGAACATGGGGACATCTTGTGGAACACAGCCGTGGTGATCTCCAACTCTGGAGCCATCCTGGGCAAGACGAGGAAAAACCACATCCCCAGAGTGGGCGACTTCAATGAGGTGAGCTGCCCCTTGGATGACCAGCACAGCTGTAGCACAGTGTGGCAGCAGCGCTGGGGGCCTCCCTGCACTGCACTGCCTCACACAGGTGGATGGGATGCAGTGGGATTCCCAGTGAGTCCCAAACGCCTTTAGTGCAGAGGGCTATTTTTTTTTAAATATAACCTGATTTGGCTTCCTGGGATTTTTCTTTGAAGTAATTCGTATACAAATTAAAACCAAAATCAATAGTGCACAAGCGTGAAATGATTCCCGTGGCCCCTTTCAGGCCCTGAGCTCCTCGTCCATCACAGTCTAGTTCTTGTTTGGTGGGGAGAGGTCCTTGTCCATGGCTCCCGTGGGGTCTGAGTCAGCCACGTCCACGTGTCGGGTGACAGCGAGGAATGTGTGTCTGTGCACAGGTGTGTTAGCTGGGGCTTGGTGCCTGTAATCAGGCTGTAAGTCAGGGGAGCTGTTCTGATCAGTTAATGCCCATCATGGGTGTGTAGGTGGAGGGAGGTGGATGTTTGAAGGAGGGAAATGAACTCCACCTAATGCCTAAGATATGAAGTCTGAACTTGATCTGCAGTAAGTACAGTTGTTCAGGATGTGATATCCCCATCCTTCGCCGCCCTGCCTGATTTTGGGGGTCCCAGCCACTCTCAGGCTGGTCAGGCAGATGAGAAAGGATGTGCAGAGCTAGCCAAGGCCCTCTGGGGAGAAAGAAGAAGCCAGCATTCCCCAGTGACAGCTGGAGGCGAGGGCGGGAAGACGTGCCCCTCACCTGTTTACCCTGGGATTAATCTTTAGCTCCCCACGGATAGTGACGGGCTTGTCTCAACGCACCAGGATCTGCTCCGGCGTCCACCCTGTGTGCACATCCTGGTTGCTGCCCGACTGACGAATTTTGAAATTAATGGGAGGAGGCAAAAGGCAGGAAGCAGATCTGTGTGAGACCCTGACCAGCACCCCAAGGGGGCAGGCGGAGAGGCAGGGTTGGCAGGACTGTGTCCCACCTGCCTGCTGTGCAGGCACGTCCTTGACCCCAGGCAGGGTGCCCAGGGAGCTATGTGGAGAAGAGCACTTTCAGAGTGGGATTCTAGTCTCATATTGGCCTTCGTTAGCCGGGCAGGTCCTGTGTCCACTGGGCTACGGTGTGCCCCCCAAGCAGGGTGAGAGCTGCTGTGGACGAGCCCCCGTCCCTTCAGCTCTAACCTTCCGATGGGAACAGGTGGTTGGTGAGGACATTGACCAACTTGTGTTAACACTGACCACACACCTCAGCCTCTAGTTGTACCATGATTGAAACCTCACCAAGTTTATCTTTGAAATACTGTGGGAAGTTGCTTTGGGGACTTTTTAACATGCCACAAAAGAAATTGTGGGTAAGTGCTCAAGCCACGGTGATTTCCCCTTGGGTCAGCTTGCTGTTATTGTGTCTGGGTTTTCAGATTTTGGGTTTTTTTTTAAGTGGATTGAAATTTTGGAACTTAAAGTAGAGTCATAGCAGGAGCATCCCTTTTGGAGCATGGGTGACATTTCATTTTCTGTCAAGTCTAAGGAAAGGGAAACTTGGCAGCTCAGAGGCATCCATACATGACCCTTTGTCTTCCAGTCCACATACTACATGGAGGGAAACCTGGGCCACCCCGTGTTCCAGACTCAGTTCGGGAGGATCGCCGTGAACATTTGCTACGGGCGGCACCACCCCCTCAACTGGCTCATGTATAGCATCAACGGTGCTGAGGTCATCTTCAACCCCTCGGCCACCATCGGAGCACTCAGGTCACTTGGCACAAGGGACTTGGGAGGTTTCTGGGGGCAGGCTGCAGGGCGCGGAGGCAGGTTTGGGAAACAGCAGGCAGGTGCGACCACCAGGTTGTCTGAACCCTGGGATGGTGCCAACTTTTCCGTGAAAAAATTCTCCAAGTGTCAATTACGATCCCTCCTAAAGAGCTGTGCTGTACTGTAAAATACTATCCTTGGCTACGATGGTGTCTCAGGTAATAATAATCTCCCCCATCGCTGACAGGATTCAGAAAAGCTCCCCTTCTAAGGGGTCTGGAGCATCAGAGGTACCTGGCCAGCTTCAGCTCCCCCTCCTGTCACAGCTGTGCTCCTGGGGGGTTGGGAGGTGGGGTGACGAATGAGGAGTCCTAAGTCTCCTGTCTGCAGAGTCTGGAGCACGGAGAGCAGACACCCGGACGAGAGAAGGGGCAGACGATGGGTCGGAGCTGAGAGGGTCCTTAAGACATCAGTCAGGTGGCTCTGAAACCTGTTTTTAGCCAACCAAGTGTTTCCTTCTGATAACACAGAACCCGTGTTTGGGTGTTACCCTCACCCCTGAGTAGATAAAGCTGTTGTGACCAGGGTAGAGGGTGGGCCTGGCAGCCCTGAGCTCCTGGGCAAGCCCCGGGCCCCTCACTGAATAAGAGCAGGCAGCTGAGATGACCCAGCACGACTGCACTTCCGCTGCTTCTCTCTCCCCAACGGCTGAGCTTCTGGGTGGTTTCCAGCTTTGCATCATCAACAAGTACCAAAGCTCTAGGAATTTGTGTGCAAATATCTCTCTCCCCAGCTCACTTCCTCCAAAGCAGCATTCCTGGGTCGGGAGGTGCTGGCTTTCACTCTCTGTCATCGGGGCAGGGCCGGGAGGGGGAGTCCCGGTCCCCACGTGGGGTCAGCTGGGGGAGTTCTGGGGGGCAGCCTTGAGTTCCCTGTCAGCCCACCCCTGTCATTCTTGTCCTCTCTCTCCATGAAATTTCAGTCGGATTTCCTCTAAAAGTCAGGATGTGACATTCACTTTGCCTTTCTCTTGAGCGTGATGCCCCCTCCACAGCGTTAACTTCCCTCTGTGATCTGATCTGCACAGCAGGTCCCTCACAGAACGCAGACCCCCCTCTGCTACCCCAGACCTGCCACCCCATCCATGCACCCCATCTTGTCTGAGTCTAGGGGGGGCACCGTCAGGCAGAAGGGACACTCGAGTCTTGGATCTCCCCTCAGAGAATCTCTGGGGGCCTCCTGGCAGCGTGGCCACTATGACAATGTCTGTTGGCAGTTGCGACAAAGGGTGATTCCTGGTCGTCGGGCCACCAAGCCTGGGAAGAACCTCTGGGTCCTAGAGCAGCCCCTCCTGCCGGCCATGTGTAAGACATCCAGCAAGCTCCAGCTCCCCAGAGGGGTCCCTGGAGGATCCTGAAGCCAGTGCCCCACCGGGTACAGCTGCTGTCAGGCCGGGCTGGGCACAGCTGTGTCCTGGAATCAGATGGTCACCTCTCCAACCAAGCGCCCCCAGGCTTTTATCAGCCCCAGTTAAGAAAACAGAAGCACCTCAATGTAATACACACGTGTCCTCGGCTTATTAAAAGTTATCGATCTTCCTTCCTTGGCCAACAGTGGTCCAACTGGTGCCCTCCAAGGATGTGGTTCTGCTGGCAGTTAAAACTCTGACAGGTCTTTCAGAAGCAGTATGTCTCACAAGTTCCCACAGTGTCCACACCTTGACCAGATAATTATAGTCTGAGAACCTTAGCCTGAGGACGCATCTGAGAGAGGAGGGGAAGGCTGCCTGCCTGAAGATGCTCATGGCAGCATGATTGATTACAAGAAAAGCTGGAAGGGAGAGAGAGGTCAGAGTCAGGTCAATGCCAGCCCGTCTCTTCCATGGGTTATCGTACAGCCACTAAAACAAATCTTCATGGAGGTACTGCAGCATCATGATGAAAGCCTGTGAGCAAAAAGGTGTTTCCAGGCTGGGATCAGAACTCTGCAAAGACTGAGGATGGTCGTAGAGTGTGGGAAAATTACAACAGGTGGTTCACTAGGATGGTGCAACTCTAAGTTTCTTAAAATACTGAATGATTATTTGTAGAATTGATGGCAAGCACGATGCCAGGCAGATCCCCCCCAGCTGCGCACAAGCATCGGCTCACAGCTTCTGGAAGCATCCATCCCCTTCTCCAGCATCTCCCACCTCCTGTATCAGAGCCCCCCAGACACAGACACACACACACACACACACACACACACACACACACACACGTGCACATGCACAGATTGGAAGGGTATCCTCATTTGTGGGTCCCACAGTTCCAAGCACCCAATGGAAGCAAAGTGCTTTTTGATGAACTGAGTCATCCTGACAAACTGCAGCCGTGTGGTCCAGGATTTCTACCATGTATGTGTGTTAATAGGAAAGCCGCCATCCCCACCCCTCGATGCCTTCCCCTTCCCACTGTGATTATTTTTAGGGGCTTGTGTACACCGCGCTGGGAAAGTGGCAGATGTCCCCATACCCCCGCCGGGCTCTCCACGATTCCCGCACGCCCCCGCTCTCACGAACCTCCGGCTTCCTTTCCGTTGCTTGTTTTGAGAGCCTCCGTTTTATTGCCAGCTGTGGGTTTGAGTCCTGCACTCCGCACCCTCCCTGGAGAACTGCAAGAACGATGTTTTATGGCACTCGCTCTGCCACTGTCTGTTTAATTCCCGAAAATGTCATTGACGGGTGTTTCTGTAAAAATCCTTTCTTAAAAGTTTTGTCAGCTCGGCTTAGCAGCTGGAGGGGGGAGAAAAGCGGCAAAATGAGTCCCCTCAATCAAGCCTGTGATTTTTTTTCTTCCAGACTCGTGAATGCTCCTGAGAATTAGGCTTGTGACAAGCACCCACCCACCCCTTCCACCTACTCTCTGGTTTAAACCAGGTGCATGCTGACAGGAAGGAAGATTCCAGGGCATCCCGCTCCCAGTCACTCAGCGTTTCTAAGTGGGCATTACATCTGTCAGTTCAGAATCCTAATCACCTTGCTCCTCAGACAGATAATTAGTGACAAGGAGGCCCATTGAATCCTGTGGCACATTTTCTTTGGTGGGCTGGGGAAGGACAGGGTGTCTGGTTGGAGCGAAGTTTCCCACCCCGTCCCCCCTTGGCAGGTGCTGGACTGAGGGAGGCCTGCAGCTCAGCTGTGCCTGTGGAATGACTCCTTCCCGGGCCCGTAGGAGAACCAGGGGGCCTCGGCTGCGAGACTCAGGGTTCAGAAGAGGGAGATGGGGGGGCACTGGGAAATGGGAGCCAGCACAGGGGAGGCGATGTCCACCTACAGCCTAAATTCCTTTCAGGTGTACTCTGTTTGCTAGGCCTGAAATCTCCCCCTGTAGAGATTGCTTTGCAAGGCAGCACAGCAGGGTAGGGATTGGGGGACATGCTACACACAAGCCACCAGGGCCCCAGCTCCCTTCTGACATTTACCAGCCTGGGAAGTGGGTTCCTGACCCCCACCTGGGAGGAGGGAACGAGTGAGAAGCAGCGGTTAAGGGGTTCCTGCCACACAGCCTCCCACCCCCACCCCGCCCCCAGAAGCTTCATCTGCATGGTCTCTGAGGATGTTTCAGAAAAGGAAACTGAGTCAGGGTGAGGCTTTGATCCAGGGCTGCTTCTGCTGCGTTGGGCCCTCTCCAAAAGGCCGCTATGGCTTGAGCCGGGGATGAGCTGGCCTGTTTGTGGGTTTGGGGTCACCCACGGACGCAGTGAGTCTCCCTGGCCATCCCCACCACAGGCCTAGAAGGCTGGCACCTGGGCTGCAGCTCGGGGCCGAGCATCCTCTGAGCCTGGCTGGGAAGTCGGCAACCTGGTTCCTCTCCTTCCGCTCTCACAGTGAGTCCCTGTGGCCAATCGAGGCCAGAAACGCAGCCATCGCCAATCACTGCTTCACCTGCGCCATCAACCGGGTAGGCGAGGTAAGTGCCCGAGGCCTGGCCTCCAGGGAGCCCTCCTGCAGCTGCTGCGAAACCTGCCTGCCAGCGGGGCCCAGCCTCTTCAGAGCAGCAAAAGCCACAAGGGAAAGAACTGCTGTTGCTGTGGCCCTGCTGGGGACACCTGGTGTTACACCTCCTCTCTGCATGCACGCACGCCCCACATGCTAGGGTCCCAGCAGGGGGCAGACTGGCTTCTGTCACTTTGAAAGAAAACACTGTCCCTCCCCTGTTTTTGTCTGTTTTGTCTTTAGCTGAAACCATTTTGAAAGGCTCTCACCTCAGTACTGCCAAGTACCCAATTTCTCTCCACCCACCCTTGACCTCACGCACCAAAGGATTCTGACTACAAACACCATGTATTTATTGCAAAACAAATCCTCTTCCTCATTCTTACGAATCAGATGTCAAACTCTAATCAGAGCATCTGATCAGTCTGAGAGAACACTAAGTCGGTCTAATTTCTGACAACGTAAAGAAACTCAGTGTTTTAATTAGCCCGCGTATCCCTGTCCCTGCTGGACACGCAGTTTCCATTAGGCTTCTGGAAGATATTGAGAGCCACGAGCAGACACCCACCCCTGCTGCCTTTGCAGACCCCAGGCTGGGCTTTATGACTCCAGCAGGCGAGCCTCAGACGCCCTCCACGGCCCTGGGAACCACTCTCTTCAATGACTTTCCCTTCTCCCAGCAGATGGCAAAATCCGGGTCTTCCCCTGGCTGGTCAGATGCCCCGCTGGCTGCCTGCTGGCCTGGGGCTGGGACTCAGCAGGGACGGTTAAGTTCAGGCTGGTCCACATCACTTTAACTCCTAACTCCCTCACCCCAGCCTGACGTTGATGAACAACCCAGCAGCGCCCCCTATAGGTGTGTCTTACCTTGGTTTTATTTCCCAGGAGTTCTTTCCGAACGAGTTCACCTCTGGGGATGGCAAGAAAGGTATGTCCCGTGACTTTCCGTGGGACTGCATATGAGGGGTGGGCCTCACTGTTTCTTCCCCATCTGCCACTTCTGGGCAGGGTCTACCCCACAGACTGTGTCTGCACAGCTGTGTCCCCATATGGATCGGCAGTCCTGGCCCTGTGACCACCTCATTCCCTGGATGAGGATGGAGTAGAGATCGGATCAGACTCCATCCCTCCCCCGGGACTGGGGTGAAGATGGACTGAGGTGTGGGGGAGCCCTTTGTGAGCGCCCTGAAATAGGGGTGCATCATCCACCCCGCAGACCTCACTCCCCCCTCCCTTTGTCCTCCTCCACACCCCTCACTCCCCAGCTGTACAAATGCCCCAGAGCCCAGCATGGCTGCCTTGGGTTCCTAGAATCCACAGCTTGTTCTGATCTGAGGGCAGGTCTCACCTCACCTCTGCTAGGAATCTGCCACTCCCCCCCCACCCCCCCCCGACAACCCGCCTCACTTCTCTGGCCTGGAATGTGGGAGGGGGGCTGCCCCCTCACCAAGGAAGTGTCTGAACTCGCTCATGGTTCCCGCCCTGGGAAGCAGAGGGGGCTGAGGGGGTCTGTCTCCCAGAAGAGCATTTCCTGAAAGGGCTCCACATCCCCCCCAACGTGAGGCCTTGGAGACCTCCTGAGTCTCTGGTCCCACTTAGCTCCCTGCAGGAAAGTGAGGCCAGCTGGGCCCTGCACTGCGCCCACATGCTCCCTACGCACCTTCAGGGTGGCTGTTACCCTGCTTTACTGGTGAGGGGACTGAGGCGTGGAGGGAGGGTAGGGTGACAGAGCTGGCACGGCTGGCGAGGGCAGAGCCACCAGCTCACCGTGCGGGGCCACCACAGGAAGCCCTGCAGAACCATGCAACTCCCTTGGGCTATGGTGGCTGATGCTGGAGCTGGAGGCCAATACCTCTACTAGGGTGACCTGTAAAAGGTTCCCGGGGCAGAGGTGAGGGCGCTGAGGGTGACATGCAGCCACTTGCTGGGCCTCCAGGCCCAAGGAGGGAGGCAGGTCCTTGGGACCTTGGCCACCACTGGGGAGGGAGGTGGGGACCCTTTGTCCTGGGAGTCTCTTGGTGCACCCATCCCCCTGCAGAGTCCACCCATGTCTGCCTGAGCTCACGGGGGCCTTGCCTTTGCTCCTTCACAGCTCACCGGGACTTCGGCTACTTTTATGGCTCAAGCTACGTGGCGGCCCCTGATGGTAGCCGCACCCCCGGGCTCTCCCGCAACCGGGATGGGCTGCTGGTCACCGAGCTCGACCTCAACCTCTGCCGGCAGGTGAATGACATCTGGGGCTTCAAGGTGGGTCCTGAGTCCCCTGCTCCTCCGTGTGGGCCCGTCCTGCCCCCAGCCCTGGGAACCGCGGCTGCTGGGGGCCTCAGGGACAGCCGCATGAGGCTACGAGTTGAGCGGAAGGCCCAGTGTCTGCCTCCTTGAAGGCCAGGGCCGGTGCTCAGGGGAGGAACCACTGGGTCAAACGATGCCCAGGCAGCAGGCCTCAATAAATTCTCTGCTCATCTGATTTAGATTCTGGGCGCTTTCAAGCAAATTAATCTCAATTTCATTTGTCCAGAGAATAGAGTGGATTGGCCTCGCTAATCCTTTTTTCCTTTCCAGGCATTTGCACTTATCACAAGGTAAACGTGCATGTCTGGCTCTGCCTGTGGCCAGGCCCCAAGTCTAGGCCTTGACAATGGAGGGAAGTGGGTCAAGCGGAGAAATGGGATCCAGGCCTGGCTCTGCCACTGCTTTGCAAGCCCCTTCTGCTCCCGGCCTTAGTACTCCCATTTGTAAAACAAGAGGCTGAACTCGAAGGCCCCAGGTGGCCTTGGAGACCAATACCCTGTGACACCACGGAGTGTAAGTGCCCACCTCCCGGGATAGGGTGCTTGCAGCCTGGGAACCCCCCAAAATACGGCATCTCATCAAGGACACAGATGGAGTTTGCTGTGTTAGTGTCTAGCAGTATTTCCACCAACTCTGCACCCACTTATAAGAAAATCATCAGATGTAGAGAACAAACGTATGCACACCAAGGTGGGAAAGCGGCAGGGGGTGGGCGGGGGCGGGGGTGGGATGAATTGGGAGATTGGGATTGACATATATACACTAATAGGTATAAAATAGATAACTAATAAGAACATACTGTATAAAAAAAATTAAATTTAAAAAAAAAAAGAAAGAAAATCATACACACAAATGAACATCTCATTGTCAGGACGGAATGACTTTGCCCAGCATATCTGGGAGGGACCAGGACTTCGGATCCAGCCAGACAAGGGCTTCAGGCCTGACTCCCCTGTTTATGTGAGGGTGGGTCCTTGGGCACGTTTCCTGAGTCCCAGATTCTCACTGGACAGAGAAGGCACTTCCCACATGAAAGTCTCCTGGCCTATCTCTCCTCCTCCAGAAGTTTAGATTAATGCAGGATTCCACACAAATTAGAAGTTGGAACCAATAAACAGAATGGTTTCTCGTTTGTAACTTTTTGAAAGCGGAAGGCTTCCCAAGCTATGGTGATGGGCATGAGTTCCCGTCGAGGCTTTGGAAAGGAGGGAGGGAGGGAATGCTGGGGTGTGAGCACCCTGGGTGGGCTTTCCGGCCCCACCCCCAGCCTCTCCCAGCCTCTCTGTGTCCACGATGAGATGCCATGTGGAATGGATGGGCCTCCAGAGCCAGGGGACCAGGGTGCGAATCTCGGCAACTCCACTCCTGGCTCGTGACCGGGAGCAGGTCAAGCCCTCCTCCCTCCTGCCTTGGAGCCACCACACCTTCTGGCGGAAGATCACAGAGGTCTTTCAGCAGGAGGGGCTAGGGGGTGTGAGTCATCACCGGCACCCGTGATCTTCGCCACAGCCCCAGAATCGTTGCCAAAAGGTTACATGGGGGTTGTGCCTCTATATTATACTCTGAGACCGTCCTGTCAACCAGCCTTCCTAAAGGATTTCTGTCCCATGGCTGCCCTCCAGTGGCAGCAGGTGGTGGCGAGCAAATGAGGGCGTTTATGAAACGGGAACCTCTAAAGTCTGTGTTTCACTTTCAGATGACAGGCAGATACGAGATGTATGCACGGGAGCTTGCCGAAGCTGTCCAACCCAGCTACAGCCCCAAGATTGTGAAAGAGTAGCAGCCTTCAGCCGCTGCCCGCCAAGGAGGGCACCTCTGCCCACAGCAGATCAGCCAGGGCTCCAGGCTCTAGTGTCCAAATTCTCCCTGCTTGATGCCCTGATAGCACTGCTGCCCAGATTGGTTTTAAAGTGCCTGGGTGGGGAGGGTCGAATGAGTACCAGGTTTCCTTCTGTGGTGATGAAAATGTTTGGGGACTGGATAGAGGTGATGACTATACAACATTGTGAATGTACCAAATCCACTGAATTGTTCACTTTGAAATGATTAAACTTTGTTAAGTGAATTTTAGAAATTGAATTAAAGACAATCCCAGGGACTTCCATGGTGGTCCTGTGGCTATGACTCCCAATGCAGGGGGCCCGGGTTCAATCCCTGGTCAGGGAACTAGATCCCACATGCATGCTGCAACCAAGAGGCCCGCGTGCCGCAACTAAAACGATCCCGTGTGCCACAACGAAGACCTGGCACAGCCAAAATAAATAAATAAATAAATAAATATTTAAAAAAATAAATAAAGACATTCCCAGGCACCCATTGTGCAAGCTGGTTTGAAGTTACACAGGTGGGAGGCCCCAGTCCTGAGTTTCTCCGCTTCTCCGTTTAGACTGGCAGCAATTCGAGGGTCAGCGTGGGAGTGTATGCGCTAGAGGGAGGTGAGGCTGACCAGAGTCACTGAGGCACCTGGTGGCTGCGGGCAGGGGGAAAGTCATTGGAAGAGTCATCTTGGCTATAGTCTCCACTTATTCAATCAGACGCTAATCTGGGTGTTGCTGTGAAGGTATTTAGTCAATGTGATTAAAGCCCATAGCTAGTTAACCAAGCAAGTGAGATTATCCTAGATAATCTGGGTAGGCCTGATTTAATCCGTCAAAAGGCCCCGAGAGCAGGGCTGAGGTTCCCGGATGAGGGCTGAGGTTCCCGGATGAGGAAGGGATTCACGTGTGTACAGCAGCCTCAGCCCAGGCCCGAGCATTCCAGTCTGCCCTTCCTGACAGCCTGCTCTCCAGATTTCAGGCTTGTCCATCCAGACCCCACAGTCACTGAAATCAATTCCTTAATATGTATCCTACCATTTCTGCTGCTTTTTTTTTTTTTGGCCATGCCTCACTGCTTGCAGGATCTTAGTTCCCTGACCAGGGACTGAACCCGCGCCCTCGGCAGTGAAAGCTCAGAGTCCTAACCACTGGACCACCAGGGAATTCCCCTGTTTCTCTTTCTTTGGTGGACCCTGACTGATGTAGGTTCTGGTATTGGAACTGTTTCTAGAGGAACAGAATCTCAAGGATGAGTCTTCTGTGTTGGTTCTAGGATTCCTGGAATTCTTCTCTAATTCGATTGGATTTAAAGGCACTGATGAGCTGTGAGCTGGACCTGGGCAATTGGAGGCTCTTACCCTCTTCCGTGTCCTTGGAATGTCCATTCTGCCCACTGTTCCTACATTAGGAGCGACATTGGTGATGCAGCCTTGAGAGAGTGGTGTGTTATTGAGGCCATCTGGACTGTATTAGTGACTGAACCCCATTAAGGCAACTGTGTAAACTCTTAAAATTCTGACAGGCAGGTGGCAGAGATCTATTCATCTTGCAGCCGCCCAAGACAAGCTTCCTATGTAAGTCCTTTTATTAAAACTGCCACCTGCCGATCTGGAGTGGCTGCTTCTTTCTTTGGTCTCTTCTTGCCCTCCGAGAGCAGGGGCCAGTTTTAAATTTCACCCGGGGAACTCCTGAGGTTGCGAACCAACATAATTGTACGCCAACAAATTGGATACCCTAGATGAAATGGACAAATACCTAGAAATACAAAACCTATCAAGTCTGAGTCACAGGGGCTTCCCTGGTGGCGCAGTTGTTAAGAATCCGCCTGCCAATGCAGGGGAAATGGGTTCGAGCCCTGATCAGGGGAGATCCCACGTGCCGTGGAGCAACTAAGGTGTGTCACAACTACTGAGACTGCGTGCCACAAGTACTGAAACCCACACGCCTAGAGCCCGTGCTCCGCAACAAGAGAATCCACCGCAATGAGAAGCCCGCACACCCCCGCTCACTGCAACTAGAGAAAGCCCACGCACAGCAATGAAGACCCAATGCAGCCAAAAATAAATAAATAAAATAAATTTATTAAAAAAAGACTGAGTCACAGAGAAATAGAAAATCTGAATAGACCTATAACTAGTAAGGAGACTGAAGGAGTAATCAAAACGCTCCCCCCAAAAAGAAAAGCCTGGGACCTGATGGTTTCACTGACGAATTCTACCAAACAGTCAAAGAAGAACTAACACCAATTCTTCTCACATTTTTCCAAAAAACTGAAGAGGAGGGAGCACTTCTTAACTCATTCTGTAAGGCCAACATTACCCTGACACCCAAGCCAGACAAAGATGCTACAAGAAAACAAAACTACAGACCAATATCCCTTTGAATATTGATGCAAATACCCTCAACAAAATACTAGCAAACTGAAATCAGCAGCATGTTAAAAGGATTATACACCATGACCAAGTGGGATTCATTCCCAGAATGTGAGGATGATCCAAAATACAAAAATCAATGTAATATGCCACATTAAAATCTCAGATGATCAACTTAATTGATGTAGAAAAAGCATTTCACAAAATTGAAAACCCTTTCATGATTTAAAAAAACACTCAACATAACTCGGAACAGAAGTAAACTACATAACAGAGACCATATATGAAAAACCCACAGTTAACATCATGCATAGTTAATGGTGAAAGACTCAATGCCCACTTTTTGCACTTCTATTCAACATAGTGTTGGAAGTTATAGCCAGAGCAATTAAATAAATAAATAATCATATCCCAATTTGAAAGAAGTAAAATCATCTGTTTGTAGATGACATCCTGTATATAGAAAACCCTAAAGATTTCATACCAAAAAAGTATTAGAACTAATAAATGAATTTAGCAAAGCAACAAGACACAAAAGCAACACACAAAAATCCGTTGTATTTCTATACACTAAACAATTTGAAAAGGAAATTAAGAAAACAATTCCACTTAGAATAGCATCAAAAAGAAATACTTAGGAATTAACCAAGGAGGTGAAAGACTTCTACAATGAAAACTACAGGGAATTCCCTGGTAGTCCAGTGGTTAGGACTCGGGGCTTTCACTGCCGAAGGCGCAGGTTCAATCCCTGGTTGGGTAACTGAGATCCCACAAGCCATGCAATGCGGCCAAAAAAAAAAAAATTAGTAGTATTTACCTAATAGATTTGTTATGAGGATGTAAAGCACTCAGAATAGTCTGGCACTTTGTAAGAGCTCAATAAATGCTAGTTATTATTTTTTTTAAAAAATCCAAAAAACCAACAACACCCATTAAATGATTGTGCTGGGAAGTCCTTCCTGGTCACACGCCTCAGTCCACGATGAGTCATGGGCCCTGGAATGCAGATGTCTGCATGGTGCAGGCTGAGGGCTGGGCTTCTGCTCTTGTTTCTCCTGTCCCCAGCTCCAGGTGCACAGCAGGCCCCTGGGGAAATTCTGTAGAGCAAAGGAAGGCACGCTGGTTCAGCTGGGACCCTGGGCAGAGGATCTCATGGCTGGGGACTGTGGTATTCAAAAGAGAAATCGGCTTTTTTCTTCTGATTGTAGTGAGCAAATATTTTATAGAAAATTTAGAAGATAAGGGAAAATACAGAGAAGGGAGAAAAAAATCATCTCTAGTCCTCCAACCCAGAGATAGATCATAGCTAACATTTTGGCATATTTCTTTTCAGTCCTATTTTATGGACTATGCCTATTTTAACATAATTGGGATCATAATGTCCATATAATTTTGTGGTGTTCCCTTCTGTTTCTCAATGTAATATGAACATTTTCCTTCACCATAAAAAAAAAAAAATTGTTTTTAAACACTTTACCAGCTGCATAGTGTTCGACATGTAGATGGCCCCCTATTTATCTAATTATTCCCCTACATTAGACATTAAGGTATGTATGTATGTACTTATTCATTGCTGTTACAAATGATGCTGGTATGAATACTTTAATGGCTAAATTAGTCTTATTTCTTTTTTTTTTTTTTAAAGGAAATCACCACATCAATTTTAAATTTATTTATTTATTTATTTATGGCTGTGTTGGGTCTTCGCTTCTGTGCGAGGGCTTCCTCTAGTTGCGGCGAGCGGGGGCCGCTCTTCATCGCGGTGCGCGGGTCTCTCACTATCGAGGCCTCTCTTGTTGCGGAGCACAGGCTCCAGACGCGCAGGCTCAGTAATTGTGGCTCACGGGCCCAGTTGCTCCGCGGCATGTGGGATCTTCCCAGACCAGGGCTCGAACCCGTGTCCCCTGCATTGGCAGGCAGATTCTCAACCACTGCGCCACCAGGGAAGCCCTTTTAGTCTTATTTCTATTGTTTTCTTTAGGGTAGGTCCCAAGAAATGGAATTCACTGTGTTGAAAAGCATGAACGTCTTGTCGAGAACTGGGAAGAATCTGAGATCTTACCCTATGTGCAAGCTGATGAGTTAGCTGACCTCAGTTTCATGGATGCTCAGCAAAAGACACAACACTCCTGGATCAGAGACAAAGGACTTCGTTACAACAATAGCAGCAGCCAGAGTACCAGCATTTTCTTGCAGGAGTTCCCTGAGCCCCAATTCCCACAAGACAACACAAAGAGGGCCAAGTGACTCCTACACACACAGTGAGTTGCATTAAGGAGAGAAAGGGAAAAAGAGAGATGAGAGCTTAGAGAATTTGACTCTTTTATATCGGATGGTAAAGTATGTCTGCTCCTTGTTCTAAAGACAGACGCTGCCCCTCTCTACCAAGGTCGCAAGAACACCTATGCTTTGCTCTGGAGGGAGACCTATCTCTATCTTACAAGGCTGTTGGCTCTGCAGACATCCTTGAAAAATAGTCTGGGACAAAGGCATTCATGGTTTTAGCTCGCAAGTCAGGCAGAAACTCGAGAAATGTGAGAGACCCACAACGATAACTTCCAAAAATAACCACCCCTCATTTCTACACCATCTTGACTTCTGGCAACTTCCCCATGAGTGTACCACGCCAACAGTTGCTCTCGTTAATCTGATCAACAGAAGCTGGACTAAATCAATTCAGTTTGTCTCTCGGCATTTAATTAATTTCATCCACAGCGCTTCAAGGAGCAGAATGAGTCCCACCTGCAGTATTAACCTCAATCCCACCTCCCCCACCCGCCCCCCACCCGTGGGTCCTCGACCCAACAGGCTGGACAAATCCCATAAACCATCAAGGTCTATCTTAGAAAAAGTCAAATGGCTTTCTCAAATACTGACCTCTCCACTTAGCCTAGGTCATTAATCCAAGAATGGCAGGTTATATTAGGTATTGCCCAGTCGACGCTTTGGCCCACAAGGAAGAAGTCTAGGCAAGTTTATCATTCGTACCCACTCTGGCCAGTAAGTTGACACTGACCTGAATGACTTCCAGGGCCAAGGTGGTACCACTGGTCACTTCAGCTACTGTCAGGGACATCACTGTTTCTAATCAATGACTACCATCCCAGGGATAACTACCCACAGAGTCCACCTAAATAATGGGTCAGTTATTGGTCCAGGAAGCTCCCCAGGGTAACTCAGGATAGCCTCATTTCAGTGAGGTCTCCACAGTTGTCTGTGGGCTACCCAACCTACTGGTGGTATTTGTTTAAACACTTGAAGGGGGAATTCCCTGGCGGTCCAGTGGTTAGGAGTCTGCACTCTCAATGCTGAGGGCCCAGGTTCGATCCCTGATCAGGGAACTAAGATCCTGCAAGCTACGGCACGGTCAAAAAAAAAACCAAAACAAAACAAAATAAATAAACACTTGAAGGTCTGTTACAACCACCACAAAGATGCAAGACACTGTTCAGGGAGGTTGGTGAGTTCATGCATGGCGTCCACACAAGTACAGTCATCAGGGCACACATGGTGCCCCTAGAAAGAAAGTGTTATTTACAAGTGTTGGGGTCCCCCAAGAGGGACCGCCATCCATCAAGACAGAGGTTGATAATGCCTCTAGTGTGGCCTCCGGGCCAGCTGGTAGGCCTTTGGGTTCCCAGGTGAGTTTGAATAATTGAGTCTGATCCTCCTATTTGGAAGGACTGCCTGAGGGCAGTCATCCAATCTATTCTGTTTGCCCATGCCGCCAGCTGGGTGGCATTCTTCTTCCCCACAGGGTGACTGAGTGAGTTCTATGGGAATGGGGGTTGGGAAGGCATCTGGTGGTACTGCAGGAATTTTTCCTGGAAGATACAGGAGCCAACCACATCTCCTGCATTTCCAATAGACTTCTGGTGAGGTTAACAGGAATCACACTGTAGTCAAAGCCATCTGGTCAGGAAGAGGGCAAACCCTGTTACATTTAAGGTGCTTGCAGAAGTTTGGGAGAACTGCACCAGGGCATTTTTTGGGAAGGCTCCAGAGGCAATTATGAAAGGCAAAGATCATTCGTGATTAATGCCTCTCCCTACCTATCTCCTGGGATCTAAGGTGTTTCCTACCTAGGGGCCAGAGTTGCTGCTCCCCCTCCAAAATCAGCGTAGCTAAACTCCAGTAGCTAAAATGTCACCTGTTAATTTTTTTCCCCCATTTTCTCCTTCTCAGACCCAAGCCTTTTGTTTGGAAGGGTCAGGTGCAAGAAGAAAAGGGCATTTTTATAAAATGCAGAGAGACCCAATATATTCCCCACTTTGTCCCACATGGGCTGCCGTAGGGGTTCTCCTCGAGCAATGTCCTCACCCAAGTGGTTGCAGCCCTTGTGATCTAAGACCGTGCCAGTCCGTCAAGAGAATCAAAGTGGCTGAACCAGAATCAAGTTTGAATCCCTAGGCCCCCTTTTGGCTTGGCTTTCACCTAGAAAATGTGCCAACCAGGCCGTCCCAGAGCTGCTCTCAGGGGAAATAAAGAAGCAAGGTGTCCAGGAATAGTCAAGTCTGAATCCCCAAATTTTGAAATAGGTCCTTATGACCTTCTTACCACTTTCATCCAGATGTCCCCAGGAAGTGGCTTTTCTAGGTACAGGTGCATTCAATGACCAAAATGCTTTACAGAAGTGTGTGGACCAGGAGGCAGTGAGGGAAGTAGAGCCAGAAACCTTTTTGTGTTGATTTTTGAGGAGGCATTCCAGTGTTGAATGATTCCAGATGCCTGTGGATGGATGGCAGGGAGTGTGGAGGGTCCACTGAATATCTTGACTTCTGCTCATTGTTGATTAGCTTTTGTGATGAAAGGTACACCTTGTCAGACTGCAAATGGCCCCAAAAGCCAAAAAACACCACACAGATTAGTTTCAAGGGCCACAACGGTGTGCCCAGAGTTGGCTGATTGGAATGGAACAGCAACTCCATAACCCTAGAAAGTGTCAACCGTGATGAGTCACCATGAATAGCCCCGAGAGCAGGTGGGAGGTATGATGGAGTCGGAGGTGTGCCTCCCGGAGCCACACCCTGGGCAAGGTGACCTCCTTCCCTGCAAGAGAAATGGGCCAGCCCTTGGCAGGAATCACAACTCTGGCATGCAGTGGTAGCCTCTGCATCAGAAACCACTTTTCCTTTGCTCCAGGTCCAAGGTGGTGGGTGTGTTGTCATACCCAGCCCAGTGATGAATCCAGGTGGCAATCAGGTGGCACAGGGGTGCAATCACCAGCCTTATCCCAGTTGGTCGCATCAGAGAACAGACCTGGGCATCCACATGAGTGATCTAGACAGTTTGAAGTTTGCGGGGTGGCAGACCCAGCAACAGCCCAAGAGCCAGTAAAAACACATCGGGGTTTACCAAGTGGAGGATTGGCCTAGTGCATGAGAACGGCCTGGGATTCTCGCTACTGAGCAGAGGACTCACACCCATTTCTGGTTCTGGGCCGTGCTGCTGAGGGTAAACAGAAGAGCAGCCAGTGGACACCACTGGATTTCAGCTTAGTTGACCCATTGGTGAATAAGACCCAGGCCTTTGGGGGAACTTGAGGTCTCCATAGAGCCAGTGGCTTTGCTTTGGTAGAAGGAGTTGGGGATGTAAGTTCCCCCTGGAGGATCAGCTGCCAGTTTTTTCAGGTAAAGCTGAGGTGTCCCTCAGGCCAGGGCAAATCCATGATGTGGGTCCCTGGATACTGCAGCTGGGGCAGGTTGGACGGAGGTGAGTCAGAGGAGAGCAGGATCTGTGCTCCTCCAGAGCGTTGGGGCCACACGCCAGGCTCCCTACCTGGAGACAGGCCCCCCGGGGCCAGTGCAGCCCAGCTCTGGCTCCAGAACTCAGAGTTCACTTCCTGGCTCTGCTGGCATGGCTCACTCCTGCAGGGCCACTGGGTTGCTTCTGACCGTGACCTGGGCCAAGGGTTGGGAAAGCAGCAATGATGGGTTTGGGTCAAGCTCTGTCTATAACCCTTTGAACAATGACCTCGGGCCAGTCGCTCCCCTCTCTGGGCTGCAGTCTCCCCACTAGACTAGACCAGTGGTTACCCAAGGATGGGCATGTTTCACAGAATACCAGTGTTCCACAGAAACAAGCTCTGTGGCAAAGCAGTTTGGGGAAACCCTAAATGAATGGGGTGCCCCTGCCGCAGGATTATAGAGTCTTTTCTGCACATCCTAAATCTCTGGGCGGGGGCTGCTGCATGCAGTGTTTGCCAAGCTGATCTGACCAGGGCACCCCGTCATATAGAACTTCTCACCATTAGTATTCTGAAGGGCGTGGCTCAGGACACGCTAGAGAGGATGGTCTCCGGAACGTTCCTAGCTCTGGTCTATGGGACCTCTAGTGATCCTTGCCTCCTGGTGTTCACGCTTGCTCTCACGCTCTCGTGCTCTTGCTCTCTCCCTCCCTCCTTCCCTCCCTCTCTCTTATTACCTCCTGTCATGTCATGAGGACGCCCAGGCAGCCTGTGACCAGCACCCCTATGAGTGAGCTTGGAAGAAGATGCTTCAGCCCCAGTCCAGCCCTGAGGCAATTGCAACCCTGCCCAACAGCTTGAGAGACCCTCATGTAACCCCATGAGCGACCCTGGGCAAAAGGCGCCAGCTTACCTGCACCCAAACCTCTGCTTTGGTCTGGCCCCTTGGCTCCCAGTGGGGCCCTTCCCAGGAGTCCTCAGCCTGTCCCCTTGCTATGCCCCCCCACCACATGCTCTGGGCAGCGTATCCCACCCAGGACTCACCATGCCCCGCCCCCCGCCTTTGGTCCCTCCTGCTTCAATGCCTCCCTCATTCTGTCATTTTCCTCGCATAATTGTATTCAGGGGCCACTCAGAGGCCCCAAACCAATCTCTTCCATGCCTGTCCCGACCCATGATATGTCCATTCAGGATGGGCTCCTTCCCCCCGGGGTGGGCAAGGGGCTCATGCTCAAGTGCAGAGGGGTGCGCTCCCTGCCAGGGCTCACATGCTATTGGCTACACTCATAGGACACCTGCCCTGCTGCCTGGCACACTAGCTGGGCACACTGACCTCAGGTGGTCAGCTCCCTGACTGAAGCTGTGTCCAAAGGGCTGTTCTCCAGTTTAGAGACCTCTGTCTCCACAATGTGGGGCTTGGGGAGGGGCCGAGCAGCAGTCAGCCAGCATGAGAGCACTGGCCGGAGACCAGGACCTACAGGCTCCGGCTCCATCAGCTCTCTGTAGGACCTGGGGCAGGTCTGAGGATGCCAGATAAGGCAGGATTTCCAAACACTTCCTTTTTCTGTAGATTCTTTTTTTTAACTTTATTTATTTGTTTGTTTGTTTGTTTATGGCTGCGTTGGGTCTTCGTTACTGCACGCAGGCTTTCTCTAGTTGCGGCGAGCGAGGGCTACTCTTTCTTGCGGTGCACGGGCTTCTCATTGCAGTGGCTTCTCTTGTTGAGGAGCACGGGCTCTAGGCACGCGGGCTCAGTAGTTGTGGTGCACGGGCTTAGTTGCTCTGCGGCATGTGGGATCCTCCTGGACCAGGGATCGAACCCGTGTCCCCTGCATTGGCAGGCGGATTCTTAACCACTGTGCCACCAGGGAAGTCCTTTTCTGTAGATTCTTATCAAGCAAAATGCCAGGAGTGCAGTAGCCAGCAGATAAGGGTTCAGGGTGCAGGGAGGGCTGTAGTCCTGCCCTCTGCACCCCCCATGCCCTCCTGTGAGCCCCACTGTCCCCCCACTCCTCACCCGCCCTCCCAGGTCCTCCTCCTGCCCACAGCTATGCATCATCCAGGCCCTCTCCAAGAACCATGGTCAAGGTCGAGCTGAGCTCCGAGGCTCTTCCACCTCCAGCACCGCTTGCCTGTGCCTCCACAGGCACTGGAAGGGATGCAAGCCTGAGAAGCAGGAAGCTATTCCAGTCCCAGCTAAACCCGCTGTGGCAGGTCGAGGGCTCGGGTTCCCGTGCACTGATGCTGAGAACCCGAGAAGACAAGAACCACTCATTTCGCAGTGAGGATGTTTACTGAGAATGGCTCATTACAAACAAAATATATGTATAAAATCTCTGTAATGTAAAAGATCCCTTTTGTCCCCAGGTGGCTGGAGTGAACATAGCCAACTGTCCAGCGTGGCACCCTGTGTGTGGCCAGGGGGTTGTGGTGCCACGTGCTGTAGGCAGAGTTCCTGCTGTCTGGGCTCTGTCTCCAGCCCCATTTTCATGATTTGTGCAGGAACACGACACAATGTTTGCGTCCTGCCTCCATGACCCTCCCCAGGAAGGTGGCACCATCCCAGGGGCAGGCGGCTCTTGTGAATCTTCCACACAGGTGACCTCTAACCTGCACTTGCCCTGAGAAGCCCTCCTCCAAGCCCAGGGATTGAGTGTCTCTGAGGGACAGAGGTGCCGTGACCGCTCTTTGTGGAGGCTGCTCCCCGTGCCAGCCTCACTCACAGGCAGCCATCCTGAAAGCTCCACTTCCTCTGTTTCCCTTGACACATCTGTCCTCACCAGTGTTACCCGGACCCCTGCTGAGGACACCCAAACCCAAAGCCACCATGTGTGGTACTCCTGGGCGTGGGACAGCGCTCCCTGGGATCTTGGGCCACCCAGCATTAAGGCAGTGGACACGAGGCCAGTCTGCAGGCAACACTAGTCTCTGAAACCCAGGGTGGCTGCCCAGCCAACGCCTCCCTCTTGGTCAAGGCCGTCTGGTGTTGAGGAACAATGTGGTTAGGTGGTCTGACAGCCCTTGTCAGCAAAGCCCACCCCTGCCCCTCAGAGCAGCCACGGCTCCCTGGGGGCAGACGCAGAGCATGGCCATGGTCTGCAGTCTGAGGGAGGGGTAGCAGCTGCCCTACATCATACCTTGGGCACCGGAAGACTGAGATGCAGGGTGCTGCAGCGGTGTGGCTGTTGGAGCATCCCTACCCCACGAGCCAGAGGCAACCCGAGGCGTGGGTGTCCCCAGCCCCTTTGGGAACGATCCATTGTCCTTATTTTTCAGGTGCAGACCCAGGTTCAAGACCCAGCTCCACCACTCTCCTGGGCCAGATTCTGTCCGTATAGTGAGAGGCCCCTTTGAAAGAGAACTTGGGCTGGCTTACCTGCCCCGTGAAGAGAGGTGTCAGTGGTTCCAAAGTACCTACAATCTCACTATTATTGTCTTGAGGTTGAGCCTCACCCCCATAAAGTGAAAACTTAAATCTCAAAAACACCACCCTCCCCCTCTCAAAAAAAAAAAAAAAAGAAAAACAGCTCTAGTCCATGCTGTGGTGCCGTGCTGTGTGATCCTGGGTAGGCAACACCCC
The DNA here is from genome assembly GCF_949987535.1 of Balaenoptera acutorostrata. Classification (NCBI taxonomy): domain Eukaryota; kingdom Metazoa; phylum Chordata; class Mammalia; order Artiodactyla; family Balaenopteridae; genus Balaenoptera; species Balaenoptera acutorostrata. Next base: position 67,544,716 of record NC_080076.1, on the reverse strand, counting down.
TCCTGTCAGACAGAAGAGACCCAAAGTTCTGTGCAAAAGGTCCTGATGTGAACACCAGGGTGGGTGGTGGAGGGTCACAGTCCCCCCCCCATCCCCAGCCACTGATCAGCCACGCAGGCCCAGGGCCCCAGCAACCAACCCTGTGAAACTTGGGGCTCCCCGCCCTCAGATGCAAGCCCCACTGCCTGCCTAGTCAGGAAGCCTCGTGGGTGTGAGCATCTTTGGGGCCCAGGCAGCTATTCCTGGCCCTCGGGGTCAGGCATTGTGAGCACTGCTGGCCAGCAGGAGCCAGGGTCCCACCTGCAGCCCAGGTTTCCACCCCAAGAAGCTGGAGTACCTGGAGGGCTGTAGGGGCCTCAGAGTCCTTTCTGCCTGAGGTCCAGCCCTCCCTAGGGGCCAGAAGCCTTGCAATCAGCTGCAGGAACTGGTCCCACTGGAAGGTGGGAGGGGGCAGCAGCATCCACCAAAGGGCCCAGGGGGATCTGCAGTACTTCCAGGTCCCTGCAAGGCTGGAGCAGTCCCAGCCCCCAGGGCCCAGGCCGGCTACACAGTCTCCAAACAAACAGACAAGCAACATCTCTCTTCAGGTCTCAGTCACCAGGTCTGCGGGGAGATGGGCTCAGGCTTCTCCCTCTGCCCTGGGTCTGGCTCACAGGCAACAAGGGCGCCTGTAGGGGTGGATGTCCCCTGAGCACAGCTGGAGTCAGCCTTGGGGTCCTGGGGGAGGATCCACTCAGATGCTCCGGGGAAGACCCAGCAACCAGCAGGAGTGCAGGGTAAGTGGCATGACGGCTCAGCGCTGGTGGATTAAGCAGGTGGGACTCAGCCTCCTAGAACTCCCTGGGGTTTGGTCACATGAGCCGGAGCCACAGTTCCACATCTGAGCCCTGGCAGCCCCAGGCCTGGGCCAGGGCCTCCTGAGTGGGCCCAGCTGGGGCAGGGCAGGGTGGAGTCCAGGGGCCTGGGCACACCAGGCTCCTGCTGTCAGCTGTCCAAGTAGACAAAGAGGATGTCCTCATCCGTGCCGTAGCTGGTTCTGGCCTCCTCGAAGTTACTGATGCTGGTGCTGCACATTCCTGCTGGGGCAGGAGGGGCAGGAGGGGCAGAGCAGGGTCAGCAGGTGAGGCGAGCACCTTCCTGACTAGCGCCCAGGGAAGCCACATCCCACATGCCTGGCTGCCCCTCACTGCTCAGGAAGCCCTCCTTGCCTACTGCAGCCTTTGTGAGCTTGTTCTCTGACCTTTCCCCAGTTCAGCAGATGGAGAAAGTGAGGCCCAGAGAGGGGAAGAAACACGCGCGAGGTTGCACGGGACAAGTCTGTGTGAGTCAGGGTGGTCCTTCCCCATCCCCAGGGCCATGGGAGCCCTGGTGGGTTCTGGAGCCAGGGCTGGGGCCAGGGCTGGGCAGACTTTCCTTTCTGACAAGTGTGCTGGCTGTCCTCGGAGAGCTGGCCTGGGGGAGATGGAAACTGCGGCCCGTGCAGCTGAGACAGCGGGGTGGGCCCCGGGAGGTGGCAGGGGGCTGGCACTGTGGGAGGGAGAGAGGGCTGGCCTGTGATGACGGGGGTGTGGAGGCTGGCACAGCCCCAAGTTGTGGCTGGTTTCCTGCATGGCCAGAGGGGTGGCAAGGATGAGGGAGTCCAGGGGGAGCAGGGGCTCTGGGGAGAAGGCACTGAGGTAGGTCTTGGCCACACCAGGTTGAATGGGAGGAGTCATGGGGGCCAGGGGCCGCCCTGCCCACTGTTCCCACCTGCCACACTTACGGTCGGCATAGGCCGGGTTGTTGTAGAAGATGCAGCCAGTGGCCCGGTTGTAGCCGCGCAGCACGATGAAATGGCCCTGGTAGTCGGGGGTGCGGCAAAAGCAGCGGTGGCCACTGGGGGCAAAGCAGCAGTACTTGACAGGGCTGGAGCAGAGGTCGCAGTGCAGCACCCCTGAGTTCACCAGCACGATGGCCACGTGGCCCTGTGCCAGGTGGGCCTGGATGTCCTGCACGCTCACTGTGCTGTGGGCAGGAGGAGGGTCAGCTGGCACCGCTGGGCCCCATTCCCCGTCTCTCAAGTGGACCCCCCCTTGGACCCCGTCCTGTCCTGTGTCACAAAGCTTGGGGACATGGCTCGTGTCTGCCCTGAGCTCCTCGCAGGTGGTAATGTCCTGCTTTGTTATGGTGGCCCAGGCTCAGATGGGGGCCAAGCATGGGACCAGGGTTGGAGGGCTCTGAGTGTGCCCAGGACAAGCTGGCCCCATCAGGTCCTTCACAGGGTGACAGTTCAGCTCCAGACAGACCCCCATCAAGGGCCACTGGAGCAGCACCCCACCTCTTGACCTGGTTAGTGAATTCTTTTGTACAAGCACCCCCCGCCTTGGTCTTTTACCCTAAATGATGCGTGATTAATGTAAACTGTTGGTTTAATTTGCTTCCCAAAATCTGAGCCAAGCACGCCTTCACCAGTTTCAAAACCAAATGCTTCTCTGAAAGGGTTATTTTTCTTTTTCTCTAAGGCTCCTCGTGGCAGAAGGGGCTGCCCAGGAAGGACTGGTCAGCAGCATGTCGAGGGGAACCCCCAGTTCAGCCAGCTGCTCCAGACTCTTAGGCACGGCCCCCCTCCAATGCCCCCAGAAGGAAGCAAGTCCAAGTAAGACCCAGAGGGTTCGAGAAGGGCTGCAAGGGTCCTCTATGCCTGGGGCCCCACTATCTTCACGGGGGGACGCTCACCCACTCTGGGCCCTCCGTCCTTACAAGCTCCTCAGGAGTACACATTAGCACCTCATGGCCTGGCCCAACTCCAGCCACGCTGAGTCACAGGACCATCTGGTCTGTTGCCTTGGCCCAGGGAAACATGCCATTTTTCCATTTGGTCTTTGAAATGAAACAGCTGGCTGAGTTGCCAATGGTATGTACTAGAGTGGGATTTCAGCTACCGGGAAAAGCAGGGGCTGGGCTGGAAGGAAAAGAGCAGACTCCATGGGACCCCGGGGGTGCAAGTCCCAGGTTCGAGTCACAGCACGGCTGAGTTGTTGGGGTGGCCGTGGTGGCTCACACTGTTTTTCCCATCAGTTTCCTCACCTGGAGGACGGGGACAGCCCCAGCTCTCCACTCAACAAGGCAACACCTGTCAAGTGCCACTAAGCACACATCAGCTGCCTCTCCCTCCAACATGTGCTCACGGGACCCAAGGATGTGTGGAGACATTTTCCCTGTTTCCCAGTGGGCTTTCGTGTGCCTAGGTTACGTTACAATGAAAACAGAAATCTGGGGGGAATGGGAGACCCAAGAGAGGTCTTGGGGGCCCAGCCCAGGTCTGAGCCAGCAGGCCTGGGCGCAGTGCCTACAGGGAACCCAGGGAAAGAAATGGCTCGCATCTGGGCAAGTCGCTCGCAGGGTCTCCTGAGTCCTGCCCCCACGTGTAGATGAGAAGGGGGAGCCACGTAAGGTCAAGCAGCCCGTGTGGAGATCTGGCAGCCAGGCCTCCCTAGACAGTGTCACCCTGGGCTGTCCCTGTCACCCTCCGTCACCGTGCCAGCATGCTCCCCAGGCCGTCACCCCTTTGTTAGGGTCCCTGTGTTCTGTTCTATGCCACCATTCTGTGAGCAGCCCGAGGGCTGGCTGGAGTCTGTCTTGCTCACCTGTCCCTCCATCCCCCACTCAGGATCTACCCCAGGCCAGAGTTTTGTGTATAGTAGGTCATGTAGCCCCACTTGTCCCTATTTTATGGATGGAAAAACTAAGGCCTGGGGAGGGGGGGCAAGTCAGTCAGTGCCCAGGGCCAGCTGGGTAGGAAACCCCAGTTCTGCCTGACTCCCCAGCCTTTCCTGAGGCCTCCCCGCAACCTGCAAGTCTGTGGGTGAGCAGGTGCACAAGGAAGAGCAGGGGTGGGGTGGACTCACCACTTCTCCACCAGCACCTTGCAGGCCTTGGCTTGTGCGAACAGCTGGTTCACCCGGGTCTCCTCTGTGTCGAAGTGCTTCCTGTAGAAGGACTGAAGAGAGAAGGGCAGTTGGAGAGGCCACTGCCCTCACCCCACTTGGATGAAGTAAACAGCACCTTCTGGAGTTAGCAGAGGAGCCCAGCCTGCAGGACGACAGCACAGGCAGCATGCCTGGGCGGAAAGCTGTGTCTGTCCCGAGTGGGCAGGGCGGCTGGCCGGGAGCACAGGACCACACGGAGAATGCGGAGGATGCTCAGGAGATGGGTGGGCAGCAGGCTCAGGCTGGCCCCCGGAGGAAGGTTAGCCGCCCCTGGGCTTGTGTACCCTGATGGGCAGGAGTCTGGAGTAAATGAGCAAATGGGCTGGCTGAGGCCCCTAGATATCTAGCCACCACTCGGCTCAGCCAGTATATGTTAGCAAGGAACAATCTCTGTTTGGTGCAGGGGTCTTAAGGGGGCCAGAGCCCCTGTGGGGGAGGCAGAAAAGACCCTGCTCTTAGGCCCTTTCCTCTGCCTCACGGCCACGTTGACCAAGCCAGATCCGTGAGCCTTCTTCCCCTGGCCTAGAAGGTTCAAAGAAGAGTTAGGTTGACGGGCACTGGCCACCATGCGACAACCCTCTTGCCAGCGAGGCCGGTAGCGACTCTGCTCTGCCGAAGTTTGTAGCGTGGGCCGTGAGCCACCCTGCGGGAGGCAGGTGACACCAGCTCCAGCTGTGCAGGGTGGGAAAATGCACTGGGGTATTGGCAAGGCTATGCTGGCATTCTTTTTAAAAAGAAAAATAAAAGAAACGAAAGACAGTATATTGGTTTTTCTTCCAGAACACCAATGACCCAACTTGGAGCCAGCTGTCCCCGTGAGAAGGAAGAAAATCGGCGAATGATGGCGGAGGAGGACAGTGTGTGCTCTGAGGCCTGGCCCGGCTCATGCTGGGACACAGGGAAGGACACAGGAAGGTCACCCGGACGCTCCTCTGTGCGTCGTCAGGTGCTGTCGAAGGCAGGTGGTGGGTGTCTGTGGTGGGGGTGTCAGGAGGGACCCGGCTCGCCACCGGGGTCCTCTGAGCAGCTGGACCCAAGGTGATCTGGTCCGACAGCTCACAAGTCCTGCCCATAGCGCGTCTGCCTTGGTTCCCCGGTCTCTGCACACCACGTGCTCACCTGGGTGTCCAGGTCTGGACCACACCCTCTTCTGATCACCACACCTGGTGAAGGCCAGTGGCCGGCGCTCACCTGGTTCTTGTAGCCCTTGTCCACGCCCAGGGTCTGGGTGCAGAAGCGATGCCTCACGCCAAAGTGGCGCATCAGGTAGGCCAGGTCGATGGTCCAGATGCTCCTAGTCAGTCGCAGCTCCTGCAGGGCACTTTCGAACTCACTGTCGTCCAGCTGGCCCAGGTAGCTGTGGGCAGATGGGCTGCTGAGGTCAGGGAAGCTGGCCCGGGTCACCCTCTACCCGAGGGCCTGCCAGCCACTGTCTGAGCTCCTGTGCCCCCCGGAAGGCTCTGTCTCTTGTCATAACTCCTACGTCCTGCCCACACACCGCCAGGCACAACCCGAGGCTGCTGGGGGCACTGCGCCGGCCACGGAGTCCAGGGCCTGGATTCTGCGTCTGACCTCTCTTGCTGGCTGTGACTTTGGTCAAGTCTTGCCATCCTCTCTGGCCTCGCCGGCTTCATCTCTAGGACCATCTAAGTGCTTGGACCACATCAGTGGTTTTCTAAGTTTTAGGCACAGAATCCTTTTCTTGAACCCTATCTTGCCTGGAATTCCAGGAGGTAAAATGGGTAAGGGAGAGGCTGCCCTGGGGTTCTAGGCTGCTGCCTGAAAACTCTGACAAGGAGATGGCTATGGTCCCTCCGTGCCCCAGTGGTCAAGGTTCTTGTGATATTCACGCAGCCTCAGCTCAGCGGTCAGCTCCCTAGTGACTCAGTCTCCCAAGAGTCCAAGGCCAGGAGTGGGGAGGACACTGCATCTCAATCATGGGGTCACTCTGTGGGCCAGGCCCGGGCACCTGGGACTTCCTGGCCATTCCAGAGCCCCTGGCATTCTCAGGACGCAGACCTGGAAGGCCTGGTCCACCATTGCTTGCTTTTGCAGGTGGGATGGAGCCTGGATGGAAGCTGGGCCTCCCACAAGCCCCAACAGAGGAGAGCCACGTGGACGATGAATCCCACCCAGGTCTCTCCCTGTGTGCCCCCCCGCAAGAGCAGGTGCTGTGGACTGGGAGGGCTAAGGCCTGCCCACTCACCGCAGAACCATCCTGGAGCAGGCCAGGCCGCAGTCCCAGTGGTAGAGCTGCTGGATAATGGGCACGGGCAGCTGCACAAAGTCCCCTGCATGGAAACACACGGAGGTCACAGACCCTGGTGTAGGGCCCACCACTGCCACTCCCACCATAATCAGCTGCTGCCCAGATCCTGCAGGGGCCGTTCAGGGACCAGTCCATAGCCTTACAAAAGGCCCCTCAATCCATTCTCCTCACCACGGCAGTGATCTCCCCGAAATGCCAGTCAGAGCAGGCCAGCCCTACACAAAACCCTCCAGTGGGCTGGCTCCCATACCTCCCAGGGCAAGGCCTTCATGGCTGCTGCCCCAGCACCCTCTGCTTCCTCGCCTCCCCGCATCCTCACCAGCTAACTCCTGTCCACGGATGTCACTTCTCCATGACGACCCCTGTCGTGCCTGGCCCCCCACTCCATGCATTCCCAGCCCCAAAGGCCCCTCTCCAGAGCCCTCTCTGTGGTGGGCGCTCCGAGGAGGCAGGGACAGGGCGGCAGCCGGGAGGCACTCAGCAGATATTCATGTCTGAATTCCTGAGGCCCCTGACTCCACAGCCCCCAGGGCTACAAGGAGGGGACTGTCACGTGTCTGCATGTGGAACGCTACCCTGGGCGGAGCAGAAAGGGCCCGACCTAGGCATTCCGGCATTCCAGCCCCGGCTCTGTCACTGGCCGGCTGTGGGCTAGGCCACTGACTCCCTCATGCTGGACTGAGTCTGGCCATCTCTAAAGTAGGGACTTTGGTCTGATTCAGTTGTTCAATCAACAAATAATTCCCAAGAGCCTATAAGTGCCTGGCATGTGAACCAGAGATGGTTGTGAGTGACACAGACAGGTCCCTGCCCTGGTGGACAGCAAAAACAAGCAGCATAGGAGAAAAACAAGGGGCCAGTATAGGGGAAGCCGGGGGGTGCGCCTTAGATAGGAGAGCCAGGGGGCGCCAGGCAGGGCTGCGGCGGGCAAGCTGGCACGTGGCCTGCAGGACCTTCCTGCCCTGGGATCCTGTGAGTCTGGACAGAGCTTAGAGTCTAAAGAACTGGAAGGATTTCTCTCCGGCTGGGAGCACTCTGTTCACTTAGGACGCCCTTTCAGCCCATGTGGTTTCCCTGCCTCAGGGGTCTCCGGGGGACTCTCCTGAACCCACTACTGGTCTGTGCAGAGCTGCCCTGGCCTCCCCCGCGTGCACCAACCAGGAGGGCCGCCCATGAATCCTGGAGTCTGTCCTGGCCTTTCAACCTGCTGGTCTTGTCCGGGCAGCCTCTTGCCTGGAGTGGGTCCCAAGCTCCTACTCCCCATGTCTAAACACTCCCTGGCTCTCAAGGCCTGGCTCAGATGCTAGCACTTCTGGGGCCTTCCCTGATCCCAGGCTGGCTGTGCCCCTTCCCTAATCTGCACTCTGCCGGGCCAGAGTTCATGCTTTGGCTCACAGGAGGAGATCCTCGCATCGAGCTCATCTGTGCCCTGCTGGGCTGTCACGGATTCCCAGGAGGCAGGGACCCGTGACTGCTCCTTTGCTGCACTGTACTGTCCTCTCTCCTCCTATGCCTCACCTGCGGGGCCCTTGGAAGGCAGGATGGCACGGGTGAGTGCAGGTCACCAGCTGGCTGATGACACGGCCTCTCGGTGCCTGCTCCTTTCTCACAGACGCCAGCCCGCAGGATGCTGTGGGCACTTGGGGCAAGAATGTGTGCGAAGCCCTTCACAGGCGCTGCCGTGAGCCCTGACCTCCATCTAGCTGGGGTCTGGCACACTGAGACCAGGCAGGCTCAGGCTTTGCTCCCTCCTTCCCCAACCCCAGGAGGCTCTAAAAGGAACCCAGGCCATGACTAGAGGCCTTCTGATATTCCCCTCCACCCACTGTCATGGATTCAGCCCCCAGGGCTCCATCCTGCCTGACTTCTGCCTGTCCTCTGCCCCAATTTCTACCCCCAGCCCCTCTCCTGTTTCTGTACACAGCAGCTGGAGGGATCCCTTCCACAGTCTCCCACTGCTCTTAGAATAACGTTCTTATCTCTTACTAAGGCCTGTAGGGCCCACCCCACTCGCTTCACCTTGGCCCTCACCCCAGGACCTTTATATGTGCAGCTCTGGAACTCTCTTACCCTCAGTACTCAAGTCTTCCCCTTTTTGTCATTCAGGTCCCAGCTCAAAGTCTCCTCCCATGAGAGGTGTTTTCTGACTGTACCTTTGGGAGAAGGGGCTCTTCTTCACAGTACTTCCTTGTTTCCTTCACAGTACTTAGCAAAAGTAACAAAAACAAGAAAAATAAAATAAAGCTATCCTGTCTCCCCACTAGGCTTTAAGCTTCCTAAGGGCAGAGAATGTGCTAATCTTGTTCACTGTTATTCCCAGTGCCTAGCGTCTGATGCTTAGTAGTAACTCAAACCTTTGCTGGGAAAAAAAACGAACTTATTAAGCACCACTGTTGTGCCAGGCTCTGGGGACATTACAGGTAACTGAGACCAAGCCCTGCCCTCCAGGTGTTCACATCCTAAAGTAATCCCCCAAAGGGCTGAGTGGAGGGAGAAGCCTATGCAGTGTGCTGTCCCCTTGTGGGGGGGGGGGGTGCCTCCCTCTTCAAGAACCCCTCACTGTGGCTTTAAACTGCCTTTTTGTTTTTCTCTACATCGGCTGTTTACTCCCCAGTCTTTGCTCTTGCATATCCCTTAGTCCGAAAGGTGGTCTCCCAACCAAATGTTCTGGTCTCTTTCCCTCCCTGAGGCCCTCTATATGGAGGATTGGAGGTGGTGTGTAACTTCCCCACTGGACAGACTGGGAATTCCTCAGTGGCAGGCAGACAACCTTTGCCTCCTCCCAACCCTCAGATCACAGCAGGCACACAGACATGCTTGAATTGCGAATGGAAGGCGTTTTTTTCCAAAAAGGCCTTATCCCTCGAGATACCTAGGCCTACGTGTCACCACAATACTCCCCTTTCCCCCAGGCTTCCAGACTGTGGCCCTCTGTTCACAGCTCCCTCCTTGCTCTGTGGCCTGGGCTCTGACACTAGCTAGCTGGGCCATCTTTGGCCAGGCTTTGACTCTTCCTGTGCCTCCCCTATGCCCAGCTGTAAACGTCGCAGAGGTCGGCGGCTCTCTAGGGCCCTCGGGAACTCTGCTGCCCCTTCTCTTCTTGCCCTGATCTCTAACTCTTTTATCCTTACCCCACCCCCAATGTGGCTAAACGTCCCCACATGGCCATCCCGAATCCTGGCACAAGCAGGTCAGCCAACAGGGACCCAGAGATACTCCTGTCGGGGGTGATAAGAGTAGGCGAGGCCTTCCAAGCCCAAACTGCTGCCAGATGTTGATGCCTGGAGCCAAGGGACTGTCCTACCTGAGAGCTAGGGTCTGCCTGGAAGGTGCTGGCCTGGCTTCAGTTGGCAGCTGTCGCCAAGGAAGGAAGACAGCTCACTGGCCCTGAATACTTAACCCCTCTCGGCCTCAATCTGCTCATCTGGAAAAGTGCAAATAACATTGGTAACCGACTTTGTCATTATGAGCATTAACGAGGCTCTGCACGTAAACAACTTAGCATAGTGCCTGCCCACAGAAAGCTCCCTGTAAACTTGAGTCACTACTCCGCAGGGGCTCAGGAAAGGCAAGTGTCTGATCCAAGATCACAGAGTTAGGTAATTGGAGGAGTAGGCAGGCAAATCCCAGGGTAACCCCGGGCCCTACTCCTTGCTGCAATCACAGTGTCCCACTAATGCCTTAGGGTTGGGGTCTCCTGTGCTCCTGACCTCTTCAGTGTGTTGGCACTTCACTTTAGAGTTTACCAGCCCTTTCTCTTTCTCATCAACCCTGTGCCTTAAGCAGAGCAGGAATCACTGCTTTCCCCCTCCCCCACTTAGAAAAGCAAATTGAGGCCCGCGCGGCACTGAACGGGTCAGTCTGTGTTTCCGCCCCAAAGGAACTCAGGCCACCTGGGGCAGAGGAACTAGAGAGTGAAGAACTATAGCAAGACAAAACGCCGAGTCTGGAAGTCCAGGGGAAGGCCCTCCCCCATTGCTCTGTACTCCCAACCAGTTCCCAGCCCTTCTAGGCCTTAACTACCCGAGGGGACAAGATCTTCCAAGCCCCAGGAGGACTCTTCGCTTTTGGGGAAGGTGCCGCTCCTGCCTCTCAACGGGGACCCTCCCACCATGACCGCAATCAGAGCTGCCTGGGGTCCCAGCCCAGGGAGTATCAGGAAACCCCAACTAACCCGGGCTGGCGGTGGGGTGGCCAAGGCGGAGTGCACACCTGGCCAGGTTTCGCTCAAAGCTCTACAGCCCGGGACGCGACGGCCGTCGGCCCAAGGTCGCGCGGCCGTACCCTGCCCCGCGCTAGGGCGGGGTCCCCCCTGTTCCCCGGGGTGAGAGCTGAGCCCTCGAGGAGCACTGACCGGGTTCGAGCGGCGGCCCCGCTACCTCCGCCTCCGTCCTCATGACGCGGGCGGCGGGGGGCTCCCATGGCCCCGGCCCGGAGCCGGCTGCAGCTTCGGCTTTGACTGGAGCTGGAGCGGGACCCGTGCGCGCCGGGTTCCTGGGCAGCCACCGCCAGCACCAGCGCGCTGGGGTGAAGGGGAGGCAGCGGCTGGGCCGCCCCAAGTCCCGCCCTGGCCCTTCCAGGCCGCGGCCCGCCCCGCCCCGACTCCTACGCCTCCAGGCCCCCGGGCTCGGGATCTCAGCGCGTCTAGTCGCTAGCGGTCCCGGCTCCCGGGAGCCCCGCCCCTGGCCTCCCGGGCCTCGCACCCCTTCCCCGCCCAGCTCCCCGGAAGCTCCGCCCAGGCCCGGGCGTTCCGCGAACGCGGGCTCCCCAGAGGCTCTTCCCCGGGCAAGCTCCGCCTCTGCCCGGCCAGCTCCTCCGCCAGCCTCGGGCTGAGGCAGAGCGCGGGGCTCCGGGAGACCAAGCCCCACTCCGACCCCCTGGAGGGACGGTCACGGGCCGCCCCCGCTCCGCTCCGTCCCTGTTTCCCTTTCCGTATGGTGGGATACTCGCCTCGCTCAGGGCGCCCCTTACCTGGCGCTGCCGGGTTCTCAAGGTTAGATTGTGAGGGCAGGTCTTGACCCTCGGCCCCACCGCCTGTCGCCCCCGATGCCCGCCTTGCCGTCCAGCCCGTCGCTGGTATGGGGTGCTTGGAAACGCGACCCCCCTCTGCCCTTGCCGGCCCGAGGGTCGATGTTTCCGGCGGCACCTGGGTCCGGTCATCAGCCCTCTCTTCCGGGCCCGGAACTATTATACCAGAGCCCAAGTTTCCCAGCCGGCGGGGTGAGGAGGAAGCGGACGCGAGACTGCGCCCGCCACTAGGAAAAGGAAGGGGGCGGGCCCTGCGCGAGGCATCTTGGGAACGCGTGGTATTCTGGGAGCGTGGGAGCCGCCATTCACTCGCTTCACGCCTTCGCAGTCGCAAGAGACACCTCTGCACCAGAAAGGAAGAGGAGACCGGAACCGGTGAGGAGAGGCCGGGGGCGGGCGAGGGTAGGCCGAGGTACCCGCGAGGGGCCGGGGGCTGGAGGAGGACTCGCTGCCGGGAAGCTTTGCGGTGCTCGGGGAGGGAGAAGAGCGGGAAGCTCGGCCACACAAACATGAGCGTCGCCTCACTAGCGCCTGGGAGTGAGTTCGTTAGCTTTTCCCCAAAGTACATGCTCTTCAGCTTCTATACCTCTCCAGGCCAGTGTTTTTTGAATCATCCAGGTAATGGTCTTGAGATCATTTCTGGCTGATTGCCTCCTTCCCCCAAATTCTACCTGGGTGATCCTTTTCAAAGCCCTTTGCATCTCTGCCTCCATCCCCCTTTCAGACACTGGTCCCCTCATGCTTTCTACACTGTACACAAGTTTTTATCAAGTTTCCCTGCTTCTAAATCGTGTTCGATTCATCTTGTAAGTGCGGATGCCTTTCCATCGGATAATTCCTATACTGCCGTGGATCCCCCACTGCGTTCAGCATAAAATCTACACTCCTAAGTCTTTCCCAACCTCTCCTGTTCCTTTTCCTCTCTTGACCACACAAGATGTGCCCATTTTGGAACAGAAAAAGTCCACTGCTTTTCCTTTTTAATTAGGTCAAGTCAGTCTCTTGCCCTGATTATGTTTTTCCTCCAAGATAAGCATTTCCTGCTTGTAGCACATTGTCACTTTGTGAACACTTTGCTGTTTTCTCTTTAGCCTTGATGGTGAAGTAAGTGGAGGGTCAGAGAGCACTTAATGGGTTGAATTAAATGCACAGCCTCTTCTAGATTTGCCTGGATCTTTTGGTCTGTATCTGCACTGCTTAGTGCCCACTGCATTGGGCTCTTGAAACGTGGCTAATGTGACTGAGGGACTGAATTTTCTATTTTAATTTTATTTCATTTTAATTGAGTTTAATTTCAGTAGCTGCATGCAGACAGTGGCTACTGCCTTGGATAGCTCAGGTCTGTGTCATAGGTTCTCCAAGAGATGTTACCCACAACTGAGGGTTGACAAATATACATGCATTCCAACCTTCTCTTCTTCAACACACAGTATTGGGGAACACATAGTTATTTGATGAAAAATAAGCGATCTACAGTGAGAGGGAGATGGGAGGCACTTTTCAATCCCATTAGCTTTCCCTCTAGCCCCCCTATTCCTCCCCACCCACATCTTGCATGTGTTTGCCAGATAGGTCCTTCAAGCTAGGAGTTAAGCTACTTTTTTCTGTAAAAAAAAAAAAAATAACAAATGCACCTTTGGCATCTTTGCTAAGTTTTGTGTAGTTTCAGGCCTTGAGGGTGTGGTGTTTGCCACATGCCTTCTTGGGCTCTGAAAGGTGAACTAACTGTTGTCTTTTTCACTGTAGAACTCTCTTCCTGCCGAGATGTCTATTGGCGTACCGATTAAAGTCCTACATGAGGCTGAGGGTCACATTGTGACATGTGAGACAAACACTGGTGAGGTGTATCGAGGGAAGCTCATTGAAGCAGAGGACAACATGAACTGCCAGGTATCCTGCTTTGCACTTGAGGCTGTGGGGGAAGCTTGAGCCTGTGCCTTGGAGGACAGAAAGATGGTGGTTGGGGGTCTTTTTGAAGTTCTCATTCAGCAGTTATTTACCAAGTGCCTAATGTGTGCCAGGCACTGCTACAGGTACTGGGGATGTGAGTATAAATAAGAGCCATTTGGAAGTTTGGAATATTTAACTTTGTTCTTTGTGTCTCCCAATCCCATAATCATTTTCTCCCATATTTTGGGGACCTGTTTAAGAAAAGTGACACTACCTTCAAGAGAACCATCGGGTTCGGGGCCACTGTTCATTACCCCCATATGTTTGCATAGTGCTTTGCAGTTAGCAGAATCCTCCGCTCACATATTGTGTTTATTTGCCATTTTTCTTGGGGGAGGCATCTCGTTTGATTGCATTTATAGCAACTACCTTGTGAGGTAAGCAGGTTTGGTGATAGTTTTATCATCCATAAGATAGGAAGAATAGGGGACTTCCCTGGTGGTCCAGTAGTAAAGAATCCGCCTTACAATGCAGGGAACGTGGGTTCGATCCCTGGTCAGGGAACTAAGATACCACGTGCCATGGGGCAACTAAGCCTGAGCGCTACAACTACTGAGCTCACATGTCTAAACTAGAGCCCGTGTGCCGAAAACTACAGAGCTCACGTGCTCTGGAACCCGCGCACCACAACCAGAGAGAGGAAAGCCGCAACGAAAGATCCCGCATGCCGCAACTAAGACCCAACGCAGCCAGAGATAAATAAAATAAATAAATAATAAACCTTAAAAAAAAAAAAAGATAGGAAGAATAAGATTAAAGGACTCATCTACTGAACGTCACTCTGTTAATAAATGTTGGAGCCACTCCTTGATGTGGTGCCCTTCCCGTGGCACAGCATTGCTTTTTGCTAATAGTCACGTGGATTTGTATGGCATCGCTTTACAAAGTGTGTAACATAATTTCTCCTTAAGAGCTTGGACTTCGGAATCAGATGTGGCTTTGAATTCTGATTGACCTTGGGCATGTTGATCACCTCAGTTTTCTCATCTGTAAAATGAGAACAGAATTAGTTCTGCAAGAGATTGACTGGGAAAGCTAACAATAAAGGGTAAAGGAGAGGGAGCAGGAGAGCTTTCAGTCTGGGGTGCTGGTCTGACACTGGGGAAAGGAGAGGGGAAAGGAAGGAGGGTTGAGTAGGAAGAGCCTTAGACGGTAGTGTATCTCTGAGGAAGTCTCAGCCAGGCAAAGGAAGGTTTCTCATTGGAAGAGTCTAGCATAGGGCACAGGTGGCCTGGCGCTATACCCCCACTGTGGTTAGTCATTGGCTGGCAGCTTGACAAGAGAGTGGCTTCAGGGTGAATGCTGTGGTGGATCCCAGTCTGAGCAGTGCACTCCCAAGACTGCCACTGGGGTAACACCCCCACCCCAGGGATGTTCTGAAGATCAGATGAGTGTGTGTGGCAACTAGCTCAGCGCCTTGCACATTGTAAATGTCAACATATGGTACCTGTTGATATTTTCTAGGTGAGAAAACTGAAGGTCAGAGAGGTGAGGTGACTTACCCAAGGTCATGTTGCAGGACAGGTGTCCTAAGTATCCATTGTTTCACAGGGTTCATTGGTTTATTTGTGATTTCTCTGTAGCTTTGAGCATCCTCTTCCTGCCAGGTTGACCAGCTGGGGGTTCCCTCGTGTTTGGGGAAATAGACATCTGGTGACTGCAGGTTTCTCTCCTCGGTGTTAACGCCACAGAGGTGGGTGGGTGGGCTCTCTGTAGGTCTGGCAGAGCCAGGCCTCCTTTGCCTTCGTGAGGTATGGCTGTCATAGGTCCAGTCCTCTGACTGAAGGCATCCTCATCCATTTTAAGGTGCTTCAGTTTGGTAAGTAGAATGCAAGACTAGGATAGGGAATCTTCGTGTGTTTATTCAGCTGTTTATTTGGATAACTTTCTGAGTTTGCAAAGCTTCAGACTTCCCATCTGTAACGTGAAGGTAAGGTGTCTGACCGCGTGACCTTGGTGTTCTCTCTGATGGTAGCCAGTGTGAAGTAAAGCACACAGACCCTGTGATGGATCTGGAATCATTGCAGCCTGCCACCTGGTGTGACTTGTCATGAGCTTTGGACCTCCCTCACCCTCTGTTCCCTCCTTTCTAAATCAGGGATAAAAATAGCACCTCAAAAAAAAAAAAAAATAGCACCTCAGCCTCAGGACTGTAGTGCAGAATAAATGAGCCGTTGCATGTCAGATAGTGGGGGCCTGCCACCTCCTTCCACCTGTGTTAATCTGCTAGGGCTGCCATAACAGAGTCCCCTGCTGGGTGGCTTAAACAACAGAAATTTATTCTCAGGGTTCTGGAGGCTAGAAGTTCGAGATCAAGGTGTTGCAAGGTTGTTTCTTCTGAGGGCCGTGAGGGAAGGATCTATTCCAAGCCTCTCTCCTTGGCTTATAGATGGCTGTCTTCTTCCTTTATCTTCACGTGGTCTTCCCTCTGTGTGTGTCCATATCATAATCTCTTCTTACGAGGACATAAGTCATATTGGACTACGGCCCAGTTACCTCTGTAAAGATCCAGTCTTGAAATATAGTCACGTTGGTGGGGGCTAAGACTTCAATATATGAATTTGGGGGGTGGGTGCAATTCAGCCTGTTACCCTGCCCATGCCAAGATTCGAGGCCTCACGGTGTATAGCGAAACCTGGCGCATTGGATAGACCCCAGCAGGCTGTGGCGGAGCTGAGCCCGCTGTGGTGAGCACCCAGCACAGTTGACTCACGTGTCCCCAGGGTGGGAGACCAATGGTGCCTGCTGTTCTCCTTTCTTCCTAGTCCCAGTAAGTCTGCCCTTTGGGGATGAGAGTGTCCTCTTGGCTCTCTCTCTGCTTGTTCTTTGCTAGAGGGCAGCTGGAGTTCAGTGTTTGCCATTTGATGTTGGGTTTTAATAACATTTTCTATTATAAAAATGGTGTGGAGGACTTCCCTGGTGGCGCAGTGGTTAGGAATCTGCCTGCCAATGCAGGAGACACGGGTTCAAGCCCTGGTCCGGGAAGATCCCACATGCCGCGGAGCAACTAAGCCCATGTGCCACAACTACTGAGCCTGTGCTCTAGAGCCTGCGAGCCACAACTACTGAGCCCGTGTGCCTAGAGCCCGTGCTCCGCAACAAGAGAAGCCACCGCAGTGAGAAGCCCATGCCCCGCAACGAGGAGTAGCCCCCTCTCACCGCAACTAGAGAAAGCCCGCACGCAGCAACGAAGACCAATGCAGCCAAAAAATAAATAAATAAAATTTAAAAAAAAAAAAAGTTTTTGAGGAGGACCAAAGTGAATAGTTGTTTTTTCGTGGGAAATTATATGTGATTAAATTTTAAAAAATAGCTGGGCCAGCGGGGGGGCGGGGAATTTAAAAAAATATTTTTCTTACTTTAAAATGACAATCATGTGTTAAGCTTGTGATCATAAAGCACAGTAAATGTTATTTTTTAAAAAGAGAGTAAGGACCAAATCCAAAATTTCATTATCTTTAAAGTGACGTAATTCCTAGACGTTTTGGTGGGGGAAAAGTGATAGTTAATAGATTCTGCAGAAATGATGCTTTGGGGGCTTTGGCATGATCACCCCATCGGTGACAAGACTGTTTGAACTGTTTTCTTGGCTGTGGCATAATGGTCTGTGGAAAAATCTACCTAGATGTTTCTTCTGAGCTATTTGAGAGTGGATTGCAGTCATCATACTCCTTTATTGCATAATATGTTGTGTATATATGTGTATGTTTCCTCTTACTGTATCCATAGTACAGTTATTAATTCAGGAACTCCAAGATTGAGTCAGTACTTTAACCTGCAGTGTAACCAGTTTCTACAGGTGCACAGTGTGTCCTTTATGGCCGTGTAGTCCTCTCTGCCTCATTCCTGGGTTTAGTTGTCAACTCATTTGATGCTTCTTTGGTCTGGGACGGTTCCTCCAAGTTTGCTTTTCACACCATTGATGATTTTGAAGACTAGAGGCCAGTTATTTTGTTAGAATGTCCCTTGATTGGGGTTTCTCTGATGCTTCTTCCTAATTAGATTTGGGTTATGCTTTTATGGGCTGTTATTGTGTGATTTTTGCCTCCTCAGAGGGTCAGTCAGGCCTAAACACCTGTTTGCCCCTTGTTTGCAATGTTAACCTTGATCTTTTGGTTAAGGTGTTATGTGGTCTCTCCACTGTATGTTCCTTTTCCTTTTGTAACTAATGAGAATTTTGTGGGGAGGTTCTTTAAGTAAATACCTTGTGAGCATTCGGTTCCTCATTATTGTCCCATTCCTCAGCCCCTTTTAGCTTCCTGTGAAGATTCTTGCTTGAATCTTTTTACTATTACGGTTGCAAAGAATAATTTTTTTTCCTCCATCATTCTTTCTGTATTTATTGGGTCTGCTGCATGGAAGTGCCTTCCCTTAACCCCCCATTTATCCATTTATTTACTATCAATATACGCTCATACTGTCAATATGTTTTGTTAAGGGTGTTATAATCCGTTGCTGTCATTGTTTATTTTGATGTTCCAGTTATCCCAGATTTGACCAGTAGGAGCCTCTCAAGCTGACTCCTGTGTCTTTTGGTGTGTCCTGGTCATTTTGGGGGAGCACATCCCTACCTTCTGGTATAAGATGCTTGTTACAGGCTCATCTTTTACCTTCCCTAACCCAGCTCTGGAATCAGCCATTTCTTGAGGAGCCTTGCTTTCTTTTAGGTTGGGAGTAGAATTTAGAAACCAAATTCTAAATTCTACTGGGTGCTGTTAAGTATTTTAAAGTCTTAGTTTAACTTGTCAAACTAGGACCTGTCTCCAAATGGCTGTGTGCTTAATAGTGCCAGAAGGTTCTGTTCATTGCATGCACATTCTGTGCCAGGTACTATGCTGGGGTTTTACACACAATAGGTCCTTGAGTCATCACAGGACCTCTCTGAGGACAAGCTTCCAGATGCCCAGGGTGACCAAGCATGGAAGGAGCCGATCTAAACCCAAGTGTCTGACTCCCAAGTCTGTGAACTTGGCGACAGTCTCTAAAATGAGGCCTAGAGTAAGCCTGTTGGATCCCATTGCCTCTGAAAGCATCAAGCCCTCAGTTCTGACTGTCAGATTCCAGACAGGAAAATGAGGATGGTGGGACAGGGAGGGGGTGAACATCTGCTGGCTGCTCGTCGTGTGCCCCACAGCTGGGATGCTGTGACCGACTATCCTTGGCCACCCGGCACTCTCCATCCCGGCCCCAGACATGTGGGTAATGAGTACAGAGACGGTCTGTACTAAGATCTTCTCTCCCCAAAGTGTCATTGCAGTTGGGCACCTGGCTTATGCCATCTGTGTTTCATTGTGGCTGTTTGGGAGAGTTGAATGGATGGTGTGTTCCTGCCTGACTTTCATTTAAACCGAGTTCACGCAAGTTGCTGCCTTTAGCTCATGATGCGAGTACAGCTCGGGCTTGTTGACAAGCTGTGTACCCGGCAGAGGGATACACGGCACGGCCATTTCTCTGCTGGTGCCGTGGAGAGAGCGCGAGAGCAGCGGCCCGCCTGGTTCCTAGGCTGTAATAGGACTAGTGATGCTGGGCTCTTTCTTGCTTCAGCCCAGGTGGACACGTGCCATTTGTGAAAGCACTCAGTGTAAGTGTTGTTGATCTTCTGTAACAGCCTCTGTCAGGGATTCTCAGAGAGGGTTGGGGAGGCAGTGACAGAGGAGGGAGTGAGATGTACCAGGATGTGCTGGAGGGGAGGCGGTTTGGCAGCGGCAGGGCAGCCTTAGAGCGTGTTTGATCTTTCTGCCACTGGGCGCTCATGCAGAGGCCGCGGGGGCCAGTTAACACTTGAAGAAAAGAGCAAGTCAGGCTGAGGTGACAACAAGCAGTCAGAAATTGGGGAGCCAGCACACCTCTCTCCCATGTGGGCTTGACCCATTCTGAATAAATTGTAGTCCTTTTCCATGCAGAAGGCTGGTAAAATAAGCTGTTTTATCTGATAAACGTGGTGCCTGTTGAGATTGGCACTGGCAGGTTTGTGTCACGTTCCCACGCCCGACCTATCCTGGCTGGATTCTCCTCTAAGCCCCCCTCCATCCCCCACCCCCTGTCCCACGGTTCACGCATTCATCTGTCCGAAGTGCCGCCCTAGCCCTGTCCGCCCTGCCTCTGTCCACAAACTTGCACGGCCCCATAGTCTCTGAGGTGGCGACTCTGCCCTCAGTCCTAGTTCCCCTGCTCCATGTCCTGTCTGGTCTTTGTGCGAACTCTCGCCTCACACCTGTCCTGTATTCTGGGCCATTCGTGCAGGCACTGCCATCCCCACTTCTCAGTCCCTGTCACCCAAGCCAGAGGGGCTCTGTCTCACCTACTTGAGTGTGTTCCCTGGGAGGTCAGGGACCGCATCTGGTGCACACTCGTAACCCTCACGGCGCCTTTGCAGTCCGTGTGCTGGGCAGATGCGGGAGGGGACACAGGGTTTGGACAAGCAATTCTAAGCCATTTCAGTTAGTTTATCATGTGCTGGTGGGAGAGCGAGGATGGCAGAGTTGGGGCTCTGGGGGCCAGTCCAGGCATTTGAATCAGGAGTCCCTGCCTTCTGGCTGTTGGATCTTGGACAAGTGCATTAGTTTTTTTATCTTTAAAAATGGGAAATCTCATACTGTTAGGGCCATCTCTGTGAAGTGCTGAGCACAGTCCCTGGCGCACACAGTAGGCCCTCTGGAGTTCCCCCAGCTTTATTTAGTGATGTGAGTTTCTGCATTTCTGGACTCCCCTCCTTGCCAAGGCTTGTCTCACATACCCTGCTCTCCACTGGTGCTGTTGGCCTTTACTCATGAGCCGGTGGTTCCCTTCCAGATGTCCAACATCACAGTCACATACAGAGATGGCCGAGTGGCACAGCTGGAGCAGGTGTACATCCGTGGCAGCAAGATCCGCTTTCTGATTTTGCCTGACATGCTGAAAAACGCACCCATGTTAAAGAGCATGAAAAATAAAAACCAAGGCTCGGGGGCCGGTCGGGGAAAGGCTGCTATTCTGAAGGCCCAAGGTAGGTGCTCCTCGTGCACTGTTTGGGACATGTGGGTGTGTCGTGTACCTTTTAGAAATGCCCTGTTATTGCTGGGGCATGGGGGTGGACCTGACCTGAGCCATTTCCATACCCACTGCCACCCCTTTTCCCTTCAGTCTTGGGGGATCCAAGTACCCTGCCTTCTCTGTCTGCCTCACCTGATCCCATTCACAGGAGTTATGCAAAATCCAAAGTGGCTCCTTAGAAAGAAGATGGGGACTTAAATGAAAGAGTAGATAAGTCTCCTATAATGACTCTCTAGGAGGCCCTTTGTTTTCAGAAATTCTGGGGTGTCTGGGGGAAGCTTGCCCTGGTCTAGTTTGCTGAGTAGAGGCACTGTGGTATTGATTAGCTGACTCCTAAAGCAATGGGATAATAGTTCCTCTTGAGGCTGGGGATGTCTACTGATACGCAACATAAATAAGGGAAATGGGGGGGGCATCCACTTTCAGATAAGAAGTAAGCAGATTTGAGCCATCTTTACCCATTAAAGGGGGCTGACTTAATTTTCAAAACTTCTTACATTTGAAAATAAGTCCTTCCTTTACCACTTTCCAAAAGTGGGACTAGCCTTTTCCCAGTGACTTGGTCTGACCTCTTTTCTTGGTTAGCCCAACCAGAGTTTTGTATGTGGGTCCTGAAAAGTTCTGCCATGTTGATTAGCTAAGAAAGCAAATGCAGTCGCTAGGAACCGTCTTAGTATTTATTGGTAAAAGGCTTTGCAGTGCAGGAAGGTCACTGGCGTCTCTGTCAGTATCTTTAGCTGCAGTACATATGCTGAGTTTAAAGACAGTAGAGTAACCCTTTAAAATGCCCTCCAGAAAAACTGATCAGAGAATCTCCTTGCCCTTCCTGGAAGAGAGATAGTTGTGGGGAGATGGGACCAAAGCTCTGGACCTTTGTCCTGGAGAAGGAACGATTTTCAGAAGTTCCAGCTTTGTGCTACAGCTGTTGTTCTCTCTGCTTCCTCAAGGAAGGCTGCCCTCGTTGTCACTGTGTAACGATACCATCTTCTCTAGCAAAGGGAGGAGCCCAGTGGTCGTGCACTAGAAGGCGCTTGGCAGTGAGTCTGCCTCGGCCCGCTGACCTCTGCCTGAGCCACTGTGCCTGCGCCAGCCCCAGGATCTGTAAGAGGAGAGGGGTGAGGCTCCAGTTAGTAGCCATCAGGATATTTTCACCTGTTCTTCAAAGCCACTGGTTTTCTAGAACCTTTGGGTCACAGAGAACAGCAGTCTTTATGTGGGGAGTGGTTTTGGTTTTTTCCCCCCATTCCAAAATATTTCACACCTGCAGAAAAGCTTGAAGAATAATAAAACCCCTCACCCAGATTTAATAGATATTAACATTTAACATCTGTTTGTTTCAGAATTTTAAGTGTGAATTAAATGCATCTGTCGTGTTTTATTAGCTCACCCTGGGCCAGCTCTGAGAAGTCATCTTTTCTATGGTTCCCAGACTGGGTCCCCAAACCACCTTTGCCACAAGGCCTTGCCTCTGGTGGGGAACAGTGCTGGGCTGGAAGGCAGGAGTCCAGGGCCTCTCCAGCTCTGATGCCAGGCACCTGCCCCGCCCAGGGTCTCTGTTTCCCCCGTGAAATGTGACGGGGTGAGCGTGGTGCTGGACCGGGTGGCCTTTCAGGCCCCTTCCTGGGCCATGTCCTGGGTCTCTGGCTGCTCTATGATATGAGTCCTTACTGACCTGGCCTTGTCCTTTCTCTTCCCCACCTTTCTTTCAGTGGCCGCAAGAGGGAGAGGACGTGGAATGGGGCGTGGAAACATCTTCCAGAAGCGAAGATAAATTTATCTGTTGGACAGAACTTTGCCCTTATTTTTTTCTTTTAGGTTATCTGGGTCAGGGGGTGCGTGCGTATGTATATGTCCTAGGTTATCTTTTGACATCTTTTTCTTTAGATCTGGGTAAATGTTAAACTAAATAAATGTGGGTTTTTTTCTTTTTGAGAATATAAGGACTGTGTGTTCATTTTGTAGTTTTTTTTGTGTGTATGTTTGCTTTGGCAGCAGGTTAAACTTTCACACCCTGGGAGATGCCCTGCATTTTTCCAGTTTGAAGTAGCATAGTTACTGATAAGAGCGTAAGCTGCTGTTCCAGGCCAGTTGCTGGTTAAGCCCTTGGAACAACTCCGAGGGTGCACAGATTGCCTCGTTTGTCGGCACGGACATTCATGCAACACTTTGTTCAGGCAGCCTTTGTGGGCGCACCATCAGTTCAGCTTGAACAACACAACACACGTGGTCATGGTCTGTGAAAAAAACCTAATACTGTGACCTTGTAGCCTGGAAACCCCAGTGACTCAGCATTTAGCAAAAGTAATCCAATATTAAAAGGTAATTCAGGGCTTCCCTGGTGGCACAGTGGTTACAAATCTGCCTGCTAACATAGGGGACACAGGTTCCATCCCTGGTCCAGAAAGATCCCACATGCCGCGGAGCAACTAAGCCCGTGTGCCACAACTACTGAACCTGCACTCTAGAGTCCGTGTGCTACAACTACTGAAGTCTGCGCGGCTAGAGCCCGTGCTCTGCAACAAGAGAAGCCACCACAATTAGAAGCCCGTGCACCGCAATGAAGAGAAAACCCCGCTCGCCGCAACTAAAGAAAGCCTGCGCACAGCAATGAAGACCCAACACAACCAAAGCCAAATTAATTAATTAATTTTTAAGAAATGATCCTGATGTGTCAGGACTTTAAAAAATAAAGGTAATTCAGAGAGTCCTAGTGGCTGCTGTACTGGCTTCATAAGCAGTTTTGTGGTGATTCAGGGGACAGGTTCTTGTGCGTTTATCAGAGTATCTCAGCATGGACTGGCACAGCTGCAGCTCTTAATGCAGCGAAGGTAACTAAAGAGCACAGGGTGTGCAAAGTGAATAGCTGACAAAAGCACAGAAATTGGGAAAGCAACCTGGAGAAGTCAGACACTGAAGAGAGGTCTTGCAGGGATTCCGTGAAGGATGAGCTACAGCAAAAACTATTGAGGAAAAGGGATTAATTATCGGCCCTTAGAATGTTGCTCATTGAACAGATGGTTCAAGTACTGGAGGGAGAGGAAGAACCTAGATCAGGCAGAGATTTTTTATTTTTATTGGAGTATAATTGCTTTACAGTGTTGTGTTTCTGCTGTAGAACAAAGTGAATAAGCTATATCCCCTCCCTGTTGAGCCTCCCTCCCACCCCCACACCCCATCCCGCCCCTCTAGGTCATCACAGAGCACCGAGCTGAGCTCCCTGTGCTATACAGCAGGTTCCCACTAGCTATTTTACACATGGTAGTGTATATATGTCAGTGCTACTCTCTCAATTCGCCCCACCCTCTGTGTCCACAAGTCCGTTCTCAATGTCCGCGTCTCTTTTCCTGCCCTGCAAATAGGTTCATCAGTACCATTTTTCTAGATTCCATATGTATGTGTTAATAAACGGTATATTTTTTTTCTCTTTCTTACTTCACTCTGTATGACAGACTCTAGGTTCATCCACATCACTGTAAATGACCTAATTTCGTTCCTTTTTATGGCTGAGTAATATTCCATTGTATATATGTACCACATCTTCTTTATCCATTCATCTGCTGATGGACATTTAGGTTGCTTCCATGTCATGGCTATTGTAAATAGTGCTGCAGTGAACTTTGGGATACATGTATCCTTTTTAATTATGTTTTTCTCAGGGTATATGCCTAGTAGTGGGATTGCTAGGTCATATGGTAGTGCTATTTTTAGTTTTTTAAGGAACCTCCATACTGTTCTCCATAGTGGCTGTATCAATTTACATTCCCACCAACAGTGCAAGAGGGTTCCCTTTTCTCTACAACCTCTCCAGCATTTATATCTCCAGCATTTATTGTTTATAGATCTTTTTGATGATGGCCATTCTGACCGGTGTGAGGTGATACCTCATTGTGGTTTTGATTTGCATTTCTCTAATAATTAGTGATGTTGAGCATCTTTTCATGTGTTGGCCATCTGTATCAAGTAGAGATTTTCTAGTAAGCTTTGTCTTGTGGTCATGACACAACCACATGGTGACAGACCTTGTATCATTCCTGTAATGAGGAGAGTGAGCATCATTGGGTCTGTCAGCTAACAGGACCGTTCCGCCCAAGAGCAGCCCCTATGTTGTGTCTCTTGCTCCCCCACCCCCAGCTCCTCTGATACATTCGGATGCAGTGTGGCCAGTGGCTCCACAAGCAGTGCTGCTCCAGTGGAGGGTTTCCTGCACATGGGGTGGTTTCCAGTGAACTCACTGTGGAAGGGAGTTAATTTGTTTTAGATGTGACAAAGAGTTAACTTGTTCTGATAAGAAACATGCACATTGAGTTACATATAGAGTGGGTTTCTTTCAGGTAGAAGTTATGATACCCATAGTGCCCTGTCTGGAATACCCTCCCCCTTCCCCTTGATTTAGACATTGATTTATTGGCTTCTTAATTGAGCCTCCTGAATTAGTAATATAGTGAGTTAGAGCAGTGGTTTCCACATCAGCTAGAGATCTTGTTAGAAGTAAAGGTTCCACAGCACCAGCCCTAGAGGTGCCTATTACTTGGTCTGGAATTGGAGCCCAGGAATCTGCATTTTAAACCATGGCCTTGCCGCCACGGCTCCATGATTCTCGTTCGGTATATCCAAGGCCACATTTTGACCCTGGTGTAGAGTGTGTTATTTTATGTAAGCGCTACATTTTTTAATTTTAATTTTAATTTTTGGCTGCACCACACGGCTTCGGTGATCTCAGTTCCCTGACAGGGATTGAACCCGGGCTCTCAGCAGCTGAGTCCCAAACTGGACTGCCAGGGAATTCCCTGGAAATTTTATAAAACAATAAAGAAGATTAACCTAAAACATAGAGCTTTATAAACAGTTTTATATCCTGCACTTGAGAAAAAAATCAGTTACATTGAAAGAGCAAATAGTTCTGAGAGGCTTATTATGAAAAACAGCAGCCCTCCTGCCCTGTCTGACCCTCTCCCCAATTTCCCCTGCTTCTGGGGAGTCCCTTTCAACTCTTGGCTGGTTGTTTGTATTTGCCTCCATGTCTCAATTTAAACCTGTTTGTATGGCTACTCCTTGATGTTTCGTTTTAGGCATTTATCTTTCAGCTTCTCCTTCCTCCTGCCCACCATGTGTGGACTCCCCATCGCCCACCTCCCTGATATAATTCTGGTTAGATCATATTCAGTGTTTATGTTATTAGGGCTGGGTATTTAAATCACAGCTGAGCCAGGTGGTAGACTCGATTACTTTCCTGCAGAACTTTCTTTTTCCTAGAATTAATTCGCTTACATTCTTATTGGCTTAATTTTCTGTCAACTTGTCACTGGTTTAACCTCAGACTTCTCTATAGACATTAATACATCATCTATTTGATCAGTTTCTTCTTGATTGGCCCCACTCTGGACTGGCTTTCCTTTGTGCCTAAGGTATTTCCGTTATCATGGGCTTTTCCTCTGTTGAATCTCCTGTTGTTTGTGTAACCTCTTCCTCTCATGGTTTATTACCTCATCCACTAGAGACCTGCTGTGGAAGGGGTGCATGGGAAGTAATTTTTTGAGAGACGTTGCATGTCTGAAAGTGGCTTGTTCTCTCATACTCGGTTGAGTATGAAATTCTAGGTTGGAGTTTGTTTTCCTTTAGAATTTTGAAGGCATCGTTACTTTTTCATCTAGCATCTTGTGTTGCTGTGGAGAAGTCTGAGACCGTTCTGAGTGCTGACCTTTGTGACTCTCTCCTTTCTGTTGCCAGTGTTCTGAGATTCACACTGACGTGCCTTGGCAAAGGTCTGTTGGTGCATTGTGCTAGGCTCTTGCTGTACCTTTTCAGAATGGACTTTAATCCTTCATTTCTGGGAAACTTTCTTGAATTACTTGTTAATGATTTCCTACCTTTGGTTTTCTGATTTTTCTTTCTGGAATTCCTGTTATTCAGATGTTGGATCTCCTGGACTTACCTGTTTTTCTCCTCTTTTCTCTCCTTGCCTCCCCTATCCCCCATTTTCTTGTTTTTTGATCTCCTTTGTAGATTTCCCCAAGTTGATTCTCTGAAGGTTCATTTTTCTTTTTTTTTTTTTTAATTTTTAAATTTTATTTATTTTTTGGTTGCATTGGGTCTTCGTTGCTGTGTGCAGGCTTTCTCTAGTTGCGGCTAGTGGGGGCTACTCTTCTTGTGGTGCATGGGCTTCTCATTGTGGTGGCTTCTCTTGTTGTGGAGCACGGGCTCTAGGCCTGCAGGCTCAGTAGTTGTGGCTCGCAGGCTCTAGAGTGCAGGCTCAGTAGTTGTGGCTCGCAGGCTCTAGAGTGCAGGCTCAGTAGTTGTGGCACACGGGCTTAGTTGCTCCGCGGCATATGGGATCTTCCCGGACCAGGACTTGAACCCATGTCCCCTGCATTGGCAGGCGGATTCTTAACCACAGCGCCACCAGGGAACACCAGTCCTGTTTTGTTGTTTTTAATAGGACCTTGGGACTTCCCTGGCGGTCCAGTGGTGAGACTCCACGCTTCCACTGCAGGGGGCACAGATTCGAACCCTGGTTGGGGAACTAAGATCCCACATGCCGTGCAGCACGGGCAAAAAAAAAAAAATAGGACCTCATTCCAGGTTTGCAATATCTTCCTATCTCTGAGGACGTTAATTAATATGCTGTGTTGAAACTTTCATCTCCTGCGTGATGTTTTCTTACTCCTTTCTGTTTTAGTCTTTTCATGTTATAGACTTTCCTTAGCTGCCTGGCAATCATTGGTAGTCTACTTACGTTTAAGAGCAGGGTATTAAAAAGAATATATGTTTGTAAGGTGACCTGATTGAACTTTTTTGAGTAAATCTCCAATGTCCATATCTTTAGGACTTTCCTCTTGGGCTGGTCAGATTCCTTGGAGAAACCTTCAGTCTTGTCAGGTGGGTTTACCTTGAACTGCTGGCCTACTGGGAGCTCAGTAGGGGAAGAGGACTGGGGATTTTCAGTATTCATGTCCAGATTCACTTCATCTTCCAGGTCTCTGGGAAGGCTTCCTAGTCCAGAAACCTTCTAACCCCCTCTAGAGAGTACACATCCAACTTTTTGCCAAAGTTGGGAAGGGGCAGTCTCAAGATCATATGAAGGTCTGAATATTTAAGCATGTTCTCTCTCTTTTTTTTTTTTTTATTTTTTTATTTATTATTTATTTATTATTTTTATTTTTGGCTGTGTTGGGTCTTCGTTTCTGTGTGAGGGCTTCCTCTAGTTGTGGCAAGCGGGGGCCACTCTTCATCGCGGTGCACGGGCCTCTCACTATCGCGGCCTCTCTTGTTGCGGAGCACAGGCTCCAGACGCTCAGGCTCAGTAGTTGTGGCTCACGGGCCCAGTTGCTCCGCGGCATGTGGGATCTTCCCAGACCAGGGCTCAAACCCGTGTCCCCTGCATTGGCAGGCAGGTTCTCAACCACTGCGCCACAAGGGAAGCCCCACGTTCTCTCTTTTTAAAAAACATGTCTTTTCTTGGAAAATATACTACTTTAAAATTGAAAACAACTTGGCAAGGTAAAGAAGATACAGAACAAAGGATGATGTCATAGAAAGATAACTAGACCAAGACTTAAGAAATGGATTCTGGCTCTGACTACCTCCACTACCAATTCTGTCTAAGCCTCTGGTTTGTTATCTATACAAGGGAGGGTTTAGACTCAGTTGATTCATTGATACTGTCTCAGCTTCTATACTCACCTGCTGAGTATTTCATAACCTTTTTAAAAAAATAAAGTCAAAGCACACAGGATTTTTTCTGCTTCTGGCCAAGACGGAGGTAATTGCCTAGACTTACCCTCATACCTGAAAAAAAAAATCAAAACTCAGGACATTAAAGGAGAGTAATCCCTGAGAGATGGGAAACAAATAAGGTGAGCTTACTGCCTTGTGAGAGTTTCCAGACTATGACACAGGGGGAACCACCAGGCTATCTGGGTTGAGGAGGCAGCTCGAGTTCATAGGACAGAACAGCAGGAGAAGAAAGCTGCACAGAGGACCCAGGAGGTCTGCAGAAGATCCCTCTTGAATATTCAGAATACCGATCAGCATACGAGTGTGAGGAAACAGGATGGAGAAGGAACCATCAAAAAGGATTATAACAGTGCCTTCCCACCGGCCAGAGAAAAACTCAACTCACAGGATAGTGGATAGACTATTATACCAAGAATTTTATTTTAAACAGGTATAATAAGGTGACAGACATGAGATGACTTCCTTGAAAGAAGAGTTTATTACAATTCCCAAGAGCAGGGAGCATGCCATGCCATGCAGGGTCACACGAGGAAACATCAGGTGGGTCAAGAGGCAGGAGTGAAAGGAGAGCATGGCCCAGAGCCTCTTATGGTTTCCACGGGGAAAGCATGGGTGAGGCAGCGTAGGCCAGTTTGAGTAAGTCTAGAGTTGGATAATTTGAACAAATCAGAGGGCTTTGAGCTATAGGGGTAGTCTACAGTTATGTGGTACCTGGCCCTGTGGTGATTTATAGCAGGGCAGATAATGGCTTGGTGTGTGAGAGTTAAACATTGTTGCGGGTAGACTTTGGATTGGTTAGTTTTTATGTGAAAGGTATACTGTGCAGGCAAATTGTTTACTATCTCTAGGAAATAACTAACTCTAGGAGGGGCAGTCTCTCCAGGATTAGCAAGGCCCCAAGATGTCAAAGCACCATTTTAAAAATTTTAAAACATTCAATAAAAAAACATTAAACATGAATAATACAAAAATATGATGTATTTTAAGACAAGTATCCAGGAAAGTCTCGCCTCGTAAATGAACTATTAGCCCTAGTTTGAGCATTGCTCTGGACCCAGCTAACAAATCATAAAAACAGGACTTGAAAGGATCAAGCTGTTTCCAGGTCAATTAGCTGTATTCTAGAACAAAGTCCAAAAAGATTTATAGGAACATAAAAACATCTAGCACCCTACAAAGTAAAATTCACAATGTCTGGCATCCAGTCAAAGATTACCAGGCATGCAGAGGCAGGAAAGCACAACCCGTAATAAGAATAATCAAAACATCCAAAACTGACACAGATGTTAGAAGTAGCAGAGAAGGACATTAAGACGGTTGTGTTTTTTGTTTGTTTTGTTTTGTTTTTATAAATTTATTTATTTATTTTTGGCTGTGTTGGGTCTTCGTTGCTGTGTGCGGGCTTTCTCTAGTTGCGCCGAGCGGGGGCTACTCTTCATTGCGGTGTGTGGGCTTCTCATTGCGGTGGCTTCTCTTGTTGTGGAGCACGGGCTCTAGGCATGTGGGCTTCAGTAGTTGTGGCATGTGGGCTCAGTAGTTGTGGCTCATGGGCTCTAGAGCGCAGGCTTAGTAGTTGTGGCACACAGGCTTAGTTGCTCCATGGCATGTGGGATCTTCCCAGATCAGGGCTCGAGCCTGTGTCCCCTGCATTGGAAGGTGGATTCTTAACCACTGTGCCACCAGGGAAGCCCAAGACGGTTGTTTTAACTCTTTCAGATATTCAAAAAGTTAAGTAGAGACATGTACAATCTAAAACGAAGGACGAGGGAGTTCTTTGGTAGTCTAGTGGTTAGGACTCAGCACTTTCACTGCCGTGGCCTGGGTTCAATCCCTGGCTGGGGAACTGAGATCCCGCAAGCCATGCAGCACAGCCAAAATAATAATAATAATAATAAAAATAAAAAGAAGGATGAGGGGGTGTAACAGAAGGAGAAAGGAGAAGGAAAAGAGAAAGAGAAACTTCTCATTGAATTTCTATAGCTGGATGGGATTCACAGCAGATTAGACATTACAGAAGAAAAGCTCAATGAACTTTAAGGCATAAGCTATAGAAACTATCCAAGGTGAAACACACACAGAGAAAAAGAATTTGAAAAAGAAAAGAGCTTTGGGACAACTCCAAGTTTCCTAATATATGGGTAGTTGGAGTCCCCAAAGGAGAGGTGATGAGGGGACAGAAAAAGTACTTGAAGTAATAATGGCCAAAAACTTTCCTAACTGGATGAAAACTATAAACCCACAGATCCCAAAAGCTAAATGAACTCCAAGCACAAGAAAATGACACCAAAGCATATATCATAACTCAAAACCAGTGGCGAAGAGAAAAATTCCAAAAAGCAGCTGGAGAAAAAAAAATGTTATATTAGAGGAACAAAGATAAGGATGACATTTCTCATTGGGAACCATGCAAACATGAAGACAGTGAAGCAACAACTTCAAAGTATTGACAGAAAAAATTATCAATCTAGAATTCAATACCTGGGGGGAGATAAATCTTTTTAAGATGAAGGCAAAATAAAATGTTTTCAGACACACAAAGGCTGAAAAAAATTCATCACCAGGAGGCCTGCTATACAAAAAATGTTAAAGGACATCCTTCTAGAAAAAGGAAAACTAGACCATATGGAAATCTGGATCTACACAAACGAGTGAAGATTGTATTACGGCGCTTATGACATGTAAAAGTAAAATGCATGACAATATTAGCATAAAGGCCAAGAGGGGAAAACATATACTACTGTAAATTTCTTATACTAGAAGTGGTATATTACTTGAAGTCTGTGATAATTTAAAAATGTATAATATAAACCCCAAAGCAACACTAAAATAACAAAGAATTATGCCAACATTCAAATATCCAACAGCTGATGAATGGGTAAACAAAAGTGGTATATCCGTACAATTAGAATATTATTTAATCCATTAAAAGGAATGAATTACTGACACATGCTACAACATGGATGAATTATGAAAACATGGTAAGTGAAAGAAGACACAAAAGGCCACATATTGTACGTTTCCATGTATATGAAATGTCCATAATAGGCAAATTCATAGACACAAAGCAGATTAGTGATTGCCAGAGATTGGGAGAGGGGAGAATACAGAGTGCCTGCTTAATGGGTATGGGGTTTCTTTTTGGGGTAATGAAAATGTTCTGTCATTAGATAGTGTTGATAGTTGCACAACATGGAAAATGTACTAAAAACAACTCAATTGCACACTTTAAAATGGTTAACATGAAGAATTTTATATTATGTGGATTTTACTTCAATAGAAAGAGTTAAGCCAACAGAGGAGATTTATAAATAAATAATTATACCAAAATAAGGCAGAAAAAGAAAAAGAGGAACAAAGAACAGATGGGGGCTTCCCTGGTGGCGCAGTGGTTAAGAGTCCACCTGCCGATGCAGGGGACACGGGTTCGAGCCCTGGGCCGGGAGGATCCCACATGACACGGAGCAACTAAGCCCATGCACCACAACTACTCAGCCTGGCTCTGGAGCCTGCGAGCCACAACTACTGAAGCCCGCATGCCACAACTACCTAAGCCAGCACGCCTAGAGCCTGTGCTCCGCAGCAAGAGAAGCTACCGCAATGAGAAGCCCACGCAACGATGAGTAGCCCCCTCTCACTGCAACTAGAGAAAGCCCGTGTGCAGCAATAAGGACCCAACACAGACAAAAATAAATAAATAAATACATTTAAAAGAACAGATGGGGTAAATAGAAAATAAATAGCAAGATGATAGGCTTAAGTCTAACCATATCAATAATCACAGTAAATGTAAATGGTATAAACACTCCAATTAAAAAGTAGAGAATGTCAGATTGGATTAAGAAAACAAAACCTAACTACATGCTACCTACAAGAAACACTTTATTATTTATTTGTTTATTTTTGGCTGCATTTGTGTCTTTATTGCTGCGCACGGGCTTTCTCTAGTTGCAGTGAGTGGGGGCTACTCTTCGTTGCGGTGCCTGGGCTTCTCATTGTGGTGGCTTCTCTTGTTGCGGAGCACGGGCTCTAAGCACACGGGCTTCAGTAGTTGCGGCATGTGGGCTCAGTAGTTGTGGCTCACAGGCTCTAGAGCGCAGGCTCAGTAGTTGTGCATGGGCTTAGTTGCTCCACAACATGTGGGATCTTCCCAGACTAGGGATCGAATCTGTGTTCCCCGCATTGGCAGGCAGATTCTCAACCACTGCACCACCAGGGAAGTCCAGAAACACTTTAAATATAAAGACATAAATAGGTTAAAAGTAAAAGGATGGGGAAGAATACCATTGCTAACACTAGTCAAAAGAAAGCTGGAGCTATATTAATATCAGACAAGTAGGTTTCAGGGATAATGAAGGTTATTTCATAATGATGATAGGGTCAGTTAATCAAGGAGCCATAGCAATCTTAAACATTTATGCACCTAATAATAAAGCTTCAAAATACATGAAACAAAAAATGGATAGAAATAAGAAACAGACAAATACAAGTACAGTCAGAGTTCAGTTCTCCTCTCAATAATTCATAGACTAAGTAAGCAGAAAATCAGCAAGGATATAGTAGACTCGAACAACATGGTAAGTCAACTTGACTTTGATTAACACAGGACACCCAACAATAGTAGAATACACATTCTTCTCAAGTGCACACAGAACATTTATCAAGATTCAAAAGGCTTCAAGCCATATTATGTTGTCTGACCACACTGTAATTAAATTAGAAATCATTTATCACAAGGATCCTTGGGAAATCTCTAAATATTTGGAAACAAAATAACACACTTCTAAGTAACCCATAGATCAAAGAAGAAACCAAAAGAGAAATTGGAAAGTAGTCTGTACTGACTTGAAAATGGAAACACAACATATCAGAATTTGTGGGATGCCACTAAAGCAGAACTTAGAGAAGTAATTTATAGCACTACCCACTAAAGAATGTCACTAGACATTTGGCTCCACAAGGATTGAATATAAGCCACTGCAGCCATTGACCTTCGACACACCCTGAAAAGAGTTCAGGGCAGAGATCAGGAATGAGGCACTCTGTGCTCTGGGAAAACTGGCAGAACAGACCATAAGATAGTTAGATATTTTCAGGAGAAATTTTTTATGAACCTGGATTCTTGCATCTTCCCTTAGAAAAGCACTAAATCATTAACTAAGATTTGCATTCCTTGTGACTAGCAGCAACCTTCTACTGAGATGTGTGCTTGGTTGCACCTACCCCCTTTGCCAAAATCACATATATACTGACCTCTCCCCTTACCTCTTCTGCACAGTTTCTTGAGCTATCTGAGAGGCTCTCTCCCAGGCTACAGTCCTCAGTAAAACACTGGATAAACTCCACTCACAGCTTGTACATCGTGCGTTTTTGCTTTTGTTTTTTTAAGTAGCAGTAAACACCTTTATTAGGAAAAAAGAAAGGTCTCAGGTCAATGATCTCAGCTATATTACTATCAGACAAGAAGATTTCATGGGACTTCCCTGGCGGCACAGTGGTTAATAATCCGCCTGCCAATGCAGGAGACACGGGTTCAATCCCTGGTCTGGAAAGATCCCACATGCCGCGGAGCAACTAAGCCCGTGTGCCACAACTACTGAGCCTGTGCTCTAGAGCCTGCGAGCCACAACTACTGAAGCCCGTGCACCTAGAGCCTGTGCTCTGCAACAAGAGAAGCCACCGCAGTGAGAAGCCCACGCACCACAACAAAGAGTAGCCCCCACTCGCCACAACTAGAGAAAGCCCGCACACAGCAATGAAGACCCAATGCAGCCAAAAATAAATAAATAAATAAATTTATTAAAAAGAAAAAGAATCTGCCTGCCAGTGCAGTGGATGCAGGTTCCATCCCTGGTCCGGGAAGATCCCACATGCCACGGAGCAACTAAGCCCATACACCACAACTACTGAAGCCCGTGAGCCACAACTACTTGAGCCCATGCACCACAACTACCGAAGCCCGTGAGCCCTAGAGCCCGTGCGCCACAACTACTGTGCCCGCATGCTGCAACTACTGAAGCCCGCGTGCCTAGAGCCCGTGCACCGCAACTAGAGAAGCCACCGCAAGGAGAAGCCCGCGCACCGCAACGAAGAGTGTCCCGGCTCGCCGCAATTAGAGAAAGTTCATGCACAGCAAGACACAACGCAGCCAAAAAAAAAAAAAAAGAATCTAGAGGGAATTCCCTGGCGGTCCAGTGGTTAGGAATCTGTGCTTTCACTGCCGTGGCCCGGGTTCAATCCATGGTTGGAGAACTAAGATCCCACAAGCTGCCCGCCCCCCAAAAATCTAGAAAAAGAAGAGCCAATGAAATTTGAAGTAAGTGGAAGAAAACAAGTAAGGATCTAAGTGGGTATCAATGAAATAGAAAACTATAGAGAATAATCAGTGAAACCAAAAGATGATTCTTTAACAAGATGAATAAAATTGATAAATCTCTAGCCAGACTGCTCAGGCAATGGGGGGGGGCACGGAAAGAGGAAGACAAAATTACCAGTCTCAGGGATGAGAGAGGTGACTGCTACAGATTCCACAGATATTAAAAGAGAATGTTACAGGGAATTCCCTGGCAGTCCGGTGGTTAGGACTCTGTGCTTTCACTGCCAAGGGCCCGGGTTCAAAACCTGGTCAAGGAACTAAGATCCCACAAGCTGCGCGACGTCCAAAAAAAAGAGAGAGAGAATGTTATGAACAACTTCATGTCAACAAATTCCACAACTTAGATGAAATGGACAAATTCTTTGAAAGATCCAAAATACAAACACTCTCTCAAGGAGTAATAGCTAACCTGAAAAGCCCTACATTTATTAAAGAAATTGGAATTGTAGTTGAAAACCTTCCCACAAAGAAAACCTTAGGCTTGTGTGCCTTCACTGAGGAATTCTATCAAATATTTAAGGAAGAAATAATATCAATTTTACACAAACCGTTCCCAAAAAATTTAAGAGA
The DNA here is from genome assembly GCF_949987535.1 of Balaenoptera acutorostrata. Taxonomy (NCBI): domain Eukaryota; kingdom Metazoa; phylum Chordata; class Mammalia; order Artiodactyla; family Balaenopteridae; genus Balaenoptera; species Balaenoptera acutorostrata. The sequence continues at coordinate 67,509,792 of NC_080076.1, read as the reverse complement.
AGGGAATACGTCTCAGCTCATTCTATGAGACCAGCATTACCCTGACACCAAAACCAGGCAAAGATATTACAAGAAGAGAGAACCACACTGAGATATCACTACCCAAGAGAAAAGGAAATATCTGTTCATGCAAAAACTTGTACATGATATTCATAGCAGTTTTATTTGTAATAGCTAAACACTGGAAACAACACAAATGTCCACCAACAGGTGAGTGAACTGTGGTACATCCATCCAGTAGAATGCTACTCAGCAATTAAAAGGGACCATTGATACATGCATCACTGTGGGAGTTTCAATTATGCCAAGTGAGAGAAGTAATATAAAAAAAGAGTACACCCTGTATGATTCCATCTATCTAAAACTAGAAAATGCACACTAATCTATAGAGACAGAAAGCAGGTCAATTGTTGCTTGGGGAAGGAGGGGAAAGGGACGGTGGGAGGGAGACATTGCCAAGGGGCACAAGGAGACTTTTGGGTGTGACAGATACGTTTACTTCATGGATTTATACACAAGTCAGAATGCGCCATGTAGCACAATTTCAACTTGTAACACTTGGGATGTCCTCTTAATTGGGTTTTTTTTTTTTTTTTTAACGTTTTTTATTTATTTATTTATTTTTTGCTGTACCGCATGGCATGTGGAACTTCCCCGACCAGGGATCAAACCCGAGTCCCTGCAGTGGAAGCACCGAGTCTTAACCACTGGACCACCAGGGAAGTGTACTTAATTGTATTTTAGTTGTATGACAATGAAGAATTGTTTTTTATTTTTATTTATTTATTTATTTATTTATTTTAAAAGGAGCAGAGCAGATTAGAGAGACAGAGTTCTCCACAACATTTTTTTTTAATTTGTATTTATTTATTTATTTATTTATGGCTGTGTTGGGTCTTCATTTCTGTGCGAGGGCTTTCTCTAGTTGTGGCAAGTGGGGGCCACTCTTCATCGCGGTGCGTGGGCCTCTCACTATCGCGGCCTCTCTTGTTGTGGAGCACAGGCTCCAGACGCGCAGTCTCAGTAGCTGTGGCTCACGGGCCTAGTCGCTCCGCGGCATGAGGGATCTTCCCAGACCAGGGCTCGAACCCGTGTCCCCTGCATTGGCAGGCAGATTCTCAACCACTGCGCCACCAGGGAAGCCCGAAGAATTGTTTTTTAAATAAGGTATTGTTATCATTATTGTTGTTGTTATTATTATTATTATTTGGCCACGCCACTCAGCTTGCAGGATCTCAGTTCCTGGACCAGGGATTGAACCTGGGCCCCAGCAGTGGAAGTGCTGAATCCTAACCATAGACCACCAGGGAACTCCCGGTATTATTATTATTATTATTTTTTTATAGCTACTTTATTTATTTATTTATTTATTTTTGACTGTGTTGGGTCTTCGGTTCGTGCGAGGGCTTTCTCTAGTTGCGGCAAGTGGGGGCCACTCTTCATCGCGGTGCGGGGACCGCTCTTCATCGCGGTGCGCGGGCCTTTCACTATCGCGGCCCCTCCCGTTGCGGGGCACAGGCTCCAGACGCGCAGGCTCAGTAGTTGTGGCTCACGGGCCCAGCTGCTCCGTGGCATGTGGGATCTTCCCAGACCAGGGCTCGAACCCGTGTCCCCTGCATTAGCAGGCAGATTCTCAACCACTGTGCCACCAGGGAAGCCCCCCGGTATTATTTTTAAAAAATAAAATTAAAGTATACAGCTGGGAAAGGAAATACTGCTTTCCATTGTTGGTTGGCAACTATCTCTAAGAGGAAGAAGTATGTTTTCCTTTCTCTCCAGGACCTAGAGAAAAACCTCTGTGCTGGGTTAATATCAGCCACTGGGATGATCAGTCATCTGAGATTCTGGATTCTCAAAAAGACTGTCTGCAGAGGCTGACCTTTGTGGAGACTCATATCTTAAAGAACTTTATCTGGACTCAAATGTCCTCCCTTCAGGGACAGAACAGAAGTTCCCAAGTGTTGGTCACCGAGGTCCTGCAGAGAACAGGCATCTTTTCTACATCTTTCCTTTTGATGCTCTCAACATCCTAGCAAGACCTGAGGAGGTGAAGGCACCTCACCTGCAGCTGTCCCAGCCAGGCCACCGGAAGTGGGCGTGGATCCCACACCCCAGAGTGGAGCTCAGTCTGACATGTACTTCCAAACCCACTCCTCACCAGTCCCTTTCCATCCCAGAAGAGGGCTCCCCTCCCCACCCATTTTGCACATGAGGAAATGGAGGCCAGGGAGGTCCTGCCTGGTCTTGCTCCTGGGCAGTGCAGCTGGAGGTCGCTCTCCACTGCAGGGCACCTGCCAGCAGGGCCACCGTGATGTCTCCTGCCTCGAATGGCCTCTGGCAGGGCTTGGTGGAATTCCCCTGGCAGGAATTTGGGTGAAGCAGGCAGGGGTTAGCATCCCAGACTAAAGCCAGGCCACCTGGCTCACTTCTCGGCATCTCCAGTTCTAGCCCTTTGACCTTGGACAGGTCACTCAACCTCTCCCTGACTCAGCTCACTCACCTCCAAAACGGAGGTGGTAATAGCACTCACCTCCTACAAGTGCAAAGAGAATTAAAGGGGTGTAAAGCCATCGGAACAGTGCTTGGCCCCGAGAGAGGCTACAGAAGCACTCTTAAATAAATAAATGGCTTCAGCCCTGTCTAGTCCCGAGGTTTGGGCTCCTGCCATTCCCACCCAGAGAGCCCTGGGTGGAGGCCCCACTGACACTACAGAGCATCTGCCCTGTGCCCCCCACGCGGCAGGCACTTTCCAATCCTTGTGTCAGCCTCACTCCAGCAGGATAAGGGGAGGCTTCGTGAGCCTCGTTCCCAAGATGAGGGAAGAGACCCCGAGGGGACCACACCACCAGCAGGTGACAGGGTGGGACCAGGCCAGGTCTGTCTGCCTCCGAGACTGGGCCTAGGAGAGGACCGGCCCAAGCGAGGCCCACCTAGCGCCTCCTTGGTCTGGAACTCGGGCTGGAGCCGGCCTGGAGGGCACACTCTGCCCACCAGGCTGCGTGACTTACTGGAGTGTCCCTGCCTGCAGAGTAGCCTTGCTGGTGGTCGTAAGGGCCCCTCGAAGGGGCCCTGGACACCTGCGTGGGAACAAGGGCAGCCTGTCTCTCTCCAGCTGTTTCATGCTCCGGCCCAGCCAGTGCATTGCGTGCATCCATCTGAGAGGCCGGGAGCTTGAGAACAGCTGTCTCCGCCTGGATTCTCCCAGAGCTCGCCTGGCAACACCCGGCCAAGGTCCTCACACCATCCTGGTAAGAATCTCTTTGAGTGGTCATGTTCGTCACATTCAAGGTTTGTGGGCAGATGAGGGCCAGGGATGGGCAGGGAGCGAGGGGCAGGAGGGACACAGACAGCTTGGCGTTTCTCCAGCCGGGAGCTGCAGGACACGGGCTTATCAGCTTGCCCGGCCCTGGGCCGGCTTCTTCATCCTTCTCCTCTCTGTGGCCCCTTCTACCCCCACCCGCTTTGCCTTCCCTTGGGGAGCCTGAGCCCCCTGTCCCAGAGCAGGGGACACAGGGAGATACTTCTGTGGCTCCCAAGCCACTGCGCAGGCTCATGTCTTTAAAGCAAGGAGGCCAGGGAGGGTCCAGGACCCCAGGATGGAGCATTGAGAGCTGGAAGGGATGGTGGACAGAGGAGAGGAGAGACCGGGGGCCGGAGAGGGAGCAGAGCTGGGCTGAACCGGGTGCTCCTCATGCCTTTCTGGCTTTCTCCCGATAGGGGTTCCGCCAAAAGCAGTGAGAGCGGCGGGGCCTGACCTCGGGGCTGGCAGGCAGCGCAGGAGAGGAGCTCCTTTTCCTCACTGCCTCTTGTTGGTCCTGGGACCGACGTCACCCTTCTTGGCCATCTCCCTTCTGTCCCAAGAGGCCGTCGTGCATCCGGCTGCCTGGGGACGTGTGTAATCAGTGCTGACTCACAGTCCCCTGTGGGCCAGAGCTATGGGGGAAGGTCAGCTGGTGGGCCCAGGGATGTGGGCCCGGGGGACCCCCACCTTCTCCTTGGCTTGTGGGGCTCTCTCCACTGCTGGGTCTCTCCTCATGCTGCAGGATCCAGCTACCCTAGTCCTGACCTCCCAGCGCTGCAGGGGAGCCTTGGGCCATGGCTCCCCTGCTGCAGCCTCAGTCCACCCGACACCTCGAAATTCCTTCCTTGTCCCGGCCCAACTCCTAGTGGGGCTGAACTCCAGCTCCCCACACTGGGCTGGGAGGTGACTGTGGTGTCTGGTCTGGAGCCTGCCCTTGTGCTGCTTGGGGAAGACAGGAGACGGCTCCCTGCTGGGACAGCTCCAGTACTGCTCTCCCCCGGGGCCCCCACCGCTGTGGGCCGTGCCCACCTCACCCCTGCATGCTCTCTTGGGGTCCCACATGGGGGGAGGACTCTGCATGTGGGCCCCCAGGGCCTGGAGGGAACACAGAGCTCTTTGTCTCTGGCCTGATGTCTCTCCCCCCCCACCCCATGGCGTTGCCCACTCGCCAAGTACAGGAGGCCTGGGGGGTGGGTACCAGGGCTGGTGGGCAGTGCTGTGCCCTGTGGGAAATGATCCTTGCCCCCTGTCTGCACAGTCTCGTGCCCAGCCCAGGGGGCCCTGATGGGGAGGTCAGCAGCCTGTGCTCCTCTCTGGGCTCCCAAACTGCTCCTCCCCTGCTCCTTCCTCAAAGTGCCCAAGCACTGCCCAGACATGAGTGCCAGGTCTCTGGAGGCCTCCTCTAACTCCCCGACCACAGATGGACCCTCCCCCCTTCTTTGGTTTCCATGGGAACCCTGCCCAGGGAGCACCCAGGGGAGATCAGTGTGAGCTTGGTCCCTCCCTTTTGGGCAGGCAAGGCCCCTGAGTCCCAGCCACCCCTTCTCCCAAACTCAGCCGCAGGGCTGGTGCTCAGTGGCCCTGAGGCCCACAGTGCAGAAAGGCTGAGGTGGAGGTGGCATCAGCCTTTATTGTGGGGTCTGCACAGTAGGTGCCTGCTGAGGGAAGGCTGAGACTCCAGCCTGGACCGACCATCCAGTCTCCAATGAGCCCATCCTCCTCTGTGCACTGGATCTGGGTCCTGGGGGGTAACTCCACCTCCATCACCCCCTCCCACGTGCTCGAGTGCTTTGCCAGTCAGGAAGGAGCCAGGGCGGGCAGCGGGTCACCTGGTGCAGCAGGCCTGGGGCTCGGGCCCTGGCCCAGCAGCTGCAGAGCCCCAGGTGGAGGCAAGGGCCGTGGCCCCGGCCACGCCACCCTCAGGCTCTGGGTCCAGGCTCTCGTAGATGGTGGGCAGCGAGGTGCGCTGGCTTAGCCGCCGGCGCAGGCCAACCAGCAGGGGCTGGGGCAGGGAGGCCACATCCACGTTGTTGCCCAGGTCCACCCAGGCCAGCACCGGGAACTTGGTGGTGTCCTTGATGGCCTCAGTGAGCTCACGGGCGGCAGCCCGCGTCAGCCGGTTGCCGTTGAGCAGAAGCTGGGTGAGGCAGGGCAGCGTCCAGAGGCTGGGCAGCAGCTGGTGCAGCAGCTCATCACTCAGCCCCGTGAAGCTCAGGTCCAGCACTGCCAGCCTGGCGCCCTGGCTGCCCAGGTAGTGCATGATATGCTGCACGTCCTGTACTGACAGTGGTATCCCCGATAGGTTCACGGTCTCCCCCGCCGGCAGAGTCTTCTGGAGGTTGCTCTTGAGGCTGCGGGAGGGTCGAGGGTGGGGAGGGACTGAGCAAGGGCCCCACCTGCCTCAGACAGCGACCCCTCCGTCAGGGCAGCGCAGGGCAGCAAGGCCCAGGCCCTGCAGATGGCCACTTTCTAGATGAGTGGCCACGGGCAATACTCTGAATCGCTCTGAGCCTTAGTCCCCTTTGGTTAAGAGGCGACCTGCCTGTGAGGATTAGATGCACTTGCATTAAGGCTCCATGAGCTGTTACAAAAACCCTCTGTGTGCTTGCATCACCACACCTGTTACATCTGTTGTCTCTTATTTTTATGCCAACTCAGTGGGGTGGGAATGATTATCCTATTCTGCAGAGGAGCAAACGGGTGCTTGGAGGGGTGACGTGACCCTTCCACGGTCACACACCACTAAGGGGGAGCCAGGTCTCCAAATCGGGGTGTTCTGACCCCTGAGCCCATGCTTTTTTTTCACGTGCCTCCTCTAAGGTTGACCCTTTTGGAATAAGGATAGATGTGGGAACAGGCCCAGGGTAAGCAAGAGGGCCATGTTGGGGGATGTGGGTGGGATCTGCCCTAGGGGAGGGCTCCCTGTGTCCTAAGCTGGAAGGGAGGTTTAGAGACTGAGGAGGGTCCCCCACTACCCCCAGAACCCCCTCTAGTTCTCTCCTGTCATTTGAACATGGGCCTGCCTGGGGGCTGACAGAGGTGGGAACACCTCCAGGGCCCTCACCTGCCAAGGCAGGGAACAACCCCATGGGCTCCAGGCTCAGCATGGGCCACCAGGCCTGAGGGAGGGGGCAGGAGGTTGGGGGGCAAGCAGGGGAGAGCACCAGGGCCCAGGTGCCAGTGGCCTGTTCCCAGGCTGAGTTTGTGGCCACGAGGTTGTGATGGAGTGACTAAGGGGGACCCCGTTGCAGAGTGAGCTACTGGGCTGGCCGTGGAGGCCTCAGCTTCAGGCAGCCTGGCAAAGAGTCCCCAGAGGGCTTCAGGAAGCAGGGCAGTGTGGCCTTGGGCAAGACACTCTGCCTCCCCTGGCCTCAGTTTCCTTCCCTGGAAAATGGGAATCATGACCCAGACTCCACCTCCCTCCCAGCCTGTCCTAGGGACTGCTGACTCCAGCTGAGGCCCCCAGGGGGGCCAGGCCCTGTGACAGGCAGGGCGTTGAGGGACAGGCAGATGGCAGGAGGCAGTCACACGGAGAGGAGCTGGCCTTGGGGAGCATCCGCCTCCATTGACACCGGCCAGTGACGGGCTGTGATGCAGCCAAGGGTGAGGGCCTGCAGGGTGGGATTTCAGGCCCCAGCTCTTGTTGACAGAGGCCTGGGAAGGGACCCCCAGGGGCCAGGCGGCTGGGCTGTGTCTGGGCTCCCTTACCAGCTCTGGGTCTTCCTTCGGGGCAGGCTGGACCCCTGCTGCCACTTGGAGTGAGGGGTGAGGTGGTAGATGAGCTGCCGGCAGGTCTTGTCCGAGGACTTCCAGAGCTCATAGTCCTGCGGGGGCAGCGCTGTCAGGGGAGGCAGAGCCCTGTGCGCCCCCAGGCCTTGGGGACCCAAGTGTGTGCATGCGCACAGCCATTCATCACGGATCACTGAGCCGCCCACTGGCTTTCCCCCTCCACCCCCGCCCCCCTGCCCCGTGGCCTGGCACAGAGCCAGGGGAGGCTGCCCACTGGGAGCTGGACAGGCTGGTCCGAGGCCCGTGGTGCCCGGCGGGAGGAAGCCTAGACAATGGGCCCTTGTTCCCTGTCCTCAGGCCCTGGGCCAGAGTCTCGGGCTATCAGCCGCTGGCTCCCTGACTACCCTCGGTGCCTCCCTGGGACTCACCACAGGGGGAGGCAGGACCAGGCCTCTCCAGGGAGCCCTGCTCCACTGACGCCACCCCCAGGGAATAGGAACAAGCCAGGTCAGCACGCTCTTCTTCCTCTCACTCTCCAAGCGAGACCGCACCCGTGGGGCCTGGGTCTGGGCTGCCAGCGGGGAGGGTTACCATTTTCCAGCACCACCACCTGGCTCTCTCTGGCTCCCAAGTGGGCCCTTGCAGAGGCCCAGCTCGGGCAGGATGCGGGGTGGACTGCTTTCCACAAGCTGGCACTAAGCACGCTCCACCACCCAGCACATTCTTTTATCCAGTTCCTCTGTTAACAGCGGGCACACACAGTGGCAGCAAGCCCCAGGGGTCACCGCGATGGCTCTAGGCTAGCCTCAGAGACCCCTCAGTGACAAGTGCACCTGGACGTGGCAGTTCAGAGCTGGCAGGGCCCACAGTGGGCATTCCTGTTTCACACGGGGGCTCACTGTGACAAAGGGCCGGGGGCTGGGGGCCGGCCACAGGCTGTGTCAGGAGTGCGGCACCTTCCATGCTTATGGCAGGACATCCGCAGGTGCCAACATAGCAGGTGGGGACAGGTGTTCTGGGCAGACGCGGTGGCAGGAGGGGAGTCGAGGCTGCAGGTGGCAGGTGCCAGCTCAACACGAGGAGGGATTTTCTTGTGGCTTGAGTTGCTGTGGGACGCAGTGGGAACATGTGGACAGGGGTTCCAGCCAAGGGCGCTCTCTTCTGGCTCTGGGACTCAGGGGCTGGGAGCCTGGTTACATCAATGGATTTGTCAGAATGTCCTGTATCCCGAAGGGTCCCCATACGACTACCTGCCTGGGTCCCAGGGCCTGGCGCACAGTGCTGAAATTCAGGAAACGGGTCTAGGGAATTCCCTGGCGGTCCAGTGGTTAGGGCTCCGTGCTTCCACTGCAGGGGGCACAGGTTTAATCCCTGGTCAGGGAACTAAAATACTGGATGCTGTGCTGCAGGGCCAAAAAAAAAAAAAAAAGAGGAAACGGGTCTACCCAACAGATGACTTTCCAGGGCTGGGAAAGGAGAGTTCCCATGTGCTCCAGCTGCTGGCCAGCCTCATACACTGAAAATGGCATCAGGTCCCAGAGAGGGACAGTGACCCGCCTAAGGCCACGCAGCAGACCAGGTGAGGGCCCAGATCCTAGCTCCCAGCTCTGGGCTCTTCTGGCCTGTCAACCACACTACCCAGCCTGGGGCCCGTGCCTCACCGACTTGGGGCACTGCAGGTCCCGGGCCAGGTTCACAAGCAGGTCGTGGGAGATGGGGTCCACCAGATTGAGGAAGGCCACATTCCTGCAGAGGATGTCTGTGAGGAGGGTCCCCTCGAGGCCCAGGTCCTGCAGGTAGTGAGAGTGGAGTGAGCCAGGGGTCGAGGCCTCCCTCCCCTAGCCCCCATCCCAGCCAGCCAGAGGCTCTCACATCCGTTCCCCTCTCTCCATTTCCCCCCTGAGGCTTGCTGGAGCCCTCCCCACAGTGGCGATGGGCCAACTGTCTGGGGCAGGTGGACCCTTTGGATGAGCAGAGGGTCGGTGCATCGGGGGCCTCAGGGAGGCGGTAAGTGGGTCTGGGAACCCTTAGACTGGTTCCCTGGAGGTGAAACGTTCTGCTGAGGCCCCCTGGCTCCTCTGGGATTGGGCTTGTCTGGGGGATTCTCTGGGGCTCCTTGATGATCCCCAAATGCCCCTGCCCTCCTCATTCCCTTTGGGCCCCCTGCCTCTATCCACCTATCCCCGAGCACTCCTGAGCTGCGGCTGCCACCTCTTTGCTGACGGGTCCAGACTGTTCCTGTCAGGGTGGAACTCTCTCTCTCTCAGCTCATACGACACAAAGGCAACTCAGACTGGGTGTGTCTCGCCTCCTGTGCCTCCGCTCAGTAAAGGGTGCCACCATCCCATCTTCCCAGGCACTTGGGCCAGAGCCCAGGAATCACCCCGCACTCTTCCCTCATCCCTCCTCTGCCCAGCTCTCCCCACCCCAACCCACTGCTCAAGGAGCTTCAGGCCTCATCCCCTCACAGCCTCCTCCCGGGGCTCCCGGCCTCCTGATACCCTTCCCGTCCACCCTAATGCTGCCAGAGCCAGCTCTACGAAACACACACTTGACCCCTTAACCCCTTCAGTGGAAACCAAATGCTCTCAAGGTTGTGTGATGGCAGAGACTCGCACACAGCCTGCAGTCTCAGAACTCCCCGTGGCCTGGCCTTCACACCCTCTCTCGCCCACCAGCCTTCCTGTCCAGCCTCCAAGCCTCCCACCCCTCACACAGATCCCACCATCAGGTCCCTGGCCTGCCCTGGCCTTCCTGCCTTCACCCCTTGGCCTCTTCCTCCTGTTATTCCCATAGGCCTGGTGTGGTGTCCTTTAGGGGGTCCGTTTAGAGGATATGCCGACAAGCTGATGGGACAGGCACAGCCAGGAGGGGCCTCGAGACCCCATGTGGGCCCTCCCCAAGCCAGGGAGTAACATGTTCTGTGTATAAGCCCAGGGCACAGTAGGCCAGGCCAGGCCAGAATGACCAAGGTCCATAACTGCAGAGTCCCTGAAGGTTATGGGGCAGGACAGGCCCCTCACTGGGCCTCAAATTCCAACCTTTGGGACACCAGTGGGCAACCTAGCTCGTTCCCCAGCTAAAATTTCCAGCTGGTGCCTTGGGCTGCAGACGCCATGCTGGACAGAGATAGTGCCTCTGAATAGTCTCTGGCTGATTTGTGCTGCTCTGTTGTTTGCATTTTAAACACGGCTCAAGTTGGAGATGACAGCTAGGGAGGATCCAGTAGAAGGGAAGGATGGCTGGTGAGCCTGGGCTGACCCAGTCAGGGTCCCAGACCGCAGCCTGCCTTCTGCTGATGTGGACAGCTCCTCTTAAAGGGCCAGCCCCACCTTTCCAGCCTGCTGAGCCCAGAGAAATGAAACCCAGTGCAGCAGGAGGAGCAGAGCTGGGAGACTGGAGGGTGAGCTCTGGCCTTGGCTGGCCCCCAATTTGCTCTGTGGCCCTAGGCTCACTGCTTTTCTCCAAGCCTCAGTTTCCCAATCATCCACCTGCAGGTCAAAGACCACCGGCACAGCTGATTTCGGCTTACAGGATGGGGCAGATTGTGGTGGCAGCTGCTGCAGGGTATAGGGATGTGGGCAGAGAGAGGAGTGGCTTGCTCAGTGGTGATGCTGGGATCAGAACTCATGTCTCTTAAGGCAACCCAGGGCTAGGGATATGGGACTCAGGTACCTGGTGTATGTGGAACCAGAGCCCCCGCCCGTCGTGATGTGATGTTGTGATGTACAGATGCCAGGTGTGTGTACTCAATGGGCGAGAGCTGCCTGCTAGGAGGATGGGCATTGTGTGCTGTGGCTTTGTCTGAGCTGACGTGGAGAGGTTGCACCCGCTGACCAGCTGGGCTGTCCCTTCCCCAGGTCCTTGCTCCGGGGTCCAGTGCAGCGCCTCCCTTCACCCTGGAGGGGGGAACCATCCTCTTCCCATTGTCCCTCAATACAAGATGATTCACTCCCACCTGCCCTCTTCCCAGCCGCCCTCCTTTCTTGGCAGGGCCTGAATGTGGACTCATAGCTCCAGGCTTGGGAGCACCCTCAGCACCCACAACTGACCTCAAACCCCAGAGACGCATACAGTCATGGGACCCCCTCCACACCCACAGTCCCCCCGACCCCACAACTCTAGCTGACTGCTTTCCCTCCCTCGCCCTCCGGCCCAGACAAGACCCCCACCCCCGGAAGCCAGTCGTCCCCTCCCCTCGGAACCCGCCCGGCCCGCGCGCCCGAGGCCAGCTCCGCATCTCCCCCCGGCCCCTCCTCGGTCTGCAGCCCCGGCCGGCCGGCCGGCTGCTTGGCTGCTTCTCTCACCTGGCGCAGGAGGCGCAGCAGCTGCTGGGCGCGCTCTGGCCGCCGCTCGCGGAGCGTGGACTGGATCTCGCGGAGCCAGCGCACCCGGCGCTCATAGGGCGCCGGCCCGCACCCCGTCGCCGCCCCAGCCTCCGAGCCCGCTTCGGGCCCGGCCCGCCGGCCCAGCCGCGCCCCCATGGTCGCCGCGCGGCGGGCGCCGAGCCGGCTGGAGGCAGGGCCGCTTGCGCCCCGCCCCTGGCCCCGCCCGGGATGCTCCGGGCTGGGAGCGCGGGATCCGAGGTTGCGCGCCCCGGCCGGGCCGAAGCGGAGGAAGGGGGGAGGGTTCCTGCTAGGGGCCCCAGAGCTCCCACACTCGGTTTGGGGGTGTCGCTGGAGGAGGCCCTCGCCCGCGCTAGACCTGGCTCGAGCCCTGTCGCCAGGAACTGGAGCCGCCGGGACGAGGTGGCGCTCGGCGCCTTTAAAGGCTCCGCGCCCCCGTGCTGATTGTGGAACAGTCGCTTTGGCGGGGCAAAGAGCGCTGGACTTGGAGTCAGGGCGGGGTGGGTGGGGGTTCCGCTGCCGTTTGCCAGCTTTAGACAGTGCCAGCGCCTGCTTTCAGAATCTCGCCCGCCCCAACCGCAGCGAGCAGTTGTAGCATCTGACCTGTCCACCCTGCGTGGACACTTCTGAGTTGACAAATGTTTATCACCCCTCCTTGCTTGGTTGGGGGCAGACTTGGGCAGGCCGGCCTCCTCTGCCAGCCACCTGGGAGATAAATGGGATGGGGGATGCTGGTTAACTATCTCAGCCTGGCTGTGGGCAGGCTGGCAGCAGGCCAGCCACACCTGCCCCTGCTTCAGTCTTCCCCGTGACAGAAGTGGGGAAAGTGTATGGGGTGGGGGTTGGCTACTCCAGGGACCAGGTTTGAGCCAGGAACCCACTAGCTGGAGGGGTCTTTGTTGGAGGCTTGCTGCCCCTTATAGCACCCCCCACCCAGCTCTGGGCCCCTCACATTCCCAGGGTAGGGGGCTCCAGACCCTGACCTCCACAGCAAGGAGGGTGTGTCTGGTCTGGGAGGACAGTGTAGCTGGGCACGGGTGCAGGGGGTTGATCATGGACAGCGATAGGGGGAGGGGAGGCTGTCCGAGGGCCTGTGGTAAGTGAGGGCAGAGTTAGGCTCCTTCTTCTGAGTTAAGAATTGCCCCCCCAGGACTGTGTCCAAGACAGAGTGCTGGGCTCTGTGGTGCCCTGGGGCTGAGCCCCTGAGACAAGGCAGAGGGCCTGACCACCCACTGAACCCCAGCCCTTGTCATTGCCTGCTTGGGCGCCCCCATTGGGCCTGTTCCTGGGGCCTTCCTATCCTGGACGCCCTTCTTTCCTTCCATCTGCGACTGGACCCAGACACCTCCCTTCCCTGCTATGTAGCCAGCTTTGTCCTGGGGCCACCTTGGCACCACAGGTTTCCTCCCTGGCAAACCTGCATGACTGCCCGGCCTGCCTTCCTCCAGGGCCAAGGTGCTGTCGCTAAGCTGAGCCAGAGACTTCAGCAGCAGCCCCGTTGCCCCAGGGGCCTCGCAGACCCCTACCCAGAGCTGGCAGGCTGGTAGGACCTCCCCCACCCCAATCTCAGGGCTGGAGCCAGAGCTGGGATGATTCCCAGATCGTGACCATATCCTTCCAGAGGCTGAGCCAGGTCTGGGCATTGTCCCCTCAAAAGCGAGAAGGCCGAGGTTGGGGGGGTGGGGGCGGAGGGAGGCAAAGGAGGGCTGAGCCTGGATGTCATGAAGGGGGGGCATCAGGCAGCGGCAGAGGGGGTATGCCCAGAGCTTGGAGTCCCATGGAAAGTGGAGAACTGCTCCCCAGCCCCACCCCTCACCCCCTGCCCCACCCTCTGTGTCCTTGGCTGAGAGATTCCTGGAGAACATTTTCCAGGAAAGGAGGGAGGGGTGGCATCTGGGCCCAAATCCCTGCATGGGCCTCCCTCAGCCTCCTGTGGGGGGTGGCGAGGTTAACTCTTTCTGGCCTAACCTGATTGGGACAGGGGACCCCAGAGACAGAGCTGTGCCCTCGGGAGTGGGAGCATTGTCCCCCCACTGGCCGGCCTCCATGTATGCTTAACTGAAGCCTGCTGGCCCCTCTCCCTGGAGTTGCCCTGGGCAGCTGAGCTGTGTTTGGGGAGACTCTGTAGGTGGGGGGCTGTGTGTCCCCCCACACACAGCCCCACACACAGCTGGGTGGCAGCTGTGTTTGGGGACACTCTGTAGGTGTCCCCAGGGCTGATGTGGAGGTTCAGGGATTCTCGGGCAGCCTTACCACCCCTGAGAGCCAGCGAGGTGGGAGGTTGGGGAGCCAGAGAGTCAGGTGGACGGACCCCAGGCCCTGCTGGGGGCATCTTGGGCCCCAAGTGGGAACTTCCAGGAGACAAGTAGCACTGACAGCTGGTGGCGCAGGTGGAATGACAGGGAAGCAGGGTCCTGATGACCCAGCAGGTGAGGTGGAGGGCTGTGGCTGGTGCTGCAGCTGGACCTGTCCCACCTTCGGGCGTCTTCTCTACCCAGCCAGTGGGATATTTCAAGCCCAGGAGGAGGAAGGGCAGCCCAGGGCTGATGGTACCTCAGCAAGGAGCCAGGTGCCACTGAGCCTCCTGGCAGCCACTGCAGAGACGGATGCAGGATGGATTCGGAACTCACTAGGAGGAAGAAAGCAGACAGACAGTCTATGGAGACAGTTTCCCCTGGATCTGGCTCTAAGGAATAGGTTGTGAGCTTCCTGCAGGGCTAGGAGTCACCACGGGGGTCACAGGTGTAGGCTCAGGCCCCAGCTCCTAATCCCCTGGACCTGCCCTCTTTTGGGGTATATAAACATGGGCAAGGTAGTTAGTGGTATTAGTTTTCTGTGGCTGTCATAACAAATTACCACAAACTTGGTAATGGCTTAAAACGACAGAAATGTATTCTCTCCCAGTTCTGGAGGCCAGAAGTCTGAAATCAAGGTGTTGGCGGGGCTGTGCTCTCTGAAGGTGCTAGGGAATCATCTTTCTCTGCCCGTTGCCAGCTTCTGGCGATGGCCAGCAGTCCTCGGCCTTCCTTGGCTTGTAGCTGCTTCACTGCAATCTCTGCCTCCATGGCCACAAGTCCTCCTTCACTGTGTCTGTGTGTCTCCCTTCTTACAGGGAGCCTACCTTATTGAATTTAGAGCCTACCTTAACCCAGGATGATCTCATCTTAACTAATGACTTCTACAAAGACTCTATTTCCAAACAGGGTCCCATTCAGAGCTCCCAGATGGATGTAGATTTTGGGGGAAACTATTCAGCCCACTACAGTAGCTTCTGCAAAACTGTTTCCTCCTCTGTAAAATGGGGAAAATAGAATGCCCATCTGGCAAAGGTGTAGGATTAGACGCAGCAAGGAAAGCGTCCAGCACACATGCACGTGGCATGTGTAGGCTCTAATCAATCTTCCGTGGCTTCATGCCGAATCCACCCAGCCACCTGACAGCCATTATACTTACATTTACTGATGATCACTGGGCCCTGTGGATACTTCAGAGACAAACACGCAGGAGGTTAAAGGAACAGCGGAGGTGGGGAGCTGTGATGGGGGTCCCAGACACTGCGGGAGCCCAGGAAGACATCAGACCAGGAGACAGAGGAGGGCTTCAATGAGGAGGCGGTGGCGTTGAGGTTGGGGCCTGATGGAAAAGTCCCAGCAGTAGGGCAGTGGGTGAATCGCACAGAGAAAGGGGCAGGCCCCAGCTGACAGGAATTTATCTGGAGGGCCACGTGAATCTTTGAAGGGTTTTTCAGTGGGGGAGGGATTTGCTCAGAGCACTGGGGATGCAGTAGTAGAGCGGCTGGGGACCCTGCGAAGTTGCCAGGTGAGAGGGGGCGGTGCGGGGGGCTGGGGGTCAGGTGTGGTGAGCGGGAGGGGGTGTAGAGGTAGGGGCTGCTGGACAGGGCCGGTGAGGATGCGTGGGCTGCTGTCCAGGGCTAGGCCCTGGCTAACGTGGCCGGTGGAGGTCTGGGAGGGTAGCTGCCTAGCTCAGGTTCCGGCTTGTTGGTTAACCCAAGGCGTCTGAAACATCAGCCAACAGGATGTTTCAGTGAAGGGGGCCAAAAAGATGCTGAAAAAGGGGGGTGGGTGCAGGGCTTCTACAAGCCCAGGCAGGCTGAGCAGGGTGTGCATGGAGAGTGTGGGGCAGTTTTGGCATTAGCGGAACTGCGCATCCACTTAGCCCTGTGCAGGGCCACGGGGTGGGGGATGGCAGCCATGGACAGGTGGGCTTGGGCGTTGCACCCATCCCCCCACCTGGAGATAGGAGTATGTCAGCTCTCCGGGAGACCAAGCCATGTGCTGGGCTGGGGGCTGGGGTGTGGACGAGGCAGCCTTCTTCCCCCACCCCCTGAAGCTCCCAGACACCGCAGATAATTATGAGGTGATGTGATAAATGCTACCTGTGCAGGGAGCCATAGGCAGGGAGGATGGGGCAGCCAGGAGGGGGCCACTTATGACCTCTGAGCTCTGAGCTGCTCATCCAGGAGGGAGAGGCAGCTGCAGGCCCGGGTGCTGGACCATGGAGGTCATGGTGCTCACAGCAGCCTGTGCATGGCCGTCTCAGTGCATCTGCCCAACAACTATTTTAATGATCCCTGCTCTCCAGATAGAAAACTGAAGGCAGGAAGAGGATACCCTGGGCCATCAGGGCTGGGATTGAACTTGAACCTAGGGACTGTAGAGCCCATGCCCTTGGTTGCGCTGCCTATGAGTTTGGGAATTAGACTTGGTCCAGCAGGTGCCAGACTGGCTCTGCTGCCGGAAGTTCCCAGGTGTTAACAAGCTGCTAGCCCTGGAGGCCCATGTACTTGCCCGAGCTCCAGCCTCTGTCCTCACATCAAAGGTGGGTGCTGAGAAGGTGAACCGCTCCAAGGGCGCCAGGGAGTGTCTGGGGCACAGGGGGCTCTCTGCCTATGCCTGCAATTGGCCAGAGCTCACTTCCCACCACCACTGGGCCTCACCAGCCCCTTCACCAAGCCCGAGTTCTCCTTCCATCCCTTCAGTGTGGTCTGTGTGGCTCTGAGAGGTGGTGGCCAAATAGCCATAGGGTGTGGGGAGCCCTGCTCTGTGGCCTCTGACAGTGGGTAGGGTGTTAGGCCAGGTCCCCCTGAAGCAGGTGCAGAAGGCATTCCAAGAAGGGAAATTGGGGCTTGACATTGGGAAGAACCTGCCAAACAACCAGTCTCACTGTCCTTAGAGGTAGTGAGTTCCCTGTCAGGGCAGGTGTGCAAGCCGACCTTTCTGGGGTGATGGAGATAGGCGCTCAGAGGCCAAACATTTGAGATTCTGTGGTCCTCAAGTTGATGAAGATGAACTTTTGTTCAGCCAACTGACCAGATATCTCCTTGGTGCAGATACCAGGGAACACAAAATGTCTTGGATGATATTAGGTTTCCTGACTCCCGGTGGGCCCTGAGATCCTGGCCCAGCAGTTCTGGAGGATGGGTTAGGTGCTGCTTGCGTCTGGACCTGCCTGCCTGGCTCACTCACTGTGAGGCTCCCAACTGCATTTTGGGATGTTGTGTCTTTTTTTCTGGCCGAGTTGCGTGGCTTGTGGGATCCCAGTTCCCCACCAGGTATTGAACCCAGGCCCCAGCAGTGAAAGCCCAGAATCCTAACCACTAGGCCACCAGGGAACGCCCAGGATGTTGTGTCTCTACCAGCCAGATGTGGCCCACCTGGGGCACAGGCTCACCTGGCACTTCCGGGGGCTCAAACACAGCCCCTCCCAGGACCTGACAGCAGGGTGGGGCACCACTGGCAGGAAGTGGTTTGCAGGTCCTTCCCCATTTCCTGGGTTGCTGTCCTGCCGAGTAGCTTTGGGTAAGTCCTTTTTCCACTTAGGCTGAGGTTTCCTGTGCCAGGAGCACCCTGCTTGCCCCACCAGTGCTTTGTTTTTCCAGGCATAGAAGTGGGGCAGACCTGAGCCTGTTATAGCAGGAAAGTGGCCTCCAAGGCCTCTGTGGGCCCATTTCTCAGACGGGGGGATGGGCCAGGTGCCTGCCTCCCTGCCCACTGGTCCAGGGCCTGAGCCTCCTGTCTGGCCAAGGCCCCCACACTCTCTAGGTCGCTGGTGCCAGCGCCGCAGGGGTGATTAGCTGATGAAAGGCTTCGGGATGGTGGGGTGGGGCCCACAGGCTGCCTTGGCAGCTCCCCTGGCTGGAGGCCAGCCTGACCCAGGGGAGCTCCTCAAGGAGCAGGGACACAGAGACCCAAGCTCAGGCAGCCCCCAGCCAGCGCCCCGTCAACACTCCCTTCTTCCCATGGCCCCTGCCCTCTGCCTGACTCCCGGAATGGCTGAGGAGCTAATGGTCACCCACCAGGGTCTTAATGGGTGAGCTGGGGTTAATGGGTTACCCAGCCCGGTGGCACATTCACCAGCCTCCCCAGGCTCTCAAAGTCCAGATGCACTGGCCTGGCCTTCAGGGTCTGAGCTCAGCCACTTCCTTTTCCAGCTTTGATGCCTCAGGGCTCGGGAAGGGTCAGGGCGGTCAAGAGTCTCCCTTGTACCCTCACTGCTGCGGAGATGCCCCAGGCTCAAATTGTTCCCTCTGCCTGGCTGGCCTCCACAGTCCAATCCCAGTGCTGTCTGGATCCCTCCCATAGTTTCTGCCCCTCCCTGGGGGTCCTGGGCTCCTCTTCCTCCTTGGTTGACTATACTATCCCATCTTCAGTCTGGCTGGGGGCTCCTTGAGAGAAGAATCTGAATGGGCCAGGATCAGATGGGAGAGTGAGTGAATGAATGAATGATGGATGAATACATGTAAGCAGCAGGCTGTGTGTGGACCTCAGAAGAATGGGCAGGCTTGGGCCTCCCAGTCCTGTGGGGGCACCCACCCCATCCTGTTGGGCTGGAGCAGGTGGGGGGACGTGAGCAGATGGCCCCATCCTCCATCAGCCTGCCTCCTCAACCCCAGAAAGCTGAGGGATAAGGAAAAGCTCCCCGGGTCATGTGACTCCTTTCTGTCCTGGTGACGGTGACCAGGGTCCTTGGAGTGACAGCCTGTGGACATCTGCAGCCCCGGGGGCGGGGGAGAGGGCATCCCCTGACCAAGAACTCTAGAGAAAACGTCAGGCTTCTCAGACCTGGCGGGGCCTCTGATGCTCACACACCCACCCCTGTTGATGGAGGCATCTGGCTGTGCCCCAGCACTGTGGGACCCCTCTTTGGATATTGTACGTGGCCAGGAGTTCTCCTCCTCCCAGAGGACCCTTGGCCTAACTGGCCTCTGCCTGAAACCCAGCCTCATGTAGCCCTACGAGGCCCTCAAAGCTCAGGTCTCTTATTCAGGGTTTGGGACCCCACTGGGCTTGAAGAGGCTACCCGCTGTCCCAGGTCACACAGCCCCAGGGATAGGACCAGGAACCAGTCCTCTTCCCACCTGGAAAGGTTCCTGTGCCTTTAAAGCCTCCCCCCACTCAGGCCAGCAGGGGGAGGGAGGGGAGGAGCTGGGCACTGGGGACTCTGCTCTGTGCTGGAGTACAGAAGGAGGACCAGCCTTGCAGCCAGGTGAGCTGGGGCAGGATGGGCGTCTGGCTGTACCCCAGTGCTATGTGACCCCGAAGCTCAGCTCACCATCTCTGAGCTGCTGGACATCGTAGGAGTGGGGAGCTCAGGCTTGGGGCCTCTCGGAGGCATCTGGAGGAGTGGGTTCCAGCCCCAGCTCTGTTATGTCCTGGCTGTGCTCTGGAGGAGTCCCCCGTCCTCTCTGGGCCTCAGTTTATACACCTGCGTCATGGGAGTGAGCTGCCCTTCAGGGTGATGGGGGTGGGGCTTGTGTGGACGGATCCTGCAGAGGGGTCACACGGATGGGCAGAGCCTTAGGCCCTTGGTCTGACTGGGTCTGGGCTGGGAGCGTCTGTTTCTTTTCCAGTAAGTGGGTTTGAGGTTGCCTGACAAGGCTTTCTGGCTGACTCTGCTACAGTTGTGGGGTGGGTGGAGGAGTGTGGGGAAGTGGGCTTCTTGGATTGAGAGGGAGGAGGGCAGTGTGGAGAAACTGAGGCCCAGAAGGATGGGGCAGCCTGGGGTGGTGGTGGGGTCACTGAGGTGGCGGGTCTGGAGTGGAGGCGAGTGGTGATGGGGGCTGAGGCGCTGTGTCCTGGGGCCACATCTGCTCCTCTCGGGCTCTGGTTTGCTCTCATGGTGGGGGTGGGGCATGGCCAGTACAAGTACAAGGGGTGATTGCACAACTCCAGGGGGCGCCCGCCCCCTTGTGGTTATTGCAGGCATGTATAGCTATTTTGACAGGTTTCTGGCAGGTAGTGGTTATCAGGTCTTGGGGAAGGAGCCTTTTTCTAATTCTCAACCCTATTGCACCAGGGTGGGCAGCAAGGGAGACAGATCCCAAATCCGGTCTGGGTCATGGTAAGCTTCCTGCCCAGAGCTGTGTTCTCATACCTAGGGGACATCACTCCTCACTGTGGGCATTGGTGATAAGGAAGGTGAAGGGGTGCCTACCTGTCCATCCATGTGCCTCCAGGGCCGAGTCGCTTCTACCTAAGCCTCGGCTTCCGGCCTGTGAATGGGTTTGGGGCTGTGCCCAGTTTCACCCCTGTGACTCTGGGGTTGGAGGATTAACAGAGAAACCCCACGCTGTCTGCTCTGTCTCACTCTTCTTCATGCTGTCTTCTCTGCTGCGTCCTGGAACATGCTCGCTCAGCCTAGATTCAGCATGGGTGTGTGTATTGGGAGGGGGTGGTGCTGATGGCAGGGTCAGTAACTCTGGCTGGGTGAGGCTTGCATATTCCTGGGGGCAGAGAACTCACCACCTTTTGTGCCTAGGACAGGAGCCGTGGGGTCTGGAGGAGACCTCCAGCCCAGACCCACTGCCCCCAGGTCCCCTCTCTGCATGTGGGTGTGGTGGGCTGACTGGGACAGAATGTGACACACTTGATATGTGAGAAAGGGCTTTCTTTGTTCTGTACGTCATGCCTCAGTTGACGTGGCCTTTGAGACACCTTCGCTTTTGTCTCCCTTCCGTAGAACCTGCAGCTGCTGCTGGGCTTCCTCCAACTTGCCTCAGCCCAGGGTTTTCCTGTTGAGGTCACCTGTGGGGTCTGGGTCATCCTCTGCCCACTCAGACCTTCTTCTTACCTTCCTGCCACTTCTGCCATGTCTCATGCCATCCCAGGCAGGGAGAAAACCATTGAGCAGCCTCAGGCAGGCTAGAGACAGAGCCCTGTGGCTCTCCACTGTAGACCCCTCCCAGCCGACTGAGCTGCAATGCAGCCATTCAGGCAGGACCAAATACCCTGATGTTCCTGGCTGATGTCCAGTCCTCAGGGACATGTCTTGGGCCTTGGTCCCTGGATCCTGCCTTGTCCATCTTCCTAGTTACCCTGGTCTGCAGGGGAGGGGATGGTGTCTAGGGAAAGAGCTGTCATGGCACCCCCATCCCAGGGTCATGCTGGTTGAGGATTTCATGGTAGTGCGTTGGGTGGGTTCCATGCCAAGCCCGCCCAAGGGCAGTTGAGTGACAGGACCAGGCCTTCTGGCTGTGTGACCCAGAGCAGGCAGCAATGTCTGGTCAGCCTCCACGTCTCCTTCTACCTATCAAATGGTGCAGCCTTGCGGGGTTATTGAGGATTAGATGTCACAGATGGGGGCTGTGGGGGCTCCTGGGCAGCTTCGGCACAGCGAGCTGGGGAGCGGGGGAGGGAGGCATGACTCAGGAAGTGGCTGATGCTTCTCCTTGGCTGACGAGGGCCAAAGGGGGATGGGGCAGTGTCCAAGTTCCCTGGGGCGGGTCTGCAGCTGCTCCTGACTCTGGACTCCTTGGTGGGCTGGTCAGGGACATGCAGCAACTTGGGGCAGGTATGGGGTAGCCAGGTGTGCACTGGTGGGCTGTGTGACCTTGGACCCCGCTCTGGCCATCTCTGGGCCCTGCCTTTCCAGGCTGTTTAGGTGGTTCCTTGGGCCTGGGGCACTAATGTTCCTGGATAGGTGGTGGAACCTTCCGGACTTGAAGCCCTGGGCCGTGCTCCAGGGAGGTCCCCTTGCCGTCCAGCTGTGGGGTGTGGTGAGCCTCTCAGGTCTGGGTTCTGCTCTGGTGCTGGTGACACCCCTGCTCCACGGCCTCAGGAACCATCTCTGGGACACCATGTCTGGCCCTGGAGTTCAGATACTCTGAACAAGGACAGGGCAAGCCTGTGGGGGACACCCACCCTTTGGAGGGGCCTGAGTCCGGGAGGAGGAACGCCTTGCCTCTGTCGCCACACCTCGCCTTCCCCATTGGAGCCACACCCCTTGCCTGCTGCCACCATCCAGGGGACCCCAAGGGTCACTGCTGACAGCACCTCCCACCTCCAGGGCCCTCCCAGGGCTGCGTGAACTTTAGTCACCTGGCAATAGGCCGAGTCTCTGTGCCTCCTTGTTGCCGTGACACGACAGCAGCCTCCGGCCACCCTCCGGCCATCCTCCCTGCCAGGCCAGACCTCTCTTTGAGGACTGCCCACTCTCCACCTACTCTGACGTACACAGGGATTCTAGGTGCCCCCTGGCAGGTCTCTCCCCCTCTCCCCCCCACCCCTCCCACCCCCATCCCCCACCCCCTGGACTAGGTGAGCACGTGAGTTCCTCCGGCCCCTCCTGCTCCTTTCCTGCCTCTGCTCCTCCTGGGAGGAGCCCACCCCCACCCCAGATCCCAGCCCAGCTCTGAGGCCCCCTGAGAAGCTCTGCCCGGGCCGCAGGCGTGGCTCTGGGCGGCTCCTGGGAGTGGGGGGGCCTGGCCTACACTGTGGCCAAGACTTTCCCAGGCAGACAAATCTGCCTCTTCCTCCCCAGCCAGTGTCCCAGCCCAGAGCTGTCTTCTGGGGAACAGAGGCTGTCCTGGGCCCCCGCTGCCCCCAGGCCTCAGGTAAGCCCACCGGGGTCAAGAGGAGCAGGGTCGCTATTGGAGGTCAAGCACCTGCTCTCTGGCCTCAGTTTCCCTTCCTGACACTGATTTGGGTGAGAGCCAGTCCTCTGAGCTTGGACGTTGTTTTAGTGAGGCTGAGAAAAACGTGTGTGGGGGATGGGAAACGGAAGCACAGTCACCCAGCAGGGTGTCTTCCGCAGGGCTGGGATGGCTGCCTATGGGGGGCTGAGTCAGGCCTCCCTACTGCCCTGCCCAGGGAGAAGGGGACGGGTCAGTGCGGCCCACCCCTCCACCCACTCCCTGGTAGACTGAGCCTCGCAGGGTACCCCCTGCCCTTTGGGGAGCCCACTTGGGCCCTTGGGTGGAAGGATGCACAGGCAGATGGTTGGGGGGGGCTGGAGCGTGGACCTCAGGAGGTCTTGGCTGGCTCGTCTAGGGGCCTGAGGGTGGAGAGGAGGACCCAGAGTTGTGGGGGTGGGGTCTCAGCTGATGGTCCCAAGCCCAGGAGAAATGAGGCCATGCCCCCAAGCTGCCCAGAGTGGCCTGACCCAGTGGACAGGACTGGGGGGGCCTCCTTGACGGGTGGGGCTGTGCCTGTGCTGGGGAGGGGGGCACCGGCCCCTGTCCTGCCCCGCCCACCCCGCCGCATATGATGGGAAAGTTCTAGGTCTGGAACAGATGCCTCAGGTTGCCAGCCCAGCTCCCGAGGTCCCGAGGTTCCGCAGACCTCCCAGCACAGCTGCCTCCATCAGGAACCCTTAACCCTGACCTGGCCTCCTGCCAGGGCCCGGGGTACGCCCTGAGAGCTGTCAGGCCTGGCAGAGGGCATGGACTGTCCTCAGGGCAGCGGTGGCGGCAGGACCTGGCTGGCTTCTTGGAGAGAGCCTTGCCTTCTAACTGCTTTTCCGAGGACAGAAGAGCAGGCAGTGCTGGTGGGGGATGGGAGGGTGTCCAGCGAGAAACGGTGGTGCCTAGGTTCGGTCAAGGTCGTCAAGACAGAGAGGAGGGCTGGCTTGGACCCTGCTGGGGGTGTGGGGTGGTAGTCTGCTGTGTGAGCATCCCCTGAGCCTGGGGAGGAGAAAGCCCTTCTGTGCTGGGGTCTGGATGCCCCCACATTGGGTGGGACTCCATTCCTGGACCAGCTCTAGGAGACCCTGTGAATAGGCACAGGGTAGCCAGAGGGGTTCCAGCCCTGGGCTCTCCAGCAGACATCGCCCTTCAGAGGGAACTGAGTCCGGGAGAGGGGCACCCTGCCTCTGTCACCACACCTCTCCTCCCCCGTTGGGGTGACACCCCTCTCCTGCTGCCATTGCCACGGGGACCCCAAGGGTTACTTCCATCCCTCCCTCACAGCCTGGCAGGAAGTCAACAGGGAAATAAATGGCGAGTGGAGCCTGACCGGCTCCCCTCTGCCACACGCAGGCCTCCAGGCACCCCCAACATAGCCAACACTTACCTACCACTTCACACTTTCCCACCCACTTCATCTTCACAATACTCCCAGCAGACGCTTCTGCCATTCCACTGGACAGATGGTCAGATGGTGAGTGACTTACCCAAGGTCCCACGCAGGTGAGACGGGGCAGGCTGGCCCCAGAGCCCGCGCTCCATCCCCTCGGCTGACACACTGGCCCGCACCCCTTGGTCACGTGACAGCTCCCTGCCCTGCTCTGTGTAACCCCCTTGCTGCGCAGGGGAGAAATGCACTGTGGGGACGGAATATTCACCAACATGGGAGTGGCTGGCAGAGTTCATCAGAGGCAGAGACACCTCACATTGCTCCCCGGAGGGCCGGGCCCAGCCCGCTTCAGAGACACCCGCTCCATTTTCAGGAGAACGAGCAGACTGCGTGGTCTGGGAGTCTCCCTGGAGCAGATTCTGTGGCCACAGTCTCCTGCAGAGTGTGAAGGAGGTCCCAGTTACTTCTCCGGCCTGTTCAGCCAAAACCATCTTTTGTGGCCACCTCCCCGGGAGGCTCAGGGCTCCCACCCGCCAAGGAAGGTAGGCTCTGGTCCCGCGGTGGCTCATCTGATGATTTCAGGAGACTGTGGGTGCCCCCTTTGAGGGCACAACAAAAGCTGAAACCCACGCTCTGTGGCAGGTCACTCTGGGGACCCAAGAACAGTGCCGGGAAGGAATCAGGCCAGGCCTGTGCCTCCCGGAGTGACCTGCTTGGTGGTGGAGGGCTCTGCCACTGTGGGGAGACAGACAAGGTCCTGCAGTATCAGGGGCTCCTCTCCGGAAGTGAAATCCGGGGGGCTCCCTGCTGGAGATGGGGTCCTTACTGGGAGGGGGCCCCGAGGATAAGAAGGAGGATTTGCGGGGGCAGAGGTGGGACCAGGAGCTTCTGGCAGAGGGAGTGGCCTGAGCAAAAATCTGGGGGCTGGGTGGCCCATGCATTCTGGGGGCCGGAAGGAGACATGAGGACATATTTCTGAGGCTCGACTTTGTGCTGTGCTCTGCGGGACGAGGATGTGCCCAAGGCCAGGTCAGCAGTGGTCCCCTGACCTTCTACCCTCCCATCCCCCATGCCCGCCAAGCCATGAAGAAGCGGTCCATGCTGCTGGCCCTGGTGGCCGTGGTCCTAATGCTCCTTATCATTGGCCTCTGCGTCTGGCTGCCTGAGACCTTCAAGCCCCACAGCCACGTGTACCCCAGAGCTGCCGTGGCCGCGGATGCCAAGCGCTGTTCAGAGATCGGGAGGTGAGTGGGGCAGGGTGTGGGGACACAGGCCCTGGAAGACAGCCACCGTAAGTGGACCTGGGCAAGACCCTCGCCTCTCTGGGACTCAGTTTCCCCACTGGTAAAGGGGCTGCCTGGATGAGGGGTGTTCGGTGTGCGTGGAGCTGCCTATCCTGTCCTTGGACCTTCTCAGCAGCTTCTGGTCAGGGGAGAAGGGGACACTGGCCCCGAGAGCAGGGTGTGGGTCTCCCAGTGTCCAGCTGAGCCCTTTTCTCAGTTCAAGGGTGTCTGTCTCTTCAGATAAACTCTGCTGTTTCATTTTTAGACCCCTAGCTCACATGTACAAAGATCAATTCTCACTTAAAAACTTAAACAGAAAAAAGATGTTATTAATAAAAAGTAACAATTTCCCCTTTTTTTCCAATTATAAAAGTCACGTACATCTGTTTGCTTGAAAAAGAGGAACATTTAAGCCCGTTGGTTTTAGAATACAACAATTTTTTACATTAAAAAATCAAAAACTATGGGCTCCTCTCCATCCTCCTTTGGGCAGGGTGGCCAGGCGGTGGGGAGGTGTGTGGCGGGGTGCGCATCTCGGAGGGTAGAGAGCCCGCCGGCTCTCACTCCCGGCACGTGCCACTGGCAGGGATGCATTGCTGGACGGCGGCTCAGCGGTGGATGCTGCCATCGCGGCCCTGCTGTGCGTGGGGCTCATGAACGCACACAGCATGGGCATCGGGGGTGGCCTGTTTCTCACCATCTACAACAGCACCACACGTGAGTGGCTGGCAGGGTGGGAGGTGAATGGTGGGGCTGCCTGCCTCAGGCTGCACTTGGGCTGGGCAGGCAGAGCTGGGCAACTCCTAGGTTCACACAAGTGAGGGGCTGGTGTTGGTCTGGACTGCCCACATGCTTCTCCTTCCAGGAAAGGCTGAGGTCATCAACGCCCGAGAGGTGGCCCCTCAGCTGGCCTCTGCCGGCATGTTCAACAGCTCAGAGCAGTCAGAGGAAGGTGAGTGCAGGCTCGGTGTGGGTGCAGGGCCAGGACGAGCTGCTGGAAGGCATGAGCACACCCCCACCCTCCATATTCCCCCCCACCCCATCTGGGGCTGGGAGTGGCTCTGGCAGTCCCATCCCATCCCTTCCTGGCCCCACAAAACCCTCCATAATGATTGGTCAAGCCCATCATCACAGAGGGTAAAGAGAGCTTCTGTTATTTCCACTCAGGCCCCTCCAGGGCCACCCGGAGCTGGAACACGGAGAGAGTGATTGCTATTACAACAGCTTGCATGTGCCGGGGGTCCTGGGGCCAGCACTCTGCTCAGCCCTTTTCACCAATGAGCCCCTTGAATCCTCCCTGTACGCTTGGCACGGGGAGCGTGGTGTTGATTCCCATTTTACAGGTGGGGATGCTGAGGCCCAGAGAGGTCATGTAAACTGATTAAGGTCACACGGCTGGATGGTGGTAAAGCTGGGATTGAACCCAGGCTATCTAAACCCTGGGTTTTTAAAGGGCATCCAAGTCATTCATTCGTTCGTTCATTTGTTCATCTGTGGGGATAGCTCTCTAGAATATGGGAAGGAGTCTCTTTTTTCTAACCTGTCCTTAAGCCAAGAAGGAAATCCCTGCAACTCCCCAGGCAGCCAAGGAAAATCAGTGGCCACCAGGGGGCACCCCTGCAAGGACCCCCAGTGGATTGCAGGATGAGGTTGGAGGGAAGGAGGGGTGGGGATTAAAGGCCATAGTGGGTCTGAACCCCTCCTGCAGGCTCTGCAGGACCCCTCCTGCAGGTGGAACCCTGGGTAGGGTGCTGAGAGCAGCCGTTTTGGAATCCCCTCCAACACAGTCTTTGAATTTTTACTCATTGGGAAACTCAGTGTAGAAATGAAATCATTCAGAGTGTGGGAATCTTACAGACTTAGCATCTTTGGATGCTTGGAATTCACATATTTAACTAGGGCTTGTTGGGCACCTCCTACAGCGTCAGGGGCTGTTCCCTAAGCCAGTAGAAACAAAGGTAACAGGTGAAATGCACATTCCAGGTGGAGCAGGGAGAGATAGCACACATGGGTGTGCCATGTGCCCCAGCACTGCCTGGGAAGCAGAGGTGGGAAGGGTTGGAGGGCTTGTGGGTTCATCAGATACCCTGGTCAGGGCATGTGAGCAAAGACCCAGAGGCTGGGGCTGGGGGCAGCCGTGGGGGTGTCTGGGGAGAAAGAGGAGGACACAGGTTCAGGTAGAACAGCCCAGGTCATGTTGGACCTCATGGGTCATCATGTCTGAGTGAGGTAAAGGTGTTCCCTGAGTCGGAGGGGGGACCTGGGTGGATCTGGCCGCTTTCTGATGGGACCCCCCTCAGGCTGCTGTGAAAGAGGGGGAGCAAGTTACCTGCCCGTCAGGTGGCGCATCAGGATGTCACGGTGATAACCAGGGAGAGATGAAGTTGGTGGCTGGTGGCTGGGCCGAGCACACTTGGAGGGCGGAGCTGCAGATTTGCTGATGGGTTGGGTGTGACGCTCACCCAGGAGTCTCGGGTGAGTTGGGGTCTCAGGTCTGCACCTGGAAGGACAGGGTGGCCCTTACAGAGACTGGCAAGGTGTTAAGTTTGAGAAACCTTTTTCAAGTGGGCAGGTGCATCGTCAGATCTGGCCATGAGGGGAGCAGGCCAAAGAGTCAGTTTGGGAGTTGTCAGCATGTAATGGACCCTGCAGCCTGACATGGAGGAGGACACCAAGAGTTGGTGCAGACAGAGGAGAGGGCAGGGAGATGCAGAAGTGACGCAGGAAGAGAGAGTGATGGGCCAGGTAAGATGAGAAAGAAACCCTGCGCTGGCAGCGTGGGTGTCACTGGTGACCTTGGTGAGAGTGTGGCATGAGAGCCTGATTGACCAAGGTCAGGGCAGCACTTATTTAAGGGGGAGGAATTGTGTGCTGGGTGTCAAACCTTCTGGGATGTGCCAATGTCATAACAACCCGGCTCTTGGAACCTCATGCCCCACTTCAGGGTGGGAGAGGCAGCTTGAGAGCTGCAGCCGCCAAGCCTGGGAGTGGCCCCCTACCCTGCATATCAGGGGTGAAAGCAGGAGGGTGCCTGGGAGCCAAGGCTGTGGCTGAAACTTTCTGGGTCAGTGCTGGCTTTAGGGCATGGCGGGGGGCAGTGAGGCCTAGTGGGCAACCAGGGTCCAGGGCTCTGTTTCCAGGGGAATCATGGCTCCTCAAAGGACAGTGCTGGGAAACAAAACTCTTTATGGTCAGATAGGGAAACCGAGACCCAGAGAGGGGACAGGGCAGGGGTTTGGGCTCAGGTCCCAGTTGGGACAATGGAAGAGAGGAAGAGATGCCCTTGCTTTGGGACCAGCCCAGCCTTGAGAGTGGCCTGGGCTTGTGCCGGGGGCTTTGGCGGGTTTTGGAGGAACACTTGAGTCTTATGGGATGAGGAGCCTCATGGCCTAGGAGGCTCGAACTGAGAGATGGTGAGGTCTGGCTTCCTTATACTCTCGCTGTGCAACCATGGGCCTGGCACAGGATTTCAGACACGGTGGCACGTGCGGAGACAGGCATCCAGGCCTGGGACAGCGGGACCCAGCACACGTGCTACCGCCCCTCGCTCCTGTGCCCTCATCAGACAGCCGAGCTGAGCCACACTCATGCCTGCTGAGTCCAGACGTGACCTAAAAAATCTATGTCCTTCCTGAGCCTCACTGGCCCCACCTGGGGATGTGCCTGGAACATCCCCCTTGTGGAGCCACTAGCTGTGTCCCTCTCCTTCGCAGGTGGGCTGTCGGTGGCGGTTCCAGGCGAGATCCGCGGCTACGAGCTGGCACACCAGCGGCACGGGCGACTGCCCTGGGCTCGTCTCTTCCAGCCCAGCATCCAGCTGGCCCGCCAGGGCTTCCCTGTGGGGAAGAGCTTGGCGGGAGCCCTGCAGAGAAGCCAGGCTGCCATCCAGCGGCACCCTGAGCTGTGGTACGTCTACGGTCCCTACTGGTGGGCATGAGCGGGTGGCACTTTCAGGAACCTGCGCTGAACGAGGGACCAAAACCCTGCCCGTTCTGAGCCTGGGGGTGGGGTCCCGGCCCCACCTGGGCTGGATTCTGTGGACAGGGGCACCCCATCCTTTGTTCTCTTGTGTGTGTGTGTGTGAGGGGGGTGGCTGAGTCCGCCCCACCTGCCTGCCTCACGGGAGCCCCCTCTGCCCCAGCGAGGTGTTCTGCCGGGATGGGAAGGTGCTGCGGGAGGGGGACCGAGTGACCATGCCTCGGCTGGCCGACACCTACGAGACGCTGGCCTTGGAGGGCGCTCAGGCTTTCTACAACGGGAGCCTCACGGCCCAGATTGTCAAGGACATCCAGGAGGCCGGTGAGCGGGCGACCTCAGGGGCCTGGGGCCAGGAACTCCACAGCGGGAACACTGAGCCTGGGGTCCTTGAGTCCTACCTGGCCTGGACACTGGGCCCTCAGGGAGTGTCTGGCAGGGGAGGGTCACAGATGCGTCTGCAGTTAATGACAGGCCACACGGATCCACAGCTCCTGGTTAAGTCAAAGCTGAGAGGAACCCTGTAGTCCAGGAGAGAAAACCCTGGTGGGGGGAATGCAGGTGTAGGCAGGAGCCAGGGTTGGGGAAGCGCTAAAGTACAGACCCTGGAGGACTTCCTGGAGGGGGTGGTGCCTGAGCCACAGGTGAGGTTGGACTTTGTAAGCAGAGAGAACAGTTAGAGGCCTGGAGAGAGGGCTTTTAATTCTCCAGGAGGATCACAGGGGATGAGGGTGGGCTTGGTGAGCGAGGCATGGGAGGGGCTGCATGCAGGGCCTGCGGTTGGGAACTTGTGGGCAGGTTCTCATAGGTTCGGGAGCCCCATGCTGCCTCTCCCTCACTGAGCCATGGCCTCTTCATGTTAGTTTTGCCAGTGTGTCAGGGAGGAGGGTGATTAGCATGTTAACCTTTACCACTGACATCGGAAATTAGCCTGTAAATACTTAGTATGTCTGGAACCATTTCCCTAGAGAATTAAGAGCTTCCCTCCACCCACCCATTAGTCATAGGAGGAGGAGGGGGGGCGGAGGTAGGGGAAGTGGGGGATGGGAGCAGATATTTCCCACTTAGAGAAGATCCTCTGGCCGCCAAGAGGACAGACGACAGACCGAGAGGCCAGTGGGGCAGCAGGTGGAGGGCGCTGGCCTGGACCTGGCCAGGGGGAGGTAGCACCGTCAGGGAGGTCTGGGAGTAGACAGGGCTCCCCGCTTGATGGCCCCCCAGAAGTGTGCCCCATCTCCGTGTCACCCCATGCAGGGGGCATCGTGACGGCCGAGGACCTGAACAACTACCGCGCAGGGCTGATCGAGCACCCACTCAGCATCAGCCTCGGGGACACCCAGCTCTATGTGCCCAGTGCCCCGCTCAGCGGGCCAGTGCTGGCCCTCATCCTCAACATCCTCAAAGGTCAGCTGCCCTCCGTGGCCCTGCAGAGCAGCGTCCTGGGTGTGGGCACAGCCGTGCGAGGTCTCGGGGTCACAGGGTGGCTCTCAGTGCCAGAGTTCACGCTGGGCGGCCTGGTCCAGAGGGCATGTCTGGTAAATCTGAGTGGTCATCTATGACCCCGTGGACTGGGTAGCCCTGTGGCTGACATGCGAGGCCCAGACCTGGGGGACCCTTGCTTCCTTCCATCCTCCCCCGCCTCCCAAGCAGCCACTGCTGTTGGTTATTAAACGTCCCCCTTCTCAAGGTGAACCAAGTGGGTCAGGGAGGCGTGGACCACCCGCCCCTTCAGGGCACTCAGCTGTCCTGGCCAAGCTTGGATGTCCCGGGGCCACCGGGACCACCAACCTGCCCGGCTCTGCCCAACCAGGGTACAACTTCTCCCGGGCAAGCGTGGAGACGCCTGAGCAGAAGGGCCTGACCTACCACCGCATAGTGGAGGCCTTCCGGTTTGCCTACGCCAAGAGGACCCTGCTTGGGGACCCCAAGTTTGTCAATGTGACTGAGGTAAGGGGCAGGGGCTGGCCTTCAATGGGTGGGGGACCTACCATGGAGATGCCAGGAGGGCTCCCATGGCCACCCCAGCCTCACTCAGGCTTTATTCATCTATTTCTGCCACTGACTTGCCCTCGGGCCTACTGTGTGCTGGGATGGACTGTTGACCCTGAGTCCTGGCCTCTGCCCCACGGAGCTCACAGGGTGGGAGAGACAGACTTGTCAGTGAGTGATAGTGCCCTCCTCTGCCACACTCCAACCTCGGGGCCTTTGCATGTGCTGTGTCCTTGGCCTGGAAGGCTCTGGAGTGGTCAGTGCCGAGGTGAGGAATGCACAGGGGCATCACAGCCCTCAGGGTGGAGGAGGGTGGATTCAGGGGAGGGGACCAGTGTTCCAGGTGGGCAGAGGCCCCGGCCACATGCTCCCTGGTCACACCCAGGAGCTAACTTCCCAGATCCCCACCCAGGCCCTGCACTGCCCAACCCACCCACTCGCCAGGTGCCCCGGCTCCAGGCTGGACCTCCACCTCCACCCCGATCACATCCCTCATTACCTACTTGGGTCCCCCCCTCCCTGCAAGGTAGACCCGCAGACCCCCTCACACTGACCTGTGACCTCCCGCAGCTGCTCAGCAGCCCCTCTTCTCTTTCCCGGGGATGATTTTGCACTCACTGCTCCCCACCTCAGCACCTGGCATCCCTGAGCTGGTGGAAGCCACTGCATCATGCCCCTCTTTGCCCTCCCTCCCGGCTGAGACTGGCCTTCTGCTCATCCACTCTCTGACTCTGCACGCCCTTCCTACGCTGCTGCTCTCCCTCCTGGGTTCCCAGTCTACCCTTTCTGATGGGTCATTCCCGAAAGAGGAGTATGGTTGTGGGTCCAGAACCCTCCAGCTGCTGCCCCGTCCCTCTGGTCCCCCTTGGGGCAACCTTGGCCGCCACCTGGAGCCCTCTCTCCTCGTGCCCGCCCTTCCTCCCTCCACACCTGCACTGCCAGGTTCTGAGACCAGCCTCCGTTTCCCCTTCGGTCCACTCTCTGCAGCATCTTACCACGTTCACCAGCACCTCCCTCCTTTGACTTTTTAATTTGCAAGGTTATGGACGTTTTGGCACATTTCCTTCCTCTCTCCCCGTCTCCATCTGTCTCCCCCTTGCTCTCCCTGTTTTTTCCTTGTTAGATGCCTGGTCGGCCTTTCCCCAAGGGTCCCATCCGTGTCTTGAGGCCCCGGGCCCGTCAAGCTAACACCTGCTGTTGCTGTCACGTCTGCCGTCTCTTAGCCTCAATGGACCCCCTGGGCTGTTTTGTTGATTTTAAGGCCCAGGGCAGTTGTCTTTTAGGATGTCCCAATTCCCGGATTCAACCCTGTTTCCTTGGAAGTAGATTCAGGCTGAACGTTTTCCCCTTGGATTAGTCACTTAATTCATGGGTGTTGCTGGAACCTTCTGGAGGCATTTCCTCTGCTCAGCCTCCTGCGCCCTGCCTTGCCCATGAACTCAACACATCAGGTGTGGCCCATCACCCACCTGAGACAGATTCTTCAGGGTCCGACGAGCTCCTGTCCCAAGTCAGGCTCCCAACCTTCCCCAGTTAGCGGCCACTATAGACTGAAGACTCGGGGCCTTTCTCCGTTCCTCTTTTCCACCTGGTGAGCCCCCAGCATCTCTCACCTGGTGGATATCATAGCCTCCCAGTTGGGTTTCACCCAGACACAGCTGCTGGAGGGGTAACACCCATCAGCTGCTCACTCCTCTGCCCTAAGCACAGGTGGCTTTGAAGTCCTTATAGGGCTTGTAAGGACCTATGGGATCAGCCCTTGCTGGCATCTTCAACCTCCTCTCTCCCTAACCCCATTCACTGTCTGCCTGTCACTCACAGGCCTGCCTCAGGGCCTTTGCATTACCATTTAGGTGGCTTTTTCAGATATTACCTTCCCTGGGAAGCCCTCCCTGACCACTCTGCTCCCACCCCATCAC
Source organism: Balaenoptera acutorostrata (assembly GCF_949987535.1). Lineage (NCBI taxonomy): Eukaryota > Metazoa > Chordata > Mammalia > Artiodactyla > Balaenopteridae > Balaenoptera > Balaenoptera acutorostrata. The sequence goes on along the minus strand of NC_080076.1, from coordinate 67,476,939 downwards.
ACTCCACCCGCCTCACCTGGCTTGTTCTTTCCAGCACATCCCTGCCTGCCTTTGTCTTCCCTGTTGTGAGGGTGGGGACCTGCGTGTCTGTTCCCTGCTGATTCCCCAGTGCTGGGCATGAAGTTACAAGCTCCCTGAATGAATGAATGATTGGATGCAATGAGAGTGGGGACTCCAAGGACGGACAGACATTCAGAGTTGCTGGACAGCAACAGAGACAGAGGCTGGGGAGAGGGGGTCAGACGGGCCACGTGACACTTTGGGTGCAGGAGGGTTGTGGTCAGAGCCATGGTTGGGGGCTTCCTGAGAGCTGCTCGCACAAGCCCGTCCCCCTCCCCACCTCCCTCACCTCCTCAGGCCAGCTCTGGGGTCTCGGCAGGTGGTCCGCAACATGAGCTCCGAGTTCTTCGCTGCCCAGCTCCGGGCCCAGATCTCCGATGACACCACTCACCCGGCCTCTTACTATGAGCCTGAGTTCTACACGCCAGATGACGGGGGCACCGCCCACCTGTCCGTGGTCTCGGAGGATGGCAGTGCCGTGTCGGCCACCAGCACCATCAACCTCTAGTAGGGCTGCTGGGCGGCCGGGTGGGCCGGGGCTGCCTGCGTGTCCTAGAAGGGGGGCTCCACATTGGTAGAGTGCTTGCCCCCACCTCCCCAGGGAGCGTGTTGGCACTTTGGTGGGCACGTGGGGCTGGTGGGACGGAGCAGGGGCGGGCACAGCTCTCTGACCCAGCTGGTCTGCAGCTTCGGTTCCAAGGTGCTGTCACGGGCCAACGGGATCCTGTTCAACGATGAGATGGATGACTTCAGCTCCCCCAACATCATCAACCAGTTCGGGGTGCCCCCCTCACCGGCCAACTTTATCACGCCAGGTGTGGGGCACAGGGCTTGGGTGGGGAGGGGGCTGGTGTCCCAGCAGGCAGCTGACCAGCTCCTCTGTCCCCTCCCTCCCACCGGCCGGCTGCAGGGAAACAGCCGCTCTCGTCCATGTGCCCGGCGATCATCGTGGGTCAGGACGGCCAGGTCCGCATGGTGGTGGGTGCCTCTGGGGGCACGCAGATCACCACGTCCACTGCACTGGTACGTGCCACCTGCCTGTGCCCCAGCCCCTTGCCCAGTGGGCTACACTGACCCCATCCCCTCATCCGTAGGCCATCATCCACAGCCTGTGGTTCGGCTACGATGTGAAACAGGCAGTGGAGGAGCCCCGGCTGCACAACCAGCTTTTGCCCAACACCACGACGCTGGAGAAAGACATTGACCAGGTTTGGGGGTGGTGCTGAGTCACACTGGGGGCCCCTGGGAATCCTGGAACAGGGCCTGGATCTCCTGAGTCATTGTGGAGTGGACGATGGCTGCTGTCCTCTGCCTGGGGCAGATGACCCTCATGCCCGCTGCCTGGGCCACTTTGCACCCCATGCTGTGAGGGCCAGGCCACCTGCTCCGATGAGACCCAATCGGCCCAGCTGCCCCCAACTTGCTCTTCGTGGCCACTCAGCCAGAAATGGCACCACCTGCGTCTGTGGAGCCCAGGCCCACACAGGTGTGGTTCAGACGGTGTCTTGGGCCCCCGTTGAGGCCTCCCTCTCCCTCCCACCCCCAGGCAGTGGCTGCAGCCCTGAAGACCCGGCACCACCACACCGAGGTCACTTCTACCTTCATTGCTGTGGTACAGGCCATTGTCCGCACAGCTGGCGGCTGGGCGGCTGCCTCAGACTCCAGGAAAGGCGGGGAGCCTGCGGGCTACTGAGCACTCAGGCAGGCAAGGTGGACCAGCTGCCCAGGGATGAGATGTCCGCTGGGGGTGGGGGGCTGGGAGTGGGACTTTGGGGGACATGCTTCCCCTGTGAGCGGCAAAGCAGTGCAATAAATGGGGGCTGCAGTGCCAGGCTCTGGGCGGTCTTGCCGGCCGGCTCCCAATTCCCTGGGCCTCAGCATCCTGTGTGAAGTGGGGCCACCTGGCAGGGAAGGATGGAGAGAAGGGATTCAGAGGTCTGGACAGCTCAGGCACTGGAGCCAGCCTCAGCATTTTCACTGGAACGGGGCGGGAGCTGGGGGTGCAGGGCTGGGGTGGGGGCCCAGGGTGGGCCATGCCAAGCACTGTTCTTCCTCACCCTGAGCCCCACGACGAGAGCCAGGCCACTTCCTCACTGGGCTGGGCAGCAGCACTTCCCAGTGTCAGCCACCAGGGGGCTCACGGCCCCGGCGTTTCCTCCGCGGATGCTGGGAACCCTGGTACCTCTTCAGCCCGGTGGGTGTCCAGCCTCACCATAACCAGCACACACTGAGGTGAAGCTGAGGTCTGGTTGGGGGTGGGATTGGGCAAGAGGCTGGAGCAAAACATGTTGGTCAGGGCCAGGCCCAGGGGGCTTTCCAAGCAGAAACCCAGAGTGAAACCCAAGCTGTGATCCACTCCAGAAGGAGGCCCGGTTCTCAGGGATCCGTGAACTGGAAGAGGTTGCCAAATCCCCAAGGGTCAGGGCTTGGACCAGCGCCCCAGGGAGGGTGGCTCTGGGTGGGGGAGAACCACAGGACGCAGCGCCCAGCCTCCCCCACCGGGGCCAGCCCCTCCCGCCCTCCCTCAGGGCCTCCTAACTCATCCTTTATACACAGTTGTAACGCCTGAGGTGAGGTGCTGGGAAAGACCTGGGGAGGTGGGCAGGGGCGAGGGGGTTCCAGCATGACAGCAAGACATCCCCCTGCCTAGTGAGCACCAGTGGGGGCCCCTGAGGGCAGGGGCACAGGGCTAGGAGAACCCAGGTTTGGGCTCTCTTTCATGAGGCAGAAAATCCTGATGCTTCCAATGTGCCCACAGGGAAACAGGGTGTTGGTCTGCAGAGTGCCCCCATGTCTGAGCCTTGAGCCCTGGAGGGTGACATCTCTGGGGTCCCTGGGGGATGGGGGGACAAGATGGAGGCTGAGCTGGTGGGGTGGGCAGGTCTCTCCTCATTTTAGCCCCAGAGGAAAGGCTGTGGCCAATTTGCAGGGGGAGAAGACTGAGGCCTGAGGGGTGGGCCTTGCTCCAGCGGAGGTGGGGGCTGGCCTGGAACTCCCTGGGCCCCAGCACGTGGACAGGGTGCACCCCAGTTCCCCAGCCGTTATGGGGTTCAGCTGCCCCCTGGGGCCTGGAGACGGCTTCCCCTCTCTTTCCTGCCCCTCATCTCCTGGACAGGGATGTCCAGGGCCCTTCCTGGCTGGGCCTCCCTGACCGTACTTCTGGCCAGCCCAGCACAATGCCTGTTCCTTCCCTGGGCCTTCGCTCTAGCGGTCCCTGCACCCTGGCCTCTGCATGACCAGGAAGGCTGGGGAGAGGGGGCGTTGTCCCACCCTGACCCCGCCGACCTCTCTGTCCCTGCTTCCTCCGCCTCCCGGGCTGGCCCTGGCCCAGGAATGCACTCTGGTTCCTGGTTGAGCAATGTCACTGTGGTTTGGGGATCCAGTGGGGGTGGTGGGAGGTGCCCGCAGCCCTCCCCACCCCCCAAAGGTGCCCCAGTAGCCCCTCCAGCTCAGGCTGGCAGGGGCTTCGGACAGGGGGCCTGGCAGGCTCTGTGGCTGTGCGGGCACGTGCCTCAGTTTCTCTGCTGTGCCAGAAGGGGTAAAGAGACCTGGGGAGGGCAAAGCTCAGCTGGAAAGGAAGCTGGGAGAATGTGGGGGCTCTGGGGGGCTCTGGGGGTGGGAGTCCAGCCCCTGCACCCTGTGCCTGGCTGAGTCTGGTCAAAGGGGGCACCTCGGGGGGCCCCCACTCTCCCAGCCACCTCCTAGCTGGGCACCCTGAGGCTTGGGCAGGGCAGGGTGCAGGCCGGTGCTCCCAGGAGAGGAGGCGCTGTCAGCTCAGGAAGAGGGAAGCAGACACGCCACCAGGGATGGGCAGAGATGCAGGTGGAAGGGAAGCCCGCTCCCTGAGGCCCAGTGGCATTTCCGGGACAGCAGGCCCCAGGGGTAGACAGTCCGGTGGGCACTGTGTGCCAAGGGCTGGACGCAGGCCCTGTCTGCATTCTCCACACAGAAGTCTTGTCCTGGGCATTTGGCGTTCCAGTCGCCTCCCCTGAGCAGACAGGAAAGCCAAGACCCCTCCTGGTCACCCCTGGTCACCCCTTGCCACCCCCTGCCCTGGCTTCAGCTGAGCTGGGAGTTGAACTTGGGTCCTGATTGACATTGCCTTGGGTCCCCCTCCGTCTGCCTCTGGTCCCCTTTAACCCCAGTGTCCTCTGGCTCTGAGGATGCTGCGGTGAGCTGTGGCTGGGCGGGGCCCCATGAAGAGGAGGTGAGTTGGGGTTCTGCCCTGGCCCCCTGCCCCACTGAGCCTGATCCAGGGGAGGATCCTGGGCAGGCCTGCACTCTGCTGTCCTGGCTTTGCTGGGAACCGGGGAGCAGCCATGGGGTCCTGGGAGCCCTGCACCCCAGCTTCCCCCGGGAAGCCAAGCAGGCACCAAGTCCTCACACACACAGGACGGGACAGGGTAGCCCTGGGCATTGGCAGCCGGTGGGAGGGGTGATTGTACCAAGGCTTTCAGGGGACAGGCGGTGGGAACAGCAGTGAGGGAGTTAACGGCCGCTGCTGACTCCTCTCTGGCAGGAAAAACTCCCCATAGACGCCCTGCTGCCTGGCGTCTTGCCAGGGCCAAGACAGGGGCTGAAAACTGGAAGTCCAGGCGGGTGGCCAGCTCTGCCTCTGAGGCGGGCGCTGGAGGAAGGCAGCAGCCCTGCTGCCAGCCGCCCGTCCACATTCCCACCGGTCTGCCTGGCTGCCCGCTGTTCGCCTGGAAACCTGTCTGTCTATCCATCTGTAATCCTGATTCTGTCCACTTGTCCATCTGACCTTCCTTCTCTGTCCAGCCATCTGGCTGTCAATCCATTTGTTTGTCTCTGGCTCCTGTCTATCTGTCCATCTGTCCCATCATCTGTGAGTCCATCTGCTCACCTTGTTGTCCATTCATCCACCTGTCTCTCTGTATATCTCCGCCCACTGGTCTGTGTGCCCACTTACCTCCTCTCTCCCCCGGGGCCACAGAGCCATGGCCCAGGGCCACGGGGCCACGATCAGCATGGTGCTGCTGGGGCTGGGGCTGGCACTGGCCATCATTGTGCCTATCGTGGTCGTCTCTTGGCACCGCGTCCACTGTGGCCCCCAGGCGTTTGCCCATGCTGCGGTTGCTGCGGACTCTAAGATCTGCTCGGACATTGGACGGTGAGTAGGAGGTGGGTGGGAACTGGGTGGCCCTTGGCCCTGACCCCTCCCGGAGACTTTGTGACCAGTGGCGAGAGTGTGGAGAAGGCACACGTGTGTGTGTGCTGGCCTGTGGGGGTCGTGTGGGTTTGGCCTCCAGTAAGGAAGCAGCCCCAGGGCCCTTGCACAGACCAGGTAGCAGGTGTGCACATGAGACAGACAGGGGTTTAGGGTAGCAACAGTGTGGGCAGAGCAGAGCAGAGCAGAGGTGGTATGTGAGGCTGATCCCAGCTCCAGGGCTTGGGAGGCCCAGCAAGGGCACTGCTGCAGTGTTGCTTGTCTGGTCCCGGCCCCTTCAGAGAAGCCCTGGCAGTTTTCCAAGGCTGGGGTCTTCCCCCGGGGGCATGGGTGAGGGGGTTCAGGGGCTCCATATGTAAGGACTGCCTGCCGGGGTGCACTCAGTGCTGCCCAAGACCAGGCTCCCCTCCTGGCCCTGGGAAACTGGCCTCTGATGGCATCATGTCCCCCACGGCCTCCCCTCTGCGTGTCAAGGCCTGGAGCCAGGCCAGTGGCAGGCATAGTGACTGTTTGATGTTTGGTGGGCCGGGGCAGGGGGGCTGTGGAGAGGGGCCCCAGCTGATGTTTCCCAACGCTCTTCCAGGAAGCCCAGCCCACAGGAGGCTTCCGCTGCCTACCAGGACGGGATGTGCAGGACGCCCCTCCTGGCCCCTGCCCCACTCTGGGCTTGTGGGAGCCTGGGCTAGCAGCCCCCTCCCTGCCGGCTCAGTCTGCTTCCCGGAATATCTGCCTCAAGGGCCATTGTCAGGATCAGAAGTGCTTTGTGAACCAAAGAGGACTGTCCTGGACCAAGGGGCAGTGTGTCTGAGTCCCACCCAGGGCACCACTGAGCAGATGGCATCCATGCTCCCTTCGTCCCAGGGTCACCCCTCTTCCGTGCTTTCTCCCTTGGTTTCATTCATTCCTTCCTCCCTTCGTCTTCCATCTGTCTGTTCGTCTGTCCCTGCCCTGCCCCCTTCTGGCCTGGTCCTCAGGCTCTTCTCAGGGTGCTTTGTCCCCTCCCTCAGGGCTCACTCTAGGATGACAGGGACAAGTTGGGGGCAGACTGCTTGGTCTTCCCAGGGGGCTCCCAGGGGCCGGGAGGGGAATGACCCCTCCCAATGCTCTGGAGAATTGCAGAGGTGCTGTGCCCCCCTGAGCCCATATTTGCAAAGATGCAAACAAGTCGGGGCTTCAGACCCAGAGACCACTGATGGGGACGCGGCCCCCAGGGGTGGGGGGCTGCTTCCACGGATTTGCGAGGGGGTTCCGGGCCTGTTGTGTCTCCCCAAGTCTTTGTTGGGGGTTTTGGAGGGCCGGGGGTTGGGGTCTCTGCTCTGCAACCCTCGCTGGTGAGGTGAGCAGATGTGGTTCCCCCCAAGTGTTTCATGTCCTTGGCGCTCCACTTCCTGTTCTTGTTCTAAGAAACCAGGGGTGGGAGAGAGCCTGGAGCTGCCACAGCTGCTGTGGGACAGGGGCTCACACGATCTGGCAGGGCTGGGGAGATCCTGCAAGGGCCTCCTAGACCCCACCTCCTTCCACCCTGTGAGCGCTGGGTTCTCTCAGTGGGGCTGGGACTCCTGCAGCAGCCAGAGTCCCTGGGGGAGGACCGGCTCCAAGCCTAGTGTACACACAATAGAAGCACGGTGACAATGAGGGCCCGTCCCATCCTGTGTGATGCCAGTGTGTTAGGCTCATGTGCAAACTGGGAGTTCCGAGGCTCCACGTGAGTGCTTGCCTTCTAGGGAGACTTCAGGGTTAGTGGTGATTTTTAGGCTTTGTGATGTCTGTCTGCTGTGACCACTCGGAAATGCCACACAGGATCCTGAGTGGAGGGTTCATAGTTCCACTTGACGTAGAGGAAACTAGGCCTGCACAGAAGGGACCAGCTGGGTGTCACAACATGAGCGGGCCCAGCTGGGACTGTCCTGCTCTGCTGCCCCCTGCAGAGAGGGAATCTCTCCGGGGTTGTTGGAGGGTGGGGTCTTCCCAGGGTCCCCATCCTCCGCCCAGGATTCCAGCCCGCCCAGCCCCTGGGCTTGGATCGTAAAGGCCAGAGCTTCAGTGGCCATGTGAGTAGTTGTAGAGGGGGCTGGCAGGGAGCCCAGGGTGCTTGTTCTGTGGGGCCCTGGAGTCAGGGCGGGGCGGGGGGGCTGGGCCCCGCAGGTTGGGTCTCGTCAGCTGCTTCAGACCCATTCAGGAGTCGGCCTGTGGGTCATGCCCTCGGTGCAGAGGAGAAAGGGGACTCTGGACAAGCCTCAGTTTCCCCACCTGTGAAGTGGGGCTCATGTTGGCACCTCTGTCACGGAGCACGCCTGGCCCAGAGGAGGTGTCCCTGGCCTGTTGTAACAGTGGCTTGGTCTGGATGTGGTCGGCATCTCAACAGGGGACCCTGCTGTGGGGAAGGCTCACAGGATTATGGTGTGATGTCACCCTTCCTCCCCTCCCAGCCCTTATGACCCTAGCGGCTCTCTGGACTCCCGGTTGGCTCACCAGGAAATTACTGCACTTCCAACCCTCTGGGGTTCAGGAGGAAACAGCCTGTATACCTGGGCATCGTGCACACACACGTGTGAGCGTGCGTGTCCGAGTGTGTATGTGACAGCAGCCTCCCAGCTCCTTGGGGACAGGCAGGTGAGAGAAGTGTGACTGCTCTGCACCGCGGCTCTCTGCTGGCCACAACTGGCCCCTTCACAGCTGAGGAGACCCAGGCTCAAGGAGGGAGAGGCACGTGCCTGGTGAGTAGGAACCCCAGCCCAGGTGGCCCCGAGCGTGTACCATCCTGCCTGTGGACATGAGCGTGTTCGTGGTACATGTTGGCGGGTGTCGTGGATGCGTGAAGGTGTGTGATGCTTGGCTACCTGCAGCACCAGCCACCTGCCAGCCATTGTCCTGGAGTCACAGTGGTAACCAGATGGTCAAGGCTCTTGCCTTCGTAGTGGGGGGAGACAGAAATAACTCCACACCTAATGCTGAGGGGTTGGAAGTGATTATTGGTCATTCTGGGTATCCTCATCTGTGAAATTTCTGTTAAAATCTTTTGCCCATCTTTCTGTCAAATTGTATATCAAATGCATTTTCTGCATTATCATGACAATCAAATGATTTTTCTCCCTTTAAAAAAATGCAGTGGGACTTCCCTGGCGGTTCAGTGGTTAAGGCTCCACACTTCCAATGCAGAGGACGTGGGTTTGATCCCCGGTTGGGGAACTAAGATCTCACATGCCGCGGGTGTCACGGCCAAAAAAAAAAAAAAATGCAATAAATGTTAAACCACCCTTGCATTCGTGGAAGGAACCCAGCTTGTTCATGATTTAATATCATTTTTATTTATGCCTAAGTTTGATTTGCTAATATTTTGTTTAGGATTTTTTTCTTCATATTCATGAGAGGTACTGGTCTGTAATTTTCCTTTCTTCTCATGTCCTTGTCAGGTGTTGGTATCAAGGTTACACTGGCCTCATAAAAAGAGCTAGGAAATGTCCTCTCCTTTTCCATAGTCTGCAAGAATAGGTTTTGTGTTGTTGTTGTTTCTTGTTCTTAAGATTGGTGTTATTTCCTCCTTAAACGTTTGGAAGAATTTACTGGTTAATCTTCTGAGCTTGAGTTCTTTGTGTGCATGTGAAGGTTTTAAATAACAGATTCTGTTTCTTTAACAAGTATAAGACTTTCAAGTTTTTATTTTTTCTTGAGTCAGTTTTGGTAAGTTCTTTCCAAGGAATTTGTCCAGTTTGTGCAAGTTGTCATGGTTGACATATAATTGTTTATAACGTCCTCTCATTATTATCCTCTTAATGTCCATAGAGTCTGTAATGAGGCCCCTTTTTCATTCTTGATATTGGTAACTAGCGTTTTCTCTTATCATTCTTGATCAGTCTTGATAAGGGTTTTATCAATTTTACTGTATTTTGGAAGAATCAACTTTTGACTTTGTTGATTTTCTTTATGATGCATTTATTTCCTCTTTCATTAGTTTCTACTTTTATCTTGACTCTTTTCTCCTCCTTCCATTGAGTTTAAGTTGCTTTTTAAAAAATATTCATCTTGAGATACATTTTGGGAAAAACAAATTATAAGGTGGATACATAGATGATTGATCTTTAAAGTCTTTTCTAGTACATGCACTTAAAGCTATAATTTTCCCTCAAAGTTTGGCTTAGCTGTATTCCACAAGTTTTTTGTTGTTCTTCCCCTAAATGTTCATATTTTTATTTTGAAAAAGTTTTACACCCACAGAAAAATGGAAAGAATACCCATATACACTTCACTTAGATTCACCAGTTGTTCATATTTTGCCACATTCTCTCTCTGTCTCTCTCTTTCTCGTGCTCTCTCTCTCTCCATATATCTATATTTCCACATATTTGGAAAATAAGTTGCATTTATCATGACACTTTATCCCTAAATACTTCAAACATGTATCTATTAAGAATAAGATTATTCTCCTATATAACCTTAATGCCATTATCACACTCAAGAAATTTAACCTTGGTACAATTATAGTATCTAATACCTAGTCCAATTCAAAAATTTTCCAATTGACCCAATCTTTCTTTCTTCCTTTTTCTTTCTTTCTTTCTCTCTTTCTTACTTTCTTTCTTCCTTCCTTCCTTCCTTCCTTCCTTCCTTTCTTTCTTTCTTTCTTTCACTTTTATTTTTTTATCTGAATTTTTATTTTTTTATACAGCAGGTTCTTATTAGTTATCTATCTATTTCATACATATTAGTGTTTATATGTCAATCCCAATCTCCCAATTCATCCCACCCCCACCCCATCTATCTTTTTAGATCCAGTATCCAGTGATTGTCATGTTTCTCTAGTCTTCTTTAATCTAGAACAATCCCCTGCTTTAAAAAAAAAAAAAAAAAGTTGATATTCTGTGACATTAAAGAAGTCCGTTCGGTTGTATCAGTCTTTCTTTACAATCTTGGTTTGTTTTTATAATTTATTTACGATCAGATTCAGGTTAAACACAATATAAGATAGGTGGTATTTTGCCTTCCCATTGTATCACACAAGAGGGAACACAATGTGAGACCCTCTCATCATTGTGATGCCAAGTTGGATCACTTCATAAAGCTGGTGTCTTCCAGATCTCTCCGTTGTACGGGGTACCATTTCCCTATTAAATTAGTAACGTACGGTTTGATACTTTGAGACCCGGCGAATATCCTTTTCTCAAACAACATTTACCCCATGTTTTAGCATCTATTTTTATCCTCGTCTCAACAGATACATTTGTGTTTGCAAAAAGGCGATTTCTAAACTAGTCATTTCTTCACCACTCATTGGCTGGCATTCTTCTATAAAAAGGATCCCCCTTCCCCAACCCAGATATTCTTGAGTATTACTATTGACTCATGGATTATTTTAGTTCACTATGTTATAATCCATCACTTTACTCTTTCTGATGCTCAAATTGTCACAAATTTGACCAGTGAGAGCCCCTTTAAGCCAGCATCTATGTTCTTTTACACAAATCCATCAGTCTTAGAGAATTTTCTTGACTTGTACACAAAATGTTCCAGGATCTACTCGTATATTCCCTCAAACCTGAAATCAGGAATTGGTAGAGAATGGTATTTTAGAAATGAAAATCTGGATGCTAAGAGGGTTCATTATTATTGGGATGCCATTGCTTCTAGGTAGTATCAGTGCATAGAACAAGAAAAAATGTAAAATCTCTGACACCTCCAGTTCAAATCCACTATGATGGGGTCTTCTGCATCTTTCTCCATCCCGTCTTGTCTCTGCAACTATGAGAGAAGTTCCCAACAATGTCCATATATTTACTTACTTGCTGTATCCCCAGGTACTCACAAAAAAGTTTGAGAATTACTTCAACAATGCACTATGAACAATGAATCTGCTAGAGAAAATTCAAGATGTCTTTGCAGAGGTTTTTTTGGTCCTTAAGATATATCCCATGAAAGATGGGCAGTTAATTAAGTTCTTTTTCCTGTGTGATTATGTTAACAGTTCAATATACTATTAGCTTAGTTTTTTTCAATTAAAATTCAATTTTAGGGTTTTCTTTTTCATCCTTTCTGTTTAATTTTCTGTCTGAATACAAGTCAGAACTGTATAAAAAGGTATTCTCAAAAGTCTCACTCTCATCCATATGACCTTTATTCTGTTCCTATTCTCTCTTTTAGAGGAAATCGTTTTCATTTGTTTTGGATTTATTTTTCCTGTGTTTCTTTTCTCTTTTTTCAAATGCATATGTGTGTGTATATAGATATATATATATATATCTTTTTCTTTTCTTTTTTCTCTTTAAAATTATTTCTGTTTTTTGCAAAATAATCAAATATATCCCTTATTTTCTCTTTCTGATATACTTTTTGATACTGAGAAAGGTTTATATGTTTGTTATAATGGTTATAATTATATTAGTATCTTTTTTAATACTATTTATTTATTTATTTACGTCTGCGTTGGGTCTTTGTTGCTGTGCACGGGCTTTCTCTAATCGCGGGGGCTACTCTTCGTTGTGGTGCGTGGGCTTCTCATTGTGGTGGCTTCTCCTGTTGCAGAGCATGGGCTCTAGGTGCATGGGCTTCAGTAGTTGTGGCACACGGGCTCAGTAGTTGTGGCTCGCAAGCTCTAGAGCACAGGCTCAGTAGTTGTGGTGCACGGGCTTAGTTGCTCCGTGGCATGTGGGATCTTCCCAGGCCAGGGATTGAACCCATGTCCGCTGCATTGCCAGGCAGATTCCTAACCACTGCGCCAGCAGGGAAGCCCTATGTTGATATCTTTATTATGTTATATGGTAAATATAATAACAATATTAGATATATACGATATGGTCCTCATAGTTCTTACTCTTTCAATATTCTCTATTGGCTCCTCTGATGGTTAATTTTATGTACCAACTAGGTTATGATGCTCAGTCCCAGTTGTTTGGTCAAATATTAGTCTGCACGTGACCATGAGGTTATTTTGTAGATGTGATTAACATTCACAATCAGTTGGGACTTCCCTGGTGGTCCAGTGCTTCCCTGGTGGACTCTGTGCTTCCACTGCAGGGGGCATGGGTTCCATCCCTGGTCAGGAAACTAAGATCCCTCAAGCTGTGCGGCTTGGCCAAAACAAAAACGAAAACAAAACACATTTACAATCAGTTGACTGTAAGACAGATTGCTCTCCATAATGTGGGTGGGCCACACCCAATCTGTTGAAGGCATAAAGAGCAAAACCTGAGGTTCCCCAGAGAAGAAGGAATTCTACCTCAAAACTTGGACATAGAAATCCTGCCTGGGTTTCCAGCTTATTGGCCTGCCCCACAGATTTCAGACTCAAGACTACACCATCAGCTTTCCCCTGAATTTATAACCTGCTGGCCTGCCCTACAGATTTCGAACATGCCGGCCTCCACAATAACGTGAGCCAAGTCCTCAAAATAAAAATTTCTCCCTATATGTATATTCTATTGGTTCTGTTTGTCTGAGAACCCTGACTGATACCGTTCCCCACTATGAGTAATACTGAAACTACCTGGTAACTTCCTCCTGTTCTTCCCATCTCCCAGCATAGGGTCTAAAGGGATATCCTTTTACTGTCAGTTAATACCTATCAGTCAAGCAGTGAGCTTCTTTTATTTTCATATATCCTTTCCATTCTCACCCCACCTTCCTCTTATATCCGCACAACAGACCTCACGACCCATAATAGCTTTAGCTGTTTCTCCCATTTCTTTTTTCAGTTAATTTTCCCTCTTCCCACCAGATGGATTTTCTGTCCATACAATCATCAAAAGTAAATTTTCCATTGGCACAATTAACACATCCATAACATCCAATTTTATGTGCAATAAACAGGCAAATTTACTTTTATCAGTACTGGGGGCCTGTAAAGCCAGAGTCTTTTTTTTTTTAAATCTATTATATCTGTTATTTAGCCCATGAGTGAACGACAACAACCATGTCCTCAAAACAACATCCCTACCCCATTTTTGTAATGGTTGTACTACTGTACCTACATTTTCAGAACAATAGCCATTCCATCTCTATATTGTTTCCGTTATAACCATCATTTTTAGTCTTAGATCTACTGGTCAGTATATATTTAATTCTTAGTCCCACTTCTTATGGCAAAGTCTCTCCAGTTACTTGAGTTGTCTGAAGTTTTTTTTTTTTTTATGAGATTTCTCAGGAAGGGTTCATGGGGAAAATATTCACTGAGTTCTTGCATGTTTATAACAGTCTGTGGCCCCTGGAGGTGAAGGTCAGTTTAGCTGGATATAAAATCCTTGGCTCACATGTTCTTTCCTTGAATGTATTGATTATAACACTCCACTGTCTCTGGCATAAAGCATTGATGTTGAAAAGTCTGATGACAATCTGATTTTCTTTCTCTTATAAGAGACTTAGTCCTTTTTACCTAGATGCCCAAATAATTATTAATTTTTATTAATATCCAATAGGTTAATTTGAATACATCTCTATATTGGCTATTCTGAATTGATTTCCCTATGCAGTGGAGTGCGCTTTTGACAAGTAATTTTTTTTTAATCAGAAAAGTTACCTTGAATTGTAGTTTTTATTATTTATTATGTTCCATAGATTTGGCTTTCCTCCTTGGGACTCCTATTAAGTGTATGTTTGATCTTCTTTATATCTGTATTTTAAAATCTCTTTCTTCGTTTTTTTTAAGAAGATTTATTTATTTATTTATTTATTTATTTATTTATTTAATTTATTTTTTGGCTGCGTCGGATCTTAGTTGCAGCACGCGGGATCTTTGTTGAGGCATGAGGGATCTTTTTGTTGCAGTGTGTGGGCTCTTTGTTGCGGCACGTGGGCTTCTCTCTAGTTGTGGTATGCGGGTTTTCTCTTCTCTAGTTGTGGTGCACAGGCTCCAGGGCACGTGAGCTCTGTAGTTTGTGGCACAAAGGCTCTTTAGTTGAGGCATGTGAGCTCAGTAGTTGTGGTGCGCAGGCTTAGTTGCCCCATGGCATGTGGTATCTTAGTTCCCTGACCAGGGATCGAACCTGTGCCCCTGGCATTGTAAGGCAGATTCTTTACCACTGGACCACCAGGGAAGTCCTTCTTCATTTCTTTTTGATTGAAAAAAATTTCCCCCTTTTCATCTTATCTTTCTTTTAATGTATCTCTATAGGTATTGGCTCTGTGTTTATCCTTGTTTAGGCTTCACTTCTGATAATTTTTCTTTTATGCTTCATTCTTTCCTGAGTTCTATAATTTTGGTTTTTAAGTCTTCAGCTTCTCCAGTCACTTCACTTTAAGGTTTTTCTAATTCCAATGTATACTGTTCTTTCATTGCTTCTATAATTCTTTTAATTTATTTAGCACATCTTAAAAATATTAAGTTGCAGTTTACATCTGCTCTGTGGGCTTGTCTTTCTGGCATGCCTCCACGGGACATTATTCTGATTTTTATTATCTTTTTTCCTTATATCAACTCTGTATCGGGTGTGGCTTCAATACCTTTTATTGTTCATGTTTAAGGAAGATGAGTTTTCCTGTACTTTGAGTTTAGAAGGTAAGTCAGAATAGTTTTTATAGCATCATGGCTCTTGGTTCCTTTTGTTGTTTTCACAAAATGATTTTAAAAATATATATGGCCTCCTACTTTTTGGTATTTGTCTTCTCTGATCACCTCCACAACTTTTTTTTTTGGCTGCACTGCGCAGCTTGTGGGATCTTAGTTTCCTGACCAGGGATTGAACCCAGGCCCTTGACAGTGAAAACGCAGAGTCCCAACCACTGGACTGCCAGGGAATTCCCTGCCTCCATAACTTTTTGAAAACATCTACATCTTCACTATCCTTTGCCCCTGTCGTTCCTGTCCTGCTCAGTCTGACTTCTCCTCCCACTGGCTTCCCCCCCGTGCAGGGCTCTGTTCTGGAGAGAGAATGGGATCCCCCATGTGGAGAGTTCTCAGGACCCAGAACTCCTCGGCACCCTCCAAACTTCCCTTGGCCACCTTTCACTCACCCATAAGCTGGAGACTGCAAAACTCAACCTGTAAAACTCATCTGCACAAAGGTTCTTGGGTTAATTGGTCTTCCAGGCTTCCCTGTGAGAACCAGTGGGTGGTCTGGGAGTTCTCCAGACCCACTGTCTCCCCTTCCCTTCCTTCCCACCATTGCTGATAAGCCTACTGCTTTTTTTAAAAAATTTATTTATTTAATTTATTTTTTGGCTGCGTTGGGTCTTCGTTGCTGCGCGTGGGCTTTCTCTAGTTGCAGTGAGCGGGGGCTACTCTTCGTTGTGGTGCACAGGCTTCTCATTGCGGTGGCTTCGCTTGTTGCAGAGCACGGGCGGTAGGCACGCGGGCTTCCGTAGTTGTGGCATGCGGGCTCAGTAGTTGTGGCTCGTGGGCTCTAGAGCGCAGGCTCAGTAGTTGTGGCTCACAGACTTAGTTGCTCCACAGCATGTGGGATCTTCCCAGACCAGGGCTTGAACCCATGTCCCCTGCATTGGCAGGTAGATTCTTTTTTTAAAAAATTAATTAATTAATTAATTAACTTATTTATTTATTTTTGGCTGCATTAGGTCTTCGTTGATGCATGTGGGCTTTCTCTAGTTGTGGCGAGCAGGGGCTACTCTTCGTTGCGGTGCACGGGTATCTCATTTCAGTGGCTTCTCCTGTTGCGGAGCATGGGCTCTAGGCACACGGGCTTCAGTAGTTGTGGCATGTGGGCTCAGTAGTTGTGGCTCACGGGCTCTAGAGTGCAGGCTCAGTAGTTGTGGCGCACAGCTTAGTTGCTCCGCGGCATGTGGGATCTTCCCAGACTAGGGCTCGAATCCATGTCCCCTGCATTGGCAGGTGGATTCTTAACCACTGCGCCACCAGGGAAGTCCCGGTAGGCATATTCTTAACCACTGCACCACAAGGGAAGCCCAATCCTACTGCTTTTGATGTACGATATTTTCATTACACTTGGTTCAAAATATTCTCTAATTTCCATTGTACCGTCTTCTTTGTTTCATGGGTTATTTAGTAGTGTTTGTCTTGATTTCCAAATATATGAGGATTTTCTAATTAATTTCTGTGAACTTGTTGAGACTTACTTTAAGGTCCAGAAAACGATCAATTTTTAAAAATATTCTGTGCATTCTGGGAAAGAATGTGTCTGCAACACTGCTGTTGAGCGCAGTGTTCTGTATATGTCAGTTCAGTCAGTTTATTATTATGATGTCCTTCAAATCTTCTACAGCCTCACTGTAGAAGATTTTTTTTCTTATTATTCTATCAGTTACTGAGAGAAGTGTGTTCGTCTCCCACTGTGATGTTTGTCTAATTCTTCTTTTCATTCTGCCAATTTTTGCTTCATATATTTTAAAACTGTTAAGTGCATATACATTTATATTTTCATATCTTCTTGTTGAATTGAGGTTTTTATAATAATAACATGTCCCTCATTATCTCTAATAATATTTTCTTTTAAAAGTCTACTTTGTTTGAAATTAATATAGTTATACAAGCTTTCTTGGTTAGTGTTTGTATGATATATTTTTTTTATAATTTTATCCCCTATGTGTCTCTCTCTCCTTTTTTTTTTAATTGAAGTATAGTTGATTTACAATGTCATGTTAGTTTCAGGTATACAACACAGTGATTCTGTTATATGTTCTTTTTCAGATTCTTTTCCCTTATAGGTTATTGCAAAATATTGAGTATAGTTCCCTGTGCTCTACAGTAGGTCCTTGTTGGTTACGTATTTTATTCCCCTATGTCTCAATCTATTTTCTATTTATTCTATCCTTTTTTCTCTCTGTAGTTAAATTTGGATATTTTGTATTGAATTAATCTTTTTTTAAAATTTGTGTTTAAACTGTTGGTAATCTCCTGTTAGCATTGAGCTCCTAATTTCATGTTTTATAGTTGCCAGTTCTCTGATGAAATTCTTAATCTTGTCTTTTATTTCCTTGCATATAGTTATTCAAAGTCTGAGGTCTGACCCTTCATAATCTGGAGATCCTATGGTCTTTTCCTTCATTATCTATGCTTTCTCTTGGGCTTTGTGCTGTCTTCCTTCCTTGTTTGCCTGGTCGTTTTTTTTATAACAATAAACACCTTTTTTACATGAGATAAGATAGGAGGGAGGAGGATTTATTTGCTTTTCGGGGCCTTGGTATTCCTCAGATAGAATTCCAGCTCCTTGTCCTCGAGCACAAAGCCATCTGCTTGACCACACTGGCCTGGTCTTGAAGTGATGCATGCAAGACGCTTGCCCTGCTAGAACTGCTCTTCTAGAACAGTGGTCCCCAAGTTTTTTGGCACCAGGAACTGGTTTCGTGGAAGACAATTTTTCCGCGGACCGGGGTGGTGGTGGTGGGGAGATGGTTCAGGCTGTAATACAAGCGATTTTCAGGCAGTAATGTGAGTGATGGGGAGCAGCAGATGAAGCTTTGCTCACTCATCTCCTGCTGTGCGGCCCGGTTCCTAATAGGTTGCAGACCGCTGGGGACCCCTGCTCTAGAAGACGGCTGATTTGGGTGTTCTTCTTCCTTTCTTCATATTTCTTCTGAATTTTCTTTGATTGTTTTTTGTTTAAAGTCTCTTCCTCCTCAGGAGTCAGCTTGGCCCCTTCTTGCGGCCCAGGGGCAGGGCATAGTGGGGCATACCATGTGTTGTTGGTGAGCATGATGCAGTTCTGCACCAGGGTCTTGGTATGGACCGGTTCATCATTGGATGTATTGTAGACAATATCAGTAATCCTTGTCTTGTGTGTACAGCACGCCGAGCCCCAGGAGAAGTTCCCCACGTCCAGCCTCAAGGCCCCGTACTTCTTGTTGTCTCCCCACATGCGGACTGTGTGTCTGTGGCGGGGACCAGTCTTGGTGTTGGCAGTGGGGCATCCCAGCTCACACTTCCGCTTCTGGTTGTAGGGCTTCCTTTTGCTCTAGGTCTTATGGTGCTTGTGCCAGTTGTCCTGAGAGATGCCCATCGCTCGGCACTGGCTGGAAAGAGGGCTTAGTCCTTTTTAATTGAGCACTAGTGAACGTGTATAAAGATTGTTAAAATTTTTTAGAAATAATTTGAGGCCTATATGCACAGAAATCTCTGGCGTTCCTATACACCAACAATGAAAAATCAGGAAGAGAAATTAAGGAAACTCCCATTTACCTTTGCAAAAAAATATATGTAATACCCAGGAATAAACCTGCCTAAGGAGGTGAAAGACTTGTACTCACAAAACTATAAAACACTGATGAAAGAAATCAAAGATGACATAAACAGATGGAGAAATATACCATGTTCTTGGATTGGAAGAATCAATATTGTGAAAATGACTATACTACCCAAAGTAATCTACAGATTCAATGCAATCCCTATCAAACTACCAATGGCATTCTTCACAGAATTAGAACAAAAAATCTTACAATTCATATGGAAACACAAAAGACCCCGAATAGCCAAAGCAATCTTGAGAAAGAAAAACAGAGTTGGAGGAATCAGGCGTCCCGACTTCAAACCATACCACAAAGCTACAGTAATCAAGACAGTATGGTACTGGCACAAAACCAAAAATATAGATCAATGGTACAGTATAGAATGCCCAGAGATAAACCCACGCACATATGGGCACCTAATTTATGACAAAGGAGGCAAGAACATACAATGGAGAAAAGACAGCCTCTTCAATAAGTGGTGCTGGGAAAACTGGACAACTACATGTAAAAGAATGAAATTAGAACACTACCTAACAGCATACACAAAAATAAACTCCAAATGGATTAAAGACTTAAATGTAAGACCAGACACTATAAAACTCTTAGAGGAAAACATAGGAAAAACACTCTTTGACATAAACCACAGCAAGATCTTTTTTGACCCACCTCCTAGAGTAATGGAAATAAAAACAAAAATAAACAAATGGAACTTAATTAAACTTAAAATCTTTTGCACAGCAAAGGAAATCATAAATAAGACAAAAAGACAACCCTCAGAATGGGAGAAAATATTTGCAAATGAAACAACAGACAAAGGATTAATCTCCAAAATATACAAACAGCTCATGGAGCTCAATATCAAAAAAACAAACAATCCAGTTAAAAAATGGACGGAAGACCTAAATAGACATTTCACCAAGGAAGACATACAGATGGCCAAGAGACACATGAAAAGATGCTCAACGTCACTAATTATTAGAGAAATGCAAATCAAAACTACAATGAGGTATCACCTCATGCCGGTCAGAATGGCCATTATCAAAAAATCTACAAACAATAGATGCTGGAAAGGGTGTGGTGAAAAGGGAACCCTCCTGCACTGTTGGTGGGAATGTAAGTTGATACAACCACTATGCAAAACAGTATGGAGGTTCATTAAAAAACTAAAAATAGTACTACCATATGACCCAGCAATCCCACTACTGGGCATATACCCTGAGAAAACCATAATTCAAAAAGACATGCACCACAATGTTCATTGCAGCACTATTTACAATAGCCAGGACATGGAACCAACCTAGATGTCCATCGACAGATGAATGGATAAAGAAGATGTGGCACATATATACAATGGAATATTACTCAGCCATAAAAAGAAATGAAATTGAGTTATTTGTAGTGAGGTGGATGGACCTAGAGTCTGTCTTACAGAGTGAAGTAAGTCAGAAAAACAAATACCGTATGCTAACGCATATATATGGAATCTAAAAAAAAAAAAAAAAAAATGGTACTGATGAACCTAGTTGCAGGGCAGGAATAAAGAGGTAGACACAGAGAATGGACTTGAGGACGTGGGGTGGGAGGGTGAAGCTGGGGGAAGTGAGAGTAGCATCAACATGTATACACTACTGAATGTAAAATAGTTGGCTGGTGGGAAGCAGCAGCATAGCACAGGGAGATCGGCTGCGTGCTCTGCGATGACCTAGAGGGGTGGGATAGGGAGGATGGAAGGGAGGCTCAAGAGGGAGGGGATGTGGGGACATGTGTATGCATATGGCTGATTTGCTTTGTTGTGCAACAGAAACTAACACAGTAATTGTGAAGCAATTATACTCCAATAAAGATCTATTAAAAAAATAATAATTTGAGGCCTAGGATATCAACATTCTGGGATGGCCTTAATCCAGTTTGAGTGGCTGAGATCGTCTGAAGCTGGGCTGCCGTGCTTGTAAGAGCTGCTCTGTATCTAGTTGACTGTTACTCGGAGTGAGGACCCGTCCCCAGGTGTGGTCCTGTCCCCAGGTGTGGTCCCCCAGCACACCCAGCCCCAGGCACTGGAGGATGTCAGAAGCCCTGCTTGGCCGTTCAGCCTCCTCTTCCAGGACTGGCAATCGTCTGGAGGGGAAAAGCGGCTCCAAAAGCCAGGCTCCTCTCACTCAGAGGCCTGTATTTCTCTCCTGCTTCTGATGCCCTTGAGCAGATGTTTTCTATTTGTCTGGCTTTTCTAGTTGTCTGTGGAAGTTTGGTCTGAATTGTTTAGTCTTTCATTACTAGGATGTCTGCTTTACATGTTAACAGATTATTTTTTTTAAAACCTATGGAGCAAGGCAGCTGCAGGGGACCAGATAGGAGACTGTTACAGTAACCCAGGTGAGAGATGCTGGTGGCTTAGACCAGGGTGGTGGTGTGGTGGAGGAGGTGATGAGAAAGGATTGGAATCTAAGTGTATTTTGGAGGTATAACTAACAGGCAGGATTGGCCGTTGGATATGGGGATGAAAGAAAGTGACCAATCAAGGACGACTCTGAGGTTTATGGCCTGAGGGTGAATGGTTGTGTCCTTTTCTAGGATCGTGATGACTAAGAAAGGAGCGGTTTGGGGGCAGAGGTGGGAGGGAAGGAAAAAGTGAAGTTTAGGTCATGTTTAGAGTGAAATACCTCTTAGATGCCTAGGGGAGGTAGCCTGTGGATGGCTGGGGATAAGTTCCTGGAGTTTAGGGGAGATCAAATTTGGGGGTCATCAGCACAGAGGTTGCATTTTAAGCCCTGAGCCTGGATCAACTCATCTGGGGGAGGACATAGATGCACCAGGACCAAGGACTGAGCCTGGGGCCTCCAACATCCTGAGGTTGGGGTGGTGGGAGGAAAACCGGAGCGTGGTAGGTGGGGGTCCTGAAAGCCTAGTGCGGAAAGCACTTCCGAGGTCAAGTGAGATGCGGCCTTTGTGATGGGAATTTAAATTTGTTTTTTCCAGTTTGTCTTTTTTCTTTGTTTATGGTGTTTTATTCTAATTAAAATGTGTGTTTCTCTGTGCCTGGATGTAGAATCTTAGTTCTTTCATACTTCTGGCTTCGTGCCCTCTTTCCCATTCCAAGATTACCTGTGTCCATGTGGCGCCCATGTGTGCCCGCATGTGGGCCCAGAGCAGGGATATGTGGCTCCGGGGAGGGGTGAGCCCAGCATGGAGCGCTCGGATCCGCGTGCCTGAGCTGGGAAGGTGCTGGGGTCAGTGGTGGGGGAAGGGGACCCAGGCCCAGCCCCTCTTTGGACCTTGGTTTCCCATCTGTGACCTTGAGGTGCTGGGGAGGATTCCTGGCTGTGAGGGAAGAGGCAGCCCCCAGTGAGCTGTGCAGGGCTGTGCCCCAGGGAGATGGGCATTTCCTCGGCACAGGCCAGTCTGACCAGCACCTAGGAGCTGAAGGGTTCACACCTCACTGCCCATGGACAGATGGGGAGACTGAGGCCTGAGAGCATTCCCACAGACCGTGGGGCCCTGGGAGGGGCTGTGGAACCCATCAGCCCAAGTCCTAAGCCCTGATGGCAGCACAGGATCCCGGGGTCACTTGAAAAAGTCCAGTCTTGAAGGGGTTGGGCCAGTGTGTCCCCAGTGAGATGAGGAGTGGCATCCGCCAGGCTGGGCTCCCAGCGCTGCCGGGAGGGACGGAGGGGCTGGCCCGGGCCTGCTTCTGCCTGTTGTAAATGAGCCACTGCTGCTGGGAGGACCTAGCAAGTAATGGCAGCTGGAGCACTTTGTAAACTGAGATGCACCTTATATACAGCCAGGGGCAGTGTAAATGGCATCACAATTTGCAATCTGTAGAGTGCTGTACACCTGTGAGTGGCTGGACTTGAGGGGGCAGCCCAGTGCGGTTTGGTGGCAGCAGGCAGGCCACCCACCTGTCCCCATTCCCCAGTGAATGCTAGCAGAGCAGCCCAGGTCGGGAGGCCGGGGCAGGGGAGCCAGGCCACTTACTCTGTGCCATGTTCCCTAGAGCCATCCTCCAGCAGCACGGCTCACCCGTGGATGCCACCATCGCGGCTCTGGTCTGCACCGGGGTTGTCAACCCCCAGAGCATGGGCCTGGGTGGAGGGGTCATCTTCACTATCTACAATGCATCCACAGGTGAGTCCATACGGGACCCCCGTGGGGAGGATGGGCTCGTCCACGGGTGCTAACAGTGAGGTGCTTGTAGACCACCTGAGTGTATGGCCGACCTGCCCTGTCCACCCATGCCCCTTCCTGGGTCTCTTGGTGCCCCCCAACCTCTGCAAAGCTGAAACCAAGTGTTAGCACAGAGGCCAGTTCATGGTACAGAGAGAGAAACTGAGGCCCAGAGCAGGGCCGGGGCTGTCTGAGGGGGACCGTTGGTGTGCAGTGAGGCCTAGCAGCCACCGGGGTGCCCTTGACACCCCACACGCCTTGCCCAACTCCAGGGAAGGTGGAGGTCATCAACGCCAGGGAGACGGTACCTGCCAGCCACGTCCCGGGTCTGCTGGACCAGTGCAAGCAGGCCCAGCCTCTGGGCACAGGTGAGGCCCTAGAGGGGCCACCCGCTCCCACCCCACCAGACCACTGGGGCTGACCAGAACCCCCCACCCTGAAGGGGCAGCGCCCCTCATGGATGGCTGAACCACCCTGGCACTGAGGGGTGGCAGCTGGGGATGGGGAGCCCTTGCGGAGGTCCTGACTCCCCGGGTTTTCCCGGGGGAGGGCTCTCTGAGTTGGGAGGGACGATCCAAGCAGAGGGACCACCTCAGCCGAAGGCCCAGAGAGTTCAGTGGAGACGGGTTGGGGGGCTGGGGGTGGTGGGCGGGGATGGGGCCAGTTTTTCTGGGCGCCACAGGCCTGGCCATGGACTTTGTGCAGAGGGCAATGGGGAGGCACAGGGGTGTGAGTGGGGAGGGCCGTGGTCCCAAGTGGGCTCCAGAAGGCTCGCTCTGGCTGCCACGGCTGGGGGGCCAGGCAGCCAAGTGTGGAGTGATGGAGAGCCCCCAGGGGCTAAGGGGGGCGGCCCAGGGGCAGGGGCGTGACACCTGTGCCATGCAGGTGCCCAGTGGATCGGGGTGCCTGGGGAGCTCCGCGGCTACGCTGAGGCGCACCGCCGCCACGGCCGCCTGCCCTGGGCGCAGCTCTTCGGGCCCACCATCGCACTGCTCCGGGGGGGCCTCCGCGTGCCCCGCGTCCTGAGCCGCTTCCTGCACAGCAGCTACCTGCGCCCTTCCCTGCACGCATCATCCCTGAGGTGAGCTCCGATGGGGGCCCAGGGCCCCTCCTCAGCCCAGCCCCTCCTCAAGCCAGTGGATCAACCTTCTGGGGGCCCGGGCCCTGGATGGCCAGTATGTCACTGTCTCAGCTCAGAGACCTCCGGTTCCACGTGGCAGAACCTCATCAGAGGGCTCAGGCCAGAGAGAGTTTATGCCAAAGTGATGGGGCTCCCAGGGCGCAGATTTGGGCCCTGCCCTCCCCCCCCCCCACTCTCTCTGGGCTGGCAGGAGGGCTTTGGCTGCCCCACTCGCCCACCTGGCCAGCCCACTGACCAGGAGGAGCACCGGGTGTCAGGCCCTGGGTGGACGCCGGCTTGGCGGGGGGTGGGGGGGTGGGGCGTGTCCTCCCTGGGCCTGGGTGATGAGAGACATGAGGGGTGTCAGCCCCACCCAATCCTGGAGAATCTGCCCCCATGTCCACTGCAGCCCCTCAGGATCCCGGACCAGGACTCCCTCCCTGTAGGGTCCCTGCAGAAGTGTGGCTGCCCTCCAGGACCTGGCCTCACCCTGAGGCCGCCCCCCACCCCCCAGGCAGCTCTTCTTCAATGGGACGGAACCCCTGAGTCCTCACGACCCACTCCCGTGGCCCGCGCTGGCCGCCACCCTGGAGACCGTGGCTGCGGAAGGCGCAGAGGCCCTCTACACAGGGAGGCTGGGCCAGATACTGCTGGAGGACGTTGCCAAGGAAGGTCAGTACGTAAGGCCCCACAGGCCCGTTCCACCAGAGAAAGAGGGGTCTGGGCGCCAGGGCTGAGGGTGGGTCCAGTCCTCCCCTCCCCTCCCCTCCCCTCCGAGAGGGGGCCAGCTGCTCCCAGGGCTTGGAGAGGCCGTTGCCCCAGTCCTGCCCTCTGCTGGTCTCAGGGACCTTGCAGTCAAAGCCCCCGAGGAGCAGGGCCCCGAGGGTTAGGGCCACAAGACGGGAGCCATCGGTGGCTGCGGGGGTGCTCCTGGGCCTGGAGTCGGCCACCCTCAGTCTCTCAGAGGCCAGCATGCCTCCCCCACCTTCTCCCACTCTCCCCTCCGACCTGCCCGTCCCTGGCCTCTGTCCACCCATCCCCCAGCCCTGAGGCCACTGCCCACAGGCCCAGCACCACCCCTCTGGGCCTGGAAGGCTAGGGAACGAGGGGGGCCCCACTGTGTGAACTGGGGTCCCTGGCTGACACTCTGCACCTTGTTTCCCCGTCTGTACATGGAGTCCTCTGTCTCACCCCAGGCAGCCAGTTGACCCCGCAGGACCTGGCATCATTCCGGCCTGAGGTGGTGGATGCCCTGGAGGTGCCCCTGGGGAACTACACCCTGTACTCACCGCCACCGCCTGCAGGGGGCGCGATTCTCAGCTTTGTCCTCAACGTGCTCAAAGGTGAGGCCCCCAGGAGCCCGGGGGTCCGGTGCCCGTGAACTGAATTCCAGGCCCAGCCAGGCTCTGGGTAGCCACTGCCTCCTCCAGCTCAGCCCCCTCCTCAGACGCTGCAGACGGGGCTGAGTGGGCCAGGACGGTGTGTTCTAGAGCTGGCCTCCGGTGTGGCCCACGCCTGGGCTCTGCTGAAGGGTCTGCCGTCACCTACCCACTAAGTGCCCCCAGGTGACCCCGGCCCAGGGCACAGGTGCAGTGGCTCTGCAGGTGGTGAGCTGCCGGTCCAGTGTGTGCAGCTAGCGCTGAGGCCCAGCCTATTGCAGCCTGCAGGGGGGTTGCGGGCTGCCTGATGTTGCCTGTGGCTGCCGTAACAAAGTATCACAAATTACCAAAACCTGGTGGCTCAGACAACAGAAATTTATTCTCTCATAGTTCTGGAGGCCAGAAGTTCAAAATCAGGGTGCCTGCAGGGCCACATTCCTTCCGGGGGGCCTGGGGGAGAATCTGTTCTTTGCCTCTTCCAGCTTCTGGCGGCTGCCGGCATTCCTAGGCTTGTGGCTGCATCCCTGCAATTTCAGCTTCCGTGGTCACACAGCCTCCCTCTTCTCTGTGTCTGTTTTATAAGGATATATGTGGTTACATTTAGCGCCCACCCGGATAATCCAGGATAATCCGTTCCTCTCAAGATCCTTAATTTAATCACACATTTGCCATACAAGGTAATATTCACTCTTTTTCCATATAAGGTAGTATTCGAAGGTTCTGCGAATTAGGACATGGACAAATCTTTCTCAACCCACTACACAGGATGACCCCCACCTGCGCCCACCCCCTCCCCAGGGTTCAACTTTTCCGCGGAGTCGGTGGCCAGGCCCGAGGGGAGGGTGAACTTGTACCATCACCTCGTGGAGACGCTCAAGTTTGCTAGGGGGCAGAGGTGGCGGCTGTGGGACCCTCGAAGCCACCCGGAGGTCCAGGTGAGGTGCCCTGAGCTGGTGGAGAGCCCCCTTCCCTGCCCGAGGGCTCAGCATGAAGGGAGGTTCAGGCCAACGGGTGCTCCGTCCACAGACCCTGAGAGCCTGGCGGGTGAGGCTGGAGGAATGTGTACACGGTTGGTTCTAGAACAGGATGGCCTGGCAGTGGCCCAGAGCAGGGAGGGTGGAGCAGTCTGGGTACTGAAGGGAGCCCTGGAGAGGCAGGTACGGGAGGGCAGTGGTGGCGCTGCGTCTCTGACACCCTTAGGGGACCTTCTGTTCTGTGACCCCACCTGGCCTCTCACTGACCCCGTCACCTGTCTGCCCACCCCAGAACGCCTCCCAGGACCTGCTGGGGGAGGCTCTGGCCCAGCATATCCACCAGCAGATCGACAGCCGGGGTGACCACCAGCTCAGCCACTACAGCCTGGCCGGGACCTGGAGCCACAGGATGGGCACGGCCCACGTGTCCGTGCTGGGGGAGGATGGCAGTGCTGTGTCCGCCACCAGCACCATCAATACGCCGTACGTGGGGCCAGGGGCAGGCGGGCAAGCCCCACTCCAGTCCCTAGACCTGAGCCCTTCACCCCCAGCCTGGCCTCCCAGCACCTCCCTGGCTGTGTCCATCGAGTGGTACCTTGTTTTTCCCTCTCCTGTGTCAAAAGGGTCCTACACCCTGACACCTCTGGCCGAAAAGGCTGCTGATGGGGTGGCCCTGAGCCAGGATGAGGACGGGCCTTACAACCAGAAGGATGCCGTGGTGGGGGGCAGGGTGGATCTTTGGGGGCAGGGACAGGGAGGGAAGAGCAGTTCCAGGATGCTGGAGGGCAGCTGCTAAAACGAGGGGCTTCTGGAGGGCTGGGGCGCAGCCCGTGTGTGTCGGGAGCCCATGGCCCACGCCCAGCTCTGCCTCTGTCCACAGGTTTGGAGCCATGGTGTACTCACCACGCACGGGCATCCTCCTCAACAACGAGCTCCTGGACCTGTGCTGGAGGCACCCGCGGGGCTCCGGAGTCACCCCCCCTCCCGGTGAGCACAGTGCCCCGGGGCGAGAGGAGGGAAGGCAGGAAGGCCGGGCAGGCCCAGCACAGAGACAGGGATGGAGGGGGCGGCCCCGGGGGGCGCTGGCTCGGAAGCGAGGCTGCACTGATACCCGTCCGGCCTCCAGTTCCAGGCGAGCGGCCCCCGTCATCCATGGTCCCCTCCATCTTGGTCAACGCAGCCCAGGGGTCGAAGCTGGTGATTGGCGGGGCTGGCGGGGAGCTCATCATCTCTGCTGTGGCCCAGGTGAGTCTGGGGGCTCCTGGATGGAATGTACCCTCGCTGGGCGGCCCTGTTGTCCTGCTGTCCTGGGAGGGGTTGGGGAGGGTGGCTGGTGCCCCTCCCTCCCTCCCTGCCTGCATCCTTCTCTACCCCATCAGGCCATCATGAACAAGCTGTGGCTGGGCCTTGACCTGCAAGCTGCCATTGCGGCCCCCATCCTGCACGTGGACGGCAAGGGCCGGGTAGAATACGAGCCCAGCTTCAGCCAGGTGAGGCCGTGGGCCAAGCCACCGCTAGGCGGACGCCTCAGTGCTTGCCTTCAGAGCCCCTGATGAGGCCTCAGCTTTTGAGTGTGCCCGGTGCACTTCGGCTTTGGGGGCCACCAGGAGTTGAGAAGCTCCATGGGAGAGGCAACAGGCAGCTAGTCTCCACGGCAGGGGACAGGGTGTTGTTCACATGACTCCCAGAACGAGCTCCCCTGCACCTTGGTCCCTGCTCTTTCTGGGCCATTCTCTCCGGAAGCTACTCTCCCCGGCTGCGGCCTCTCAGACTCTCCCTCATGGTGATCTGCTTCCTTGTGTGACCTGCAGCTTTTATCTGCGGGTTTATTTGTAAAGGAGTCTATTATTCCTGGGAGTCTGCAGAGGGATTTCCCTCCAGGGCACTGGGTTCTTGGATCCCCACACAAGCAGGCCCAGGAGCTAAATTCTCTTGTGGGACTCCCAGCCCCTCCCCTCCGCCTGGGCAGATGGCTGGTCTCCTTGGAAGGTCTCTGGGCTGGCAGATGCCCTCACTAGGACCCACTTTAAAAGACAAGCGGCTTTTCAAGGCTCCAAACTTCATGCCCAGGGTCCATTCAAGCAGCTGGGGTTCAAGGTCATCAAAGCTGCTTTTCCTGTTATGAGCTTCTCTGGTCTCAAGGCCGCCTCCCAGGGCCCTTGGAATTCTGAGGACCACAGAGTAAGGGGCCTTGAGTACAAGGGGGTGTGTAGTCCTGAGAACCTTAGTCTTTGGGCCTGGAGACTAAGGACCTCAGCCCGTCAGGCCCAAACTCTCAGAGTCCGAGGCCCTCCCTCCCAGCCTCCCTCCCTCCCTGTGCAGGGTCCTCCCTGTGGCAGGAGGACTTGACGCTCTCCCAGGACTCCTCCTCTTAGGCCCTTCTCCTTGACCTTGACTGAAGGTCTTTACTCTGTGAACACCATTCTCCAAGGACCTCAACTCTGAGAATTTGGACCTGACAGCCTGGAATCCAGAGAACCCTGAGCCCACGGCCCTCAGCTCCCTGGAAGTTAGAGTGTTGGCCACACGGGTCAGGGCCTCCCATGGAGAACATCTGAGGTGCTGGGTGGAGACCTTGAGTCTCCAAGGGCCCTCAGAGTCAAGGCCCAGGCCTGAGGCCAGGAGGGTCATTGTTCCTCAGGGCTTTGGAGTTTGGCCACTATGACCCTAAGGAACAGTCTCCGAGGACCACAGGTCCTGCCTGTGCCTTCCAACCTAAGGACACTAGGTAATTAGCGTGTCAGGCAGAGATACACCCAAGGCCATAGCGCCTGGAGACCTCACCATACCCGTGGCTCAGGTCCTGGAGGCCCTGGTTCTGGGGACTGCAGGGCACCTGGAACCGAGGGCCCTGGTGGGCGGGGGTCCTTGGCCTTAAGTGGGAATGTGGGGCCCGAGTAACACAGGTCTCCACGTGCCAGGATTTGTGTGAAGGGTCACAGACTGGCAAGTGTGGGGACCAGGCCCCGAAGCAATGTACTCAGGCCCTCAGACACCAACACCTAGGCCCTGATGCCCTCCAATTCCACACACTCACCGTCTCAGACATGAGCCTTTACAGCCTGTGCTCGGAGTGCCTCACCCTTGGGGACCGTTGGTGCCTGTGGCCTGGGGTCCATGTCCTTGGACTCATGGGTGTTCAGAAGCCTCCAGCTGACTCCTCCACCAGCGGGGCCCTGGAGAGTCTTGGACCCCCGTCTTCTCATGCTGGTGTTGAGATGGCAGGTCCTAAGCCACGAACAATGCTGGCATCAGGGCCATTCCTCCTGTCCAGGGCAGGAGCCAGATGTTAAGTTGGGCCCTTCTTACGTATGGGTGACCTGGGACTCCAAAGGGCCCAAGCTCTGCCTTCTAGAAGACTTTGCTTTCAAGGTCCTCAAAACCTTGAAAGCTACCTTCTCCACAGAAGCCCTTGGACTCCTTGCTTATCACATTGAGGCCCCTGGTGTCCTTGATCCAGGACAGAAGTGAACCTGCATCTCAGCTTCCTTCTCGTTCGGGCGATGTCCTCCTGTCATATCCCCTGGAGTCCAGGCTTCTCCTCTGGGGCCTTTGGAGTGGGAGGCTGTAGACTCCATGCCTGCAGACGAGGCTGCATCCAGCGCCCCTCTGTCCTCTCCCAGACCGCCCCTGCCAGTCCTGCCTCCTCGGCCAGGGTCCTCAGCTCCCTGCCCGGGTCCCAGCCCCTCCATGACCAGCCTTCTCTGCTCTCCAGGAGGTGAAGAAGGGGCTCCAGTACCGGGGCCAGAACCAGACCGAGAGGCCCGTTTTCCTGAACGTGGTCCAGGCCGTGTCCCAGGACGGGGCCTGCGTGTACGCCGCAGCAGACCCCAGGAAGGGTGGGGAGCCCTCAGGCTACTAAAGAGGCTGCTCCCTCCCCACAGCTGGGATCCCGCCTGGCGTGCACCCAGGCTGGCCTGGTCCATGGGACCGAGCGCTCCGGCAGAATCTGGACCCCTTGGCTGGACGGTCAGCCTGGGGCTTCAAGAGGTGGGGACAGCCCAGCAGATGGACGGCTGTGGGGGCCGAGCCCTCCCCTCCCAGAGCCCCTGTGGCCCTGCCCTGACCCCTCCAACCTCCCCAGGCCTCTCAGCCAGGGCAGTGCCCCCACCCCCCGAAGCCCCATTCTCCAGCTGTGTATCTTCCAGTCCAAGATTGAAGAAGAGGCTGCGCCACGCCTGATTCAGGGTCGAGGTGGGGAGGGGACCTTCAGAAAGCACGTGCGGTGAGCTGCAGCCCTCCACACACACCACCACGGAGCCGGGGAAACCAGACACGGGCTGGGCCTTCTCCAGGCCACCCCTGGACACTTGCTGGGGCTCCACACATGGCTGCCCGGACCCACCCGTTGGGAGGAAGGCAGGGGTGTGGCCTGGGGGCACCTGTCCCTGGCTCCTGGGGGCCCTTGGCCCAGGCCCGTCCTGGAGCTTGTCCTCCGTGCCAGGAAAAGGCTGGATGAAGCAAGACCTAAGCCCTCCCCAGCCCCCAACTCCAACATGTTCTCACCCTCAGCACTGTTGATGTTTTGGGTGAGTCATTCTTCGCGGGGGCGCTGTCCACACACTGTAGGCGGCGGAGCGGCATCCCTGGCCTCCCCTTGCTAGATGCAGCGTCAACCCACCCCCACAGCCAGTCACCAAACCACCCCCGATTGAGACCCACGATCCCCCAGCCACCGTGGATGGCTTTGCCAGCTCCTGGGTGCGCCGCCCTCCCTTTTGGGGGGGTGGGTCCTGCCCCATGCCGAGTCCTGGGAGTTCTTGTTTCACCCCAAACATCCCACAGGGGCGTACCTCTACCTGGAAGGGCGCCACTACAGATCCATCACCTCCCATTGTGCCCGGAGTTCAGCCGCACAGGACGGGTTGGGTGTTGCTCCTGTGCCTGCTGGGACAGAGCACTACACACTGAGGGCCTTCAGACAACAGACACCCTCGCTGCAGTGCCTCCCAGCTGCATCCCCAGAGCAAGATAACGGTGTCCCTGCACTCCTGACTCACCCTCTGCCATCCCTGGGACCCTCACCGCCCCCTGGAGCCTCAGTTACCACTTGTGAGCTGATGGGTCCCTGCCCAGGCTCTAGCCCAGGTTTCTGGACCGTCAGACTCACATACCCACTCATCCACCCACCCACTCACCTCCCACCTCCAGAGCACCTGGGATCCACAGGTGTCTCGGACTCAACACACCAAACCAGAAGCCAGCTCTGAGGCAGCCGGAAGTTCTCCGGTGCCCCCCTCTCCCCCCTCCATGATAGTCACCCAGTCCCCTCCCTCCATCTCTGTGGCTTGGCCTTGGTTCCATCTCTTTGTCCGTTTCTGCCTCCTTGCCGCTGCCACAGCCTCGATCCACTTCCTACTCGTGACAGTGATGAGCCTTGGAAAATGCATACCTGATCCTGCCATGAGGCCACACAGAGCCCTCCTTGGCTCCTGGGTGCCCCTGGAGGAAGCCCATTCCTCTCGCTCCCTGCTCATCCCACCCTAGGTTACTTGCTCGGCCCCTGCCCACATCCCACCTGGACCACAAGCAATGCCAGCCAAGATGCATTCCCAGCCCAGTTAGCGACTCTTACAGCCTCTTTAAACATCTTGTTACACAGAGGAAATCAAAGCGGTATCTTCAAAATAACATTCACATCAATATAGATCAGCCCCCACAGAATATAGCTAAAGCAGGGCTCAGAGGAAAATATATTACCTTAAATAGTTACATTAATAATAATCAAAACAAATAAAGTATCTAACATATGAAGTTAGTAAAAGAACAATCAGAACAGTAAGGAAGGCAAAAGGAAGAATTTAGTAACAACTGAAGCAGAAATTGATAAATTTGAAGTCAGAAGAACAGATCTTTGAAAAAGATATAATATATAAGCTATTAGCTAGCCAATTAGTAAAAATGAAGGACGTGTAAATACACACAAAAAAGAAATGAGAACAGGGAAATAACCTAAGCTATAGAGAAAGTTAGAAGTACTAGAAAAGATTACTCATTTTAATAAAAATAAATTTGGAAACTTGACAAAATAAATTACTTTCTAGGATGATATAAGTAGAATTGCGATACTTAACACATACTAAAAACATTGCCACTTATCTGAAATTCAGATTTAATTGGGCAGGCTTTATTTTTATTTGCTAAATCTGGCAAGCTTAACTATAAATGACAAACGGGTCCAAGAAAGAGCAAAGGTCTAGACATGTCAATGATCGCAAAAAAAACTGAGAACGTGGCAGGAACACTGGCCTACCACAAATGCCCTTCTGGAAAGTTTCCCAGGCTTAGTGTGTCCTGCCATTAGGATCAGAGGCCTCTCTTGCCAGTTAAGCCGCCACAGTGTAGAGCGAGGAGGAACATTTCCACATTCACTTTATGAAGTCAGCATAGGACTAGCCCCAAACTTGGCAAAGCACACCAAAGACCAATTGTGTTCGGGAAACTCAACACAAAACTCCTCAAACAAATACAAGGAAGGAGACTCCAAGCAACACATTCAAAAGGACAGAGTGTCCGGGTGGGGCCGACACCAGTACTGCTGGGAATGTCCATGAGAGGGACTTGTATTCCTCCTCTTTCACCAGAGGAGAAAAATCACAGAGTTCTCTCATGGAGAGGCATTTGACAAAATTCAATACTCATTCTTGATTTAAAAAAAAAAAACAAAAAACCCCACAGACAAAACAACAACAAAACACTGAATAAAATGGAAATAAATGGATATTCCCTTAACATGAATAAATATCTCAAAACAACAGTAACATCTGTTGGACAATGACCATGGCTCCGTGCTACTCTATTGCTTTACATGTATTAATTCACGTAATTCTCCCTAATGAAAGGGAGCTATGATGAGCCCCATCTTACAATGAGAATACTGACGTACTAAAGCTCCCAGGGCCCTGTGGAGTAAGTGCCAGAGGTGGAAACTGGGGAGACAGATGGAGAAAATGAGTCTTGACCCCTACCTCATACCATATACAGAAATTAATTCGAGATGAATCTTAGGCCTAAATGGGAAAACTAAAATAAATGCCTGGGCAACCAGTCCAGAATCATTTATTACAAAGACCTTCATTTTCCTCATTGAATTACATCAGTGCTTTTGTGAAACAAACAAAAAAAACTCAAGTAAACCAAGCCATCAGATTTTAAAACACACTGTAAACATACAGTAGGTTAAAACAGCATATGAATAAACCTCAGAAATCAATCAACCACAACACAAAGTTCACAAAGAAATGCAAATATATGGGAATTTTGTCTGCTAAAAGAGCATTTCAAAGCAGTAGGAAAAAGATGAATTGCTAACAATCAGTATTAAAACAAGTGGGTAGCCACCTGGAAAACAGTAAAGTGGGACCCCGGCCTTTTATTTATACCAAATTAAATGCCAGTTGGACCAAAGATTTAACAGTTAAAAATAAAACCATACAGGGCTTCCATGGTGATGTAGTGGTTGAGAATCTGCCTGCTAATGCAGGGCACACGGGTTCGAGCCCTGGTCTGGGAAGATCCCACATGCCGCGGAGCAACTAAGCCCGTGAGCCACAATTACTGAGCCTGCGCGTCTGGAGCCTGTGCTCCGCAACAAGAGAGGCCACGATAGTGAGAGGCCCACGCACCGCGATGAAGAGTGGCCCCCCGCTTGCCACAACTAGAGAAAGCCCTCGCACGGAAACGAAGACCCAACACAGCCATAAATAAATAAATAAATAAATAAATAAAGTGAAACCTTAAAAAAAACCATACAAATATTGTAAAAAAAATGAGAGAAGGGCTTCCCTGGTGGCGCAGTGGTTGAGAATCTGCCTGCCAATGCAGGGGACACGGGTTCGAGCCCTGGTCTGGGAAGATCCCACATGCCGCGGAGCGACTAAGCCCGTGAGCCACAATTGCTGAGCCTGCGCGTCTGGAGCCTGTGCTCTGCAACGGGAGAGGCCACGATTGAGAGAGGCCCGCACACTGCGATGAAGAGTGGCCCCCACTTGCCGCAACTAGAGAAAGCCCTCACACAGAAACGAAGACCCCAACACAGCCATAAATAAATAAATTTAAAAAAAAAAATGAGAGAAAATTTTATTTATCTTCTTAGAAAGGGGAAGTCCTTATTTAGGCATGACATAAAATCAAGAAGCCATATTAAAGGGACTTCCCTGGTGGTCCAGTGGGTAAGTCTCCACACTCCCAATGCAGGGGGCCTGGGTTCGATCCCTGGTCGGGGAACTAGATCCCGCTTGCTGCAACTAATAGTTCGTGTGAGGCAACTAAAGATCCCGCGTGCCACAACTAAGACCTGGCGCAGCCTAAATTAATTAATTTTTTAAAAAAAAAAGCCATACTAAGGAAAGGATAAATTGGGACTTCCCTGGCAGTTCAGTGGTTAAGACTCTGCCCTTCCAATGCAGGGGGCAGGTTTGATCCCTGGTCAGGGAACTAAGATCCCACATGCCATGCGGCGTGGCCAAAAAATTTAAAAAAAAAAAAAAAAAGGATAAATTTGAACATATAAAAATTTAAAATTTTGATGTGAAAAATATTTCAAAAGACCAATGAAAACCTTGCAGAAAGACAGTTTCAATACGTGATCTGGGGCTGGTTACTTTAATATTTAAATATTTAATATCAAAGACCAAGTATCCATTAGAAAGATGCACAGGGATATGACTCATTAGACCACAGAAAGAGAACTACAAATCGCCATTTCAACATATAAAAAATTGCTCAACCTCACTGATAAATGCGCCAATTAAAAAAACAATGAGATCCACAGGGACAAAGCAAATGGCTCCAGCCCAAAGGCTTCCTCTGTGAACGCTTCCAAACACTGATGGAACAAAAAACACCAGTCTTACACAAACTCTTCCCGAGAACAGAACAGAGAAAACATTGCCCATCTTTTAATAAGGCCAGCATAATCCTGAGAGCAAAACCTGACAAAGAAACTTCATGAAAGAAAAGTAGAGGGTGATTTCATTCATGCACAGAGGTGCAAAATTCCTAAATGAAATCTGAGCAAGCCAAATTCATATATATAAATTCATCACTACCAATTTGGGTTTATTCTGGGAATGCATGATTGGTTGAACATTACAAAATCAAGCAATGCAATTCACTGTATTAACATACTAATAGAATAAAGAAGAAAAATCATTCCCCATCTCAATAAATGCAGAAAAGCATTTGATAAAATTTGCCAACTTTCACAATAAAAATTCTCAGTAACTAGAAATAGAAGAAAACTTCCTTAATTTTATAAGTTGCGGCTACAAAACCCTACAGTAAACATCATACTTCATGGTAAAACATACAAGCCTTCCTTTTGAGATTGAGACCAATTCCTTTTGAGATGGAAACATGCATTGCTAGCTTTCATCATTTCCTTTCCATACTGAAAGAGAAGTCCTTGCCAGGGCAATAAGGTGAGAAAAACGAACAAAAGGTATAATTGGAAAGGAGGACATAAAACTGTCAATATTTGTAGATACTTAACAGGTAAACTGTTAGAAATAAGTCAATTGAACAAGATCACTGGAATCAAGGAAAATATACAAAAATCAATGATATTTCTACATCATTCATAAATAGAAAACACTTTTTTGAACTGAAATCACTTACAATAGCATTAAAAAAAAAAATCCACGCCTAGAAGTAAGACTAACAAGTATGCAAGACCTCTACACTGAACACTGCAAAATATAACTGAAGAATTTGAAGAAAACGAATAAATGGAGGATTATACTACATTCATGGACTAGAAGGCTTAGTGCTGTGAAGATGCCAATTCTCCCCACATTCACCTATAAATCCAATGCAATCCTAAAAAAAATCCTCACAGGTTTGTGTGTGTGTATGTGTGTGTGTGTGGAAATTGGCAAGCTGATTCTAAAATTCATATGGAAACACCAAGGACCAGGACTAGCCCAGGCAATCTTGAAGAAGAACATGAAGGAGAGGGACTTCCCTGGTGGTCCAGTGGTTAAGACTCTGAGCTTCCGATGCAAGAGGCCTGGGTTTGATCCCTGGTCAGGGAACTAGATCCCGCATGCCACAACTAAAGACCCCACGTGCTTCAGCTAAAGAAAAAGATCCTGCGTGCCACAACAAAGATCCTGCATGCTGCAGCTAAGACCCGGTGCAGCCAAATAAATAAATAAAAATAAAATAAAATATATTATAAAATAAATAAAATATTAATAGGCAGAAGACCTAAATAGACATTTCTCCAAAGAAGACATACAGACGGCCACGAAGCACATGAAAAGATGCTCAACATCACTAATTATTAGAGAAATGCAAATCAAAACTACAATGAGGTATCACCTCACTCCTGTTAGAATGGGCATCATCAGAAAATCTACAAACAACAAATGCTGGAGAGGGTGTGGAGAAAAGGGAACCCTCTTGCACTGTTGGTGGGAATGTAAATTGATACAGCCACTATGGAGAACAATATGGAGGTTCCTTAAAAAACTAAAAATAGAATTACCATATGACCCAGCAATCCCACTACTGGGCATATACCCAGAGAAAACCATAATTCAAAAAGACACATGTGGGCTTCCCTGGTGGCGCAGTGGTTGAGAATCTGCCTGCCAATGCAAGGGACACGGGTTCGAGCCCTGGTCTGGGAAGATCCCACATGCCGCGGAGCGATTAGGCCCGTGAGCCACAATTGCTGAGCCTGCGCGTCTGGAGCCTGTGCTTCACAACAAGACAGGCCGCGATAGTGAGAGGCCCGCGCACTGCAATGAAGAGTGGCCCCCACTTGCCGCAACTAGAGAAAGCCCTCGCACAGAAACGAAGACCAAACACAGCCATAAATAAATAAATAAATAAGTAAGTAAGTAAGTAAGTAAGTAAGTAAGTAAGACACATGCACCCGAATGTTCATTGCAGCACTATTTACAATAGCCAGGTCATGGAAGCAACCTAAATGCCCATCAACAGACGAATGGATAAAGAAGTCGTGGTACATATATACAATGGAATATTACTCAGCCATAAAAAGGAACGAAATTGAGTCATTTGTTGAGAAGTGGATGGATCTAGAGACTGTCATACAGAGTGAAGTAAGTCAGAAAGAGAAAAACAAATATCGTATATTAATGCATGTATGTGGAACCTAGAAAAATGGTACAAATGAGCCGGTTTGCAGGGCAGAAGTTGAGACACAGATGTAGAGAATGGACATATTGACACCAAGGGGGGAAAACTGCGGTGGGGTGGGGATGGTGGTGTGCTGAATTGGGCGATTGGGATTGACATGTATACACTGATGTGTATAAAATTGATGCCTAATAAGAACCTGCAGTATAAACAAACAAACAAACAAAACAACTAATACTAAACTTTCATTGGGTTACTTGTATGGAATTATGTTAATATAAATGTTTCAGACATTACATGAAATTTCTAAAAAGCTTATATTTGTATTTGTGTGGAAATATGTATGGAAATATGTTAATATAAATGTTTCAGACATTATATGAAATTTCTAAAAATCTTATATTTGTATTTGTATGGAAATATGTATGGAAATATGTTAATATAAATGTTTCAGACATTACATGAAATTTCTAAAAATCTTATATGTTCTGGTATAATGTTATAAGTAATAATCCTAGTTATTACTTTAAAATGTATAGCTCAGAAATAACTAATTTTCTTATCAACTGCATTATTATGAGCTTTCATCAAATCTTTAACAGTGGTCATTTTTAAGTCTTTTGTCATTTACAGACAGTTCTGGGTGTACTCTGATGCTTTTGCAAATATGTTCCTGTAAAAGGCTTTCATCTTCAAGAAATTCATGGAAAAAACTCTGACAAGTACAGGTTTCTGGTAACTGACTGTACTGCTGAACTGAATGAATAAGCATTTTCAGAACTCTAATGAAAAACAGATGAACTCATAAAAGTGCTAACAAAAGATCAAGATGAAAAAAAAAATCAATTACATGGGACTGAGTGAACTGATGAGGATGAGTATAATTTTTGTGACTTTCTGTCTGAATTAAAAAAAAAAAAATCTCACAAGGACTCAGAGGCAAAGAATATACAAATCAATTTTCACTGCAAAGTAAAGGAGCTGTTACAGTGGAGGATTGCTGGACTGAATGTCAATATTATGACATAGTATGAGTGTGTTTCATGTTTGGGAATTGTTGCTTTTGTTGTCGTCATCCATGTCAATGCTTGGTGTCAGTCTATTTATCTCTTGTAAAAATAAAATACAGTGTGTGTGTGTGAAAAAAAAAATAGACTAAACTCAAGTGATCATGGGAACTGCTCCATAAAAAAAAAAAAAAAAGGAAAGATATGGCCAATTAAAAAAAAAAAAAGAACATAAAGGAGGACTCACATTACCAGATGTCAGGAACAAGCTATGGTAATAAAGGCAATTTGGTATTGGTGCAAAAATAAACTGGGCAGGGCTTCCCTGGTGGTGCAGTGTTTAAGAATCCACCTGCCAATGCAGAGGACACAGGTTCGATCCCTGGTCCAGGAGGATCCCACATGCCATGGAGCAACTAAGCCCATGCGTCACAACTACTGAGCCTGTGCTCTAGAGCCCACGAGCCACAACAATTGAGCCCATGCGCCACAACTACTTAAGCCCATGTGCCTAGAGCCCATGTTCCGCAACAAGAGAAGCAACCACAATGAGATGCCCGCTTACCGCAAAGAAGCGTAGCCCCTGCTCACCGAAACTAGAGAAAGCCCGCGCAGCAACGAAAACCCAATGCAGCCAAAAATAAATAAATAAAATAAATTTTAAAAAAAATCTATCAAAAATAAACTGGGCAATGGGACAGAACAGAAAGTCACCTGACCTCTGACAGAGGAGACACAGCAGTGCGATGGGAAAGGAATGCTGTTTCAATAAACAGTGCTGAGTCAATCAGATAGCCAGATGAAAAATGTGTATCCTGACTCCTACCTCACACCATGCACAAAAATCATTCCAGATGGCTGGCAGATCTAATTATAAAATATCACACAATAACACTTTTATAGGAAAATACAGAACAGCTCTGTGACTTGGGAGAAGGCGCGTGTTTCTTAAACAGGACACAAAAAGTACTAACTGTAAAAGAAAAAAATGGATAAACTGACCTATATAAAAATTAAGAACTTCTGTTCAACAAAAGACATTAAAATAGTGAAAAGGCAACCCATGGAATACGAGAGTATCTGCAGTGCTTATATCTGACAATAAACTCTTACCCAGAATAAAAAACTCCTACAAATCAATTAGAGAGCTCCAGATAACCTGACGGAAAATGGGCAAAAGACTTGAACACACCTCATAAAAGAGGAGCTCTGGATGGCCAATGAACATACAAAGAAATGCACAGCTTCACTAGTTGTCAAAAAAAAATGCAAAATAAATCCACAATATGCTACCACTATATACCCATCAGAATAGCCAAAATTCAAGAGGCCAACAATGCCAAGTGTTGGCAAAAATATGGCAAAATGGGGACTTCCCTTGCAGTCCAGTGGTTAAGACTCCACACTTCCACTGCAGGAGGCATGGATTTGACCCCTGGTTGGGGAACTAAGATCCCACACTAACATTCCACTTCTATAAACGAAGTACAAATACAGAGGTTATTTAAAAATATATATATATATGGCAAAATGGAATTGCCATTCGCCGCCAGTGGGAACATCAACTGGTAAAACCACTTTGGAAAACCAGTATTACCACAGTATAAAACTACCACACTCCTACCTCATGCCCGGCAATGCTACTCCTAGGAACTTACCCAATATAAATGCATATGTCTGTAACTGACCAGGACCCTATGGGGCCTTCCTGGAATAGACCCTGCCCCCTCCAATGTCCTCTGCCTGCCTCTCTGTCTATAGAAAAACTTTAGTCTCCAAGGCCTTCCCTGAGTTCCAGAGAATACATTTAATCAGAGAAGTGACAAATGCAGAAAGAAAGGAGAATAGCCAAGCAAGACAAAATAATAATAGTTTAGCCATTAAACAAAGTCAAGGACCTTCAGTTCCTCCTCAAGGGCTACAGATAATATTCTGAGCTATGTCCTTTGAGCCATTTTGCAGATACTGAAACCCCCACCAGGTGGAAGAAGTTAACTGCATGCTGCCCACTAGCACATAGACCCCAGACCAGTTGGAACCAGAAGGATGACGATGTTGACTCCCAATTACCTCACCACCAACCCATCAGAAAAATGCCCACGACCTGACCACGCACCCTGAAACCTCCCTCCCTCACCCTGTCTTTAAAACCTTTCCCTGAGGGACTTCCCTGGTGGTGCAGTGGATAAGACTCCGCACTCCCAATGCAGGGGACCCAGGTTCAATCCCTGGTCAGGGAACTAGATCCCACATGCATGCTGCAACTAAGAGTCTGCATGCCACAACTAAGGAGTCCACGTGTTGCAACTAAGGAGCTGGCAAACCGCAACCAAAACCTGGTGCAACCAAATAAATAAATTAATAATAAAATAAAACCTTTCCCTGAAAGCCATCAGGGAGTTTGGGCCTTCTGAGCATTAGCTACCTGGACTCCTTGCTTGGTCTTGCAATAAACGCTGCACTTTCCTTCAGCACAACTTGGTGTCAGTAGGTTGGCTTTACTGCACGAAGGCGAGCAGACCCACGTTTGGTTCGGTAACACATCTGTGCATCAAAAGACACATACAAGAATGTTTATAGCACTAGCCATTATAGCTCCAAACTGAAAACCACCCCAAAGCGCCTCAACAGGAAAATGGTTAAACAAATTCATTAGCTGATATAACACTCAGAAAAAATTAAAAACTCAAAGCAGAACACCTCAACATGGATGAATCTCATAAACATAATATGCACAAGCAGCTAGATGCAAAGAGCGTCGACTCTAGGATTCCACCTGTGTGAAGGACAAACCAGGCAGAACTCGCCTATGGGGTGAGAAATTGGTGGTTGACCTGAGGAGGAGGGAGAGGACAGTGTCTGATAGAGAAAATGTTAGGGGTGACCAGAGTGGTGGTTCACTGGGCATGTTCACAAGCTGTACCCTGAGCAGTGCACTCTCTTGCTTGCAAGTTATACTTTATTTAGCAGAGTTCCATCAAAGAAGCAGGGCCCACACCATGGGAACTGGGCAAGGGGTCCCTGTAAGGCTACTGTCTCCCATGGGATGCTGCAGCCTGAGGTCCATGTGGCAGAGTCAGGAGGCAAGATGGATGGAAAGTGGAGGGAGGACCCAGAGCTGACTGGAGCCCATGAGGATGGGCTGAAGCCCACATCCCTTCTTGTTGCCAAGGGCGACAAAGGTTTCTTGCAGCAGCTGGACCGCTTTGTCACACACCTGACCCAGGAGAATGGATTGAGGGTGGACTGGGAGGAGGTGGAGTAGTTGCCTGGATTCCACTGGTGCTGATGAGCTGGGTCAGCAGGCGTGCCACAAGGAGTGTGACCTACAAAAGAGGTTGCCAATTCCCTTCCACCCTCCCAATCCTGTGCAGGAATCTCTCTTGTGGTCCTAACCCAAAACACATTGGGAAGGGAATTCCGGGAAAGCCGGTCAGCCTGACGGAGGCCCCACAGTGTGTTTCACTAACTGACAAAAAGCAAAAAATCTGAAGGCTCCGTATGCTGATGAGGGTGTAGGGGGCCCAGCAATCGCGTAGGTTGGTGGTGAGTGTCAGCAGGTACAACTCTAGGAGGAAAACAAATGTGTCGTTTAACCAGTCCATCGGACTTCCTTGGTGGTGCAGTGGTTAGGAATCCGCCGGCCAGTGCAGGGGACACAGGTTCAAGCCCTGGTCTGGAAAGATCCCACATGCCGCGGAGCAACTAGGCCCGTGTGCCACAACTACTGAGCCCGTGTGCCTAGAGCCTGTGCTCCACAACCAGAGAAGCCACCGCAATGAGAAGCCCACGCACCGCAACGAAGAGCAGCCCCCACTCGCCACAACTAGAGAAAGCCAGGGCACAGCAACAAAGACCCAACACAGCCAAAAATAAATAATATAAATAAATAAATTTTTTTAAAAAACAAAAAAAAACCCAGCCCATCATCTTGTGTGACTTTCCCCTACAGGTGAACCTGAACTTACTTACCAAGCACAACAGCGTTTGAAGAAGCAAAAGGCTGTCCACCACCTGGGGAATGACTAAGTAAATTCCTCTGTTTGAGTTTTAAAATTTTCTAATTGTAGTAAAATACAAATAACAGGGCTTCCCTGGCGGTGCAGTGGTTGAGAGTCTGCCTGCCAATGCAGGGACATGGGTTCGAACACTGGGCTGGGAAGATCCTACATGCCGCGGAGCAACTAGGCCCGTGAGCCACAGCTGCTGAGCCTGCGCGTCTGGAGCCCGTGCTCCGCAACAAGAGAGGCCGCAACAGTGAAAGGCCCGCGCACCGCAATGAAGAGTGGCCCCCACTTGCCACAACTAGAGAAAGCCCTCGCACAGAAACGAAGACCCAACACAGCTAAAAATAAAAAAATTAAAAAAAAAAAATTCAGTGTTGTAATTCTAAAAAAAAATACAAATAACACAGGACTTCCCTGGTGGCTCAGTGGTTAAGAATCTGCCTGCCAATGCAGGGGACATGGGTTCGAGCCCTGGTCTGGGAAGATCCCACACGCCGCAGAGCAACTAAGCCCGTGCGCCACAACTACTGAGCCTGTGCTCTAGAGCCCGCGTGCCACAACTACTGAACCCACGTGCCACAACTACTGAAGCCCACGTGCCTAGAGCCCATGCTCCATAACAAGAGAAGCCACCGCAATGAGAGGCCCGCGGACCACAACGAAGAGTAGCCCCCGCTCGCCGCAACTACAGAAAGCCCGTGCGCAGCAATGAAGACCCAACGCAGCCAAAAACATATAAATAAAATAAATTTAAAAAAAAAAACAAATAACAAAAACTTTACCGTCTTAACCATTTCTAAGGGTCCAGCGCAGTGGCATTAAGTACATTCACATAGTTGCACAACCATCACCACCACCCATCTCGACCTTTTCATCTTCCCAAACTGAAACTGTCCCCATTAATTGACAGCTCCCAGGAGTTACCTGGTGGTCTGGTAGTTAGAATTCGGTGCTTTCACTGCCATGGCCCAGGTTCAATCCCTGGTCAGGGAACTTGCCAAAAACAACAGCTCCCCATTTCCCCTCCGCAGCCCCTGGAAACCTCTACTCTACCCTCTGTCTCTATGAATTTGCTCTAGGGACCTCATGTAAGTGG
Source organism: Balaenoptera acutorostrata (assembly GCF_949987535.1). Classification (NCBI taxonomy): domain Eukaryota; kingdom Metazoa; phylum Chordata; class Mammalia; order Artiodactyla; family Balaenopteridae; genus Balaenoptera; species Balaenoptera acutorostrata. The sequence goes on along the minus strand of NC_080076.1, from coordinate 67,433,713 downwards.
AATCATGCAGTATTTGTCCTTTTGTGTCTGGCTTATTTCACTTAGCATAATGTCCTCAAGGTTCATCCATGTTGTAGCAGTGGTCAGAATGTCCTTCCTTTTTATGACCCGATAATATTCCATTGTACAGATAGACCACATTTGTTTATCTATTCACCTGTTGATGGACACTTAAGTTGCCTCCACCTTTTGGCTATTGTGAATAACGCTGCTATGAACATTGCAAGATCCATTGAATTTTTTAAAACCTTTTGCACATAGTATTTATCTTCAACACTAATGAAAAACATAAGGCCATCTTTTCACATCTCTGCCTGTTGTGTATAGTTCAGGGGACCAATTGCTGCAACACATAGACCCCAAAATGTACTATGGCTTACTCACAAGGGAAGTTTATTTTTTGTTCCCAAAGCAGTACTGGATGGGTGAACAGGTGGGGATGGGGAGATCCTTCCACGTGCTGGGGACCCAGGTTGGCATGGCTTCCAGTCACCTGTGCATCATCGGGAGCATGGGGAAGGGCCTGCAGGGGGTTGCCTGTGGAGGTGTTAAGGACCAGCCCTGGAATTGCCCCACCCGCTCCTGCTAGAAACCAGTCACATGACTGCACCAACTGCAAAGGGTGCTGGGGAATGTAGTCCAGTGCTTTCAGAAGGGCACCCAGACTGTGTGGCTGCAGAGTATCTACTGGACCTCACTTCTCTAATGGCTTCTGTCCTCTAAAATTCAGCTGGAGCCAGACTCCTCCAAGAAGCACCCACCTGGCCTCCTGCTCCCACAATGCCCTACACCGATCACATCCTCCTCCAGAGCAACGTGGACCATGGGGACAGGGGTCTCCCAGCAGAGGCTTGGCCCGGGGCAGGGACTCGGTCACCTGGGGCTGTGTGGGAGGAAGCAGCCTGGTGGAGGGGTCCCTACTCCGCACATTGGTCCCTTCCCCCCACATCAGCCCCTTCCCACTGTTCAGCCAACAGGAGGCCCAAGTGGGAGGCTGGAGGGGAAGTGGTGCTTCCCCTCCTCGGGAGGCTAGAGGCCTCTGTTGGTGGGGCAATTGCCTCTATGGTGAGGGCCCCACGAAACCACATGGTTCTCACTTTCTTGGGGACCTGGCCTGGCTCCTTGGCCTCCCCCACCCTTTGTCCCTCACTGGCTCCTATTTCACTTCCCAGCTCTCCCATTACCTGCATTTCCAAGTCCCTGGATTACTATCCTCCAAACCCCAACTAGTACAAGGGACAGGGGACTGGCCACTGGGTTCTGGTGCTGTCACTCCCTAGGGCTGCAGTTTGGGGAGACCACCTCTCTGAGGCCAGGGTGCCTATTGTTTATGTTTCTAGGGAGTCTATGCCCAGCTCTGGGATCTTGTGCCCTCACACAGGCCCTGCAGCACCCCAGACTCCCAACGGGCCCCTGGGAAAACCCCTGCCAGGTGTTGGGGCTTCCCAGCCTGGCCGGCCCCTGGCACTGGGAAGGCCTGACGTCTGGGGCCAGGGCCACGATGGATCCCTTCTCCTGCCAGGGCAGCTCCAGGGCCTGCCTTAGAGGGACAAGAGTAGGGTAGGGAGCCTGAGGGAGGCCATGCTTTATTTTCAGGATGAAGCCTGACAGGGGAGGCACCTCTGCTGCTGCCCTCCATGTTACTCCTCAGACCTGAGTGCACTGCCCATCCTCTGAGCCTTTGCCCAGGCTATTCCTCTACCTGGAAAGCCCTCTGACCAATCACACCTCTGAGGCCAGTCTGGAAGCAGTGACGCTGCCCCTGCCCTCCTGCCCTGACCAGGAACCTGACCCTCACCCACTGTCAAGGGCCTGGCCCGACCTGGCTCAGCAAGGGAGGCACTGGGGCTCAGGTTGGTGGGAGGCCAGCCCTGCCTTACCTCATCTGCAGAGAGGAAAGTACCTGCCCAGGGGCCAAAGGGTGGGCCCTCAGCCCCCCTGTCCTGAGCTGGAAGCCCAGAGGTTGGGGGGAGGTGGGTGGGGTCTGGAAGGACAAGAAGCACTGACCCCAGCCGCCTCCACCAGAGTCTCCTCGGCACCACCCCCAGGACTCCCACCCCCCCAATCTCGTCTTAGCTCTGTTCAAATGTGCCCCACTGTGCACACTCCAGGAATCCCTGCAGACGGGATCTGCCGCTGCCCCTGCCCACCCCTCTGCCAAAGGTGAGGCTGAGGAGGTAGGGAGGCCTGGCCTCGATCCGAATGGTCAGTGCCAGCTGGATGACCTTGGGCAACCCATGCAACCTCTGAGACTGGGGGATGACTCGAGGCCCCCCCCAGATGAGGGAGATGACCCATGCAACCTCTGAGACTGGGGGATCACTCGAGGCCCCCCCCCCAGATGAGGGAGATAGAGGTGGGCCTGCATGAACCTTGGCCGAGGTTGTGACCACAAGCCTGCTGGCCCAGCTGCACTGCTCTCCCTGATGGCCTGGCTCCCTGTGTAGCCTCCGCCTCCACTGTTCTTACCCTCTGCTGCCCCCACGTGGCCACTCTTGGTGCTGAGGTGAGGGGGCTCCACTCACAGCCTCCCACCCAGGGCTCCAGATCTCGTGGGCAACCCCCTGCCCCTCACTCCTCTCAGGCAGAGCTGCCCGCCCTGGCCAGGGGGCGCCAACCTCCAACCCCACACTCCCTGGTGCTTTCTCCATCTAACACCTATGATGCAAAGCTGACCCCATTCTACCCTGCCCAGGCCTGCCCACAGGCCCCATTCAGCACCCTTGCTACAAACGGGGCAGCGGTGGCATGAGGCCTGGGCCCTGTACTAGCTTCTGGACACTCCTGGGCAAAGGGCTCAGGGACCGGGACCAGTTGGGCATCGCATTACCAGACTGCCTCTGGGGCTGTGACAGGGCAGGGTGGGGGGCCCAGGGCCAGGCTGCCAGCTTGCTTGTTCCCTACACTTGGGGAGGGTGGGCCGCCCAGCCCTGTCCCTTCTCTTGAGTGCCCAGCGTAGCACCCCATGGAGAACCCTTCCCCTCCCCACCACAACGTGGTCATTGTTCTAGATCCCACTTTACAGATGGAGAGACAGAGGTTGGGGAGAGACCGGTCCCAGGTGACCTGCCAGTGGACGAAGGCTTCAGACCCAGGTTGCTCTGGGTGCTGTGGACCGCACAGGGCAACAGTGGGACTCCCCGGAACCGAGGCACAGCACAAGCATCAGGACACCAGAGAAGGGGCACCAAAGGCTTGTTTCCTCCCCCAACAGGCAGGGAGGGGTGTTTCAGGAGATGTTCCAGAGACTTAGAATTACAAGCCTGGAGCTTAGAGGGTGACTCTCCACACCCAAGTCTGAACCCACCTACAGTCTCAGGCCAGGCCCAGGGTCTGGGAATCAAGGCAGCTCGGCCCTGGGGCTCCCTGTTGGGGCACCAGGACTCAGTATACTGGGAATCAGCATCATGGGCACGGGATCTGAGGTACTGGCCTTTGAATATCAGGTGCTGGAGTATTAGGGCTCAGGAGACAGGCCTCAGAATTCAAGGGTACGGAGTCTCGGGCCTGGGGAATTAAGAGTCAGGGGTATGTGGGGAACAGAGCCTCGGGAACTCCACAGTGACCACTCAAGGTCCGGGTCTTTGGTGACAGAGCAGGGCACCGGGCTTTAAAGGCTCAGGTTCAGGTGTCCGTGTCCCAGGTGTATGGTGGTAGGGATTTGTGGATCCAAGTACTGGGGTGCACGTTCTTGGGAGTTTGGGAGGCTGGTCTTTGGCCCCGGGGAGGTTCTGTGTGCCCTGTGCCGCCGGCCAAGCGTGCTTTCCTCAGGGTCGCGAACCCCAGACGGCCCTGCAACAGAGACTGGGTCTAGAGCAGGCCCAGTGGTCCCACCCGCGCCCGGGGGCGCCAGGAGAGCCTAGGAGGGTCGGACGGGGGTCTGGGAGGGCGGGGGGGGGGGGTCTCACGTGTTGCTCTTCCTGCGGCGTAGGAGCACGTAGACGAGCGCGGCGAGAGCCACCACCGCCAGGCCTCCAAAGATGACGCCCAGCAGCACTGCGTAACTCCGTCCTGGAAAGGCGGCAGGGCGTAAGGCGCACTCGTGCGGGGCAAGGCGTAAGGCGCACTCTTGCGGGGCACGTAAGCGGGGCGGGCGCGTGGGCGGGGCAATGCTGGGGGCAGGCCGAGAGCTGGTGGGAGGGGCCGGTAGGTGGGCGGGGCATCCTCACCTGGCTGGCAAGTCGGGGTGGGCAGGGACCAGGTGCCATCAGCCTGGCAGGTGCTGGCCTCGGCCCCGGCCAGACTGTAGCCGCTGTCGCAGTGGAAGTGGACAGTGGAGCCCACCAGGTACCTCATCCCCTCCTTGTGCCCATTGGAGGGCGGGGCCAGCCAGCCACAGGACACCACTGGGGCAGGGGTGGGGCACAGACGACAGGCCTAAGCTGCTAACCACAGCCACCAGCCTGGGGGGCCATGTCCCAGCGCCCGGTGCCCGCCGCCCTCACCCACCGCCGCCCTCACCGGGCTGCAGGCTCTGCGCGCGAAGCAGGTGCTGCCTGTGGACCAACCGCGTGGCGTTGCCCACACTCAGGCTCCCGGTGGCCGCCACGTCAAAGTTGCAGAAATTGTTGTCCCCACACAGTTTGGCCACCTCACTCGCCTGGCTGGGGCTGGAGGTGGTCTCCTCGGGGAAGAGGGGCAGGAAATTGGGGTCATGCTTGGGCCGGAGCAGGAAGTTTTCCACCAGGAACTTGGAGTCGTAGGTGAGCAGGGAGGAGGCGTTCTCCACAGCCCCTGGGGAGACAGCAGCAGGCCTGGCTGGTGGGAGGGCCTGGGGGCTCCCCCCCACCTCCACTGAGCACCCCCCAGCATGGTGCCCCCTCCCCTCCAGCCTGTGGTCACTCACAGTCAGCCCCAAACTGGAACAGTTCTCGGGAACTGGCACTGGGGGGCAGGGCCTGGCCACTGCGCAGGGTGAAGTCGTCTGAGGGGTTGTCATTGAGTGTCCCAAGGAGGCCTCGTGTGTGGGTCAAGAACTTATTGGGCAGCAGGACCGCCACACTCAGGAACGGACCCTGGACGCTGACCTCCAGGCCGGCCCCTGATGACAGCATGACTGATACTCTGTCCCCAGCAGCTACTGACAGGAACATGCCTGGACACAGGGGGAGCTGGGGTCAGGGCTGCCCCTGCGGGCACCTTGCCGTGACCCCAGAGCCCCAGGATGCATGGGCCGGCACCCATGGGCTCAGGGGCAGGGGAGGGCATCCCCAGGGCCCAGCCTGCTATGACACTCCACCACCCCGGGCGGTGGATCTGAGGTGCCCAGGCCCTAAAGGGAGCCCCCATACCAGGGCCATGCGTGGAGGTGGCCTGTCGGCCCTCACACCCTGACTCCACCTCCCCATCTGCGCCCTGGACACCTCCGCCTGCTTTCTGCCAGGGCAAGAGAGAGGTGTGGAGGCCCCGGTGGGGAGGGCAGGGGAGTGGGGCCCCCACCATCCCACTCACCCTTCACGTCCATCCATCTTTGCTCCTCGAAGCTGAGCACCTCCTGGTTCAGCAGCACCTGCAGGGCCCCAGCCCCATCCCTCAGCCGGACCTCTACCACATCTGAGTTGCCCTCCTGGACAGCCACAGCAGTCAGCCCTGTGCCTCGGTCCTGAGAGCCTGGGATGATGGGTGCAAAATGGGGTCCACTCGGCTCAGCCTCCCCCTCCCCAGGGATGACCCTGAGCCACCCAGAGCCTCAGGGCCCAGCCTCACCCTCGGGCATCATCCTGGTCTGGGCCCGTGCCTGCACCCTCAGGTCGGTCCCAGAGGCCTCCAGCAGCACGTACTCGCCGCGTCCGTTGAATGTGAAGTTGGTGCCATCGAAGGTGACAAAGTGTGGGTCCCCGAAAGTGGAGGCTGTGGAGAGCGGAGGGTCAGGCAGGTTGCCCTGGCCCTGCCCTGCCTGAGGCCCCGCCCTGGCCAGCACCTGCCCAGGCAGCACCCACCCAGGCGCGGGGGCTGGTAGCTGCGGCAGTCGCTGGAGGGCCGCCTCTGCATGTAGCGGGAGCACTCGGGCGCCCAGAGGCAGCAGTAGTAGAAGCTGATGACATCGTAGATCCAGTGGGAGAGGCCCGGCACGCGAGGCGGCACGCGGTATGGGGGTGCGCCCCAGTCGTGGCCGCGGTCCGGGGTGCTGCCACTGGTGGAGTCGGCTGTCAGGAGCTGTGTGCCCGCCGCCGTGTAGCAGCACTGCTGGCCTGAGCCATATAGGGGGCTGGGGGCACAGACAGGTCAGGGCCGCCTTGGCATCCTGCCCCCAGCCCCCACCCCGCACCCTACCCACCGTCTCTGGGCTCACCTGGCTTGCACGGAGCGAACGCAGTGCACAGCCCCTGGGTGATAGGTGCACACGCTGCCATGCTCGATGTCACAGCCGTAGTCCGCCTGCAGAGCGGCTGGTTGCTGTCCCCTGCACTGGCTTTGGGCTCTGTCATCCCCTCCCTGGGAGCCAACCCCTCTGGGGCCCTGGGCCCTCAGACCCCAACCTTACCTCCCAGGTCTCTACCTGCCTCCCCCTGCACTGCCTTGGGCGGCACAGCCGTGTGCCTAGTGGGGGCAGCTGACCTCGCCTGTCCCCTCGCTCCCTACTGGGCCCTGACTGGGGGGGGGGCTCACTTGGAAGCGCCCAGAGTCAGCCTGGGCCTGGGCCAGGGTGCAGGGGCAGTCGGGCAGCTCCTCCAGGAAGTTGGGCAGCTGGTCCTCCAGTTCCTCCCAGGCCAGGCACTGAGCTCGGGCCCAGGCCACAGGGTCTGCCCGGAAGTCATCGCCCAGGTGCCAGGCCAGCGCGTGCTCATTGCTCCAGAGTGCGTGCACGTCCCTATGGGGACACACGCACACTAGGGGCCACCCTTCCTGCCCTCGGCCCTGGCTCCCCGTCCAGCGTGGGGGCAGCAGGCAGACAGGCCCCAGCCCATCTTCTGCAGGGAGGCCCTTACTTCTCCCCTGCGTGGTGTTTGCTGTTGACAATGCGAAGGGCACCCACTTTCCACCTCTGGTAGTTCTGAGGTGCTGGTTTTGGTGTGAAGGTGAAGGAGCCGGAGTTGGTGATGTTTGTGGCCAAGGAGTACAGGTACGACCACGCTGCCGTCCACTCTTTGGAGTACGGCTTCCCTGGGGGAGAGAAGGCCTTGTCAGCCCCCGGGCCTGTCTGAGGAACCCCGAGGCATGGGGTGGGGGGGGGTGGGACGCCGGTCTTTGGTGCTCAGAGCAGCCTGGTAGATGGACAGAAGGGTGGACAGATGACCACCATAGGAGGCCCTGCCCTGCTTGGGGAGGGAGCCAGGCCCAGGGCCGGCCAGCCATCCAGGGACTCAGAGAGGATGGGGCAGAGCCAACCTTTTCTGTTTCCAGGATAAGCCTTGTATCTGGGAGCGGAGAATGGCCACACCTCCTCCTAGAGCTGGTACCCAAACAGCCAGGGCTCCCCAGCTTCCCTGTGCTGCTCCAGCCAGTTCCCCTTTCTTGCCTGCACTCTTCCCACTAGAAATCCCCACCTGGATTCCCCCCACCTGGAATCCCCTTTCTCCCATCTCTGCAAGCCCCAAACTCCTGACCCCACCAGGCCCCACAGAGGCAGCCTAGGGTTACTCTGCTGGCCTCACCTGTCTCCTCGTAGCCCCACAGCTCTATGGTGATGGAGTTCGTGGGCAGAGCCAAGGTGTTCCAGGTCAGGGTGAGGTTACCCTGGGTGCTGGCAGTGCCGTAGTATTGCCAGCGGGTCTCGTTCACCAGCTGGCTCTTTTCGGACTCTGACACTTTGCTGGGGTGCACTGGGCAGGGGGCAGGGGGCGAGGGTGAGGGGTGAGTGAAGGCCCGGGGCCCAGGGGGTCCAGGGGAAGAGGCCCGGGGCTCTTAGAGCTGTGGGGACCTCCCAAGGACAAAGCACAGCAGTCCCTCGGGAGCGATGCTCTCCCCCTGGTGGCAGGAAAGGGCAGGAACTGGGAGAGGCAGGGCCCTGCCCCCACCCATAACCAGGCCTCTGTCCTCCACCTGGCTGCTCCCCTCCCCTGGCTGGCAGAGAGCCACACTCCCTCTGGGCTGGAACTCCTGCATGGGTGCCAGCGGCGGGGAAAGGAGCTTGGGGAGCCTGCACCCCGGGAGTCGGGCAGGCCTCCAGAGGGACTGGTTCACCCAGAGTGGGCGAGCCAGGTGTGCATAGATTAGTGCCAGGAAAGTCCCTGTGAGGGGCCTGGGCCCGGGAGGGTGTGGCCTGGTGCCTCCGGTCTGGACCAGCATGTTGGGGCTCACCAGCCAGCCAGGTGCCTGAGCGTGGGAAGGAGTGGCCATTGTCCATGGAGAGCGTGAAGGGGATGCGGCCGGTCTCGTAGAGCAAGGGTGACACACAGTGCACTCGTCCGAGGAGTCCACAAAGCCGCGGGTCTGGATGCTCTCCTTAAAGCTGTGAGGGTGGAGGAGGCAGGAGAAGCTGGGCCAGCGTGGGCTGACCTCTCTGAGGCTCCCAGCCTCCTCCCTGGGGAACCCATCCGGCCAGCCGTCCCAGTCCTCTGTCCCGGGGGCCCCACCCAACCAGCCAGTGGGTCTGGGCCCCAGCGTGCACAGAGCCCTCGGGCCTCCCACCTGCAGATCACGCCGTCAGTGGAGTTGGACCAGTTGAGATGCTGCACCACAAAATCCTTGCCACCCATGATGGAGCCCGAGTAGGGCAAGATCTCCAGGCAGAAGTCCCGAATGTCCAAGCAGCATCTGGCCAGGCCGAAGCAGGTCGGGTGGCAGGAGCACGGCCCATGCTGGACTCCACAACGGCGGGAGCAGCTCCCCTGGGCACCTGGAGGAGAGGGCCCTGAGTGCCCAGCCTGGCCACCCCATGTACAGGGCCCACATCTTTTTCCCCCTGGAGCCTGTTAGAAGCACCCCCAGGAGAAAGCTGACCAGGAATTGCACTGACCACCACGTGGACCCAGTGGAAACCCATAGGGCCCATGGGGTGGGGTGACTCCTAGTCCAGTTGGCCTGAATGACTGGCTAGAATGAGGGGAGATTTGGGGAAATGTGTTCAGACATAAAACTTTTCGGGAGGAGCCCTGGGCAGACTGACCCTTAGCTAACAAGTCCCGTACCTGACGGCGTCCTCAGATGGCTACACGTGCCTGACCCCTTGACATGGGCCGGGGACCTGTCTCCACTCCTAAAGCATCAATGGACCGGCAGCCTGGAGAAGAACCATGCTGGCTTGCCCGATCTGGGGTCTGGGATATGGCTACTAAGAGTCCCATTGGAGGCCCACTAGGGGCTGGCGCCCAGGCCAAGTTTGCCCCATCTCACTCCGCTGGGCAGTGCAGGCTCACCGGTTACGGCCCCACCCTCGGGGGAGAAGGCCAGGGGTTCTCCCCTCCGTTTAGGGGAGAGGAGGGACAGTTCCAGCAGAGACCCAGCCAGGCCAGGAGAGGGGACAGGGTGGTTTGGTGGGGGGCTGTGGGCACCCATCGCCCTGGAGCTGGCCTGGCTGCGCAGATTGGAGGGTAGAGACTGGGGTGGGGTGCAGGCCCGTCCCATCTGGCCCTTCCCTGCCATCCCCAAAGGGGCCGGTCAAGGGTCAGGCTTGGGCCTGAGCCACCACTGCGGGCCCTACTTCACCCAGCACAGGGCCTGGCACTCAATAAATATTTATTGACCGAGACTGTGATGGCTTGAGGGGGTGGGGAAGGAGGCCCAGTGATGACTGTGAGATAAGTGGAAGGAAGGTGTTGGTGCTTCCCTGAGATGGGAGATAGGCCGGGGAGGGGGCTGGGGAGCTGGCAAAAACTAGCGCAGGCCAGCCCAGCCCGGGGGCCAGGGTCCTGGCTCTGGAGTGCGTGGCCTTCCCCTAGACTTTCTCGGGTTCAGCCCACCCTGAGAAGGACCCAGAATCCTGCCTCTGGCCAGGCAGGGGGCCCAGTGGGGTTGGGGGCTCCTCCATGTACAAACACACCGTCCATCGGGGCTCGAGGTGCAGGCCAAGGGCTTTCCTGAGCTCACCACCCCCTGGCCACCTCCCTCCCAGCCCGCCACCGCCTTCTGGCTCCCAGCCAGCTTAGGGTAGGCATGGCCCAGAACCCCCCATCCCTACCAGCAGCCCCTTGACCCTGGGCTCCCCAGAATTTCTTCTTAGCACCCCCAGTATGGTCACAGATGGCCCGACGGATGGACAGAGGCTGAGCCCAGGGAAGTTCTGCCCCAGGTCTGACTACAGCGGGCAGATGGACAGACAGACGGGGGACAGAAGGGCAGCGTGTGGGCGTACCTGCTGCAGGCCGGGGGCCTGGGCCGGGGGCTGTCACCAGCAGCAGCAGGGCCCAGGGCAGGAGAGACAGCTTCATGGTGCCTGCCTGTGTCTGCAGCCAGAGCAGCAGTGGCTGGGAGGTGGCGGCGGCTCACTCCCCACGGCCTGGCCCTGCCCCACGCTGCTGCCCCACCCCACCCGGGTCCCCTCTCAAAGTCCACAGGTGTCCTATGCGCTAGCAGGGCCCTACTTGCCCAGTTAGCACATTCCTGGCCCTCGGCCCGCGACTCGGGGAGGGGGCCCACGTCCTGAAGCCAGATGTCCGGAGGCTGCAGCTCAGACCCTGGATCCCACCCCCGGGCCTGCTCTGGGGAGCCAGGCCAGGCTCCTGAAGGGGATGGGATGCTGCAGTGGGGATGAGGCAGGGTTGTCCTTGCAATCCCAGGATTCCAGCCCCTGGGGTCCCAGGCCACAGGCCTGGCACCTCAGCTTCCCTGCAGGGAGCAGGGGGTCCCAGTTCCTCCCCACAGCCAGGTGGGGTAAGGGAGCAAGTGACTTCCTGCTGGTGCCTGCTGCTGGCCGGCTGTGTGGGCGCTGGGGGAGGGCTCCCTCTCAGGAAGGGTGGGAGCTGTCAGACACAGCTCTGTGGGGATCCCCCTTGGAGGGAGGAGGGGAAGGGGGAGGGAGGAGGGGGAGGGGAAGGGGGAAGGGGGAGAAGGAGGGGGAGGGAGGAGGGGAAGGGGGAGGGGGGAGGGGGAGGGAGGAGGGGAAGGGGGAGGGAGGAGGGGAAGGGGGAAGGGGGAGGGAGGAGGGGAAGGGGGAGGGAGGAGGGGAAGGGGAAGGGGGAGGGAGGAGGGGAAGGGGGAAGGGGGAGGGAGGAGGGGAAGGGGGAAGGGGGAGGGAGGAGGGGAAGGGGGAGGGAGGAGGGGAAGGGGGAGGGAGGAGGGGAAGGGGGAAGGGGGAGGGAGGAGGGGAAGGGGGAGGGAGGAGGAGAAGGGGGAAGGGGGAGGGAGGAGGGGAAGGGGGAAGGGGGAGGGAGGAGGGGAAGGGGGAAGGGGGAGGGAGGAGGGGAAGGGGGAAGGGGGAGGGAGGAGGGGAAGGGGGAAGGGGGAGGGAGGAGGGGAAGGGGGAGGGAGGAGGGGAAGGGAGAGTGGGGGAGGAGAAGGAGGAGGCAGGAGGTGAAGGGGGAGGGGGGAGGGGAAGGGAGAGGGGGGAGGGGAAGGAGGAGGGAGGGGCCTAGCCTCAGGCAAATTAACCCTGGGGGTGGGGTGGGAGCTGAGGCCAGGACCCTGGTATCCCCTTGGCCCGGCTCTCTGGGCCCCTGCCCTTTCACTCTCGATATTTGCATAATCTCTTCTTTGTATACCTTCCTCCTATTCATGCAGGTGAGGAGACTGAGGCCCAGACAGGTAGGGGGCAGTTAAGTCACGGGGAGAGGCAGGCGTCTTCTGGGAGCCTCCAAGGTCAGGGTATGGGGGGAACCCAGGCCTAGGACTCACTTGGGCTCTGCCACCTGGGCCCAGGGTCTGGACAGGCAGACAGTGGCGGTTTCTCAAGACGTCTGAAGGAGACAGGGTCCTGGACCCCTCAGGGAACTGAAGGTAGCGGACAGGCTTTGGCCACATGACTGGCCTTGGCAGCGGGGGTCGGCCAGCCTTGTTCCTTGGTCACCGCCCCCTCGCAGCTGCTCCAGAGAGCCGGGCTGCCACAGGTGTCAGGCGCCAGCCGGGGGAGTCGGAATCAGAAGTCCCAAGCGGATTACTGGGTGTTCAGAGCACCTCTGTGGGCAGGTGCCCTGGGTGTGGGCACTGAGGTCCCAAGCCAGCCTGGGGGCTGGTGCTGGGACTCGCCTGGGCCCAGAGCACGGCTTAGGGGAGGAAGCTCCTGGGGAGGGTCCGAGGTGTCCTGCGCCCCAGCCAGGAAGGGCCCTGGGAGACAGCTGGGCTGTTCCCAGGAAAGGGGTCTGTGGACCGGGGGAAGGAAGGTGGCCACCTCCTCTCCCCAGCCTGCGCCAGAAGCCAGGAGTGCAGCGTGGGGGCCCAGGGGGCTCAGCTGAGCAACTGCTGGTCCCCTCAGGCCCTGTGGCCTTGAGAAGGGCCTGAGTCAGTGCCAGTTCAGCGCCCTGGGTTCCCACGTGGCTCTGCCGGGCCTGGGCTGGGGACCCTGCAGTGCCCAGCCTCTTGGGCCTTTCTTCCCAGGCGGTGGGGGGGTGGGGGCACAGCGTCCAGCCCACAAGGGGCACAGCGCAGCAAGAAGGGTCTCTGTCCCCTCCCCGGACAGAACGCCTTTCAGAGGAGGCCCCCAGAGCAGGACCGGCCCCCAGCTGTGGGGCTGGCAGCTGGGCCCCCACGGCACGGAGGGGCTTGACGCTGTGAAGGGCAGGTGCTCCCACAGAACAGACGGGCTTGGAGCCGGGATGGTGGGGCCAGCATCACTCTGCTGGGGCCCCATGTTTGTATCTCACACCGAGCCCCCCGACTCATGTGGCTGGTCTTGTCGGAGGGCGAGTGTGGTGGGAGGTCAGCGCTGCCCCCTGCCTCTCAGGGCCTTCCCCAGGGTGCCCATCACATTGGGGTGCAAGCCACCTCCTCAGCACGGCTGGGACCCTCCTGACCCTGACTCTGGAGGGACGTGCCCTCACCCCTGTGCTCCTTCCAGGCCCGGCTGCTGTCTCTCCCAGGAGTGTCTGCCCCGTGTGGCTCCCGCCTGCTCCCCGGGTGCCTGTGGGTCAGGCCCTGACCTGGCCTGGGGGAGGAAGGCCCAGAAAGCCTGGACAGGGATCGCCACCCCAGGGGACAAAGAGGCCAAGACGACTGTTCCATCTTTATTAGAAAAGCAACCAAAAAAGGACCCTCCGCTGCCGTGACCCAGGCAGAGCCCGCGGAGGGTGGACGCGGCCGCCTGGCTGGGGGCAGTCACATTTACAAAGAAAAACACTTCATAAAAAAGGAGGCGGGCCCTGCTGGGCTCCCGTGGCCTGTGGCCCTGCGGTGGGGACGCCCCGCCGGGCGGGGTGTGGGGGGGGTGTGGGTGGTGGTGGTGCATGGGGAGTGGCCCTCAGATGTCCATGTAGTCATCGTCCTCATCTGTCTCACTCTCCAGCGAGGACTCCTGGCTCGACGTCTCCAGGACCTCCAGGGCCGGCTGGCACAGGCTCTCCTTCCTCACATTGGCAGCCGACTGGGCAGACAGGATGGCTGACTGCACAGACCGGGCGGGGCAGTGGTCAGTGGCAGCCTGGCACCACCACCACCCCCCGCCCCCAGCCCTGTGTCCCACCCAGGACCTGCAGTCACCTTCAGCTTCTGTTTGGTCTCCTCTGAGATGCTGCCTTTGGGCGAGAGCAGGGTTGGGGTGGGCGGCGTGACGGTGATCTCAGGGGGGAACTTGGTGGTGGCCGAGGGGATGACCAGCTTTGGCATGTTGGGCAGGAGGCGTGATTTGGCCCGGCCAGGCTCAGCCTTGCCCGGGTGGCCCTCGGGTGGCTGGGCACTCCCACCACTGGGCACCTTGGAGCTGGCAACTGCAGGGTGGACCCAGTGGACTGAGCCGGGCTCTCAGCCTCCCGGGCCCGCCTGCCCCTCCCCTGCTTGGGCCTCATCCCCCGCAAACCCTGCACCACAGAGGCACCAAGACGCCTCCTCTGGCCGCGTCAGACCGCCCTACCCTCTCTCTTTAGGCCTGTGCTGGTTGCCAGGCTCCCAGGCCTCCTCCTGTCTCTCTGCCTCCCCGAGGGCCCGGCTCTGGCTCTCGGCTGTGGGGCACCCCCAAAAGCACAGTGTTCACTGGGTGCCCAGGGCTGGGACACGGGCAAGCCCCGCACCTCCCAGGCATGCACGTGAGCTCTCAGACCATCCTAGTGAGGCAGGAGATAGACGAGCCCCCAGGGCGAACAGCTGGAGTTCGCTCCCTGTAGACAGATACTCCAAGATGAAAATAGCAGGACAATTGAGAAAGGAGGCTGGGCCCTGCCCAGATGAGAAATAACAGACCACATATTCCTCATTCTCAAGTCAAAGAGACCTTCCTGACTAGAAAGCTCCTTGGAGGGCAAAAGTGGAGTGATGCTCACTACCCATATAGATCTCTTCCCTAGAATCCATCTCGGCTAAGAGAGGCGCGCACACAGGGGAGGATCCTGAGATATACCAAATACGGACTCGGAACCAGGCAAATCAAAATGATTGGCCAGAGGAAACCCGGAAGAAATGCCCCATATAAGTGATTCGAACTACCAGGAGGGCGCCACTCTCTGAGCCCACCTGTGTGTCTGTCCACATGTACTGTACACTTTTTCCTCCTAATAAACACTTTACTTGTTTCACTACTTTCTGTCTTTGTGGGAATTCTTTTCTGCAAAGCCGAAGGGCCAGGGCCTTGTCACTAACCACTGGTCTAGTGGCTAGGGTTCAGCACTCTCACTGGCCGGGAACCAAAACCCTGCTTCAAGCCGCTGCAGGCCGAGGCCACCCAAGATCACTAGGACACACATGCTATCGGTCGTTCCCGCCACAGGGAGGATGCTGGGGCCCAGAGCCGGCCACTCAGCCAGCATCCACTTTCCCCTCGCGCCTCAGGATGAGCCGGAGCCCGAGGCAGCAGTGTGGGCTGGCAGCCTCCAGGAGCCGCAGCCTGGCTGGTGTCCACATTCTTCCGCTGCTCCGTGGCTTTAAAAGGAGCGGGGCTCACTCAGCCCCCATGCCCGACTCCCTCGGGCTGGCACCAGGCCCTGCTGTCCTGAGTGGGGTCTGCGAGAGGCCCCAGCCCTGAGGAGTCCCCGAGGGGCCTGGCTGGTTGAGGCGGCTGGTGGGAACGGGCTGTGACTCAGACACGGACACAGACACAGACACGACACGGATGCCCGTCTGGCTCCGCCCAACCCGGCCAGCCCTCTGCCCACCCCTGACTCCTCCCCCCCACACCTGCCCCTCCCCTGGCCCCATCTGGGCACAGGCACCCCTCCCTCTCGGCTAGGCCACCTTGGCCTGGGCTCAGCACCTCCCGAGCTATTCCCCTCTGTGAAGCAGAGGATGGAAGGCAGGGGGAGGGGTGGGGGGGGTCTCGGGGCCCTTCCCTCCCCCGAGGAAGCTCTCCAGCCAGGCCTCCCCTGCCTGGCCTGCCTTTCTCGTCTACCTCGCCCCCAGGCCCACTCCAGGCCCCTCTGTCGAGAAGCACCCGCTGACTGCTGGCCCTGGGGGCCGTGATGGGCTGCTCCCGACTGGCCTTACCCTGGCTGCACGTGGGCTCGGCGCCTGTCCGGGGGGCCGCCTCTGCTGGCCAGCAGTGCGGCTCTGCCGGAGGGCCCTCGGGGGCCGTCTTCACCTGCTCGCTGCACCGCGGCTCCTGGGGCAGGAAGCCCGTGCCCTCCGCCCCTCCTGCCAGCTCTTCTCCCTCTGTGGAGACACAGCGCGGCTGTGGGTGACGCGCCCCCCACCCTCGGGATAGGGGCCTCCACCTCCACCATGGCCGCGCAGGGGCTCCGCTGGAACAATCGCCGGGGTGGGGCCAGGCTGGTACCAGCAGGAAACCGCTCACCCCCTGTGGACATGCTATGAACCTGACACAGCGGGGGCCCCACCCCAGCTTACAGGAGTGCCCACTGGAACCGAACAATCCAGCTAAGGACAAAGTAGATGGAGCGGTGGCGGGCCTGGCACCCTCCTGCCAGGCCACACCTTCCAGGCACGAGGAGGAGGCTGGGAATCAGGCTCTGTGGTGCCAGGTGGTCAGTCGGCACAGGTGCGCCTGCCCCCAGGGCCCCCAGCCACATCCGGCCTCTTTGCACTCCCATTCCTCCTCCTTCCCCTTCAGGCCCGGACTCTCCTGCCACGCCGGCCATGACCCCAACACCCTGCAGCTCCCCACTTGGCCAGGAGTGGTGACGCTGGCCCCTCCCTGGCTGGGCAGGGGGACAGATGGGCCTCCTGCCTGTCGGCTCCAGCTCCTGGAGGACAGCACCTGCCCTGCTGCCTGGCCGCGAGCCACGCCCTCCCTTCTCAGTTCTGACTGCCCGGCAGTCAGAGTCACAGCCTCTTCGTTCCGAGGGTCCAGCTCCACACGCTGCCACAGGCAGGGATGAGTGCCTCGGAGGCTCCAGAGCTGCCCTCCTGGGCCCCGCGGAGCAGGTGGAGCAGCAGGAATCCTGTGGCCCCGGGGCAGGAATGGGTCACTGCACTGCACACGCACCCACGATGCGAGGCAGGCCCGGTGGCTGTCTGGTCCAGGGCCTTCCATAGGTGGCAAAGCCCTGCCTGGCTGGGCCCAACACTGAGGGCCTGGCTGAGCAACCTGGAGGGGCTGCTTGGGTTGGGGGGTGGGCAGGGGGCTACCTTGCTGCGAGCAGTCTACAGGCCAGGCTGGCAGGAAGCGAGGTCTGCCCTCAGGAGGCAGGTATCAGTCCCTCCTGCCCCCAGGGCACGGTCTGGCCTCCCTTCTTGATGGGTGGCCAGAGGAGGAGGGACACTCGAGGCAGGGAAGTCCAGCAGACACTCAAGCATGTGGAGAGGTGCTTCCCAGGCCAGGCGGCCCTGTGAGGAGGACCACGGCGGGGCGGTGGGGGGAACCAACGGGGAAGGGACCTGCCTGGGGCCTCAGCCTTCAGGGAAGAGCTATCTGGGGCTCCCCGAGCCCCCAGGCCTCAGGCTCTGTGGAAGCAGGGGGACGGGCTGGAATCCTGAGCCATCGGGGCAACTCTCCTTGCTCCCTAGGCAGACTCACAGCCTGGTCGCTGAGTCCCCAAGGCCCAGTGTCCTGGCGGCGCCCCTGACTCAGGCTCAGACTCTCCCTGGCTTCTCGACTGGCACGAGGCCGGCACTGTGGCCCCCTCAACCCCGTCCGGTGGGCGGCACCCTTCACAGACAGGTGCTCCCCTGCTCTGAGTCCTGACCCAGCTGGTCCCACAGCGTGGAGCGCCCACTCCCCACCCCTGGAGCCCTGACCACCTCAGCAAGAGGGACCCTCAATCACTCATGGGCCAGGCACCGTCAGCAGGAAGTCAAGCCCTGGCCTGTGGCGGGCAGACACCCAAGGAAACAGGGAGGTGAGCAGACGGGGGCAGCGATGGGTAGTGTCAGGGCCCCTCTGGGGGGACGCGCAGTGGAGAACTGAGGCCTCCAGCCAACAGCTGGCGAGAACCTGAGGCCACCAACAACCTGAGAGCGCCCAGGGGACCAGCTGATGGCCTGACGCCCCCGAAGTTCTGATCCTCTGGGGTGGCGACAGGCCAAGGGACAGCAGCCAGGTCTTCGTGGAGGGGCTTCCCCGGGCTATGGATGGTCATTACCACCGCCCTGTGAAGTCACCCCCAGCAAAACCCGCCTGTAGGGCCGTGCTCACCGTCTGCCACCGTTGCTCTGCTGGGGGTGGACACCGAGACACATGGGACAGCAGAGAGGAGGGGACGCCCAGGCCACTGGGTGGAGCCATACCTGTGGCCCTTCGGCCTCAGAGGCTCCTCCCTAAACACTCGGCTGCAGGGGCTACCCCAGGGGAGGTGACTGTCTCAGGCCGTGGCCAGCACCGCTGTGACTGGCTGCGTAGAGGGTCCCTGTACTTCCCCACCTTCAGAGCAAACTAGGGACCCGCGCCCTCAGTCTCCAGCTGGGCAGAGCAGCCTGTGGGAGCAGCACTCCTGGTCACGGCTAACCGGGCTTCCAGGTCTGTCTCCGGCCGGGCACTCCTGCCAGGGCTGACTGTCCCCTTGTTCAGATGGGTCAGGAAATGACACGGCCGAGCCTGCATGGCAGACAGTAGCACCCCAGCTGTGGCCCTCCACGTGGATGGCTCCTGGTGGACAGGTGAGCCTGGCCTTCGGGGACGAGCAGGGATGTGCGGGCAGGTGGGAGCCTGGCCCCGGGTCCGCGGAGCAGGGAGGGAGAGGTGCAGGGCGTGTGTGCGTGTGTGTGTTTGTCCTGAAGCGTCTGCCCTCCCTGGTCTGCTGGCTGCCCCTGCCCGCGGGCTGCCGTTCCCGTTCCCAGTGGCATCTAAATTTGGAAGGAACTGGGGCTCCCTCCTGCCGACAGAGTCGCCAGCCCCATCCTTCCGCAGCCCCCGCCTCAGCTTGGCTGGCTTCCGTCTGCCTCGCCCCGGGGGCGCAGGGGCTGGGCAGGTCTGCCCCACAGCCCAGCAGGCACCCAGGACTGCTCACAGACCTGAGAGGTCTCGTGTGTGCTGGGGTCAGGACCCTCTCCCCACTCCTGAATCCTCGTGGGAGGAGAAACATGGTGAGGTGGGTGCCATGAGGGTGGGGTGGGGTGGAGACAGCTTCTCAGGGATCACCAGGCTGGAGGCGCCCACACTCTCCATGCAATGAGCAGGACTTGCCGCTGGCTGGCAACGGGGTCTGGGCCCTGCTCTGGCCCAGCCGGGCCTCACCGCCAGGTGAAGGGGATGGGACTCACCTGGGCCCAAAGAGGACATGCTGGGGGTGGCCTCGGGCCTGTGTGGCCGTGGGGGCCCGGGATCCTTGGACGGGTCTGGGGTAGAGGCTGACGCTGAGGGAGGACAGGTGACAACAACCGGGGCGGCAGCCTGAGCAGGACGAGGCTTGGTGTGGCCATCGCTGGGCCGCTGAGGGGTATCCGCCGGCATGGGGTCGGGGGCTGCAGGGGCCACAGCTGTAGGGAAGAAGTTCTCTCGGCTGTCCTTAGGGTGCTTTGGGGTGGTGGGTGTGTCCCCTGCAGCCTGGGAGGACAAAGGGGAGGTGAGGGAGGCCAGCTGGGCAGGCCTGAGTCCATGCTATCCCCCAGGACACCTGTCATGGTGCCCCGCTCTGGGCCCCAATGCTACCAGGGAGGCCCATTCTGCCAACTCGGGACACCGCTGGGGGCCCAGAGTCCCTCCCTAGGAGAACGTCCAGGCCACGCTGGCAGGGGCTCAGTGGAGGGGCATCAGGCTGGCCGGGATCTTCACCCTTCCACTCCTGGGTGCCAGCCTGGGAGGAACATGCCAGCCATGACCCGGGGCACAGGTTTGTGGCCCCCAAGGGGGGACCGCAGTACGGGAGGTCAGTCTTGGAGGGCGACTTCCCAAGGCCACTGGTGGAGGGGTCCTGAGACAGCCGGGATGACACCGCAAGAGTCAGCTCCTAGGCTTTGGGCAGCCCCACAGCCACAGCACCCGAGGTGGCCCCAAGCGTGGCCCCTGCCGGCAGCCTGGCCTCGGCTGCCCCGTGGTTCCCCCACCACGGGCCGTCGGTTCTCAGGGAGCCGGGCCCTTCAGGGCTTCCCTGTCTTCGTGCACACAGTTCCCTCTGCCGCTAGGCCTTTTCCACTTTGCACCTGAAGCCCACTCCCCAGGCGGTGTGACGGCCACAGCTCTCTGAGAGCAGATGCGAGGTGGGGCAGGGACCCCGCGCGGCCTCTGGCAGCAGAGCTGAGGGCTGCACCCCAGTGCCTAAGCCACGCCCCAACCTGCAGGCCACCAGCCCCAGGCCCACCATACTCTTTGAGCCAGCCCACACCAGGGCCGGGGAGACCCCTGCCCGGGGCTGCAAGTGCGGGAGCCTCACGCCTGCTGGGAGCACCTTGCTCCCCTGTGACCCTGTCTCTTTTGACATTTGTTCTGCTGGAGACGCCCCATCCCCGGCTTCACGGGGTGCGGTCACCCTGGTGACTCTGCTGTGCAGTGAGCGTCTGGGATGAGCCCAGACCTCCAGTGGGAGGGCGGGCAGGACAGGACCTGTCTGTCGTGGGCAGACACATGCGGAAGGTGGGTGCTGTGTCCCTGTCCTGCGGGAGCCACGGGTGATGGCACTCAGTCTCTAATTATGTCCCGAGCACCCTCCTGGCGTGTGTCGGGCTGTGTGGCAACTCGGAAATGCCTCCAGCAAAATGGACACAAAATGGGTGGAAGCAGTGGCTCCCAGGGCCACGGCCACCTCCCCCGCAGCGCTGGCCAGAGGCGGGCCCAGGACAGCTGTGATCGACATGGTTGTCATCCCTGAGGTCGCTTCCTAGGCTCCTCTGACAAGCCAGGTCACAGCTGGGTGCTGGTCCTCCGTGGGCCTCCATCTCCTCATGTCCCCTCCTTGCCCTTGGCTCCTGCCAGCTCAGCACCCCCTTTCACCTCAGACCAGAGACCAGTTAAGGGGGAAGCTGTCTGGGGGTTTCCTGTGTGGTTCTATCATTTCAAGCACCTTAAAAGTCTGCATCAGAAACAGCCCTCCTTTCTCTGGAGTGATCACTGCCCACCTCCCCCAATCTGGGTTGGTGGAGGAGGCAGGAGGGGGACCCCTGGCCCCGACCCTGCTCTGGGGCCCCGGGCAGTCATTTCTGTCCCACAGAGCAGAGGTTGTGACGAGGTGGCTGCACTGTGAACTCTGCTGCCTTGGCAATAGCAGGGCGGTGGGGACTGCCGGCAGTGGGGCACCTGTCTCCAGGGATTCCTGCCCCCAGCTGGGGGTCTGGCCCACCTGTCTGGCCCACAGCCCACCTGGTGAAGGTTGAACCCCTGGGCTGCCTCGGACCCAGAGCCCAGGTGGGGTAGTGGCCCGATGCCCCACTCCACTGAGAAAAAGCCCATCTGGACACCGAGGGGCAGCCAGCCACTGAGGGACTAGGACACGACTCCCCGGCTGCAGCTGGACGCCCACTGCCCTCAGCTCCTGCCTCTGGACTCCCTCATGACACCCTTCCCCAGGGGGCCCAAGGAAGAGTGAGGACTGGGAAGGCCGGGCCTGCTGCTGGGGCAGGGCAGTCAGGCCACCCCTGGGGACAAAGAGGCCGCACCTACCCAAATGGCACGTACCTGCCCTTTGACCTAGTGACCTGGCCCGGGATCATCCCCACCTGTGGCTCACCTGACCTGGCCCCTGCCCCAGCCCACCCTCTCCACCCCACAGCAGGGAGCCTTCCCAAAACACGATGCTGGACAAACACCAGGACCCCCGCCCACCCTGCTCCTATCAGCCCCGTATCCCAGCTCCACCTCTGTGCAAAGAAGCGACCTTTCCAGTTGAAGTCGACTAAGTAGGGAACATCCTCCCTGTTTAGAGAAAAGGTGCGGGGGTGAGGGGACCTTCATGTCACACGCACAGTCAGAGCTGGGGTCTGGTGCACCCCCAGGCGGGTGGTCAGGGGCTCCTTCAGGGCCTGAGGCTCAGCTGCCCATCTCCCCTGGGCCCACCTGACCAGCCTGCAGCCCGGGGCAGGCTCTGCATGACGAGGCTGGCACAGGCAGGGTCACACTTACCTGTCTCTGGGCGGCGGCCCCAAGGTGGACCTGACAGAACTTCACGGCCTGCTCCAGCGCAGCCTCCTCGTCCACCTGAGCAAGGAGATGCCCAACGTCAGAGGGCAGGGGCCTCGGGTGGCCAGCCTTCCCCCGGCCCCTGGTGTTTGAGGACAGCTCCCAGGACGAGCCCTCCCACTGCTGCTCCCCCCAGGACCCCAGCCCTGTCTCCCAGGCCCATCCGCCAGGGTCACTGCTCTGGGCCCAGCTGGCCAAGCCACGTTCATGTCTGTGGCTGTACTATTTCATCCTCGGGGGCTGAGGCTGGTGGACTCTGAGCCAGAACCTGCCCCTCAAGCGGGCAATGAGGCCGGAGAGGCCTGGGGGTTGCCCTGGATGAGCATTAGGCAGAGCATGAGGGAGACAGCCAGGCTGGAGTGGTGAAAGGGCCCGCCCTCACCAGCAGGGAATGCAGGGCTTTTTTTCTAGTTTATCAGCAACAAAAAAAGTTATTGCTGGATGCTTGTGAGGTGGTGATAAAACAGACACACTCACAAGTTGCAGTGCAAATTAACACAAGTTAAAAACAAAACAGTGTATCAGGATGGTCACCCTGTACGAGCCAGTCACAGTGCAGGGTTCTTCCTGTGGAAAGAACCTATTTTTCTCTAAATACAGAAAAAAACATATGGCTAATGGAGTTTTTTTTTAAAAAAGGAAACAGAATAAGAAGGGCTCCTCCACTGCAGCCCCCTACTCGGGGGCCCCGGCTCCCTGTGCCAGACTTGACAAGATTTCTGCAAAGTGGCTTCCTTTCCTTTATGGGTGAATATAAACATTTAAAAGCATGTTGTTTTCCTTTTTCTTTTTGGTATATGTTTCCCCAGCTTTACTAACGTTTAGTTGACAAATAGAATTTTAACATATCTGAACCTATCTCGTGCTCACAGTAGAAAACCTCAGAGGTGACTAGGAATGACTCTGAAAGCCCACCCCAGGTGGCCTGGCAGTGATCATGCTTGGGAACAGTGCCGCCAGGCCCGCCCCAAGGCCACCCACCTGCTTGATGAGCATGTAGGTCTCGGACATGATCCTCTCGATGCGGCCCAGGTCATAGGCCACGCCCTTCTGGCCCTGCTGCCACACTCGGTAGGCGTCCAGCAGGAGGGTCTTGCCGGACTCTGTGTCCTCCAGGAGCTTCCTCTTGCGGCTGGGCCGTGGAGGTGCCTCCTCAGGGTGGCTGCCTGTCCTGGGTCCAGGGGCGGTGGCTGGGGCAGCGGCGGTGGCTGGTGGGGCCGGTGTGGGCGGGCTGGGCTGCTGCCGGGCGCTGATGCTCAGCTCCTCCAGGGACAGCTCGGCTGGCCGGCTCTCGGGGCCCCAGTCTCTTGGGGGGCGGCCTGGCTGCAGGGGTGGCGCCCGCTCCGAGTCCGAGCCACGGGTGGCGGCCTCCCCCGTGTCCATGGGCTCTGTGGGGCCTGCCCGGGGGCTCTCCTTGTCCTTCCGCTCCCCGCCCTGGTCTGCACCATCTCCTGCGTCTACAGCCACAGGCCGGTGGTTGTGGGGGCCTGCTTTGCCCCCTGGCTCGGCCCCTGGCCCTGAGCCATCAGCCAGAGGGGGCTTCTTGGGGTGCGGGAGGCCTTCCTGGCCATCCTCAGGACTGGCCTTGTGGGAGACGTCGGTGGTCATCCTGGCTCCGGGGAAGCCACAGGCCTTGGGCCCTGGGCGTTCTGACCCCTGTGAGGAAACCAATGGTAAGACTCAGTGTGTCTGGTGTTTCTGCCACAAGAAAGCACCCTTGGGCGCCAGGTTTGCCCACCCACAAAGGCCACTCAGGCTCTGCCCATCTGCCCGCTGGCCAGGGCTGGGCCTGGAGAGCTGCCTGGGAAGGCCCTCCCTGCTCTGAAGCTCCGGCCTTGACGGGGGCCGATGAGGCCTTGGAGGTGGCTCTGCTCTTGAGGACCAGCTGGCCCTCGCCAAACGGCTTCTCTATGTGCAGGCGCCTCGTGAGGAAGTGACCTGCCAGGGCCACCAAGTGTGCTAGCTGCAGAGCCGAGTCCACTGTGAGCCCCTGCACCAGGGCCCAGCCAGTTCTGCTGGGCAGGGGGGCATTGTAGCCCGATGGCCCTGGCTCCCAGCGGCCCCGCCTGCTAGGCTGGTGACCGGCCTCCGGGCCCTCAGGGTACCCAGCTGTGAAGAGGGACCGTGTGTGCACCAGCTCCTGGGGGCTGGCGGGTGAGGGTGCGGGGCCACTGGCTTTGCCATCTGCTCCACTGTGAGAGCTGCTGTCTCCTGAGCTGGTCCTGCCGGGCAGGGCTGCCTCAGGAGCGTCACCACCTTGCTCACCAACCACGAGCTCACTTTAGCCAAGCGCGTCAGTGCCTCACACAAGGTGATTGCGAGTTCCTCCTTGAACTGACCTTCCCACCTGGGGAGGCAGGTGAGTACTGCCCACAGGTGGGGGTGTGGGGACCTGCCCAGGGTGGGCGGGGTGTACCTCCGAAAGCTCACTCAGTGTGTCCTCCAGCACCTTCACAGTGAGGATGAAGGCCCGTTGAGCCAGGACCTGGCGGTCAGCATCTCGCAGATACTTCCTGCAGGCATGCGGGGGGTGGCCAGAGCATCAGAGCTGGATGGCGGCCCGTGCCCCTCCGAGTCCCACCCGCCTGGGGTCCCCTCCCCAGAAGTGTTCCCCGAGCCTCCTCCTCGCCCAGCACTGTGTCCTGGGCCCCCCTGAGCTGGGCTGTGAGCCCCAGGGGCAGGGCGGGACAGGCCAGGCTCAGTGAGCTTGGGGGACCCCGGCTTCTCTCCCACAAGCCCATCTCCAGGGAGCTCCAGGCCCCTGCTGAAGCCCCCACCCCAGCCCCTGGCACGGCACAGGTGAGTGAGACAGCGAAGAGGTGAGGCATGGTGCTGGCAGCAGGAGGCCTCGCAGCCGGGCCATGCCACGTCTGAGCTGCGTCTCTCCTGGGAACCCCCCCCAACCACTGCAAGTGGCAGCTGTCCCTCAGTCCTGTCTGTCCCAAGAGGTCTCTGGTTATCTCTGAGGCCCAGGCCCCCTGTGGCTCGGCCCACTATTACTGGCCTTCACCTGGGGACCCTGGCTGTCATTTGGACACCTGTTGTCCCCACGAGCGGACAGCATCCCCAGGAGCCCTGAGCTGGGGGAAGCAGGAGGAAGGGCTGGCTTGTCCAGAGTCTCAGTGGGGAAACCAAACCCAGTGGGGAGAGCCCGTGCTTGCCCCGGGGAGTCTGGGGCAGGGGCGCTGGTGTTTGGTTTCCAGACAGTGGGACAGAGAGGGCCTTGAAGAGAAAGACTGGGTTGGGCTCCCTGCTAGTGTAGACTCCCCAGGCAGACGGGGCCGAGGGGCTCCAGGCAGTACGTGCTTGTGCTCTGAACTACGGCAGTGCCAGCCGCCCCCACAGGGCTGAACACACGCTGGACTGGGCAGGCCGGCCGGGCGGCTGCACTCACTTGCCCTGGTCCGGGGTCCGCTGCAGCATGGAGGAGACCTTCAGCAGGGTGCTGTGGTCCCGGAGCTGGGCCAGCACCTTGAGCAGCAGCACAATGGAGCGGTTCATGTGCCAGGCAAAGCTGCCCGGCCGGTCGATCTCGTCCACGGGGATCCGCCAGATGCCCTGCGGGATGGACGCGGCGGGCATGAGAGGAGGGCCGCTGCAATCGGAGCCTGCCCTGGGGCCCAAGGGGACGGGAGTGCGGCCCCCCACCTGCTTCCTCCCACAGATGGGAGACAAGGACGCGTGCATAGTTCTGCACCCTCCTCTTTTGAAAGCCTGCACGGCCTCCGTTTACTTGATCGGCCCCCACGGGAAGCACACGGGTTGCGCCTGGTCAAATGGCAGGACTGGGAGAAGTCGGGGCCTACGAGTCTCCTGCACAGGTGGTGACTTAGCATGGTACCTTTTCCTAGAGGGAAACTCTAGGAACTCGTGAGGTTGAGGGTCAAAAGGTGCCGCCATACCACAGCAGCTGTGCTGGCCAGACAGGCCCAGACCTGGGCCCAACCCACGGCTCTCCCTCCAGCAGTGCCCAGAGACTCACAGGCCCGCCGAAAATGACCGGCAGCTCCCAGGATGCCGGGTTCCCTCAACACACCTTTGGCCCGGCACTTTGCTCTGGCTGGGATCCCCTCCCCACTTCCCGTCCGGCTAACTCCACTGTCTGACGGCTGAGCGGGGGCAGGACTGGCTCTGGGGAGCCCCACTGCCATCTCCCCCCACCCCGGCCGTGCTTAGCCCATCGCTGCACCTGGCACCCTGCCTATCACCAGCCCCGAGGTCTGGTTCCCTGCGGTGCCCCACCACCAGCATGGGGTCTGACACCCGCTCAGACCCAGTCAAGGTGAGGTGAAGCCCAGGATGGCTGAGGGAGGGAATGACAAGTGAACAGAAGCTCACACCTCTGAGCCATATCTCCGGGGCAGGTTCCCAGATGGGTCCCTGCAGCTGACCCCTGGAGAAACTCCTGCCCAGGAAGGACAGAGCCGTGAGCACCGCCGCCTCGCCCACGTGGGGCCCACAGCAGGGTGTCCAGGTGGAGCCCCTCTCAGGGCCCTATTCCCGTGGGAGCTGGAGGACGGTCCACGGCGCCCTCCCTGCTCCAGCAGCCCTGGGAAGGAAGCCAGAGCGCCTCCAGGCCTGATCCATTTGGGCAAGAGAGGAGCTTGAGGGCTTCCCTGGCGGTGCAGTGGTTAAGAATCTGCTGCCAATGCAAGGGACACGGGTTCGAACCCTGGTCCAGGAGATCCCACATGCCGCGGAGCAACCAAGCCCGTGTGCCACAACTACTGAAGCCCGCGTGCCTAGAGCCCATGCTCCACAACAAGAGAAGCCACTGCAACGAGAAGCCCATGCGCTACAACGAATGGTAGCCCCCGCTCGCCGCAACTAGAGAAAGCCTGTGCACAGCAACAAAAACCCGTCGCGGCCAATAAATAAATAAATACATTTATAAAAAAAGAAAAAAACGAGAGGAGCTTGAAACCCTCAGGGCTGAGTCCCCGCAGCCTGCACGCCTGGTCCCCAGGCTCACAGTGGACACGGAGGGCCCACCCGGGCAGGCTGGGCCCCCGTTCAGACAAAACCGGGGGCCCGAGGCCACCGTCTCCTGTTGCACTAACACCAATGCTGCATCTCCTACTGGGCAGGCGTGGCTTCTGCAGCAGTTTGGGGAAAGCTGCCACTGGAGAGAACGAGGGACAGCCAGAGTGGCCCAGGTACCCCGCCCCCAGGTGTGATGGCAGTGGCCAGGAGGGTGCCAGGCCCAGCAGTGTAAGACCAAAGAAGGGCCCGGCCCGCCAAGGCACTTCAGACATCACCGTGGTCCCCACCACAGCCTGCACGGGGCGGTGACACAAGGCATTTACCTGTTTTTTTTTTTTCCCTTGGGTTGGGGGTGCCAAAACGAGCCGAGGCACACGCTGAGAAACTCCCTGGAGGGCACGGTGTCCCCCCACTTCGGTCTGCCACCCAGACCCCGCCACTGCCAGCCCACTGGGAATTGCCAGGCAATGCCTCAATGAAGACAATTTCCGGGTGACACTGAGAGGGGTCTGCCTGCCACCTGCCCTGTCACACGGAGGCACTACCCGCTGCCCGTCTCACCCTCTGGGACTGCTCTCCCAGCCCGGCACTGACAGTCTGGTGCATCACGATCATGGACGTTTCCAGGCACACAGCTGGCTGAACCTGCTTGCTGTGTAGTTGGGAAGCCTGGGCCAGCAAGGGGCAGCCCGCCCCCAGCCACACTGCTGGACGGCAGCCAGCCCGGAGGCATGTGGCCCCTCCCGCCTCAGCCACTGACTCAGCGTGCTGAGCAGCCCCTCCTCGGGCAGCCAGGACGCAGCCACCACGACAGGTCCAGTTTGCATCCCTTCACACAAGAGTTCAGCAGCAGAGGCCCCCATGCACCCACCCAGAGGGCACGTGTGCAGGCCCCAGGGAGGGCAGGGGGCGCGCTGGGACCGAGAAGAAGAACGGGGGCAGCAGTGTGTGAGAGGAAGACTGGCTGCGCTGGGGGGCCTGAAGGACAGGCCAAAGCAGGGTCCCAGCAAGTCGGAGCCACACAGCAGGCAGCCCACAAGAAGAGTCCTGGACAGGGTGCCTCGAGGGAGCGAGGCAGCTCTGGTGCCAGGCGGGGCTGGGGGGCCACGACTCAGGCCCCCTCCTCACTGTGCTGTCCCCCAGACTCCCCTCTCCCAGGCAGCAGGCACTCCATCCTGGCTGGGATGCCGCCTGCTTGGAGAGCCGCGGGTGGTGCAGGGGGTGCAGCGGCGGCCTCAGAGCACTCAGAAATGCCAGGACTGTGCTCAGAGCTCACCCGTGTGCCAAGCGGCTCATACGGAGTGTCCCAGCCGACCCTGCAGCCCATCAGAACAGCTCTGGGCTCCTGGCTGACAGATGAGGTCACCGAGACAGACTGCAACCACCTGAATAATTCATGGAACCCCAGACTCTGGGCTGAGCGCTTAATACCAGTTACCAAATCCTCCCTGCAGCCCCGAGAGCTGGGCATCCTCCTGCTGCTCTTGAGGAAACCGAGCTGCAGCAGCTGAGCCCCACAGCTGGGCAGGCCAGGGGTCCTGGGAGCTGGGGTGGGTTGCCCTACTTGGGGACCCTTAAAGACATCCCCGAGGGAGCTGAGGCTGGGTCAGTGGCATGGTGGGGTGCAGCTGGGCCAGCCTGCACCCTTGCCCACGAACGTGCCATCCACTTACAAGGGGGGCTGGTAAGCAAGGCGAGGCCAGAGCCTGGGCAGGAGGGCCATGAGGTTTTGGCCTCTGGTCACCGCAGCCTCGGCAGGTGGTGCCCCAGGGAAGGGACGGACAGCAGATGGCCCCACTGGCATGGAGCACTGCTCCTGGCTGCCAGGCTAAGGGCGTGCTCGGCCCATGGCTCACGCTGTCTCCAGCACATTGTGGTCTTGGGAGAGCTTCTTCCTGGAGGGGCAGGGGCTCCTTTCCCCCAAGATTCCTGATCGGCCAGCCAGTCCACACCTCCCTAACCGCCTCAGTGTGGGCCAGAAGGAGCCCGGGCTCCCTGCACCCCAGGAGGGCTGCCGGCACAGCCTCTTCATCCAACCCGGGGCCAACTCCGAGCTTGGCAGACGGAGGGCAGAGATCCAGACACAGTTCTGGTTCACAGGGCAAACCCAACCACCCTCTGCTGGGCCACCACTCGGGCCATTCTCCATGGCATACTTCAGGGTAGTTCCAGGGCTCCCAGCCCCATGTGTCACCTTCACGGGCCCCACCCTTCAGTCAAGGCTCCTCCACTCCAAGGGCCCAGGCAAAGGCTCCCCAGGAAAACAAGGGGCCGGGAAATGCCAGGGCAGGAAAGAAGGCCGAGAGAGGCACGGCCCAGTCGGGCTCCACTCCATCCGAGCCACACTCAGCCCCAGGGCCAGGCTTGTCTGGAAGGGGGTGAGGCTCAGGCCATGCGGAGTGGGTGGAGACTCGGATTCGTCCTATGCCCACACCGGCAGGGACAGTCGGTGTGTGTAATCAACCCCGCCCAAGGCTGCCCAGTGACCCTGGGGTGGGACCAGGACACAGGGGCCAGACCCCTTTGTCCCCCACTCTCTGCGCCCTCCCTGAAGGCTCACAAAGGAACAAGAAGTCAGCAACACGACCTGTGACTTACAGACGTAGAAATGGGGGTGCAGAGAATTAGGCAGTGACACCAAGTCACTTCAGTCTTCAGCTGGGGACTTGGAAGCCCTGCCCTCAGAGGGACGGGGGAGCCAGTGCCCTCCCCAGCACCCTGAGGGCCTCAGAGTCTTCGTGATCAAGTCCCTGGGGCCCTGTTGTGGGAGTCTTCCCGGAATCCTGGGCTCCTCCCACTGTCCCCTGCTGCCCCACCCACAGGACTCAGATGTGGCCCCTTCCCCACTCTGCTGCCACCGGGGTCATGCCCAGCCGGGGCACCAGGTGTGGCTCAAACAGAAGGACAGAGGAGAAAGTAACGACAGCTAGGAGCACCCAGAAAGGCCGAGAAGCAGCTGCACCTAGGAGCCTCATGTAGGAAGTGAAGAGGGAAAGGCGATAGGGGACCCACAGCAGGCTGGAGGGCGGGAAGAGGTAGAAGCAGGTGGTTGGGCAGGCGACCCAGAAGGGCCCGCGTCTGCTTGGTGCCTTCCCAGGCCCAGCCCAGCCTGAGCAAGGGCTGCCACGGGGTGGTGTCAAGGGCCGACCTAGCTCTCGTGGGCAGCAGCCAGTCCTGAGGGCCTGAATCCTGCCACGCAGCCCCCCCAGACTCTGAGCTGCCGCCGGTGGGCAGGCAGGAGGGGCTGAGTCTCTCTTGCTTACTGGCCCCTCCACCCCCTGAATAGAGCTGACCTTCTGGGGGGCCACCAGGCAGGCCTGCACACCCTCCACAAAAGGAATGTTCCCGGTCAAGACCACAAACCCTGGCCCCAAGTCCCCACAACCTTGGTGCAGCTCTCGGGCGGCTCTGAGGGAGTTGCCAGCGCTGCACCTGAGCCAAGGCCTGGTCAGGCCTGGGGGAGTCTGCACCCCAGATAGAGCCCCCGCAGGTGCTAGGGAGGCCCCTGGGTCCCCCAGGGCAGCTCAGCCTGGCAACTGCACAGAAAGCCAAGTGCATCCCAGGGACTGGGGGATCACATGGATGGGTCAGGCACACCCCCAAAGGGGTCCATGCTGGTGGGATAAGCAGACACAGATGGCTGCCATCCAGGGCGAGGGGACAGATGAGAGATTGGGGTAAGGAAAAAGGGGCTAAGAGAGCAAGGACTTTGGGGAGGGGGTTGTACAGGAAAAGCCAGGGAGGAAGCCAGAAAGGAGCAGGAACTGGAGGAAGAGGGAGGGGAGCCCCTACCAAGTGAGGGGAAATGGGCAGTCCCCTAGAGTCGACCTTGTGACCCAAGTGTCTTGAGCAGAAGGTACAGAGGAGCGTGAATTCTTTCATCTTAATTTTTAACTCAGTAATAGAGCATGCGTATTTTCCTGCACCATCAAAAACTCCCCATCACTTAAAAGGACCCCAGTGCGTCACCCTGCAGGTGTACCCTAACTCACTCAGTCCCCTCCTGGGTGACATTTGGGGCGGAGTCTTCAGGATCATTAGGAAGAATGTCGCTGAACAGCCTTCCCCACAGAGCTTTTCTCCCTCTCCTCGGGGTGGATCCCTCCCCACAGAGGGGACAATGGTGGGCATGCAGCAGCCGGTGCTGTCCTGGAGGCCGTGCCTGGGCTCCTGACCTAAGATGCAGGGAGCGTCCCACCTGCCCAGGCCCTCCCAGCCCCGACCTGTCCCACGCCCACAGCATGACAGGTGAGCAAGTCCTCCCACAGCCGCTCAGCCCAACATCCCTGTTCACAGAGAACACAATGCTGCGAGCACCCCAGGGAGAGCCCGCCTCCCCAGCAGAGGGATTCCTGCAGCCCCCCCCCCCTTGGCATGGGTGTAGCAGTGACTCAGCGCTCCGAGCAGGCGAGGCCAGGAGAGCCTGCTGGCATCCCACTCCGAGGAGCAGTGGGCTGGGGGCTGTAGGAGCAGGAGGGCGAGAGGGAGCCCCTCAGCAAGAAGAGGTGTCAGGGTAGGAGCTTAGGAGCCTTTTTTCCCAGAGAAGCATAAAAACTTTGTTTCCAGGACAGCCTCAGTGCCGCAGCCCAACCTTGAGCTGAGCAAAGAAAGTGTTGGTATCTGGACTGTGAGGCCTTGAGGTCAAGAGCAGCCCTGGGGAGAATACCGGCGCCCTCCACAGTCTTGGGGAGACACCTGTTACCTGTAAACCCACGCAAACCTCCCAAGCAGCGAGACCACTCGGAGAAGGGCAGAGAGGGCTGTGCAGGGCTGCATCTGGTGCCCATGAGTCCCTGGGGCCGACAGTACTCACAGGGCACCTTCCCAGCTTCTCCCACACATGACCCCACTTACACCTCCCCCGGAGAGACTAGTTCCAGGGCACACAGCCAACAGGGAGCTGAGCTGGCAGCAGAACTCAGCCTACCCAGCTCTTCCCGCTCCACCCTGCCTGCCCCCAAGTAGGGTGAACATCACAGACAAGCAGGCCAGCAGGGCATCACCTCTCCCACCGCCAGCCCAGATGGCTCCATCGCCTCCAGGAACTGCCCTGGTGGAGTCCTGAGGCCTTTGGGGCCAGGACTGCGTTTCCAGGTTGCCATCTCCCCATCTTCCTGATGCCCTGCAGAGCTAAGGGCCCTGCACCTCCCACAGCAATCGGAGCCACCATCCTGCTCCAGGCCTTGGGTTAAGGGCGCGCCAGGGGCGGGCGAGGCTGAACACCCCTGGGGGCAGGAAGCCCTGCAGCCTCCTCTGCAAAACCATCAGGGCCGCCTCTCTGGCCTTAGGGTTGCACAGAGGCCGCCAGGGGCGCCTTGGCCCTGCCCCCAGGAGCCGTCCAAAGCTGGGCTGCGAAGGGAAAGGGATTCCCCGCACCATCCACAGGTAATGAGTCCCCAGCGCAGGCAAGGGCTGGGGAAGCCTGCAATTTGCCTGCGGCCGGTGCCCGCCCGTTTCCAGCGTCTTCTGCCAAATCAGATGTCGCACACGGGATCCCCAGAACTGCCAGGCCGTCCGTCCCCTCCCCCTCCGGGGAGAAGCAGAAATGACAAACTAAAAGCGCGGAGGCAGCCCACCCGGCAACTCCGTCGGACCCCCTCGCCTCCGCGCCGAACCCCTCCGCCCCCTCCCGCCCACTCTGCGGCGGGGCAGGGTCCCCGCCCAGCCCGGGGCTTGGCGTAGGCCCGGCGCTCGCCAAGCCCCGGCACCATCTTCCCGCCCCCGCACGGCAGCTATTTATAGCCGGGGAAGCACCGCGCGGGGTGCTGCTGCCCACCCGCCGGCCGGCTCACCATCCCCGGTAGTGGCCCGCGCAGCTCCCGGTCCGCGCCGCCCGCCGCGAAGTTGCTGGGTCGGCAAGCGAGCGGCTTTCGCTTTCGCGCGGCCGGAGCAGCGCACACCCCCGCGCGCCCACTCGCGGCCCCGGCGGGTCGGCTGGGCTCGCCCCAGGCTCGCGGGCGGGCTTCTCCCCTGGGCCCCGCCCCCGTCCCCCGCCCCGGTCCGCCCGTCGCCCACCTGGCGCTGTGCGGGGCCCCGGCCGGGGGCAGGGGGCGCCGCGGCCCCGCCGCCTGCCGACTTCCTCTGCCGCGGCGCCCGGGAAACCGCGGCCCGCGGGCTTCCTGCTGCGCCGGGCGGGCCGGGGGCCAGGCGGGGGGCGGCCGCACGAGCCGGCCCGGAGAACTGAGCCAAAGCTCGGGAGAGCGCAGAGCCCGCGGGCAGAGGGGAGACACTGTCGCGGCCCGGCCCCCGCCCCGGCCCCGGGCAAGTTCCTACCCGCCGGCTCCGCTGTGGCATCTGTGCAGGGAGCTAGGGCGGGCGCCGGGCCATGGCGCGGAGGCTCGCTCGCTCGCTCGCTGGCTCGGCGGGCCGGGGCGGGGCGGCGGGGCCGGACGGGGCGCGGGCGCTCGCTCGCTGTTCGGCCTGGAAGCGGGCCCAGCGGCACGGCTGACTTTGCTGGCCAATCCTCGCGGGTTCCGGGCCGGGCCGCTGAGGGTACCGGGGGCACAGCCCTCACCGCGGGAGGCTGTGGGACCTGGCGTCCCAGGCCGAGCCGGGTAGGGGCGGCCAGGAGTGCGGAGGGCAGGGCGACAGGGGCCAGCGACGCGCCGGGCCGGGGCTGTCCTCGCCTTGCACGGGGCCGCTCTGTGCGCGGGGCCCCTGGAGTTGTGCCCCGAGGGCCCGGTGCAGGGCAGAGGCGTGGGTGAGTGGGGGATGTCCTTGCTGACCCAGTGGGGCAGTGGGAGCCGGAGTGAAGACTCTCCCAGGCCCATCCTCAGCGGGGAGGGCAGGACAGGGGCATCACGGCATCCCCCAGGGGGCTTTCCAGCTGGGAGGGGGCTCGTTTTCCAGTTGGCTGTGAGACCCCAGGAGCATTAGACACTGGGGGGAGGAGTGGGGCTGGGCAGAAGCCAGGCAGGCTCAAGAGCCCCTCAGCCTCGGCATATGGCAGCCCTGCAGAGGCCTGCGGGTGCCAGGAGTGGGACTGTGCCCCTTCTGAGAGGAGTGGGCTCAGAAGGGACGCCCCCGGCACCCACAGCCCCAGCGAGCACACAGCACCTTCCTCTCTGGCTTCCTGTGGAGCTGGCCGCCCTAGTTGCTTCTCCTGCCCCAGCTGAGGACAGGCCGAGCAAAGGCGCTGCCCCCAGGCCAGGCACCGACCTCCCCACCATCCCTCCCCGCCCTCAGCACCACGAGGGCCCGGCTCTTTCCTCCTTCCCCAAACACCCAGATGCCTCGGATCCACCAGGTCCCTATCCTGGTGACACTTGTCCTGGTGACATCTCCCCAAGCCAGATAGTTTCCACCTGTCCTGCCCCGGCTGGCTCCTGCCCACCAGCTTTCCCAGGCTTGCCACGTGCCCCAGTCCAATCGGCCCAAGGCCAACCTTCAGCCAGGGGGCTGTGCACTCCCTGCCTGCCCTCCCTCCGGGGGGCGCAGAGGCAGTGGCTCACACTCCCTGGAGGATCAGGACTCTCTGTCTGGCCCTGGGCTCCCAGAGGCCACACAGCTGCAGGGAGACAGGCCACCTTGAGGCTATGCCCACTGGGCTGGGTCTCAGGCGAGGAGTGCTCCCGCCGCATGTCCTCAAGTCACAACAGCTGTTCACTGTCCACACTCATGTCGTCATGACACCCACACATGGGGACAGATTCAGAGTCACACAGCAGGAAGTCCAGTATGGCTGAGAGCCACCCCCAGGCCTGGCCGGCTCCAGAACAGGTGGGGACACTCCCCCCAGCTGTCCCCAGGGCTAGAGCAGACATGGGACGCTCATGCCCTGCACAGGTCGAGTCAGACCCAGGGAGGCTGAAGATGTGTGTGGGCATCACATCTGGGCCAGAAAGAAACGGTGCGTGTGGAACGGGTAGTTCTCTGGAAACAGGGCCCTGTGTGCAGGAGGCCTCCCACACAGCTTGGAAGCGGCGGGTGGGGGCAGCCCGGGGCTCAGGGTCTTGCTGTCACAGCAGGCGGGAGGCCATGGTGGGCAAGGGGAGCTCAGGAGCTCTGGGGAGATATGCCCCGGGCGAATGCTGGCTCCTGAGGGCTCCACCTCCTTGGCCTGCTCCAGCACCACACAGCACCCTGCACCCCAGCCCTCTCCAGAGCCCCAAGAGATGGGCATCACCGTCTCTAGCTGCCAGGCCGTAGAACAAGGAAGTGGGGACCACCCTCCCTGACCCCCCCAGGGGGAAACATTTCTGTGCACATGGGGATCCCCCCGGGGCTTCATGCGACAGCACTGTGATAGCGGGACTGGTGGGCCTGAGAACTTCTGGGGCCTGAAAAAACCTTGTGCCCCACCTGGCACTTGTCAGCACCCTATGAGGGTCCTAATTGCCCACAAAGCACTTGGATGTGCAGGACACAGGCCTCTGACTACCGCCCCGGAGAAACAGCTGCTCCCCACCTCAGGGCCACCCTGAGGGCCTAAGAGGGTGGGAGCTCCTGCAGCACTATGCCACCCTTGGGGCCACCCTGACCTTGCTCCCCCATGGCCAGGAGGAGCCCCCGTGAGCAGGGAGGGGCTGGCCTAACCTGTGAGCTGGCTGTTCAGGGTTAATCCTGGGGGCGGGGGGGGGGGTGTCCCTGGCCACCTTGCCAGGGTGCTGAAGGGTGTGCTCCAGCCTGCCCCTGGAATCACCCTTGTCACTGGCCTAGTCACAGCAAGCACCCCAGGACTGCCTGAGCCTGGCAGGCTCCTGGGGGGAGGACTGATGCAGAGGGGGGTGCATAGCCCCGTGCTGCAGACAGGCCTGGCACCTGAGAAGCCCCTTGACCTCAGGGCAGGACGAGCCCCACACTATCAGGGTGCCCCACTGCCTCTCCAAGGGACACCTAACCTTAACCCCCCAGAGCAAACTTCAACAATCCATCATAAGAAGAAAACAAACATCTGAGGACATCACCTGATCCCCACGGGGGCTTTGCCTGACAGACCCCTCTCCCCACTCTAGCCCCAGGACCTGTGGGTGACTAAGAAGACAAGGAAGATGGTGGCAAGGGCAAGGGCAACAGGTAATTGGCCCTGAGAGCCACCTCCCCCTGCCTTGGGCCTTACTCGTTGACCTCTTCCAGATGGGGGGCTGGGGGCCAGCAGGAGGAAGAGGTGGCCAGGGCTGAGCTGGGGAAGGAAACAGCCCACACACAGGCCCCTTCCTGCCCTCGGCCCAGAGCCCAGGCCTTCCCCCCATGGCCCTCACCCCAGGCAGCCTCACTGCCTACAGGACCCTGTCTTTCTTCTCCTCAGCCCTAAGGAAGAGGTTCTGGTCCATCCCCGGTCAAGGGCCAGCCCTGGGAAGTCCTGACCTTCACATCCCCAGCCACCATCCACCCAGCACCCCTTGGCGGCCAGCGGGGAGGTAGGCAGGCCGGGGCTGCACCCATGTCCATGCTGGGAAGTCGGGCAGCCAGCTTTCCTCTTGCGGCCCCCACCTGGCTATCCCCATTCGTTCTCTGCTCTACCACCATCTCTTAGGTGAAGCACTTGCATGCCCGTCAGGGCTGCAGAGGGGGAGCTGTGAGCCCGGGACCCCAGGGATGGCCGCCAAAGCCAGAAGGAGCCAGAGGAAGTGAGACTGGACGACTCCAGCCTTGTCTGTGTGAGTAGCCCCTGGCCTGAGGGTGGTCAGAGACAAGGTCCAGACTGTCTCAAGGCGTCCGTGTTGAGTGAGGAGCAGCAGAGGACAAACAGTAGCTTGGGGTAGAGGCTGTCATCCCTATGCAAGTGGAAGGGAAGACTCCAAGGCCAAGAGACGTGTGGTGGACCGGGAAGTGGAAGTCAGACTAATGGACCAACGTGTGCAAGAGCCCAGGCCTGCACCCGGGGCGGCGTGCAGAGCGTGTGGCGGGCCTGCTCACACCTCTCTGGTCACCTTCCTCTCTGCGGGCAGCACAGCCCCCTCGAGTGGCCACACCTTCCTTGGAAACACGCACCTGTGCTTTGCCTCACACACCCCAGGCCTGCACCCCCAGCAGAGGTGGGCTCCGGGCCCTGCAAAGCCAAGACCCAGACCTAGAGCTAGCTGCTGGCCAAGGTGCCACCGGCTGTGCTGCCCATGGGACCATGTGGCCCAGTGGCCTCTCACGGCCACCCCTTCTCAAGACCTGACCCAATGCAGACCTGCAGGCTGCTCCTGGTTCCTTCCTGCCGGCCGTTACCCCAGCCCCCGCCTTGACCTAATTGCAGTCTTCCCCAGGCTAAGTCCAACGCTGCCTTTTAGGTAGCAAGAATGCTTCTTAGAGTTAACAGTCCAAATTCTCAGCACTGGAGCTTTGAGCTGCCAGCTGGTCTGGAGGTGCAGGCCTCTCCGCTGTGGGATGCTGGCTCTGTGTGTCGTGTGCCTGAGCAATCTCTCTGCCGGTAGCGTGCCAGCCTCACAGGCCCACGGCAGCCAGCTTCCTCACCTTTCCCTGACGGCTGAGAAAGAAGCTCGCCTTCCACCCTGGGCACACAGACCCCAGCTGCAGCCCCATCTCATTCTCACTAGGGCCTCTGGCGCTCAAAAGCAGCTCAGACTATGCTCTGCAGCTGCAAAGTATCGTTGATGTCACCGAGTCCAGCTGTTTTGCCTGTTTGATCCATGAGTAAGGACACAGGTGGGGAACAAGGACCTGCCCAGGGAAACACAGAGGGCCGGGCACAAGGACCCCTGTCCCTCGGTCCAGGGCAGCATCCACCTCAGCAGACAGCTGTGCCCATGCCACGCTGAGCTCCACGGGGATGAGCACACGAGTGTGCATGCACCTCCACCAGTGCCTGACCTGCAGGGCCTGCCCAAGGCCCCAGTCACCATGGGGCAGAGCCAGGGTCTCGGTCATGGATGCCAGGGCTGTCGTGGGCAGGCACTGACACAGCCATGGCCCATGTCAGCTTGGCTGACCTGGCAGTTCCAGCCCAGCTGGGGGCTCAGGAGCGGAGCTGGCCTCAGAGGGAGAGAAACAAGGTTGGGGTGGGGGACAGAGCAGCTTCAGGAAGTGGCAGGCCTGTGGGCTGGATGCTGATGGACAGGGATCTCCCCACATGGCAGCGGGGGTGGGGGTGGCTGGGACGATCAGGGACGGCCAATGGGACCACGTGGAGGGCAAGGGGTGCCTAGTGTGTGCAGTGGGGCTGCACGTGGCCTCATGGAGAGAGGGACTGCCAGGGGTCTGGGGAATGGGCAGCGAGGAGAAGAGAGGCCAGCAGGCTTTGATGCCTCTCGGGGTGATCTGGGACTCGGCGTGTGTTTGATGGGGCCCAAGAGAGCCTCCTCAGAGCAAGAGGGTGCTAACACTTGGCTCCTTTGAGCCCGCCCCACGTCAGGGTTGGAAATGAGAGATACCGTCCAGGCTTCTAGAATAGCCCAGTCTTTGGAGGGCTGCTGAGCTGCTTCCGTTTCATCTCAGGAGGGGAGCCCGCATCCTAGAAAAGCCATGTCTGATGTGCACATGGAGAAAACTAGGACAACCCATCCACCATCTGACCCCTGGCTCCTAATGAATGGCCTTTATGGGCTCGGGGGCATCTGTGCTGAGTAAGTGGGGCCAGGTTCAGGCCACAAGTGGTGGCAGTGGCCGTGGCCTGTGCCAGGTGTCTTCCCTGGATGACCAGCACAGGATCCTCATGCAGGGAGGGGCCGAGCTGAAGGGGTGGCGGGGGTCAGGCACTGACCACAGACAAAGCTGACATCCCAGGCAGAGCTGGTGCCTCCACTGGCATTCGGGTCCCAAGCAGGCTTACAACCCGCCACCTCCCCCAAACCCTTCACACTCGTGTAGAACATCAGAAGGGGAACAAACTCGTCCAGGCTCGTCCTGCAGAGCAGGGCTCTGTCCCCAACCTACAGGGGTGCCCCGAACCAGAAGAACAAATGCGAGATGTTACGAGCGCAGCATCCCTCCCCTCTCTAGAGCGCCGTGCAGCCTCTGCTGTGGCCCGGGGGCCTCCCACTGTGCTGTAAGGAAAGAGGACGAGGACCGGCCCCTGGGAGCAGGGCCCCCACACCTGCCGGACGCTCCTGCTGGCAGGTGGCGGAACTTGCAGAGGCCTGAGTCCACGAGCCGAGCCAAGCAGCGTTGCAGCACATATCCAATCACTCTCTGGCTAGAGTGCACCCTCCCCCGGACGTGCCTCTGGATGACCATGGACGTGGGTGGCCCTGGGGACGGCCAGCCCTGCCCTCTCCAGCACCACCTGCCCTGCCCAGTGCCGACCCTCACGCGCCATTTGGCCTCTCTCTGTTCCCTCTCCTGGACCACCTTCTCCCTGGTCTGTCCGGCCACCTTGCCCCCTTCCCCTTGCTGCAGCTGGCCGACCCCCTCTCCTGCACCCTCGGCACACGCAGGGTGCCGGGTGCACTGCTCACACCCAGCCCCGAGGAAGGGGGGGCTGAGGCAGGGGCTCCCGCAGGTCGAGCCCTCCCTCCGAGAGCTCGCTGCGCCCGAGCACCGCCGTCTCCTCCTCATGGGTTTCCTGTGGTGCCCCTGCCGCAGGGCCGGCTTCATTCCCCACCCAAGGGGGGCCTGGTGCCCAGGGTTCCCCACCCCTCCTCTGAGTAGGGCCAGGCGGGTCCCTCTCTGGAAATAAAGCCCAGCACTGAGCCGCTGGGGCTGGGGCGGCCTCCCCTGCAGCCCGGAGCGGGCCCTTGCTCGTCTGTCCTAAGCAAATTTGCCAGCGTCCCCACATGGGGAGCTGGGGGGTGGGTGTGACAGGACGTTATCTGAGAGTCAGTGCCACCCTGGCAAGGGGCTGGGCTTCATGGGGAAGTTCCACCTGCTTTGGCATACCTTAATTTTAGACTTCTTATACCTAATTAGAGATCAACATCTCAAAATTTGTTTTTAATCAACCAAGTTCCTGCACATCCTTCCCAACTGGCCCCGAGCCACCTCGCCTCCTTCCCACGGACCCCAGTGAGCCCGTGTGCTCTTTTCCATGAAGTCCCTTCCCCCACCTGCCTCCTCCTCCTGCCAGGGCCTTCCTGGATCCTCTCCTGGACACAGTGGCCCCGGGGCACATGTGGTAATGGTCTCCCATGATCCTCGATAACCCCGTAAGGTGGGTCTGGTCAGCCCCAGTTTACAGATGAAGAAACTGAGTCTTACCAATACTGAGCGGCTTGCCCAAAGCCACCAGCTATGGGTGGGGCCAGGCATGGTGCAGGGCCTGAGGCTGGCCAGGAGCAGAGTCGAGGGTGAGGGCGTGGGCGGCCTGTGAGTGGCCTCAGCCTGGCCTGTGACGGAGTACGTGCTCTGCCCCCAGGGGCGTGTGGTGGCCACAGCCCATCACCATGGAAACCAGGCAGGGGCCCCTGGAGCCCTCAGCTCTGGTTTGGATTTCAAACCCAATGCCACTTTCTCAGAAGCAACTTGGTCAAATTTTCCAAATAGGAAAAGTGGAAGGAAAAAGAGAGAGAGAAATTCCCAGCCTGAAGCCACCCCAGAAAGACGGCCTGGCTCCTAAGCTGGGGAAGCCCTGTCTGGGTGGCCAGTGTGGTGGCAGGGCAGAGACCCCATAGCCTCCCCAGGGCTCATGCCCCTCCTCTGGGGAGTGGGCGGTGGCGGTACAGCCCAAGCAGGTGGGCCCAGCCCTTCCTGTCTCTGCGGGAGCAGCTGCCCTTTCGTGTTTCCCAGTGGGGTGTGTGAGAAAGGGCTCTTTTGGAAAAAGGGTTGGAAAACCACTGACCTCATCCAGCTGGCCCGCCTTTGGAGATGGGGAAACTGAGGTCAGGGTCGGGACCAGGAAGTCAAAAGCAGGGCTAAACCCCGAGGATAGGGCAGCATGGCTAGGCCCAGAGCAGGCGCACAGGAAGATCTGTGGGTCGGGCCCCATGTGGACGGGGCGCTGGGCCATCCACACTCCAGCCCCCTGCAGCAGCCCCGCTCCACGCCATGGGGTTGCCGCCCAGCCCTGCGCTCGGGCTCCTGGGCCAGCGCCCATCGCCACAGGAAGGCCGTCCTCCCTCGGGGCTTCCACTCCAGCTCAGGATGACTCTGAGCTACCCAGGGCACACCCGGGAAGCCCGCAAGGAAGGGGAGGCGAATGAGCAGCAGCCACAGACACGGTGCCCTGAGGGGATGGGGGACAGGCAAAGGCCACCAGATACACCCTGCCCTCCCCTATGCCCCCACCCATTGCCAGACCCCTTAGGGACCCATAGCTGCTCTCCACCCTGCCCCCTCCCACCCCCAGAATCCTCTGTTGGGGGGGGGGTACGCTCCTGCCCGCTGCTTTCACTGTCAAGACAGGTGCTTGGAGGCATGATGGCAAGGCAGTCACGCACTCTGGGAGGGGTGGGCCCGGAATGGTCACGTCCTGATTGCACCAGGCTGCTCTCTGGGGCCCAGTGTGTGGCTTGTGGCCATCTTGACACTGTTGGGACCACAGGGCTCTCGAGTGCCAAGCGCTGGACGTTCACATCCCCCATCTCACAGATGAGGAGGTTGGGTCTGTGCAGTCACAGGGCACCTGACTCGGTCAGAGGTGTGCCGGCCCACGGGGGCGGCCCCCCGGCAGAAGCAGCGAGCCTTGGCTCAGCCGCAGCCCCCACACTCCCTGGCTCTGTGGCTCAGAGCTTGTGGTCTTCAGAGTCCCTCCTGCCGGGCTGGGGTGGGGCCAGCTAATCAGGGCCAGGCAAGCAGGATGATGCCCAGGGCGGAGGTGGGC
Organism: Balaenoptera acutorostrata; assembly: GCF_949987535.1. Taxonomy (NCBI): domain Eukaryota; kingdom Metazoa; phylum Chordata; class Mammalia; order Artiodactyla; family Balaenopteridae; genus Balaenoptera; species Balaenoptera acutorostrata. Next base: position 67,392,626 of record NC_080076.1, on the reverse strand, counting down.
TTGAACCTCCACTCCTGCCGGGCTGGGCGCAGGCTAGGTGGGGAGGGCAGTGGGCAGGGGGTGAGAAGCATCCAAGCTCTGCTCCCTGCGGGCTGCGCGATGCTGGGCCTCAGTTTGCTCACCGTGAGATGGGAATCATGGGGCCACAGGAAGGAAGAAATGTCTGCTGTCCCCGAGCTCCTCTGTGCCCCATGGAAGCAAGCCCTGTGGCCTCCCTTCCATGGCAGAGGCCCGCTCCCTGACATTGTTTCCCACCTCAGCCCAGGGGACAGGCCACAGCCACTGCCCTCCCACAGGCCGGGAGCCACAGGGAGGGCCTGCATCTGGAGTGAGCCCCAGCACTCCATGGGCCAAGAGGACTAAGCAGAGACTGGCATAGCCAAGCACCCTCCTTCCCAAAGGACAGGTTCCTGCAGCGATTCTGCCACAGCCGAGGCCTTGGGGAGCCCCCTTTCTCCTGGCCCTGCCCCGCTGGGTCCTGCTCCTGCGGCCTCAGGAAACACAGCCCTCCCTCAGCCCTCTCCCACGGCTCCCTGCGGCTCCCTGCCATCCGTGGTCTGAGCAGCTGCCTGCCCTGCTCCACTTTCCAAACCCTCAAGAGGGCCCTGGGCCTCCTCCGGAAGCTGCCCCCCTGCCGCCCTCCAGACGGCGCCTGCCTGGGGCAGTGTCCCAGGGGGATGAAGCTGAGCCTGATACGTGCCTGCCTCAGAAAGACTCAGCGGAGACACTGATTCCAGGAGCAAGCCTCTGAGAAATAACTTGCAGTGGGAAAAGCAGTGCACACTGGAAAATGTTCTTCTCTCAGGAATGTTACACAGCAAGCTCCTGACCATTCTGGATGCGTATACAAACACTGCTGTCCCGGGGCTGGCCAGAAACTCCGGGGTGGAGGCTGTCCCGCAGGATGTGGGCCCCGGGGCAAGTCCCGTGCCCCACTGGGGGACCATCATGGTGGGGTCGAGAATGCTAAGGGCTGAAGCACACTGCCGCCTTCTGCCCAGGCATCCTGGCACGGCCACCGCGGTGAGCCCACACCTGGACACAGAAACTGTCCCCAAGGGCCAGGCAAAAATGAACGTGGGGGCAGCCCGTCCAGAGGCTGCTTACGTCTGATTGGTTTTTTAAAGTCTAGCTGTGAATGGGGGTGGCTTGGCTTGGGCAGGGATTTATGACCGCTGTGGTCCTGTCAGGGCGGGGGCCCGGGCATCCTGCAGACGGGAAGGCCTTGGGCACCTGCTCCAGGCTGAACCAGGCCCAGTGGGCTGGAGGCTGTGAAGTCCCATGAAGCTTGCAGAGCCGAGGACACGGGAAGGAAGGAGAGCTCAGGGCGATGCTAAGAAGTCACAAGTTTGCTAACCTTTTAAAGACTCTTAAAAACTGGGCCTTTTCCCTTGGAGAACTTGAAGTGATTCTTTTGTTTACTTTGCTTTTGCAACCGGCCCATCAATCAACTCAATAATGCTAAAAATAGCGCCACAGCAGCGATTCCTACTACAGCCCAGTGTTCGATTTCCTCAATTTAAACTTTTCCCTTCTTTTCTGTTCTCTAATTCCCACTGACGTGACTGGGTGTCCTTTACCCTGATGTCAGGACGGTGTTGTGCACAGCCTCAGTGATCGCAGCGAGGATGGGGCAGGCGGTGACCTGCCACGGTCCCCCTCCATCGAGGGTGGGGACAGGAACAGAGGCCCGGGAGGGGTGTCCACTGGTGACAAGGAATCCCAGTTTCTTCTGGGAATCAGTCGACACCAGCACGTGGAACTGAACCACCCTCAGGTAAATGGTAGGACGATGAACTGCGGGCCTGTGGAGGCACCCTGTGTCTCACTCACCCACGCAGACCCAGGGCCCACCCCTGGGCCCACATCCACCTGAGCCCTCACACTCTCTGTCCCTATGGCCCTGCCTGTCACCCTGTCGGTCCAGGAAGGTGCGCTGGGCCCATCCTTGCCTGTCTCTGGGGCCCGTCCACTGGCTGCGTTCCCACCGCCCCGACTTGTTTCAGAACGTCTGGATCCCGGTTCAGGTGCCCATGTGCCGTGTGGCTGGGCCTCGGTTTCCTCCTCTGTAAGGCAGGGATGACGGCACGACCAACACCTTGTGGGTTCTAAGGATGCAATGCGCTGCTGTGAGTGGTGACGTGCTGCTGTGAGCAGTGGCGCCCAGAGGAGTGGAGGCCAGCAGCACGCCTGGCCCTGTCCCAGCCCAGCCCCTCCAGCACGTCTGCGTCAGCTGGTGTCACATCTCCCCCCTGCCAGCCCCTCTGCCCTGCGAGGACCTGGCCCGCCCCTGCGGGCACGGGGCCCCCCCCGGCTCCCACTGCTCTGTGGTGCAGGCACCCCCACGCCACCTCCTCTGCCTCTCTCGACCTCCTGCTCACCCTCAGGTTACGGGCTCTGACCTCCAGGAGTGGTGGGGCTTTATTCAGGCCTGAGGGTCTCAAAAAGCATGTGTGCAAAAGTGATGGCAAACCCACTGCGAGCTCTGGGCTCCCACGGCCGTTGTTCACCTGGTTGCCTCCCCCAGAGACCTGGTGCCCCTCAAGAGTGGGTCTCACTCATGGCATGATGGAAGGTAATCAAGGGCCACGTACAGAGTGCTTCGCCACCAGGAGGTCTCAGAGAAAGGGAGGAGCAAGGGACCTCTCCCCCACCCCAGGAGGGGGCAGAGGCGCGGGATACAAGCTGCCACACTCACCTCCCCGACACCCACACTCTCTATAGCCCAGATGTGGCTGCTGAACTCCAAATGGCACAGCTGCTAAGGGAGCAGGCCTTGGAGTGGGACACACCTGGATTTAAATCCCAGCCTGGCCACTTGTTAGCTGTGTGACCTTGGGCTACTCCCTGGGCCCTGTACCTCATTCAAAGGGGGTATAACAGAACCAGCCTCCCCAGGGCCCTGGCCGCTGTCACAGCTGCTGGCAGCTACTGTGCAGAGGCCCACTTGACATTCTCTCCCAGGACCCACAGCAGCCAAGGCAGCCTGGGAGGGGCTGTGAACAGGGCCCGGAAACAGGGCCACAAGCTCTGCTGTCCAGCCTGGTGGACAGAGACTAGAAGAGGGCTTTTGGTTTTAACAGCCTAAAATGCCCACCGGCATCAGCCTCCCCATCTGTACCTGGGGACGGTAACAGTGCCTGCGCACCACAGACGTGCTGTGGGGACCAGAGTGAGCACCCGTAAATGGGGCCAGTCCTGCCACTGCCCCCCGTCCAAGGCCGGGCCAGACCAGGCACAGATGCTCTGGACTCTCACTGCCGCTGTGCTATGCCTCGGGAGCCCCAGCAGGGTGGGCCTGGGGGTCTACACAGAGAGGTGGCGGGGCCCAGCCAGCCAGTCACTCGAGGCCATGTCCACATGGCCCCGCTGCCCAGGGGAGGCCCTGGTCTACACCGTAGCCAGCTACTGACCCCGACCCCCCATCAACCTGGCGTGCGGCCTCACCTCCCAGGGCAGGGCTAGATGCCCGTGCCCCCTGACCAGGCCACCATCCTCCTCATCGCCAATGGGCCAATCCCAGTGTGGAGCCAGCACTGGCCTTCCGCCCTTCCTCCTCACAGGCACTGCCGGCTGCCACCCGCGGCTTCAGCACCAGAGAGCACAAGGTCCACATCCCTCCTCCGGCCTAGACTGGCTGTGGGACCTTGGCCAAGGCACCTCACCTACTGGCGCCTCTGTGAAACGGGACTAATAATCCAGCCACTGCGTGGGTTGGCCTGTGGGCCCTGGATCTTGCTGTCAACTGGCCCAGGGCCTGGCCAGCCCAGGGCCTGGCATGAGCCGGTCTAACACCCAGGCGACACTCGCCTCGAGGTGTGGGCAGAGGGACAAGCCGAGGTGGAAGGTGACCGGGTCACAGCCGGGCCCGAGTGGAGGGAAGGTGACGTGGGCGGGACCAACTTCGGAAAAGCTGTCGGTCTGCTGTCAGGCGGGCGCTTCCTCTTCTGGCTGTCTTGGCCCCGGCCCAAGCGGGCGGGCAGACTCCGCTCTGGAGAAGCCATGCCGGGGCACCCGCAGGCCGGAACACCCCACACGGACACGCTGCAGCTTGTTTACTGCCAGGAGGCAGCACAAAGCCCTGCTGCCAGGGGCGGGTGGGTATAATTAACTGGGTGGAGACCAACACCTCTTCCCTGGGTTGAGCCTGCAAAGGCCCTGAACTTGAGGCTGGCATGCGGGGGCGGTGCCACTGACTCAGTCAACGGGTGTATGCAAGTGAGGCAGGGGCTGCCTGCCGGCCCACCAGGCGCTGAGCTGGAAGGGTAGGGGGAAGAGGGGCCGAGTCTGGCCCCACAACAGGAGGTGGCTGTCCCAGGCACAGACCCCAGGGCCTGGCCAGGGCTGGGCGCCTCCTCGCTAGGGGCTGCTGCTTCCTAGCTGACCTTGTCCCAGGGACCTCTAGAGGGCGGGAGGGATTCACATTTACCAGGCACACCCGCCTGCCGGGCACTGTGCTGGGGGTGCATCAGGGGCAATGGCAATGCTGTTCTAGATGAGGCCCCCATCTACGGATGCCCAGGCGCACTGAGCTCTAGAGGCCAGGCCCTGCCCAGCACCACGGGCTCTCTCCCTGGGGGAAGGGTGCTGGCTGAGGCCTGGCCTACACAGTGGGCCATACCTGGGGCTGGGCCATAGCTGGGGCTCAGAGGCCCCTGGCCTGGGAGGTGGGCCCGTTGCACCTGCCCCTCCCTAACACCGGCATCTGCCACTGGGTGGGGTTGGGGGACCCCCCAGGTCACACAGCCAACTGGTAGCGAGTCAGAGTAGGATCAGTGAGACGGATTCCTGCCAAGAAGCCCAGGGTGCCAGGGGCTTTAGAGACCTTCTCTCCTTCCCCCAGCTCTGGCAGGTAGCTGTCCGGCAGCTGGCTGCCCAACCAGGGGGCCCTTCCTCCCACATCAGGGCCCTCAGCGAGCCATCAGGCTCCAGGGCACAAACACTTAACGAAACAAAGACGACTCCTGATGACTATCTCCCATCAGTTTAAGCAACTCGGAGTCAGGACAAACAGAGCCACAGGGTATGTGGTGGCTGCAGAGGAGAGTGCACCAGAGCCCAGGCAAAGGCACAGGCCTGGGCGTGGGAAGGTGCTCCAGTTTCCCCGGTCACCCCACAGGTGGGCCAAAATGAAAGTCTCCTTCGGTTCTAAGTGCCCGGAGGGGCAGGGCAGTGGCCGGCGGGAAGGCACCTGGCCCAGCTCGGCAGAGCCGTCAGGCGTGCGTGGGAGCACTGGGTAAGGAGCGCTTGTCCTGGAGCTCCTGGCACCGGGGAGAAGCAGCCCTCCTGTACCAGTGAAGAACTGAAGCCGCCGATCCACGGGGGAGAGGGCAGGTAGAGGCACCCCGAGACAGCCAGACAGTGGCGTCTGCAGCAGTGACAAGAAGGAACACAGCTGCATCCACGGGAACTGACAGTCGAGCCAGGACACACAGAAGGGGGCCCAGGTGGTAGATGGGGACGGCGACATCCACATCTCAGGCTGCTCCACTCGAGCCAAGGCAGGCCCTTCCACCCTCCAGCCAGGTTCCTTCTGGTCCCCAGCACTGCCCTCTTGAAGCACCACCGGATCCGCAGACAAGCCCCAGGGCCTGGAGCAGGCTGACTTCCTGTCCTAAGGGTGAGTTGTGTGATTGGCCAAGAGTGTGCCGAGGGCTCCTATCCACCTGTCATGACCATCCTGCCAATGAGCAACCCCATGCCCTGTGTGGGCTGAGTCAGGGGTGAGTGGCTGGGAGCCAAACCTGCTGGGGCCTAAAGTCTGTGCTTTTCTCAGTGACGATGCGGCCCTGGGACCTGCCCTGGGGGCTGCCAGCCACCGCCAGGCGCGGGCTGCTTTCCTGAGCCGAGGGCTGCTTTCCTGAGCCGAGGGCGGACCTCTTCATGGGGCGGGAGCAGCCGTGGAGGAGGCCCCGCAGGCCAGCACTCCCCCTCCACTCCCTCAAACTCAGGCCACAGCCGTGGACGCCTGCACAGCCTGGGAAGCAGGAACAGTGCCGGCCAGGCCCTCGCTCCCTTTGCTTCTTTCACGGTGGCTGGAAACTGGGTTGAAACAAGAAAAAAAACCCTGCTTGCTAAAATCAGCAAACATTTTGGGGAAGGAGGGAGAGCCATCTCTGGCTTGGTTACTATGGGAACGTTTCCGAATCAACTACCAGCGGGAGACAAGTTTGCCCTGGACAGAGCAGCCTGGCTCCAGCCCCCACGGGCCCCCCACCCAGGGGTGCACACACCTGCCCAGGAAGCCGTGGAACCTTCCAGGCACTCAGAGACAAGCCTGTGGCCTCTGCTTTCCTGGTCTCCTCTGCCCAGGGACGGACAGCCCATCCCTGCAGCCCCCTCAGGGCTGGCACTGGCTCAGGAGGGCTCCCACCCCCAGGCCCAGCCCCACTTTGGTGCCTCCCACCCAGGCCTCTGTGTCCTCCCTGGGGTCCCAGCTCCCTGCACGGTCGTCCTGAGGAGGCACCGCTGAGTCATGTGGCCACACGCCTTCTGCCCGCCCCTCCCCAGGGCCCAGGCCAAGCCGTGCCAGGGCGGGGAGGGCCGCAGGACTTCAACCAGCAATGTCCAACAACTCCCAGCTCTGTTCTAGCAAAGGCCAGACCGTTCTGCCTGTCGGGAGAGGGCGGGGTGTGGGGCCCTTGGGTGGGGCTGCGGCCACCCCGGACTCAAGCCCGGGGCCAGGATCCAGCCTGCCCGGCACATGGCCCACAGACGGGATTTTCCACGGCAGAGAAGGGGTGGGTGGGAGCCAGTGCCTCAGTCAAGTCGTTGGGGCGGGGGGGGTGATGGAGATGCGCCAAGTTCGTTGCTCTCCCTCAGATGCTCGTCCTACCGCATGGCTGGGTCGCTATGCGCCAGGTCTCTGCTGCAGGGTCCAGGCCACCGGTCCCCTGTGCACCCAGCCCTCTGCCCAGCCCCTCATGCTCCCCAAGAAGCCCCAGCCGGCACAGCCTCAGCCCCGGCCTCCCTCTGGCACCCTCCCTGGCCAAGCAGCACCCACTACCCGTGGGAGCCCTGCCTCCAGCCAACCGGACTCCTTGAGGGTCCTGCTCTCTCCCTGTGCCCCACAGCAGGCTACAGAGGCCCACACGACCGGGCAAGCATGAAGGGGCAAGCCCGCGAGTGTCCCGCGGCAGGGCCCACGGCAGCTGGAGCTGGCCATACCAGGAGGACATGCTTGGAGACGGGCTGTCAGGGAGACGGTCCACAGACCCGCAGCGAGCGCCTCCTCGGGACCCAGAGGACACACAGCCACGGGCGGCCTGCACCCCTTACAGGGAATGTCCCCAAGACTTAGTGTCGGCGAAAAAGCGCAAGTTACCAAAAAGCACCCCCCCATACACATATACACACAGGCAAATTTTTTAAAGCAGAATGACAAACTTGTCTGATGTGGTACACATACACTTGAGAAAAGGGAGTAGCCGGCCGCTCACAGAGGTACCTCTAAGGAGGGCAGGATGCCTGGGGTGGGAGACCAGGGGTGTGGGCTCTGCTGTGCGTCTCAACGGTTTGCAATGACGATGTGGCCCAATGACAATGCGGCTCACATGATTTTCAGAAATCGCCAGTAAAAAGTTAAGAGGCAAGTCTCCTAGCCCAGGCCCTGAGGATGAGGGCGCTGCCCAGGGTGGTGGGGGCTTGGATGGCCCTGCCCTTGCCTCCCCACACCTGCTCACAGGGCCAGTCCCTGCCCCACCCCCGCCCCCACCCCAGGCCTGGGCAGTAACCCCAGCGCTGGAAGGGAGAAGAGCCAGCCTGCTCGTCCTGACCCCCAGCCCAGCTGTCAGCCCAGCCCATTGGCTAGGGCAGCAGTCAGCCGAGGGCTGCCTTAAACACTCCTCGTAAACAAGGCAGGTGGCATCCCTCCTGCTAAGATCTGTCCCACAAACGTGTGCAGGGCCAGCGCTCCCTGAGGCGCTGGGAGCCAGCTGCGGCTGGAAGACACGTCCACCCCGAGGGTCCAGCCGCAGCAATGGCAAGGCCAGAGTGGGTGGTTCAGCAGGGGCCGTGCTGTCACCAGCCAGCCGGAGTGCCTGTCCCTTGGGTGCTGCATAAAAGGGGGTGCCAGCACCTGTCTGCCCTCTGCCCAGAGGTTAACCTTTCACTGCGATGCACAGAGAAACAAAAGCTGACCCAGAAGAGGCAAAACCGTGCAAAACGTCCCGTTCAGCCTGTGGGGCTCATTTCTGGAAGGCTCTGGAAACCACGGGAGGAGCTGCGGGAAGCAGACATCTGAGGGGCTGGCCTCCTAAACTCTGCTTTTAGGAAGGCTGGTGCCTGACCCGGAAGGAAGAAAGGGGGGTTGGGTCCCTCCTTGCAACATTACTGCACAGCCTTTAAGGGCAAAGCACTACCGGTGGGGGGGGGGGGGGGGGGGGCGGGGCGGAGGGAAACTTTCCCCGAGCACCAACCATGCACCAGCTCCCAAGTGAGGCCACTTCCCCTTATCTAACTGGGTCTTCAGTCACTCTTCAGGCCCACGTGTAAGGAGAGCAAGCAGGAGTTCAGGGGAACCAAGCCACCCGCCTGGCTCTCACTCTGGTTCAGCAACTGCAGAAGAAAGTTTTGCAGAACACTGAAGAAGGGCCCCTTTCATTAATATAGAAACAGTTCTTGTAAATCAATAACAAAAGGACCAATAATCCAATAGGAAAATGAACATGAGTAGAAACTACACAGAAAAAATTAAAACTGCTTACATGAAATCACAGTCCCACTCACAAAGAACACAAGTGTTTTTCACCCACTGAAAAGCACACATGAAACCATTCAGTAATAGAGAAAGTCAGTAAGTCCAGGGTTGGGGAGGAGCTGGATCGGAGGGTAGCATCTGCTAAAACTTCAAGGCCCCACAAACTCCTTGCCCCGGAAATTGTCTCTCAGAGTGTATTCTAGGAGTGGACCCCCCACGCGTGTGCAAAGACGTATACACCAGCATTGTCTGCAACAGTGGAAGACTGGAAACAACCTAAATGCCCATCAATAGGGGTGGTTAGTAAACCTTGGACATCCACATGGGAGGACCAGGCAGCTATTAAAAAGAACAGCAAGTTCAAAAACACCCTCTAAGACACACGCTTAAGTGAAGGAAAACCAGGGGCAGGAGCACGTGCACTTTGCCCTTGTGTGCGTCTCCGGGCGCAGGCTCCAAAGCGGGCAGGACGAGGGACAGTGGCTGTGGCCTGGGCATCTGGGTGGGAGGGAGCATCTCTTTCACAGCAAATCCCTTGGTACCATGCAGATTGATTACGGGTTACATCTACCACTTGTCTATAAAATACCCATAGGGAGAGGGCTGGCAGGAGCAGGGCTCCCAGGCTTGGAGCCCCTGCCCAGTCCCTGCTCAAGCCTGGGAGAGGAGAAAAGCCATGAATCCAGACACCCACCACCCAGCCGGCTCTCAGCAGGGACCTCACTCTGCCCATACGGCTCAAGAACCAGCCTCTGCCACATCCCTCCAGACCCAAGACCTGCCCCCCTCGGCTCCTGTCCAGGCCAATCCTGCCCTTCGGTTTCTCTAGGTGTGACGGGGAAGCAAGGAAAATACAGAAGAAACCAAAGCTCAGAGGATCCATGTGACATGCCAAAGCCACCCAGCTGAGGACAGGTGAGGAGGATGGGGGAGGACCCGTAGGTGGAGCAGAGTGAGGGGCCGGTGGTCTCTGTGCAGGGCAGAGCAAATGCGGGAGGCCCAGGCCAGGCGGGTTGGCAAGGAGGGGCGGATGTGGGCTCTACGGGGCCTCGGGGATGGGCCATGTCTTTCCTGAGGGTGGGTCTCTACTTCACATGGAACATCAGAGCTGGAAGGGCACTGAAGACCCAGCACTGGCCACACTCGTTTTTTTTCAGCAGCAGACCAGCCTCCAATCAGAATCTCCAGGTGCCCAGGACCCCAAAGGGGCACGTGGGGCTGCTCCAGGGGAAGCAGGGCACGGGCCTGGAGCCCCTCTCACCACTGCCCACCGCGGCCCCAGAGAACCACCGAGCTCGTCGAGGCCTCTCCCCACAGCTGGCAAACCGGTGCCCGGAGGGGGCAGCGACCTGCCAGAAGTCGTTCGGCAAGCAGGGCCTCACTCCCGAGTCTGGCGCACTCTCAACTGTGCCACCCAGCCTGCCCTCTGAGGCTGCTGCCATCCCGCGTCCTGGGAACGCCCACGCCGGGGTCCATTCCCACACCTTCCTTCCGTGAAAAGCGCTGGCAGCCAGCAGCCGCGGAAATCAACAAGGCAAACTACTCACGTTGAAGAAATTGGTCTTGTTCCTCTCGCAGAAGAGCCCCTGTGCCGGCATGTGCTGCAGCTGTTGCCACGGGATACCGCTACCTAGCAACACGTCACGGGCCCACTGGAGGTTCTGGGGAAGCAAGAAGTAGGTTGCAAGTGAGTGTGTGGGCAACTCTGGGCGCCCACGGGGAAGGGAGGCGGTCCCCTCCTTCCAGGCTGCGTGGGCAAAGCAGCAGCTCCTGCAGACATCCATCCCGCAGTGCCCGGCGGCCCCGGCTGCCGGCTTTGATCATCTGGCTGTGGGGTGCGTTTCAGGAACTGGTTTCCTGCCTAATACAGCTGACCTAGGAGACCGTGGCCTCAGACTGCCTGAGGAGGGCACAGACAGGGACGCCTCACCCTGACAACTTCGCAAGCTGCTGCACGGACCCAGCACCCCACCTTCTGCCAGGGGATGCCCCCACCGGCCCAAACACTCAAGCCTGACTTGTCAGGCCGGCAGCTGCCGCCGTGAGCCTGGGAGAGCTGGGGCTCTGCAGGACGCCGGGGATGCGTGCTTGTTGGGGCGGGGGGCGGGGTGCTCTGTCCAGTGCTCAGGCTGCTGCTCTCTGGGCAGTGGTGCCTCTTGGTGGAACCCAGGGCAGGGTGAGAAGCCAGGCCTTCTCTGGGGCCTTCTCATGGACTGGAGAGCAGGCCTTCCCAGCAGAGCACAGACAGCGTGGGCCCAACTGCGGGCCTGTCAGCCTCGCACAGACTCGGCAGTCAGCAGGCCCCGGGCAGCCCCCAGGTGGGCCAGACGGAACTGACCAACGGCTCAGGAGACCTTATCAGGTTCACATCCGAGGCCCTGGATGGAGCTGACGGGGACAAGGAGACCCGTGGGGAACGGACAGGCACCAGGCCGGCGGGGGCACCTGACCCGCCTGCATACCTGCAGCTTCGCAGTGGGGTGGGGCGACGTGTGCCACCCAGGCAGAGCACGTCACTGTGACCCTCACCACGTGGAACTGCCAAGGAGAGTGGCCTCCAGCGCTGCCTGAGGTCCAGAGCCAGTAAGGGCGGGGCAGAGCCTGCATTTGGCCCAGGCCGGGACCCCAAGGCCGGGATCTTCCCTGGGCCCCACGGGGGTGGGGTGGGGTGGGGTTCATGTCGCAGACCTGCCTCGGCCTCTGCCTTGTGCTCAGCACCGTGCTCCCCCAGGGACGCAGGCGGCCCCCTCTCAGGCCTCATGTGACCTGGCCCCACTCACTGGGCTGGAGCCCCTCACCGGCTCAAGGGCGGGGGTCCTGGTGAGGGGCTCTCCTCTGCTTGAAGGCACCCCTCCCTCAGAGCAGGCCCGGCCCATCCCCCCTTCTGAACTCCAAACCCACGTGCCGCCCCACTCACCCCCACAGCCCTCAAACAGCCTCGTCCACCGCCCCGCTGTCTGTCAGCCCCGAGGGCAGGGACAGACTGACCTCTTCACTGATGGCTCCTCAGGGTCTAGATCAGTAGGGGGTCCATAGAAAGGCTGGGACAGATATTTGGGGAAAGAATCAAAGGAAGGGGACTTCCTTAGTGGCGCAGTGGTTAAGAATCCACCTGCCAAAAAAAAAAAAAAAAGAATCCACCTGCCAATGCAGGGGACACGGGTTTGATCCCTGGTCCAGGAAGATCCCACATGCCGTGGAGCAACTAAGCCCGTGCACCACAACTACTGAACCTGCGCTCTAGAGCGCGTGAGCCACAACTACTGAGCCCGTGTGCCACAACTACTGAAGCCTGCACGCCTAGAGCCCGTGCTCCACAACAAGGGAAGCCACGGCAATGAGAAGCCCGTGCACTGCAATGAAGAGTAGCCCCCACTAGCTGCAACTAGAGAAAGCCCGCGCGCAGCAACTAAGACCTGCCGCAGCCAAAAAAAAAAAAAAAAAAAAAAGAATCAAAGGAAGATGGGCAGAGTTTGAGCTTGAAGGAAATGCAGCCCATCAAGCCAAGGGGACAGGCTAAGGCCCAGAGGCAAGAAGGAGACTGAAACACACACTGGGGAGGGGGGAGCCCAGGGCACTGGAGGGGGCGGGGGAGCCCAGGGCACTGGAGGGTGCAGAGCAGCTGCCCACCCAGGGCTCAGCACACCGGGGAGCCTAGGAAAGGACTGCTTGAGCACTCAGGAGCCGGGGAGGCCAGAGCATGAGCTTTTTCTGTGGAAAACACCCCCGCTGGTCCCCCGGACAGGCATTCAGAGGTCCGGTCTGCTCGCAGAGCTACACGCAGGTGTGGGGTGGTGCACATGGATCTTTGTGGAAGTGCCTGGCAGCCTCGGAGAGCCGGACCGCCTCTCTGGACCTCCACTGCCCACTTGGAGGGTGGCAGTGGCCATCAGGCCACACCTAGCGTCAATTTGAGAACCCCAGGAATGAAGACAGGAAAGCAACTGTGTACACACACGGTGCCTCGGGGAGAGCTCCCTGCCCTTCCCACACCTTCTCCCAGGAGCTGGCCCTGCCACCGCCCGTTCCGCCCTCCCACTGCTGAGCGCTGAAGGGAGGCAGCACTGGGAGGTAGGAGGCTGGGGTGGGGGTGAGGCCAGAGAGATTCTCTCCCAAGTTCCCTCCCTGAGGGGTTGCCAAGGGTTGGCCACCAAAGGGCAAACACTCCAGGGGCACTGCGGCTGACCCCGGCCTGCACTGCCCACCCGGTCCAGGCCCCTGTCTCCTTCATTAACAGCTCTTCAGATCAGCGGTTGGATGGTGCCGTTGAGACCTGGTGGGCTCCCACGGCCACCCCACTGGCTCTCCCCACAGCCGCCCGAGTCACACACGGCCACACACGTCCCCCCTCCCCCCAGGCTTGCGACGCTTTAACCTCACTCAGAATGACGCCCCACAACTCCTCCCCACCTAACCGGCCCTCCTGAGCTCTGCCGCCTCCTGGCCCTCCCCTCCTGCCTGGCTAATCACACGGGCTGCGGGCTGAGCCCCATCCAGGGCATGCGTGTCGGCTGTGTGTCCACCTGGAGGCCTCTCCCCGATAGCTCCTCGCTGTGCCCTCGCCTGTCGGGTCTTTGCTTAGAGAGGCCTCCTGGGCGCCCTGCCCAAACGGCCACACTCCTGCGCCCATTCCTACCCACTTCCTCTCGCCCCACTCTCCTCCCCCGGGAGCCTGCTGCGGAATGCGTGAGCGCCCTGGAGGGCACGCCAAGCACAGGCACTCCTGCCATGTGGTGGCCGTGGGACGACGTGGTGATGGGTTCACCCCTCTTTCCAAACGTGAACAACAGTATCTGTGATGCACACGGCCGGCAGAGGGCTTGACCTAGTCAAACAGATGGGCTCCACACCATGGAGAGAGGCCCATCTGTCTCACTGACTCTGGCCCCAAAGGCACAGCACTCTTCACACCACATGGCACAGACTTTGAAGTGCATAACCAAGGTTCCTAAGCTGAGAAAAACATCGAGTTCTCACTTTATAAACCACACGAGTAAAGCCTGACAAGAACCCGGCTGGGGTCTGCGTGGAGAGGCTGGGGTCTGCGTGGAGAGGCTGGGGGGTGGGGGGCATTTTATGTGCCCAGAGGGGAGCAGGGCTGCAGGCAGGTGGGCAGCTCTGTGCTGTGGCCACCTGCCCTTGTGATGCCAGGTCCTGGCCCCGATCACTCACACGTGCCTACAGAAGGGCACACAGCCTGTGCAGGAGGGTCAGTCCCTTCACACCTGCCCACTCCTCAGAGGCTCTGAGGGTCCCACACATGAGCTGGTGGCCCAGGGGGTAGAGGACCGCCCAGAGCAGAGCACAAGCTGACAATGAGTCGGTCAGGGCTTCCCCAGAGATCTCGTGGTGGGCACAGCTCTGCCAACCCTCCTGGAGGGGGCAGCCCTAACCAAACAAGTCCTAAACAGACACAGGCCTGGGCCCTAGCCCACTGCAGCAGGGCGAAGGGGCATCTCAGGTCACTTGGAACTGCATTTCCCTGATGGGTTACGGTGTGGAGCATCTTTTCTTGTGCTGTTTGTATGTCTTCTTTGGAGAAATGTCTATTCAGACCCTTCGCCCATTTTTATTTATTTATTTAAATTTATTTATTTATTTATTTATTTATTTTTGGCTGTGTTAGGTCTTCATTGCTGTGCGCAGGCTTCTCTAGTTGCGGCGAGCGGGGGCTACTCTTCGTTGCAGAGCATGGGCTCTAGGCGCGCGAACTTCAGTGGTTGTGGCACGTGGACTCAGTAGGTGTGGCTCACAGGCTCTGGAACGCAAGCTCAGTAGTTGTGGCGCACAGGCTTAGTTGCTCTGCGGCATGTGGGATCTTCCCAGACCAGGGATCGAACCCGTGTCCCCTGCATTGGCTGGTGGATTCTTAACCACTGCACCACCAGGGAAGTCCCGCCCACTTTAAAATTGGGTTGCCTTTTAATTAACAAGTTGTAAGAGTTCTTTATATATTCTAGATACAAGTCCCTTATCAGATATGTGACTTGCAAATATTTCTCCCATTCTGTGGATCATCTTTTCACTTTGATAGTGTCCTTAGAAGCACAAAGGACCCACCGGGGCCTCTCTGCTCCAGGCAGCCACTGAGCCATGAGATGGCAACAGGGAGATGCCACTGCCAAGCCCACAGGCGGATTTGATGAAGAAACAGGCTGCTGTTGAGCCCACACGGCAGGAAGCGTTTGTTACCCAACAGCTGCGTGGGAAGTGGTCGCTGCTGCTCAGTGACTGATTCTGCTAAGAGCTCTGGCCACGCCCCCAGGACTGCGGGCTGCCTCGACAGGTTCCCGCGCTCAGCCCTTGAGGCAGTGAGGTGTTCACAAACTGCTCCGCAAAGCCTCTGGATGAAGCAAATGGCAGCCCACGGAGCCCCCTGGGCACGGCCAGGCCCGGGTGCACATTGGGGGCTCTCCATGGCCGATGCAGGAGAAAGGGGGGCTCACGCATTGAGACAGCGCTCCCTCTGGGAGAACCACGCAGTGAATCTGGGCACACAGTGACCGAGGAGATGCAGAAACGGGGTGTGACGCCTGAGGAGCAGACAACCTGGGCAGCCTCGTCTCCTCCACCCAGTCCAGCCACCCTACCCCACCCCATGGCCGCCACAGACCATCACAGGGGACCTAGACGACCTGGGGGAATTCGAGGAAAGAGCAAACAGCCAACTGTGAGCATGGACACACTCACGACGTTGGGGGGCAGTGGAGTGACAGGGCCTGGGCTCCCAGAGCCAGGCTCCCTGACTTCAAGCAGAGGACACGACCCCCGATGGTCAACGGTGTGAGTGCTCAAGAGCTGAGAGAAGAGACACACGCAGCGTACTCTCTGTTATACTGGCAAAACTATGAATAGCCCCCCTCCAATTTTTCTTTAATTTTGACATAAATACTGTTTTTCACTTTTAAAAAGCCCACTCAGCAAGGGAACAGGTTGTGGAGCCCTTTATGGGCACAGCTCCTGTGCTCAGATTAAAGCCATTTAAAGGGGAGGCGGGTGTGGGCGCCGCAGGCCTCCGTGGGGCCCACATCGCAGCCCAGCTCTCCCTCGCCCAACCCTGACTTCCGCCGCCCTTCCCTAAGAGGCGTCTTGCACCCTACATCCCGCCTCAGCAACTGCTTCTGGAGAAGGGGAGCATCAGCCACAGGGCCCCCACAGACTGTTCAAGTGGGAGTTTTATTAAAATCCAGGTCTGCCTGGGTCTAGAAGGCCTGGGCACCGGAGGTCAGGTGCACTGCTGAGTGCAGGCCAGGCAGCGATGGGCGGCTGGGAAAGCCTGACGCCCTGCAGCTGAGACGGAGCCCCTGCCGAGGTGCCCCCACCAGGCCTGCCAACTGCTCTACCTGCTCTGCTCCACCTGCTCTGCTCCATGAAAACCAACCAAGCCACGTGAGCACACCAGCCGGTCCCCACAGAACCCCATCCAGGACCTTCCCGTCACAACCAGCGCCAGGGTCCATCTCAGGTCAACTGCCCTCCCTAGTTCTTCAAACGTCCCACAGAGAAGCCAGCCAGGGGCCAGCAGCTTCTGGCTGCTGAGCTCAGGTCTTACTGAGCAGACAAAAGCAGAGACCACAGCCTGACCCCCGAGGCCGCCCCACCAACCGCTCACCTGTCTGGGCACTGCCCTCCCCTCCCCTCCCCTCCAGCCACCATGTCCCCACTGGACCCGCAGCCACCCTAGGGGTCTCAGCAGAAGGGTACCTTCCCAGAGCGCAGCGGCACCCCAGCCTGTGTGCACCCCACTGTCTTCCCTGTAGGGTTTGTCATGATGGGACTTGCTTTATCTGCTCATTTGCATAATTTTGATTCCCGCCCCCCCCCCCCCCCCAGCCCCAACGTAGCTCTGTGGGAGCTGTCTCCCAGTGCCTCCAGGGCAAGTGTGGTGAGTGAAAGAACGCAGATAGGCCCCACTCCCCCCACAAACGCTAAGCACCAGCAGGAGAGGCCTGGCTGGGAAGCGCTGGGAGCCCCTACATCATCTGCCCTCCAAGCTGGAGGAGGCTGCCAGCGCCAAAGCCCACGTGCGGAGCCGGTTTCAAAGGCCGGCAGCTGCGTGGAGAGGTGAGCCCAGGGCAGGGTGACGGCCAGGAGGTCCACGCAAGATGCAGCCTTGGGGACCGGGGCGGGGAGGGGCTCTAAGGCCACGGGGGAGGGAGCCGGCAGCGAGGCCCTCACAGGCAGGAGCTGACGAGCCTGTCAGCCCCCATCCCTCACCCCAAAGCCAGAATCTGAGCATGTGGTCCTGCCGGGGGAGCAGCCCCATGCCTGCCCCTGTCACCTGGAAGGCTGGACCCCTCCAGCCCACCTGCCTCTTGGCCCTCCGCCCATCCCTCCCGCCACTGCCGCCAGAAACCTCTACCAGCTCCGATGTGTCAACCCCTCTCCCTCAGCCTCGTGCTCACCTGGTGGGTCTTGCTGTAGGTGTAGAGGAAGGCCAGGCGGTAGAGGCTCTTGTAGTGCTGAGGGAAGCGGCTGAGGCACAGGCGGAGCGAGGCGATGCACTGCTCTGTGAGGAACTGGCGCTGCTCCTCCGCGCCAGCCGGCAGCCCCTGGGGGAAGGCAGCTGGCTCCCCCAGTGGGTCCCCTCTCTTCCTCCCATCCCACGGGGCAGGCACAGAAGTTGGGGGCTTGGCAGGGGTGCCAGCGGAGGCCGGGGGGTCGGCAGCAGGCTTCTGGCTGCCTTGTTCTGTGGCCCGGAAGCCTTCCGTGCTCTCCGAGGACTCCTCGGCTTTTCCTGAATTGAGAACAAGGAAAAGAAAGTCACCTCGGCTTTAGGCCCTCTCCCCGTGGCAGTCCACCACCAGCGACAGGGGCACCTTGGTGAGCGATCAGCATAGCTGGGTCCACACTCTTGCTGGATGGGAGCTGGACCCAGGCGACTCAGGGGCAGGAGGCGCGGGCCCTTGCTGCCTCTGCACCCCAAGCCCCCAGCTGAGGTCTCCATGGCTTCCAGTCTCCTCCCTGATGAAACAGGATATCTCAGCTGGCACGCAGCTGAGATGGGGGCTCCGAGCTGGGCTCAGGGTGCCCCTGTGGGTGGTGGCACAGGGCTGCCCGCCTCCAGGCCGTGCACGTGAATGGGGAAGCAGCCCGAAGAGGGCAGGCGTGGCCACCACCACCACCGAGGGCAGCACTGGCTCCACGCTCAGCGCCCCCACCCCGCCTGCCCCTCCAGCCCACCAAAGAGGCAGCGTGGGGTAGTGGATAAGGCTGCAGACTGACTCTCTCTGGACCTCAGGTTCTTCTCCAGTAAAAGGGAACAGCCAGTGCTTTTCCCTGGGGAGGCTGGGAGGCCTGGCTGCTGTTGTTGCTACTGTTCACCAAGTGGCTGTGTGCCCCGGCCCAGCCAGAGTGGGAAAGCTTTCAGAACCCATGGCCGGCTGACCAGCCACGGCCTCAGCACAGTGCCAGGGCCGCCGGCCTGCCTGCAACCTCCCAGCAAGCCCGGGAGTGGGCTCTGCCCACTGACTTCCACAGCGGGACCTGGGGGCCCCACAGGAGCTAGGCAGACTCCAGGGCCAGATCAGGGCCTGCCCCAAGAAAGGAGGGGTTCAGGCTAAAAAGAAAGCACATTTGTGACATACAGTACCCAAAGGCTTTTTGGCTCTCCCACACGGGGCCACAGTGGGGTCCTAACAACAAGGACAGCGTCACCAAAGCCCACTGCATACCAGGAGCTTGCGTGCACCTGCCTGAGACGCCGTGTTTGACCCCACAACCCAGGAGCAGGCCTGGGATCACACTCATCCTACATGGGAAACAGCGGGGCCCAGAGAGGTGAGTGGCTCAGCCAACCGAGGTCCCCGGGCAGCAGCGGAGGCGCGAGGGCAGAGGCCAGGACGCACGTTGTCCAGCGCTGCCCAGGCTCCCAGCACACCCCAGCAGTCCTGCCCACACGCTGAGTCAGGTCTCCGTACCTCTCTCCTCTGCGGCCCCCTGAAGGTCTTTCCCGGGCGGTCCTACTTGGGAACTGGGAGCGGGCGGCCTCTTCTCTGTGTAGGGCTTCTGGGAACCCTCCAGGGAGCTGGCAGGCTCACTGAAGAGGTCCTGCGTCGAGCTGGAGTCCGAGAGCGCCACGGCCGTGCTCTCCTGGCTGCGCTCTGGGGAGAGAAGGACAGAGGTGGCAGTGTGAACCCTGGCACCTGGGGAACAGAGGGGCCTCCCACGGAGCCTCTCGGCCAGAGGCCTGGCCACTGCCCCGTGCACAGCCACTCTGACACTGCCTGGCCCACCTGTCCTGGAGGCCACCGAGCCACTCACCAGAGGCACCAATTTCCTGGGGTTTCCCCCAAGAGCGATGTTCTGGTAAGTGTTTGACAATTGACTCTCAGGAGGGGAAAGCCTTCGTTTGTAGCATTTACTGATTTCTGTGGTGTAAATACTCCCACCATGGCCAATTTCGAGCTACCAACGTGATGTATCTGAATGCAGGGTTGGGAAGAGACGCACAGTAGTGATTATACACCACTGCACAGTATTCCTACTGCAACAGGCACACATAACTGCGATGGGGAAGAACTCAGCCAACACTTTTACCCAGTCTCCAAAGGCCACGTGTGGTGGGTCTGCAGTGACAGTACAGATCACTGGGACTTGCAGACCCCAGGTTGGGGGTGCCCCCTGGGCACCTCTCCACGGCCTCCCAGCTGCTCCTGAGGAAGATGGGGGTGGGGCAGGAGAGATTGGGGGACATCTTCCCAGGGCGCAGGCTGCTGTGAGAAGGGTGTGAAGCCCTGGCTGGACCTTTCTCCCCAACAGAGCAAGCCAAAGCCAACAAGGGAGGGGCAGCAAGCCCAGTGTTAGCCCTGTCGCCTCCAGGGCACAGGTGAAGACCCACAGGAAACACCTGCAGGGAATCGCCCAGGGCCTGAACACTCCCACCAAGACACAGGGACCCGGCCGGCCAGGTCTGAGGCTGCACCCAGACAACAGAGGACCAGCCAAGCCCCCAGCCCGGGCTGGCAGGCACAGACTCACAGCCAAGCACTCTGCCACAGGAAGAGGGGCGAGGACATGGAGAGACCCACCTGAGGGGCACACAGAGAGCCTGAAGCAAGCAGAAGGTGGAAACAGATGCTGAGAAAACCTTCCAGCAAACCACCCCACCCTGAGCACAAGGCAGCATTGGGGGAACTGGAGGCCACCAGTTTGCATAGGGGTAGGGTGCACCAAGGGAACCACAGCAACAGCAAGACCCAACCCTGCTCAGCTTCCACCTCGTCAGCCTCACTTCCCCACCGGACGCCTGGGAGCTTAAGAGTGAAGCCCATTCCAGGCATGAATATCAGTTATTTCAATCTCTTCTGTCCTACACACGCTATCTCAAGTTCAATATAAAAAGTATAAGACACACACACACGCAAAAGCAGAAAAGAACATTGTCAAGAGACAAAAAGATCAACAGAACTGGGCTCAGAGGTGACCCTCCCCTCTCTTTTTTGTATTTACTTTCTCTAAACTATTACTAACTCCTGACGAAAGCGAAACCAGCAGCCATGCATCATGGACTGGCAGCATGTGTAAGAATGAAATGAACGAGAGCAGCAGCCTGAGGGAAGGGAGGTTCACGCTGCACGTGAAGCAGGATCACGTCCTCCAAGGGCAGACTGTGATCACCTGAAGATGTATTTTCTTAACCCTAATGCAGGCACTACATTATTTTAAAAAAATAATTATAAATAAACCAATAGTAGAGATAAAAGGCAACCACTAAAAAATAGCACTTAGTTTTTGTCTTTAACTTTGTGTACTAGAAGGTGAAGCTCACTAGTCACGTGACCTTGAATAAGTGAGGCCCTTTCCCCACCTCTGAGTTGCAGCCACGTATCATCTCAGGGGAGCTGGTGCCATGGGGGCTTCTGGGGTCTGGCCCTCAACCCTTGCTCAGCTGCTGGAGAGCCTGGATGCCCAGTAGGCAGTGCCCTGGGGCCACCAGCAGGACAGCATGAGCTGCTTAGCAGGCAAACTCACAACAGAATGGGAAACTGTTCTGGCAAAGTTGAGAGCCTGGACTCTGGGAGACACCAGCCGCCTGAGTCCAGGTCCTGTTCTGTCACTTACTGGGTCGGACAGCCTAGGCAGTTGCCATAATTTCTTTACACTTGTTTCCTGACGTGTAGAACTGTCATAATACATGTGCCCACTTCATGGGATTGTTATGAGGATTAAAGTGCTTGATACACTGTGAACGTTCACGAAATGTCAGCTCAACTATCACCAGTATGACCTCAGAGAACCCGGACCATCTCATCTCTAATGTCTCAGACGTGACACACAAGGGTTTAGTCCTAAAGGCCACAATGGACACAGGGCCTGTCTACAGGGTGCTGACCACTCCTTACACTGACCAGGCAGCACCATCCCAGGTGGGCCGGGCAGCACACAGGACACCAAGAAACAGGCCTGTACTTCCAATGGCAGCTCTGCGGCTCCACCTCTCCACCCACGTCTGACTGCTGACCAGGCTTTGGGGACAGTGACCTTTCAGGCAGCTCCATAGCTGCCTCTGCATGTCCACTGCCCGGTAAGTGCAGGGCATCAGCATCTCACTTCGTGGGGGCAGGGACCTGCTCGGCGAGGGGCTCTCCCCTGACTGCAAGGCAAACCCCAAGCTCCATAAGCCCCAAATGGGGGTGACAGGCAGTGTGAAGGCATCGCTTCTCCAGGGCTGGCAGCCGACCCTCTGGGCTCTGGGAGCCCCAGATCTGCACTCCAATCCCAGAGCTGCCACTTGGGCTGCTGGAGGCCTCCATGTCACGGTCTTTAACATGTTTGTCACTGCCCCCCCCCCGCCTCTGCCCCCGACACACACACAGGATTGCCACAGGGCCTGCTTGGTTCCTGGCACACTGGAGTGACGCCCACCAACCCACCCGGCCCTCAGCCCCTTCCAGGGCGCTTTTTTAGAACCTGTCCACACAGAACCTGCTCACACTAATACATACGTGAGGCAGGGTTATAAATATGTCACTCTTACTGTTAATCACCGGAGAGGTTCACTTCCACGCCCCTGGGCCGCCGCAGCCCTTCCTCTGAACCTTAGAGGGACGTGCATCTGTCGACCTGCTTTCTCAGCCCGGGCACCCCCACCACCACCTCCAGGGGGACCCACAGCCAGGGCAAGCGAACAGAGCTGGGGGCACAGAGGGAAAGGGGCCCAGCCTGGTGATACAAGCCCCTGTCCCACCGGGGCTTTCTTTATGTGGGTTTGACTCAGTTCACATCCCTTGAACATTCTCAGGATTTCCAGGCCAGCCTGAAAGAGCTCTTTGGTTACAAGATGCACGTTCCCTGCTGTGTTTTCTCCATTTGCTCTGGCAGGAAGACTAGGAACGGCCACAGCCAGCTAGTCCATTAGCTCAGCTATATGAAAGCTCAAGGAAAAAGACGCGTGCTTGTGTGATCAAAACTGCAGCAACTCTGGCTGTTGAGCCCTGAAAAGATCACCAATTTTCTGCCGACCAGAAAACAACAGGTTTCTAAGAACTGTAAACTTGGGTGGAATCAATATTTTGAGAAATCTTTCAACCGGGCAAAACCTGCCCCAGTTGGGCCCTGATGACCGCCAGGAAGGGACTTGTCCACCGAGAGTAGGGCTGGGGTGTGGGATGGGTGCCCTCCTGCAGGCCAAGGAGACTGGACAGACCCCCAAGAGAAGAGACACCAGAAACCCGCCCCACCCACCCCCAGAGAGGCAGCAGTGGAGCCAGGACCCTGATGCTCAGAGTGGGGAGAAGGGACTTCCCTGGTGGCGCAGTGGTTAAGAATCCGCCTGCCGGGCTTCCCTGGTGGTGCAGTGGTTGAGAATCTGCCTGCTAATGCAGGGGACACGGGTTCGAGCCCTGGTCTGGGAAGATCCCACATGCCACGGAGCAGCTGGGCCCGTGAGCCACAATTGCTGAGCCTGCGCGT
Source organism: Balaenoptera acutorostrata (assembly GCF_949987535.1). Lineage (NCBI taxonomy): Eukaryota > Metazoa > Chordata > Mammalia > Artiodactyla > Balaenopteridae > Balaenoptera > Balaenoptera acutorostrata. The sequence goes on along the minus strand of NC_080076.1, from coordinate 67,370,014 downwards.
CTGGAGCCTGTGCCCCGCGACGGGAGGGGCCGCGATAGAGAAAGGCCCGCGCACCGCGATGAAGGGCGGTCCCCGCACCGCGATGAAGAGTGGCCCCCGCTTGCCGCAACTGGAGAAAGCCCTCGCACGAACCGAAGACCCAACACAGCCAAAAATAAATAAATAAATAAATAAATAAATAAGAAAATCCTTTAAAAAAAAAAAAAAAAAAAGAATCCGCCTGCCAATGCAGGGGACATGGGCTCAATCCCTGGTCAGGAAAGATCCCACACGCCACGGAGCAACTAAGCCCGCGAGCCACAACTACTGAAGCCCGTGCGCTCTAGGGCCCACGTGCCGCAACTACGGAGCCCATGTGCTGCAACTATTGAGGCCTGCGAGCCTAGAGCCCGTGCTCCGCAACAAGAGAAGCCACTGCAATGAGAAGCCCACGCACTGCAACGAAGAGTAGCCCCCGCTCGCTGCAACTAGAGAAAGCCCACGCGTAGCAACAAAGACCCAACATGGCCAAAAATAAATTTAAAAAAAAAATTAAAAAAAAAAAATTTAAGGAATGGGGAGGGGACTTCCCTGGTGGTGCAGTGGTTAAGAATCCGCCTGCCAATGCAAGGGACACGGGTTCAAGCCCTGCTCCGGGAAGATCCTACATGCCAAGGAGCAACTAAGCTCCTGTGCCACAACTACTGAGCCTGCACTCTAGAGCCCATGAGCCACAACCACTGAAGCCTGCGCGCCTAGAGCCCGTGCTCCGCAACAAGAAGCCACCGCAACGAGAAGCCCACGCACTGCAACGAAGAGTAGCCCCCGCTTGCCACAACTAGAGAAAGCCCACACACAGCAACGAAGACCCAATGCAGCCAAATAAATTAATTAATTAATTTTAAAAAAAAGGAAGAATGGGGAGAAGACCTGGCCTCACGGCATGCCCCTTGCCCTGAGCCCTCACCATGCACCACCCTGCTCCCAGAGCCGGCAAGGCACTGACCAGGGAGGCCTCGGGCAGCTCTGTTTTCCTAACAGCAGGCGGGTGGGCAGCTGCCTCTTGACCCCGATACCAGGGGAGGCAGAGCAGGTCAGGTGACAGCAGCACCCCACAGCTACCTGGAGGGGTTCCCAGGAAGGCTCTTCCAACAGAGGATGACTGGGAACCTGCCTTTCTCAGAGCCAGAGAGACACCGTAACCACGCCACTCCCTTGTGGCCTTCGGGCCCTGCTGCTTCCCAAGCTCTCTCCCTCAAGGTCTCTCTTCCACCCACCCAGTGACCTCAGTGTCCAAATGCCACAGGACTCTCCAACCTCTGTGTCTTTGCTCCCATGGCCCCTCACCCGAAATGGCCCTGCAGCTCTCTCTGGAGGCCCACCTCCTCCAGGAAGTCCTCCCGATCCACCAAACCCCAGAGCCAGCTCATGGCACTCCCTCATGACACCAAGCACTGCCCCAGGGACACAGACCCAACTGAGATCTCATCTCGGCTCTCCCCACGGCGCCCTCTCCTAGGCCCAGCACAGAGCAGACGCTAACAGATGCCATGACCAGCTATGGTCCAAAGACGTTTTTAAAAGGTGAGAATGAGGGAGAAGAGGACAGAGAAGGTGACGGGCTCTGCCCTCTGCCAGCCTCCCTCCTTGGCCCGACACCAGTCCCACCCTCTGGGGACTTGCAGGACTACCTGGGCTCCATGAGGCGAAGGTCTATGTGCAGGACAAGCCCAGCGTAGGCTTGTCCCCTCGGCCAGGCCGAGGACACTACGGCTGCAGAGCGCACGGTGAGCATTTTTACACCCTTGTCCTTGTAAAGAACACTTTGTATCTTATAGTCTGTTGCCTTTGCTACCTTTTTAAGCAAGAAAGAATAAAGCAACGGAAACACAGACTGAGCTGCCTGCCAGACAGGCGGGCGGGCGGGCAGGGCAGGGAGGCCACTGCTGCGTGTGCGTCTGGCCAGAACCGGGACGATGGGCCGGGGCAGAAGCCAAGCACATCAAACACACACTCTCCAAACCACAGGACAGCAATACGGAGGTGCTCCCGGCCACCGGGAAGCAGGGAGCCGGACTGAGGGTCAGCATGCGGTCAGCTCGGTCCCTGAAGCGAGCTGTGACAGCACAAGCAGAGGACAGCCTGGAGAACAGTGGTCAGGGTTAGGGGCAGCACGGGCAATATTGGTGGAGGCAGCATGGGCGAGTGGGCAAGGACGAGCACAGATGGGACACGACACAGACGGTGACGGTGACGGCATGGCAGGTGAGGATGGATGGTCGTGAGGGGGCTTGGCACAGGCACGCCGGGCTGCCCCGAAGGCCCACACGGCCCACACCTACCCCTGGGGCTCAGGGCAGCCACAATTCACACTGTAAAGGGGGCCACACGGGCACCCTGCACCCACCCCAGCCCCTGTGGCTCCCGCTCGCCTGACCCCGGCTTGCCCTCCCCTCTCCGACAGTGACCTCCAACACACCCCTCAGATCTTAGCTAAGCTTCCTCCTCAGGAAGGCTTCCCACCCACCAAGAGACCAGGACAGGTCTCTATGGGACCCTCTGCTGTTCACGGATTCACACCTGCTCCTGTACCAAGCACCCGCAGCAGGGCAGGGCCCAGGGCTGTGCCATGTACCTGGCACAGGGCTGCAGGATGGGCGGGGCCTTGGGCAGGCTGGAGAGCCCCACCCTGAGGCCCCCTCTGGCTCTGGCTCTGACATTCTAAGGTGCTGTGGAGCACGACAGCCAGACAGTGAGGGTCCTGGCCAGTCCAAGCCAGGGCCCAGGCTGTTCTGTAAGTGTCCCGCTCTCTGGGCCCTGCCACCAGGGAATTTCCAACAGGGAGACGCACAGATCCAGCGCCTTCCAGGCTGCGGGGACCTCCCCAGTGTGGCCTCCCCACTGGTCCAGGGCGGGTGGGGGAGGACACTGAGACCCCAGGTGCCCTTGGCTCCACCCCAACTAGCCCCGCAGCCTCCTGCCCTCAGCTCACTCCCTCACGGGGGACAGGACACACGGCCAAGCCCGCCGGGCGACCGTGAGGACGGGTACCCGCTACCACTCCCAGGACCCAGCCTGGAGCCCCACACGGAGTGAGCACGCACGGCTTCGTGGTGGGGCCCCCACGCACACACATGCACATATATGCACACACACGCACATATACGCACACACGCGCACATATACGCACACACGCGCACACTGCACACCGCACGTGGGGAGGAGCACAGAGCTTGTTTGGGAACCTCATCACGCTGTGGTCGAGCCTGTGTGAGCGGCGATCTCTGGAAGCCCCCTGAAGGTCCCAACACACTCCAACGTGGAAGATTTCAGCGCTGCCGGAGAATCCCAAGATGGATGGAAGGGAGAGGTGAGGCAGGCGGGGCTGCCGGGAGCGGAGGTCCTGCTCTGTCTGTCTCCGTCCCTCTCGGCCCAGCCAGGGCCCTTCAGGTCAGCCGTGGGCGCCTCTAGCCGCCCGAGGGCCAGTTCCAAGAACTTCTCCTCAGGGCCGCGGACGGGCTGCAGGAAGCTCCCCACCCTGGTGTGGGGGGCACAAGCGTGCAGGTGGGGCCGGTTCAGAGAGCACCCCGGGGCCTCCTATGCTAAGTAATTACTAAGACAATGAATAACTGTCAAGCTCCCTACATAGGCCGCAGCCATCTTCCTAAATCTCTCCTCAATCTCTCTCCAGGTCAGACTGAGCCCGGCTGGCTCCTGGTGGTGAAGCAGAGGCGTCCTCAAGTGCAGCGCGGCCCTGAGGCTGGGTCTCCTCACCACACCCCAGGGAGGGCCTGGCACTCGGCTGCCCGTCCAGCGGGCGGCAAGATAGCCTGATGGGCCCTGTGGTGCAGGGGACCAGGGCCCCTCGGGGGCCGACTTCAGAGGATGCCACCTGCCCCTCTTCTGAGGCCACGCCACAGCTGGAGGGTCAGGGCGCAAAGCCAGGGTGACTGACCCCACACCTGAGCTCCCCCGGCTGAGCAGCGGCGCCCGGGGCCCCTGCCAGCTCCGACGACAGGGGTGCCTGCGTCTAGGAGGCGGCTGTGACCCGCAGGCACCCTCGCTTAACACCCACAAGGAGAACGTCACCCCCGTCCCACGGGTGCGGAAGCTGTGGCTCAGAGAAGTGAAGTCCTTGCCGAGGGCAGAGCTGGTGGCGGGAGCAAGGTGGCTCTGCCCTGGCCGCCCCGTCTGACCTCGAGCAGGGCCCCAGCCTCTGCACACTCATCTGCACCAGGGCTGGGCGCAGGCGCTGTCCTCCTCGCCAGGCAGGGGCTCCATGCCGGCCCCCGACCTCCTGTAGCAGGAGACCCCAGGCTGGTCACGGGAGGTAGGAGCTGAGGTGGCTGGTGCAGACCATGGAGGCTCCAGCACGTCCCCCGGTATCGGCAGCCTGCTGCTTCTGCCCTAGCCAGGGTCTTGCCCGGCAGCCAGCAAGGCTGCCCTAGGGCCACTCCAATGTTCCAAGACCACGGCTAGCTCAGGGCCCCAAACATTCTCGTGCTGTGGACGCCGCTTTCTCTCCGAGGTGAGGGCTGAGAGTTCTAACAGCACCGTAGATAGGCCTGGCCAGCGCAGGGCTTCCCGGCACAACCAGCTGGGGCTGGCCACAGCGAGCCATGGGATCTCAAAGGCTCCACGTCATTAACAAGAATCACTTTGCATAAAAAGTTTTTACAACCATTCAAAAACGTACAACCACTGAAATAATATCTGAGCGTATTTGCGTGGCTCCCTCTACAAGCTTCCAGAACCAGGCGCCCAGGACATGTTACACCGGCACCTGTCCCCAGTGCTCTGCTCCCCACGGCTCCACGCACACACAGGCGTGCCAGCGTGGGACACCCTGAGAGACATTCCTCCCTCCTGAGACCGGCCTGGTGCTAATTCCTCCAGGAGGTACCTGGCAGAATGGAATTCCCAAGCAAGGACTTATTTCCAGTGTTTTCTCAATATTCTCAAGAGTAAAAGGAGAGAACAGGGTTTAACTTGAGGTGAGTGAGACCTGGAAGGTCCCTGCTTCAGGAATGTCTGCGGTATCACAGCGGGAAGATCAGGCCAGTCAGCTCCTGGATCTATGCTCCCTGCTCTGGGGTGGGCAGGGAGGTGACAGAGACACACAGCACACGCTCAGACCCGCACGCGCTCAGACCACAGCCCCTCCACACACACCACAGGACACCCTGAACCCCGGAGGGGACACCGCCAGCGTCCTCTCCTCTTGGGTCACAAACCACACCCCGAGGAGTCTAGTTTGCCACCTTGCCCCCCTCCACCAGCTCTGCCCTGGCCCTGCTCCCAAGCCCTGCTCTCCAGGAGCCGTGCACTGGGTCCTGCCGAGCTGAGTGACGTGGGAGTGAGGGCCTGGGTGGCCTTCAGCACTGTCACTGCCCCCAGGGTTCCACTTAGTGGTCCCCAAGGCCCACCAGTTGGCCCGGTGCTGTGCAGGTGAGGGGAACATGAAGAGACTGAGCTGCGAGGCTGGCATGCAAGCCTCCGGTGTTAGTAAGGATGTGGGTGACCGACCACCACCTGCCCGTCCCATGTGGGGAGCCAGCTGACCCCACCACCAACCCGTCTGGATTCCCGGGGTGACAGACTCAGAGTCATGGCCCTCCCCAATCATCAGAAGGATGTGCCGTAATAACGCGGGGGCCACTCGGGGCTGCCTGCAGACGCCAGCGGCCTCCCAACCGCCCTTTCACGTCCCCAGCTCACAGGTAGGAAATGCAGGCTCGCAAAGGCCCCCAGGTGGGCGGGGGCAGGTGGCGACCCTGAGCATGTCTGGGGAGCACAGGATCACCGTGAGTCCATGAGGTTAATGAACAGCCGCAACATTGCCCGTGTCACCCCAGACCCGGCACCCCCCTCAGCAAAACAAAGCGGCTCATCCCCGAAGCACCCGCCCCCGTGATTGGCGTGCCGCCCTGGGCTGGCAGGAGGGAGAACAGGGACTGTACCGTCCGGCGTCGCCTGCTGGTGGGGTTTTTTACATTTGACGTAATCGTGGTCAATCGGAGTGGCTGTGTAAGGTGGGGATGTCAGACCTGGGCCAGAGGAGGAGGGGAGGGAGGCTCCGGGGCCCGGCAGTGTCCCAGCTGAAGAGTGGGAGTCCTCGTCCACCAGGCAGGCCTTCTCCCTGTGGACCAGAGGGTCGGGGCGCAGGTCAGAACCTCCGCGGCCCACTGAAATGGGGCATGTGCCGGTCTGGATGGTGCCCTTCCCAGGGCAGGGGCCCCTGTTCCCAGCGCCTCTGGTGACACCCGTCCCCTCCCGTGTCCAGGGGTTGAAGGGGTGGCCCCACAGGCCCCAGCCGGGAGCTGCCCACCCCTCACGGCTGCGCTTGCCGTCAGCTCACGTCTCACGCCTGGGAGACCCCTCCTCAGAAGCACCCGCCCAGCGCCCCTCCAGGCCACGTCAGCGCCCTTCGTGTGACGCCCGCGGCCTGACACAATTCATCCCAATCAGTGTGTGGACAGAGAAAACATCTGGATTTACTGCGCGCTCACACGTGTACAAAGGTATATGCTGCAACAATGTTGAGAAAAAAGTTAAAAACACCTGAAACGTGCAAGGAAATGGCTATAGAGAGCAGGGCGCACCTGTGCTCTGCAATAACACGCACCCGGACAAGTGGGCACCATCTACGGAGTGGGTCCCAGACTCGCTGTTGGGAAAAAGCAAACTCTGCAACACCTCCAGGAGCTTGTTTTTATAAAATAAAAGAACCCCTATAACTGGATGTTTACGTGGAAGTGTGCGCAAATGCACAGAACATGATTTGGGAAACTCAACCGTGAACAGACACTAACTCTGGGGGTGAGAAAGGATTTGTCACGTTTTAGTCCATACATTTATACATTACCAGAATTTTCTATAACTAGTATGTATTTGTGTATTATTTGTATAAGTTTTAAGGCAAAAAAAAATTACAATCCCAAAAAGGCCATATCACTGTGCCTTGGGGGCCCTGTATGACTACAGTCTCTGGGCACACCGTCTCCACCTGGTGACCCGCCGCACATGTGCCCACCTGTCCCATAGCTGACAGCCCCGGGTGCAGGTCTCTCTGGCACTGGGCAGAGCCTGCACGGTGCCCAGCCAGGCAAGGGCCCAGAGATGGGGCAAGCTGAGCCAAACCTCCAGGACGCGGATGCCAGGGTGACCCGCAATCAAGGGGAGGCCCGGGGGTCTGGCCCAGGCCTGCCAAGGGAACCCCATGAGGGCCCCAGCACCACGAGCTCTCCGGTGCTGCGAGAGGAGCCCCCGCCTCTCACACCCTCCCGGCCTCTCGGGAGAAGGGGCAGCAGCCCTCAGAGGGCCCCACCCCAGGGAGAGGCCCTGGCAGAGGGTGCCAGGGTAGGAGGCTGCCGCGTGCAGCATCCACACAGGCAGAGCTGTGCCGGGAGGGGGAGTCGGCTCCTCCAGGGACCGTCCAAGGACGAGGAGGTGATGGTCACGCACATGCAGCCTGTCTGTCTCAGGTTCAACAGCAGGGCCTCGGCCCAGCCACTGGGAGCCTCGGGCCTGACCTGACTCTGCAGGCTCCGGGAGACTCAGCAGACCCCTCCGTACCCCAATGCCCACCGCCCAGCTGCTGCCCAACCGCCGGGAGCATGTGCTACTCACTTTTCTGAGGCTTTGGGCGCGTTCTTCTCCTCGCCCCTGGCGAAGGGCCCTTCTGCAGCCTCCTTCATGAAGCTGACCAGTACCTCCGCACTGACCCCCGAGTCGGGCCTCCCCAGGACCTTCAGGATGGATGCGTGGAGCCGGAAGTACACCTGGGACAAGGACGCGGGTGTGAGCAGCCCTCCCAGCTGCTGAGGTGCACTGCCCACCCCCCCCCACCCCACCAGCTGTTAATCCAGCACAGCCCCCCACCCAGCACCCGTGCCCCCTCCTGGTACCGCGGAGAGTGGACAGCTCCTGCACACACGTCTCCCCGGCACCATGGGCCTCCTGAGGCCACAAGTAGTGGGACTTCTGTCTGTGTCCCCGCCCCGGAGCCGCCCTGCGGACAGAGGCAGGCAGGCAGTGCTGCAGCAGTCAGGCCTAGGCCTTCCCTCCTTTCCTCCGTCCTCACCACACTCGTCCGTTCACAAGCATGAGGCCAGCGGCCCAGGTCCCCAGCCAGGAGAGCTCAGGGCACTTTACTGCCCCCAGGAAGTGTCACACACCACAGGTGACCAGGCCTGACCTTCCCACCCAGGTGTGGGTGCCACTTGGCTCCCACGGACAGCACAGTGGGCGACACGAAGGCTGCTGTGGCCACAGGCCCCAATTAACCAGCCTCTCCTCACCCAGAGGCAGTTCTAGACAGACACCAGCCAGGACCCACCCAGGTGAGATGCCTGGTGGTCCAGCCCAGGCCACACTCTCAAGCGGGCACCCCGGACAGAGGAGCCCACACGCAGAGCCCCTCCACCTCCAGCCAACCCGTGGGCCCCAGAGAAACTGGCCCAGAAAGTCCATTTTAAGATGCGGGGCACCCATATGTGCCCAGGTGGCCAAACTCGAGGGAGAGCCAAGTGTTCCACTGGCAAAGGTCATCCAAGCAGCAGGTAAAGTATTTTGAATGAAGGCTCAACAACAGAGGGGAATTATCACCAGGGCAAGGTTAAATTCTTAAAGAGGAATGCCATTTTTAAAGCAAGATAGACACATGGTCCAGCTGAGCGCCTGCCCCCTGAGAGCCCGGGTGGTGTGCTGGGAGGGTGGCCTCAGCCCCTCATCCGGAAGGCCCTGGGCCCTGAAGGGCCAGCATCCTGCCTGCTCACTGGTTCTATCAGACAGCAGCAGAGGCCAAAAGTCCAAGGAAAATACATGCAGGAAAAAGAGAGCAGTCGTTCTCCCGAGAGTGAGAGAGCCCAGGCTGAGTGTGCTGACTGCCCTCCCGCAGCGGCCTCAGGGCACGCCAGCCACTCCTCTGGGCGGCAGCCTTCTCATGCCCCAAGCGGGAGTCCCTCCAAGGACGGGCTCCTGAGCCGAGTGCAAAGCATGAAAGAAATGCGATGAGGAAGGACATGGGGCCTGGGCTGTGCGGACACCTACCAGGATGCTGCCGGGGAAGCACTAGACAGGAAGTTTCCTTCCACGCTCCACAAGGAACCCCCAGAGGTGGCCCAACATTGCTATACACCACTCAGCATGGAGCACTTTAAAAAGGCGAACTTTTTAAAACGAGACTTCTTTGTTTGCTCACAAGGCTCACAGATCACCACAAGGCTCCAGGCACAGGGCATCGTTGATCTAATGTTACGTGACCTTGGGAAGGGCTCGGAGGAGTGCTCCCTGGGACACCCCTGGTGGCCTAGTGGTTAGGACTCAGTGCTTTCACTGCTGTGGCCTGGGTTCAATCCCTGGTTGGGGAACTGAGATCGCAAGCCCCACAGCAAGGCCAAAAAAAAAAAGTGCTCCCTGATACACACACGAAGCCACGCCCAGCCTGCACCCTTCACAGAGGGAGTGGAGGAGAGGCCACACCCATGAAGAAGGGGCTGGGTGCTCAGCCAGGCGAGGGGGCATGAGAACATGAAGGAAGCCTCAGCTCCTTCCACTACATCTAGTCCAATGAGAAAAACAAATGAAAGATGGTAAGAAAATGTTACTGTGTGTCTACATGTTAATAGGAAACACGCCTAGAAAAATAAGGACATGGCCAAACTGTTAAAGTGGATTATTGCGGATGAGGAACTAGGATCAGTGGGGACTTTAACTTTTCAGTTTAAACACTTCTGAATTATTTGATTATTACATTTTTCTTAACCATTAACATGTATTAATTTAATAAACGGAAAAAAACCCTCTAAATGCAAAAAAGGCATACGCAAGCAGATTTTGCCCCAAATTTCAAGCACCTTTCTGGGCAGGGGATCGGTGGGGGCGGACAGGCAGCCTGAGAAAGGGTAACGCTGACAAGCCCAGGGCCTTGGGAAGCCTGGTGCACCCATGCCTGCGCTGCGTCCTCAGTGGCCCCCTCACGGTACCACCATGGGCACCAACGAGAGCACTGAGCCACACACCTGGAACCACAGATGCAAATCCAGGCAGCGCACATGCGCTCTGCTCAGGAGGAGCAGAGCAAGACCCTGAACCAGGGGTCCAGAGGGCCGGCAGCTGCCCGGCTGAGTCCCACCAGGATAGTACTCGGGGCACCCCCTGCAGCCTGGGAGCTCTCCCATGCACCTGGGGACCAGGCTGCAGGCGCGAGTGCCCCGGAGCCAGGGACGCCGCGTGCTAATGCTCCCTCCCCCAGAAAGGATGGTGAGCACCCCTTAGAGAGAGAGAGGAAAGGCTGTTTTAATTGAACTGCACACAAAGAAGTTTCCAGTGGGTTGCAGGGAAGTCACTGGGACCGTGTGCCTCATCCCCAGGGAGACAGTGAGACCGGCCCACCCTCTCCCCACGTCCCTGCCCGGGGCCAGCGCGGCGTCACCTCCAGGGCCTCCATGGCCAGCTCGGGGGGGTTGTGGTAGTGGATCTTCTTGGGGTAGCGGGCCGCCTCCTCGTGCAGGTAGTGGCCGGCTTGCCGGTAGTGCCGCAGGTACACGGTGGGCGGCTGCTGCTGCTTCTCAGCCACCTTGCCCAGCATGTAGTGGATGAGCCACTCCTCCTCATCCCCATCACCCTCGCAGCGCGCCGCCGAAGTGAAGCAGTGCCTGGCGGTCTCCAGCATGCTGTCTCGCCGCTCCTCCATCTGGAATGAGACCATGTGGTGTCCTACTGCCACACCTGCCACACTGACACGCCGTGTGGCTCCTTCACGTCCCTCTTCAAGGAGCCAAGGGAGCCCCTGCAGCACAGCCCTCGGGCCAGACCCCCAGCACCCACACTAGGGGAACATTCTCCCACCAGGAGGGGCTTCAAACTTCCTAGCACAGTGTCAAGAATTTTACAAGGACTCAACAAGCTCCTCTGAGGGAGCAGGGAAGAGACAACAGCTTCTCCATGGCCCTGAAATTGGTGGCTGACCAGCGCTCACAGGAGACTGGCCCTGGACTCACCCACCCCGGACCCAGTGTCCAGAGACCAGGAACCAAGCTGGCATGGACCCCAGGACAGCGGCCGCCCCCGCCCCTCACCTGCTGCACAAGCTCAGGGGGCAGCTCGGGCCTCCACTGCTTCAACTGGCGTGAGGCGAAGGAGTGCAGGGCATAGGACATGGTGCCGAACTCGATCCACAGGGACAGATTGGAGCTGTCGATCTCCAGCGCCCGCCGGAAGCAGTTCAGCACGGGTGTGGCATGCTTCCAGATGGGACCGTCGCTCTTCAGCTCGTTGGAGTTCAGTTTGTCCTGAATGCGGCTGGCCCGGGCCAGGGCCATGCCCGCCCAGGAGTCAAACCTGTGGTCATGACACAGCCCGGCTCAACATACTGCTGCCCTCACTGCCCTGCAGACACGGTGCCCACGGGCACATGGGCCCCCCCCAGACTTCCTAACTCCACCACCACAGGCATTCCTGAGCCAGGAAACATGGCCCCGCAGGCCCACCTCCAGAGAAGAGCACAGGACACAAGTCACCCAGCCCCTCACGGCACCCAGGCACCACCCTGAGAGGATCGCCCCTGGCATAGCCAGATGCTGGCACCCTGCTGCCCTCTGCTCCCCTGCCTGGAGGACGTACCCCCAGGATGGCTCTGAGGGGGAGGAAAGGGCCTGCTCCGCAGGCGTAACCTCATGACCTATAACCTCCCTGACCAACAGCACAGAGCAGCCCAGACTCCTGAGACCCCTGCCACCTAGCTTCTGCCGGCTCCTCACTCCCCCCTGGGACCCTGCCCTCTCCAGCTCAAGCACCAGCAGCAAGATGGACAGCGAGGGGACCATGTGATGGATGAGACCCCATCATTCTGAGACCACCCCAGAGAAACTGCTGGTGAGAATGCAGGAGCCTCTCTGAGGCACCAAGACCACTTCTGGGCCCTCGAAAGAGTCTGGAATTCTCTAGCACAGAGAACAGAAAAGGCAGCAATCACACGGGCATGCTACCCTCCGCAGATTGACAAGTCTTCCACTACCGTGGCACAAACTTCAAAGCCGGCCCCTGGAGTCCCTGGGCTGTGCAAGGTCAGGGGAACCTGGGCAGCTCACAAAGCTTCCAGGCACTTCTGCTGCTCTCCAAGCGACCAGAGATAAGGGAGCAGAAGAGACCTGAGAGGACAGTGCAGGACCCCCCTCGAGAGGGGTCCTGAGCGCCCTTTTCTCCTGGGGTGGGGCCTGGGAGAGAGCATGGCGGGAATGGTCAGGGACCTTCCACCTGGGCAGCTCCTTCCACACCACAGCAGGTGCCCACGTGCCTGCATGAGACCAAAACAGAAACCATCATCTCCTGTTGCAAATACAAGCAAGCAGAACACAGACACATTGTCACAAAAACTTGAAACGCTCCTCTGGGTGCTGCCAGGAGCCAGGCTCCCCCTTCCCTCGGACAGGTGGGTGTTGTCACTGTCACTTTTCGGATGTGGCAGCAGCAGGGAGTGAGCACTCAGCCAGCCTGAGTGCAGCTCTGATCCACCACCCGGGGCCACGCAACCCTAAGCCAGGGCGACCCTGGGCCCCACGACCCCAGTCGGCAGCAACCACGGGGAGGACAGCCAGGGCCACCACCACACAGGCCCCTGCCTGGAGGAAACCACAGGCTGAGCAAGAGGGGCTGTGGGAGAGCCTTTCCCACAGCTGTGGGAGTCATGCATTGGCTTCTCCACCCAGACCCCAGCCCTCCTCCCCCGGCCAGGTGGGTCCTGCCTGATAAGGTAGAGCCCTCCGTTCCCGACAACTCCCAGGAAGGCTGCCTATGGAGGCCACTCTGGACCCTTCAGGCACAGGTCACCAGCAGAGAGTGGTCTCCTTCCGACCTTGGCCCTCCTAGGCGCAGCAGCCATCAGAAAAGATTCCCTCTCAATCAAGCGAGTCAGACTGTATGAGCTTAGCAGGCCCTTCACGAGGATCAGGCCAATCAGTATGATTTAAGAAGAGGCCACCAGGGACCACTGGGAAGAAAGCACGAGCCTTACGTATGATGGGCTCTCCTGCCATCAACGCACTGCATCCCAGGAAGGAAGGAGCCCCCTCCCCTGCCCCCAAAGAAGAAAACAACCACAACGAAAGACACTGCAGTGGAAGAAGCAAGAGTCCACCCAGCCGACTCCCCAGGGCTGTGGGCCGGCACCAGAAGGACACAGTTGCCTGCTTTGACCCCGCCCCCACCCCAGGGACTGGGGAAGAAGGCTCTGCCCTTCCTCGCCTCTGCGGAGTGCCCACCCGCCCTCTCCTTCCTTCTTCCTGGCCTCCTTGCTGTGGGCAGGGAAACCCCAAACCGCCCCAGGAAGAGCTCTCCGAGACGAGTCCCCAGCCCTCCCGCAGCCGGCCTGCCCAGCACCCGGTGGCTGACCTATTGGGGCAGACGCAGATGTCGTGCATGTAGAACTTGATGGCCTTGGACTGCTCCTTGTTTTTGAAATGGTAATCGGCCAGGAGGTAGTAGAGCTCATTCACCACCGGAGGGGAGGGGTCAGCCCCTTCAGGGAGGCAGGGCACCTGGCAGGTGAGAGGGCAAGGGTGAGGGGACATGGAGCCAGGGACTTGGGTGTCACCAGGGTGCGACCAGGGCCCTTCACTTCCCAGGGCCCTGCCAGCTGGCACAGAGCAGGGGAGAGGCCAAGGCACGCAGGTGGAGGTGCTGGAGGAGACAGGACACGGCTGGCACACCAGCTCCTACCTCTGCAGAGGTGCCCTCGATGTAGGCGGAGACTTTGTCCAGGCTCAGGGCTGGCCGCTCTGTGCGGGGCACGATGGTGGCAATTCGCTTCAGGAGGTTGGCCAAGTCAGCGGAAACGGTGCTGGTCTTATAGCTGTCAAACTCAGGAAGGGTCTTGGGCTTAAAGTACTCGAACATGAACAGGGCATCCTCCCATATCAGATCCACCTGAAAGAAGGCAGAGGCAGGCCATAGTGCGGTCCAGGGAGAGCACACGGGGGAGAGTCCTTCTACAGAAATGCTCAGTGTCCAGTGTAGACGAGGAGAGCCTCAAATGACTCCCACATACTTAAAACATCTGCTCGCCGACTGCAATCCCCAAACCCAAGTGTGTGATGAGCAGAAAAGTGAACCAGCACAAACCCGGTCTTTATAGAGACAAACACTGGAACCGAGGGCTCGCTCTGAGTCCACATGGCCATGACAGACGGCAGGTCACCTGGTTGCCAAATACTGACCAAGCACTTGCTCTGGGCCAGGGCGCTCTGCATGCCATGGCAGTCACGGCGGGGACCCTGCCCAGAGTCGCATGCACTTAGGGGATGGACTCCCTCAAAGAATAATTGACCGTGTTCAGGACCACTGAGGTAACACACCCACTAGTGGTCTGAAAACCAAACACCAAAAAAATGGAAACCCTGGGCTTCCCTGGTGGCGCAGTGGTTGAGAGTCTGCCTGCCGATGCAGGGGACACGGGTTGGAGCCCTGGTCTGGGAAGATCCCACATGCCGCGGAGCGACTGGGCCCGTGAGCCACAGCTACTGAGCCTGCGTGTCTGGAGCCTGTGCTCCGCAACGGGAGAGGCCGCGATGGTGAGAGGCCCGCACACCGCGATGAAGAGTGGCCCCCACTTGCCGCAACTGGAGAGAGCCCTCACACAGAAACGAAGACCCAACACAGCCATAAATAAATAAATAAAAAATTTAAAAATTAAAAAAAAAAAAAAAGGAAACCCTCTAAGGAATCATCTGCATTTTTCGAATTGGAGGAAAAAAGATCTACTGAAAAATTGCCATGCTGCATTTTTGAATGATTAGTCAACATTTATGAAACTAGTTCTTGCGAGGAAAGCAAGAACTGTCTTTGGTGGGACTAGTCCACCTGATGCAGCAAATCCCACCCCCCAACCCCTGACCCCCCCCCCACCACAGCACCCCCACCAGGGGAGCCCAAGCCCCGCCCCCAGGGGGCCCTCACCTGCTGAGCCGAGTGCTCCTCCAGGTACCTGGCCTTGCTCTTCTTGCTGGGGTAGCTGTACAGGCAGTAGAAACACTGCTCCAAGGCTGTCTCCAGCTCCTCCTTGTATGGGTGAGTGTCCTCAGAGGTGGATGCAGCAAGCTCCTTCTGGAGGACGCGCACCTAGGTGGTGGGCAGGCAGGAAGAGGCACCTGGGGGAGGGCCGGCAGCCGCCTGCACAGTGGGCCCATCAGCTCTGCTAACCTGAGGAGCTTGTCTGGGCCTGTGTCCTGGAACGGGCCTGCCACCCCCTTGGGAGCCATCTGGGCCCTGCTCCGCAGGGCGTGCTGAGGATTTGCCCACCTTCCCTCCTTCTAGCACCCCAGGCAGTTTCTTGCAGTTTCTAGCTACACTTGTTCATTTAGACATTCATCTGCTCCCCAAATATCTACTGAGCACCGTCTTATGCTGGGCACATCGAGACACTGTCCCTGCCTTTGGGAAGCTCAGACTCCCGTGGAGGGGTGTGAATTAAAGAGTTATAATGTCAGACGATAAATCCCGTTAGGGCCGAGGGAACCTCTCTCTGGCAGACAGACATTAGTGAGGATCTCAGAGGAGGTGAATGATAGTCAACTGGTGAATCTACAGAGGTCAGAGCAATGGCTACCATTATGATGCCCAACTATTAGCAAACATACATTCTTTTCAAGCATCCGCGGTATTTTTACCAAAACTAGACAAAAAGCAAGTCTCGACAAATACCAAGGACTAGGTATAATACAGACCACATCCTCCAAACGTAATTTGATAAAATTAGAAATCAGTTACATAAAGATAGCAAATATCTCAGCCATAAAAAGGAACGAAATTGGGTCATTTGTTGAGACGTGGATGGATCTAGAGACTGTCATACAGAGTGAAGTAAGTCAGAAAGAGAAAAACAAATATCGTATATTAACGCATATATGTGGAACCTAGAAAAATGGTACAGATGAACCGGTTTGCAGGGCAGAAACTGAGACAAAGATGTAGAGAACAAACGTATGGACACCAAGGGGGGAAAGCGGCGGGGGGATGGTGGTGGTGGTGTGATGAATTGGGCGATTGGGACTGACATGTACACACTGATGTGTATAAAATTGATGACTAATAAGAACCTGCTGTATAAAAAAATAAATTAAATAAAATTCAAAAATAAAAAAAAAAGACCTTATCATAGAAAAAAAATTAAAATAAAAATAAAGATCGCAAATATCAAAACTTATGGCATGCAGCTAAAAATGTACTTGGGGAAAACTTATAATCTCCAACACATGTATTAGAAGGTGATCACTAAAATAAGCATTTACTTCAATAAGTTAGAAAAAACACGAAGCAAATCCAAAGAAAGTAAAAAATAAAGTGTCAATTAGTGAACTAGAAAGCAAAGAAAAAATAGGTCAATAAACCAGTAACTGGTAGTTTGAAAAAACTAATTTCGATAAACCTCATAAAAGACTGGTTTTTCAAAAAAGGGAAAGGAAGCATAAATAAATGATTTTAGCAATGAAAAAGGGGGCATAACTAGAGGTACTCCAGAGACTTTTAAAATCATCAGCAAATACCGTGAACAACTTTATGCTTACATGGACAGTATTCCAAAAACAGAATTGACCATGGAAGAAAAAATCTAAATGAACCTAAAATCACTTAAAAAAAGAGTCAATAGTTTAAATTTTACTCCAAGAGAGAAGCGGGGAGAGAGAGGGGAAGAGAGAGAGAGAAAGAAAGCAAGAAAGCACGGGCACGCACTCTAGACCCGGGGTGACAATGGCCAGAGAAGGGCAGGCGTGCCCCAGCAGCACTTACGTAGAATCGCAGCAGGGCCCCGTCGGAGTTGCAACACCAGGCCCTCCGGCCCAGGTACTCATGGGCCGTGTTGAGCAGCATGAGGGAGGAAGGGAGCATGGGCAGATCGGCTGTCACTGAGGAAAGACCAGGCGACACACAGGGTCAGTGCCAGCACGGCTGGGAGCAGTGGGCCCTCCTCCTCTGTCTATACCAAGGGGCCGCAGAGTTCCCCCTCTTTCCTTTTTCATCTTTTTGTCTTTTAAAATCAGTAATGATGTGACTGGGTTTACTAAAGCAGTACATGCTTATCAAAAAACAATTCAGATCACACAGGACCGTATACGGAAGGAATGGTCCATCACCAAACAGCAGCACTGCCCACCCCACCCCACCCCCCCCGCCCCCGATAACCAGGGTGACATTTGGTGAACATCACTGGAAGCATCTTTCTATGCGTGTATGAGACATTTTGAAAGAGAGAGACAAGTCATTTATGACAATGGAACCCATACTACACATACCATTGCTTAACTTAAAAATTCTTATATTTAGGTCTGTTTAACTACTACAGAAGGAAAAAGAACTACCAAATCTCAGTTAAATGTTTGTTCATCACTAGAACTATGACTAGTTCCTTAAAGATACCTTGGTGTGTTTGAAACTCTGAGCCATAACCCATCATGGTCTTATAACTAACATTTTTAAAGAGGATTAGGACAGAACACATTAGGATAGAAAGTACTAGAGAAAACAGAATCAAGATTCTTTCATGAAATTTGTTTTGTACTTTTTTAAAAAAGTATTTAATTTTATTTATTTTTGGCTGTGTTGGGTCTTTGTTGCTACGCGCGGGCTTTCTCTAGTTGCGGCGAGCGGGGGCTACTCTTCATTGTGGTGTGCGGGATTCTCATTGAGGTGGCTTCTCTTGTTGCAGAGCACGGGCTCTGGGCTCAGTAGTTGTGGCTCACGGGCTCTAGAGCACAGGCTCAGTAGTTCTGGCGCATAGGCTTAGGTGCTCCACGGCACGTGGGATCTTCCCGGACTGGGATCGAACCAGTGTCCCCTGCATTGGCAGGCAGATTCTTAACCAATGCACCACCAGGGAAGTCCTTTCATTTCCATTTTCAACAGCATCAAATGACTGTTACACCAGGTCAGTGATGGCTCTGTGGTAGCTTTTTACTCCTCTCCCCCAGCTCCTAATCTGGTTGTGCATACTGCTTCTAGTGCAGTAGGGTTATAACACGTACATTCTGTTCTGCAGCCATAATCAGCCCGGCTGCTCTATTTCGACTCCGATTCTAAGTGGATCTGGTGCTCATCGCAAGCTCTTTCCCGTGGCTTTTCCATCCTGACTCATGTTGGTTTACTGACTTCATCCTCCAGCCATGCTTCTAAGAAGCACTCAAGGAGCTGGAATCCACTGTAATTACAAACGACTGGCTACATGCCTGGGCCCACACTTTCCAGCCCTGAGAACCCTGCAGACATATGGACATGACCCCAACTGCACTGAACACTGCCAGGGAGAAATCTGAAATGAGCCCTGTTCTTTGTCCCAATAAGATAAATTGATTTTTCAGTTTAGAAACCTGACAAGTCTTTACCCCTAAAATAGATCCTTCACCAGGATGCATCTTGATGTAGACTGTTGCATATCAACTTTTCTTGGTATATACTTTGAACCTGCAGATTCAGTGTTTATTACAATTCAGAGAACCCTTCCTGTATGTGACATCAGATTCCTTGCTGCCATCAGGGGCCCCATTCACCCTCACACTGGACCACCTCTGTCTTCCACATCTACCACCTTCTCTCCAGTGCTGTTAGCTCTTAATCCGTCTCCTGCAGTTTCAGTCATATTCACTCTGCTCCTCGCTGTTTTAGTTTATTAGTTTATAATGGTGAGATGTGGTTTGCAGCGTTTTCCCTTAGTTCTGCAGTTTTCCATTTCATTTCATTCTGCTTATCGTCTTAGAAATTTTAACAAATGATTTTCTTGGGCCAATCACCCACAAGCCTCTGCCTCTGCTCCTTGCTGTATGCTTTCTTCCAGGCCTAGTTCACCTGTCTCTCGAATGGTGTGTTCCTTCTTCCCTTCCTGTACTTGATGCGGGCTGTGGGGTAGGGGTGGGTCATGACCTGTCAGCACGCCCGCCATGTCACCTCTCTCCACCCTGCTCATGGTCAGCCAGGGCGGCTCCTCAGACCATGGCAGCGCTGCAATCACCATAAAGGAATTTTCTGGGGCATCTCCCACAAAGAAGACCAGCCTGCCCTTCCTCGAAGCTGTGAGCTCACAGCAGGTGTTGCTCTCAATCACTTTCCGCTGCCTGTGTCTGCTGAGGGAAAAGAAGGGAGCTTGCTCGACCAGGGCTGCATCAGTCCGCACTGGGAGACCGGGGTTTTGTCCTCTCTTCCGAGATCTCCTAAATGGCTGCCCAGGGAGAGCAGTGCGGCCAGCACACGGCCCCAGCCAGCAGTTCCTTCGGCTTGGCTACAGCCGCGGGAGCCACGTCCAGTGACTGAAGTGAGATGAGAGGGCAAAGGCCTGGCTTCCTCTGCCCGACATGCTACAGAGCCCCCGCCGGGGGCCGAGACGACGTCAGGATGCACCCTGTTCTCCCCGCTGCTTCCCTCTTCCTTTCACGAGTAGAAATTCCTAATATACCATCCCAGCATCTGCTCCAGGGAACTCAGCATGCAACATTGCCCCACGCCGGCCCCTTACTGCCGGCCAGAGTGCCCTCCATGTAGTCTGCCACCAGGAGGGGCAGGACCCAGCAGCCCTTCCTGCCTCTGCCAAGGCCCAGGGCAATACAGGGGGCAGCCCCACCAGCCCACTCTCTACAGAACAGAGGACTCTGTCCACTCACCCTGTCCCCTCAGTCCTCCTCCTGGGGGTGGAGGAGGGGACGGGCCACACCGGCGGCCAGTACACCAGGATCTTTGTTTCCCTAGCCCACCATTTTGAAGTTTATGGCCTTGCACTGTCCTCCTTCCCTTACTTGCTTACTGGTAGTTTTTTAAAAAACTATATTGTGGGGACTTCCCTGGTGGCACAGTGGATAAGACTCCACGCTCCCAATGCAGGGGGCCTGGGTTCGATCCCTAGTCAGGGAACTAGATCCCACATGCATCTTGCAACTAAGAGTTCGCATGCCACAACTAAGGAGCCCGCCTGCCACAACTGAGACCAGGTGCAACCAAATAAATAAATAAATAAACAGATATTTAAAATAAAACAAAAGAAATCCTGTTACTAAAAAAACAAAAAAGCAAACCAAGAAAAACCTATATTGTGCTTGCATAATTAATTAAGAAGAGACTTTAATCCAGAAGTCTTTTTACACCTACATTTATAGGTGTAAACCTTAATTTTTTTTCACCACTGAAGCTTTTTTGTAAAACACAGAGGCACTATTTGTCAAGCGCTCTAAAGATAACCGTTTTAAAAATTTATCCAAAAAAATCAATTCAGCAGAAGCAAAAAGACGTGCATGAGGTATTGACTAAAGAATGACCAGTAAGAGAAACACCGCTGCCCTGAGAGTTGGGCAAAGCAGGGCACCTCTCCTAGCATCGTGAAGACAATGGAACACAGCCACATAGCTTATACACGGGGGCGAAAGCTTTTCTCGGTCTGGCTCCTTGCCAAGTCCAGCCACATGCCCAGCCCTTCCGGGTCCCTGCCCAGCTGCCCCATCACTTCCCGGTCCCCCGTCAGGCCTCAGGCGTGGCACTGTGGGTGCTGCTAGTGGTCCCGTCTGTCACCCCCACCGTGAACCTTCCCAGGCCAGAGGTTCTCACCCACGGAGGCCTGACAAGCAGAGAGCAGCTGACAGACACCTGAGGAGTGAAGCACTTGGAGCAAGAGAGCAAGTGGAAGGAAGGCAAGCGGGTGTGGACTCCGTGCTTGTGGCCACACAGCTGACTTTCCTTCCTGTGCGCTTTGCTGATCCGTCAAATGACTGAGGAAAACCCCCCCAATAAATTCATTTTTAAGCTGGTTGAATATACACATAAATACGTGTATTGTAATCATAGCTATATAAAAAGTATACGTGTATCAGCCAAGTTTAGATTGAAAATGCGAGAAAACCAAAGGAATAAAGTCCATTTGGTAGAGCTACACTCTTTGCTTAAATGTCATTTAGCTGTTGTTTTGATGTAATTTCTTGCACCGACCACATTTCCTACCACTGTGCTGACCCGGCTCAAGTGCCATCTCCACACAGGGCCCTGGTTCACCCCTGCGGCCTCTGCACTCGGCACCAGCACCCCTCGTGCCAGCACTGACCTGCCGTGGCAACAATGGCTTTACTGCCCCATAGGTCCTCCAACAACCCTGAGATGGTGCCACTATCCCCAGAGTGGACGGGGGAACAGAGGCTGGCGGTCGCCTGACTGGTCCATGGTCACATGGCCAAGAAGTGGAACCTGCGCCTGCTTGCCCCGTGCTGCCCTCCAGCTGCCCGGGCCCACACCCGAGGGCCCACGGGCTGTGCAGGGACTGGAGGAGCTGGCGGCACGAGGCTCCCAGAGCAGGCCCACTCCTCACGGTGCTCTCCACCTGCACCCGACGTGAAACACTGCACAGGCCACGCCCCCCCCCCACCGCATGGTGGGGAGCCTCTGCTTCCATCCAAGTGCCACGAAACATCCGCTGCCCAAGCCCAAGCCCACTCACGGTGCCTGGACAGGGCCGCAGGGCCCTGAGGCAGAGATGAGAGGCAGGGACACCGGGCTGAGGACCGCCCCCACCGGACCGCATCCCCACACCTTCGTCTGCCGGGCTCTGGAGCTGCTGCTGGTGGCACAGGGAGCGGAAGCTGTCCTCTTCCTGCCGGATGATGCGGTGCAAGATGATCCAGGGCAGCACCGAGGACACGTGGGGCTCCTTGGGCTCCTCCTGCACAGCCATGCTGCAGTCGATGACCTGGGGCGATGGGGCGTCACTGCAGGGTCAGCTCCCCTCAGGGTACGTCCTCAGGGCCAACCGGGCTGCGGGCGGGCGGGAAGGAGCCGGGTTACCTGGATGAGGTTGTTGGTGAGCCGGGTGAGGCCAGCGGCGGAGGATGAGTCCCTCAGGATGCTGCCGCTGCTGTCTGCTGAGAGCGCCTGCTCGATGCCCAGCAGCAGCTGGGTTACCGTGGCCACCCACTCCTCCTTGGCGGCAGCCTCAGTGGCATTAACCATCTGCTGGACCGCCTCATTCAGAGCCACGTCAGAGCACTCGAAGCACTGCCGGTGGTCCTCCAGCCGGAGCAAGGAGTCCTGAATGAGGGAGGAGGGGGCATGAAGGCGCTGTGAGAGCTACGGCCACGCTCGCCACGCCTGGCCCCACAGGGGTCCAGGGCATGCAGAGCAGGCCCGCCCACCTCGACCACCCTCTGAGGTGACAGACAGGCAGAAACACACCTGAACGCAGATCAAAACCACCCCCAACTTAAGAGCCTTAACTGCCAGGAAAACGGGGTCTGTGTTTCTTTAGGGAAAGCCAGCACCGAGCAGGAGCTGCTGAGGTGTGACAGAGCCCACAGGGGCAGAGGTGGAGGCCGCAGGCCGGAGCCAACCCCACCTGATCAGAACACGCAAGGGACTGGTTGACAGAAAGTCAGGGACAAGACAAGGACCCATCACTCTAATGTGACATGATCCCCAGTGCTTGAGGCTGAAAAGAGCTAAAAAGCAGAAGAATAACTGCCAACAAATGAGGAGAGCAGATCACCACTGACTGTGGCAACAGACCATCCACCCAAAACAGAAACCATCAGAAATAAAGGGAATGCAGTGAAGTGGCCAGATTTAAAATAAACACGCAAAAATCAACAGGGTTCCTATAAACCATAAACGTAGTTAGAAGACATAATGACCAGCAAAAACGTCCTGCTCAAATAGCAACCCAAAGTATCAGGACTAAGAATCAACGCAACCATGAGGAGACTGTACACTTACACTGAAGAATGTGGCAGGCAGCTCATCTACACAGGGAGACCAAGCCTCCTGCATATCCCAGAGAGAATTCCAAGTCAGACCCCCACCCTACAAAAGCTAGGTGAAGCGGGTTACACGCGAGCATGAACCCAACACCTAACACTGCAGGAAGAAGCAAGGCGCACAGGCCTCTGTCTGTCTGTTGACACGCCCCCTGCAGCCTCCCTTGTGGAGAGTAGGTTCCGTCAGGGGGCCTCCCCGCTGCCCAGTGTCAGGTACACTGTGGGAGCTCCATCCTGTGTGTGCAACAACTGGATGAATGTTGTTCTAGCCTTGAAAAGGCTTTCTAAGCATAATGAACAAATTCACCACTGTTTGAAAACATCAAGAGATTTAATGACCTAAAACTTCAAAACTTATGTACGTCAAAGAAAGCACAAGCTGCAATTTAAAAGCAGACAACAAACTGGGAAAAAACATTCGATGAGAAAAAGATTAATATCTCTAATATATAAAAAGCATTCCAAATCAATAAGAAAACACACGCTCTCAAGAGGAAAAGGGGCAAAACCCAGCAGATTCCCCAGCACTTGGCCCAGGCCTCATCTCGGGCCTCAGCACCGTGCGGTGCCTCCCCAGCAGCAGCCCCCTCCCCTGGGGCCCCCCGCCCACTTTGCCCAGGAGCTCCAGACCACAGAGCAAGACCACCTGAGCCACTGAGCTGGCCTGTCCCTGGCACACTCAGCTGTCCACCTCACAGCCACTGGCGCTGAGGTCATCACAGCTCGTCCCCTGCCCTCCTCTCCCCATTCTTCCCCTTTCACCTCCGCTTGTTCCCAGTCACACCTCTTAACCATTTCCCAGTTCAAGAAAGTCAGTTCAAAAAGCCCGGGAGGGGACTTCCCTGGCGGTCCAGTGGTTAAGACTTTGCACTTCCACTGCAGGGGATGCAGGTTCGATCCCTGGTCAGGGAACTAAGATCCCACATGCTGTATGGTGTGGCCAAAAAAATTTTTAAAAAGGTTAAAAAAATAAAAATTTTTAAAAAGCCCGAGAGAAGACTGGGCTCTCTTCCTAGAATGAAGAGGAAGGACCCAGTGAGATAATAAATCAAAGCCCACCCCACACCATGAGCACATCCTGTGTATCATCTTCCACATCCATCTCCACGCGTCCCGAGGATGGCGGCAGCGGCCACTGCCAGCACCCATCTGGGGCTTGCCACATGCCAGGCGTGACGCCCACACATGCCTCATGAAACTCCACAGCAGGCCTCTGAGGTACAATAACCATCCCCGCTCCAGAGACAAGACGTTGAGGTGCGGGGAGGCTGAGTGACCACGCAGCCCAGCAGAGGCTTGGTGCCAGGCCAGCTCTCAGCAGAGGTTCACGTGCTGAGGACGGGGGCGTGGAAGGAGCCGACAGGGCACATGGGCCTCACACACCACACTTGTGTTCCTTTCCTTCAACTACTTAATCCTACGGGACTATTTACCTTCTCTTAATTCTTTACATTGTATAGATATTTTATCAATTTTATATGTACTCAATAGTTAATTTAAAAAGCAATGAACGACAGGCAGATGAACCATCAGGTGGATGGATGGCTAAGCCCTGACTAGTCTCCCTTCCCCCTCTGCCATGTGGAAGTTCAGAGCCTGGCGCAGGCTCACCTTGAGCCCAGCAGAACCCTAGGTTCCAATTCCCCGCCGTATATTCTCACCACGTCTTCCCGGTGCCCGAGGGGGCGGATTTTACTCCACTTCTCTCTACTTTCTCCAGGGCTGCCTCCAAGCCCCCGGAGAAGAAACTCCGGCCAAGCAGAAGGCACAAGCAGGAGAGGGGCCGGGACAGCACACACCTGCAGCAGCAGCAGCTGGGCCGGCCTCTCAGGCACAGACGTCATGAACTCCAGGTGTTTGGCCCGGTCAAACCCACTGGGGCACAAGGTGGGGCGGAGCAGGCACACGACGGCCCGGTGGTCACCAGCCTCGTACAGCCGCTGAGTCTCCTCCAGTGACTGGCACCGTTCCAGCGACCTCAGGTTCTTGTCAATCTGGAAAAGGCCCAGAATCACTGCCTGACGACCAAGCCCTCACGGGCTCCCTGAATGCAGCCAGAGTTTTGCATTTTTTTAAAAAATTAATTTATTTTATTTTATTTATTTTTTATTTTTGGCTGCGTTGGGTCTTCGCTGCTGCGTGCGGGCTTTTCTCTGGTTGCGGCAAGCGGGGCCTACTCTTCGTTGCGGTGAGCGGTCTTCTCATTGCAGAGGCTTCTCTTCTTGTGGAGCACGGGCTCTAGGTGCGTGGGCTTCAGTAGTTGCAGCGCACGGGCTCAGTAGTTGTGGCTCACGGACTCTAGAGTGCAGGCTCAGTAGTTGTGGCGCATGGGCTTAGCTGCTCCACAGCATGTGGGATCTTCCCAGACCAGGGATCAAACCCGTGTCCCCTGCATTGGCAGGCGGATTCTTAACCACTGCGCCCCCAGGGAAGCCCCCCAGAGTTTTGCATTTAACAGACCCAGCCAAGAAGTATTTACAGCAAGTAAATACCTTATAAAACACTTTATAAATAGTATTTCTATTAAGGGCAAGGCATTCAAGTCTTTGAAGAACAAATATACCAAAAGACAAAACTACCACAGAAGCAGAAGGGTTCCAGAAAGTGTCTGTGAAAATAGTTAGACAGCCTCATGGCCACAGTTCAGCAAACCAGACTCCTAGAACCGTGGAGCATGGGGCTGCAGAGACCTAGGGAGCCCAGGCCAGAGGCTGGCACACACCACCAACCCCCGGAACCCTCTCCTCACAGGAGGCCTGCAGGACACGGGCAGCAGGGGCACTGCACTAGGCCTGGCCCTGAAACCACCCTGCAAGAGTCTGAAGGCTTTCAGCCAATGCGAATGTGTCACAGATGTGGAACTGTGGGCCTGCGGTCAGAGGCTGCACAGTGAGGACAGGATTAGAACCACACACCGCTGACCCACCCCAGGGCCAGAGCAACATTGGTCTGCTTCTGCAGGGGTTTTCCTCTTGTTCCTCTGGGGCTGCTGCCACACGCAGGCCAGAGAGCTGAGCAAGAGCCATTCTCCACCCTGTGGGCAGACACCTCCACCCCGGCTCCCAGCCACCGGCCCCCAGAGGAGCGCTCCATCAGGGGGTGTGCCTGCGAGTCCGTGGCACCCTGTGCCTCAGAGCTGCCTCTCCCGGGTCCCACCCTGCCCTGCTCAGCATGTGGGCCGCTCTCCTAGTCTGCATGGACAGGTCAGGCCTTTGACCAAGAAAACACCATTAAAAAGCTCCCACTCACCTCCTCCAGGGAGACAACCGAGTCATTGTGGAGGTTGGGCAGGCGGATCACGACGTCTCTTTGCTCGGCTCCCGCCACAGCCCGGGCGGCAGCGGAGCTCTGCAGCATCTCTGTGCAGATGTCATAGTTCTCCAGGGCCTGCTCCATGTCTCCCTGGGCAGAGGAGGGGCACTCGCTGTGCTGCACCAGGTGCCTGCCCCCTGAGCCCACCAGACTGGGGGCACCATGAGGGCGGTTTTAGCCAACTACTACCATCCCCTCTACAGAGCGGGTGGAGCTCAGTAAGTACCTGCTGAATGAACGCATGAACGAATGATTCACACTACAGCTCCAAGGGGAGCATCATGACCCTCGTGGTGGGGGTGAGGACACCGGGACATCAGAGCAAGGCTGAGTATCTACTCCAAATCTTGAGCGAAGCTGGCAGAGCCGCGACTAGACCCAGGCCTGTTCCAGCTCCAGAACCGACTGTGGGGCACTGGATGCCACAGTGTGCAAGGGGCTGGGGGACAGCCAGCCCTCCCGGGCCCTCCAGACAAGCTCCATTCACACAGATGGGCAGTGATTCCCTCCCAAAAAACTCTGCACCCATTTGCACACACGCTCAGGCTCTCTCGGGAAACATAAGGAAAGGGTCAAGGCTCCAAAGCAACCTCGCTGGGTCTATAGGGGGCCCATGAGGCCCCTCATGGCGCTACAGCTGTGCTGATGGTGGGCGTCGGGATTTCTGAGATGCTGCATGTTCCCCACCATGTCCCACCTCCTCATGCAGAGCCCAGTGCCCAGGCAGGTGCCACACGTGCGCACACACACCCTCCACCACGCGGCCAGCTCTCTCCCCTCCCACTAGGTGCCAGCGCATCCTCCCCAAGCAGCCGACCACAGACCAACCTGCAGCGCCAGGAACCGCGCCTTCAACCAGTACACGCGGACCACAAACTCCAGCCAGCCATCCTCAAACAGGTCCCGCTGGGACGAGGCAAACGACAGCTGCAGGAGGTCCCCCAGGAAGTGGGCTCCCGGGAAGTCGGGCCCGAACCTGCCGCTCACCACACCCGCAGGGCAGTTCCGAGGAGACACTGAAAACCATCAGGTCAGAAGGAGTCAACCTCATGTGCGGGACCCAGACACCCTTCTGCTCCCTGAGGTTGCCCCCAGCCCTGAGTCCTTGGAGCCTCACAGCCCCCAAGCGGCAGAGAGCCAGATGGGCTAGATGGGGATATGGAGACCCTGCAGCTAGAGGCCCTCATCCGGCAGACTGATCTGGAGCATATCTTTGCTCACCAGGTGGTGGTGTAAGTCAGAACGATCCACATCACCTGGGACAATGACTGGGGACACGTAAAGTATCAGGTGATAACCTGAGAAAACGGAAATGTCACGTCCCTCATCCTGAGTAACAGAAGCAGGCAGGTGGCTCCCTTGGGGCTCAGCTGCTTCTCAGAGACCCCGGGTCTTTCCTGGCCTGACAAGCCGACCCAGGAAATGCACTCCCTGTAGGTGTGACTCAGCCCCCCACTCCTGTCCCCTCCCGGCTGCCGAGGGTCCAGAAAGTCGCCCCACACAGAACACGGAAGGTCGCCTACCTGCAGAGCTCCGGCCCTTGGTCAGCAGCCACTGGTCCAGCTGCAGCTCCATGCAGGAGAGGGACATCAGCATCATGTCCTGCAGGACGGGCGCGGATGGTCAGGAACAGGGTCACATAGGTCAAGGGCGGGGGATGGAACGAACCTAAACTAAAATTTACTCTGACGAGAACATCAAGTTTCCCTCTACCTACTTTCCATTTCATAAGTGGTAATCACTGGCTTCCTGCTGGGACATAAGGAGAGGCACATGGATCTACACTGGAACAGACTCGGGAGCACCCGGGAGACCCGCCTTCGGTCCTCGGGGACTGTCCTATGGAAGAGGCAGCCCTGCCACCTGCCAAGCGCCAGGCACTCAACCCTGACAGCCCCCAGGGTGGGCGCGTCATTCCCTGGGTGGACCAGGAAGCTGAGACTCAGCAGTAAGGAGGCACCAGCCTGGCCAACGGGCACAGCTGGGAAATAACCAAGCTGGTCTGTCTAGGGACCAAAGCCTTGGCCCCTCCCGACACTCCACCCTGCTGGGACATAAGGAGAGGCACATGGATCTACACTGGAACAGACTCGGGAGGACCCGGGAGAGTCTGGGCAGATGGGCCTGGGGGAGCGGGCCTGGGCAGATGCTGCCAGAAGGCAGTCCCTGTGGTGTCCCAGTGGAGGCTGCACCGCCAGGGGCCCCTGACCCACACGGCCCTGAAGACCTGTGAACCTGGAGCTCCTCCACCTCTGCGCCCCCAGCAAGAAATACCACCCAGGGGGCCCTGAAAGCTCCCAGTGCTGCCCCCTCAGAAGCGGCCTTCCTCCTCTCACGGGAGAAGGGGCCAAAGCACCCTGGCTCTCTTGGCCCTGGGAGGCACTGAGTGCAAGGGCCTGGGCTGCAGAGGGCAGTGCGTAGGCTCGGCCCCCACGGCTGGCAGCCACCAACATCCCTTTGGCAGCCTTCCTCCACTTCTGCACTTGTGTCTCCTCACCTGTTGAAAAAACAGGTAGCGACAGGTCCCTGGCGCCTAGAACATAGCAAGCCTCCACCTTCCAGCCTCTCCACTGCTCTCCTCCCGCTCGTGAACCTCCCTCCCCCGTGACCCGCCCCCCGTCTCAACCCCACACCTCCACCTGCAGTTGCAGCCCAGGTCCCCTGCCTATGCCTGGCCCCCGCCTGCCCGCCACCCAGCCAGCCAACCTGGATGTGCCCGTTGCCGCAGTCCCTGAGCAGCGGGTTGGGCAGGCTGGCGCTGTGTCTCCGCCAGCTGTGGTAGATGCTGAGCACGACCTCTGCCAGGCCCGGCGGCCAGCGCAGCAGGAACCTGTGGCCCATGCTCTTCAGGTAGCGCATCATGAGCTCCAGGATGCCCCCGTTGCTCAGGTTCCCCAGCAGGAAGGCGTGCACGTCTTGCTTCTCTGCCCGGAGCGGGGGAAGTGACCCGACTTCAACAGAGGACCCTCCGTGCCAGGGGCCCCATTTTGTTTGGGAGATGAGAGCGGGCGCCAGCGGGAAGAGCCCATGTACCCCAGGGGGGCGCTGAGGGCGGGCCTCACGGCTGTGGGCACACCTGTCTGAACCTCCAAGGCCCAGGCGGGCACGAGAGGGCTGACCCCTGGGTGTGGCCTTGCACAGCAGCACAGCGCCCGGCTGTACCCAAGAGCCGCGATGCACCCATTCGACCGGCAAAGCCCGCACCCCTAGGGAGCACGGTGGAGTGTGAGCCAGGACACTCCAGCGTACCTACCCCCTTCCTCCAGCTGACCACAGACCTCAGGCAGGACAGAGCCAGGCAGCCCCTGGACCACCCTTGAAAAACCACCCAGACCCGTCCCCACAGCACGCGGCCTGAGCGAGTTCCAGGAGAATGGGAGGAAGGAGTCCTCACAGCACTGCCCACGGTGCCCGGGTCCTACCAGATTCCATGAACATGGCTGAGTCGAAGGACAGCCTGTGGGGCCCAACGCTTGGGAAGTTCTCCAGTTTGGCTTCTGACGGGACTTCGTAGTTACTAAAGGGGTCGTCTTCCTCCTCGGGGTCCAGCTTTCTTAACCTGCACGGAACACACCGAACTTGCAAAGGCCACGGCGCATGTTCCAACACCTTCCCCTGAGAGAGAGGAGAGCTGAACCGGACCCGAGGCTGCCCCAGGTGAGCGGCGCTCCGCCTCTCCTGGGCCTTTGTGGCCGGGTCTGGCCTGCGCCCCACTCCCTCACCCCTCCCATCAGCAGGTGATCACCAGAATATACAGCTGGGGTTGTGGTAGCCCCGCCCACAGGAAGCTGACCTTCTAGCGAGAGAGAGAAAGGGAGAGAAAGAACCCCCACGGAGAGCTAGAGACAGAGGCCGAAAGGCTCCACTTGGGCAGCACAGTCGGCCAGGCCTCCAGGTGCCAAGGCCCGAGGGGGACCTGGGGGACGAGGAGAAAGTGGGTGGGTGGCGGCCCCTCCACAGCTCCTCATAGCTCTCTGAGCCCAGGGAGGCCTCTCCCAGCAGGCACCACACCTCAGACCCCCCCAGGGACTCCACTTTAGCCGAGCCCGCCACCTCGCCGAGGATGGACAGGCAGGCGCCTCCTGACGTCCTGGTGTACAACTGCACGCCCCTGCCCCAGGGACCACGTCCAGCAAGCCACCGTGTGCCCCTGCCTGACGATTCGAGGAAGCTGACGTGAAAACCACACAGGAAACCAGCAGTTGAAATAAAGAATAAAAAAGAAGGTAGACACTATTCCACACGAAGGGGGCTTGGGAGCAAGGCCCTGGGCGGGGCAACGAGCGGAGGGGAGATGGGGAAATGGTCCTCGGGCCCCTTGGCACCTCCTCTTCGCAGCCCTCGGAAGGGAGATCTGCTCTTGGAGGGGCGGCTAGGGAGGAACTGATCAGAGAGCCCGCGTCCTCCACTCACTGAGAACAGCTCCACTTCTGAGCATTTCCCTCTCACCACACAAAAACAGAAAGGCAGCAAATTAGGAAAATCAGGAACCTTGTGGCAAAACAGATTTACAATCCACCTAAAGCTCCTGGCTCTTCCTCCTCCTCCGCTTGGATGCATCACCATTGAAACCTACTGTCACGAGCCAAAATGCTAGCTGAGGACTCCTGGGACACATGCTCACGTAACACACGTGGTTACCTCCCAAGCTCCACTCCAGTAACCGGGAAGGAATAAAATGGAGTCAACTCACAAACACACAGGGGGTAAGAGAGGAAGCCCCAGCTGACAAGACGTGCCCACCAAACGTTAGAAGGCAGAGAGATGCCCGACCAGCAGAGACTGACTGCTCTCTGCCCTCAGTGAGGGCATTAAGAAGTCTGGCACTGGCACCATAAACCCCAGGAAGGCTCAGGCATCAAGGTCCCATAGCATCTGAGGGAGGTGACAGGGCAAGGACCAAGGGCTGGCGAAGACCTAGGGAAGGAGCACTGAGGCGCAGCCCCCCCAGCTCCACGCAGTCTGGCCCATCTCCTCCCGGGAGGCTCCTCTGAGGAACACCGCGAACCAGTGAAAGCAAGGGATGACTCCTGAGCCCACCGTCCACCTTCTCAGAGTTCAAGGGAACCCTGCCGAGCCTGGAGAAGCCAAGCAGGCGCCCTCCCTGAGCGCAGGGGGCCCCTTCCACGGGCCATCCCCACGTCTGCACCTGAGGAGCAGCAGCCCCAGGCCTCCTGGCAACAAGGGAAGGCCCGGGGGAGTGAGCGGGTCACCTCCAGCTCCAAAAGACGCAAAACTCATGATTCCTGCCTTCAGGACATCCAGAGGCAAGAGAGGCAAGAAAACCCAAGCCCCCAATCCAGGAAGACCCAAGCGTTGGCCGTTTGTACAGATGTTACAAGAAGATGGAGGACATGCCTGGAGGGGAGGGCGGCCACGGAACCAGAGACGTGACAGAGGCAGGAGGTTTGTGTGCTTCCTTTGCTAAAACAGAAAAAGTGCACCGTACCTGGACGGCAAGAACTTCACCAGCAGCTCCTGGAAGTCCACCTTCTCTTCTTTTTTGCACTTGGTGTTTCGGACGCGGGCAGACCGCCGCTTCGCCGTCTCCCCGCTCTCCTCAGAAATCTTCTTCCGCTTCACCGCTTTCTTGGATTTATCTCCCCCAGAAACATCACCTTCACAGAGAGAGTACGTTGAAATCTCACAAGAGGCAGGCTAGGGAAATGCACCACGAGGCACTCGGTCCCTTCTTTTATAATAACCCTGCCTGCAGGTTTAACCTGTGGCTTCTTTGACATTCAGGAAATCTCCTGTCTGCTCTAACAACAAGGAGCCTGGGAAAAATCCATTCCAAACCGCTTAAGTCTCACCCCTTTCTCCAACTCACAGAGCCCAAAAGCCAGATCTCAAGGCTACTTTCCACACCTACAGAATGCCAGGGTCTCAGAGTCAACCGCCTCATCCCCCTGCCCCTCCCACTGGCTGGCCTGGGATGGAACAGAGCAAGTAGCAATGACACTGACTCTGTCCATCACCATGGCCCAGTGACATGATGTGGGCAAGAGAGTCACATAAATCATACAGAGAAGAGAGGGGTGTCATGTATGATTAAGTTAAAAAGTTAAAAACAATCATATACAGGTTCATTCAGAAACTTCCTTAACTGCCAGGTATTCTTCATCGGTGATACAAAAATCAAGGAAAGGCTCAGGAACTTTAGTCTGAAATTTTTTTACAACTCCAATGACAATAGAAACCAATAAAACCATTCCAACATATACTACTGCATATGGCGGTAACTATGCTGACTGCTTCTTAAAGCTAAAGAACTCAGAACGTCAGTGCACAGCAGCACTGGGTGCAGGGTGTAAGCCAGCAACTGAGCAGAACCAGCAGAGGGACCCGCCAGCTCACAGGTCACAAGCAGGAGTGAACTCTACCCCAGCACTGAGCAACTGGGCATCGAGTGGTCTGAGGAGCTGTATCCCTGAGGCCAACCCCTTCCCTGCAGGGGCCCCACTGCAGAAGCCACCCCTGACGAGGGAGGCCCTGCGAGAAGGCCCAGAGGCTCCCCTGTGGGGCCAGGAGCGGCAGCAGGACCCGTCCCTCTGGAGAGGCCAGGGCACCCCGACTCTCATTCCTGCTCAGCAGACAGGGTCTCTCCCGAAGCCAACCCCAAGGCCTGCTCACCCGCAGGGATGCCCGTCTCCAACAGGCTGGGGCTGTGCAGCAGGAAGCTGGCCGTGGCCACGGGGGCGTAAGAGAGCACGGGCTCTGCCACGGTCACCTCGGGGTTGGCGCTGACGGGGCTCGGCTGGATCACGCTGACAGGTGCCACCACGGCAGAGGACACCAGGGGCTGGCCGGGGTCCTGGTAGTCGGAAAGGTCGATCCTCTTGCCAAGGCTGGGGCGCGGGGGCTCGCAGGTGGTGAGGTGGTGGTACGTGGCCAGCAGGCTCTCCCCAAGGCACTTCCAGCTGCAGGGAGAGGGTCACCGCCTGGGTCAGCACACAACACGGGGTACCCGGAGCTCAGGGCCGCCACCTCCATGAGGGCGGGGTGGTCTCAGTTTACTGATGGCTGACGTGGAGCAGCCGGGGCTGGAGAAGAGCCCGCACCCGCTCCACTGCCCGCAGAAGAAGCCCTGAGGCATCTCAGCCCCAGGCCCCTTCAGACCTACCAGGCACACGGAGAAACCACAGACTCACTCAAGAACCCCTTCCCTACAAGGTCGAATCTTTAAAACGACGGGTCATTGTCCTGCTGCCACTAGTCTGGTTTTCTGGGGGAGGAATACTGACAGGGATATGGTCCAAAGGGGCTGAACAGCTCTTGGGCCAGGGCTTGCTGGATGCAAACCGAGACTGTCGTGTGTTTTGCTGTGTATAAGTTGTGCTGTGTGCCCTGTTGTGGTGAGGTGTAGCATGTGTTATGTTGTATGCTGTCTGTTGTTTTGTGTTTTACATGTAGTCATGTGTTGTATTGTGTGTCATGCTGTGTTATGGTATGACACAGTGTAGCATGATGTACTCACCCTTCCAACCTTGAACAGCTTCCCAGCCCTCAGACTAAAAACCAAAGCCTCCGCCTGTCCCCTCGGTGTCGCCCAGCCTCATCGCACCACTGCAACCCGGCCCCCCCTCCCCCACCCGCCCCCTGCACTCTCCCCTCGATAGCTTGCTTTCAGTTCTGCAAACAAAACCACCCCCCACATACCACAGGGCCTTTACACAGGCTTCCCCCTGCCCGGAAACAACACCCCACTCACAGCCCCCAGCCCCTTTGCCTGATCCATGCCCACTCCTCCAATGGACTCCAGCTCTGGCCCTAAGCCTTCCCCAACCCCCGGAGCAGTGCGGACCCCATTATGAGCTCTCGGTGCTGTGCTTCTCTCCTCGAGGGGCCTGTCAGCTTTGCACACGTGCCCCTCCTTCTGGTGACTAAGTACCCCTGGGACTGCCTCCAGTTTCCTGGGAAACGCAAACGTGCGGGAACGAACAAGTAGGAGCAGTAACGTGGGTCGGAGCCAGCCCCTCCTGCGTGCTGGCTCTGCACAACCCCCGAGCACTCGATTCAATTATCATGATGACCCTACAAGAGAGGGATGCTGCTCCCTCTTTTCCAGGGAGTGGCACATAATGACCCGGCGAGGGCACCAGGGCTGGACCCAGGTCTGTCCCATCTGGTGGGGAGCTGTGGGCCACCACGTGACTTGCCTCCACATATGAGACACTCTCAACTTATAGGCTCGAGAGTCAATGTCAGGATGTTAGGAACAGACCTCACCGAAGGGCTAAATGACCCCAACTCCAAGGACCACCCTTCCTGGGGCTACGCTGAGGCCCACCTTCCAGGGTGCCGAGCAGCCCTAGCAGGGGAGCATGGACTAGAGATTGGGAAGCCAGGACCTGGCATCAGCTCCTCCCTCACCATTAGCCTCTCTGAGTCCTGGTGTCCCCTGTCCAGGGCTTGGCTAATGCTGGTTTCCTTCTCCCCTTAGGGTGGGCAGATGAGAGGGGCTTACAGGAACATGGCAGATGGTGGGTCAAGGACAGCAACAGAGAGAGACTTTGACCAGGGGAGGCCCGGCCTGCTTCCTGCAGCCACCTGCCCACGTGCTCCCAGCTCCTGCCACGGCAGCAGCCCGGGCGGGCTGAGCCCCCTCCCAAGCAGGGCCCAGTGGCCACCCGGCAGCCCAGACCCAGACGACCTACGTGAGGAAGGGGATGGGCTGCACCAGCTTCAGGTCCGGCTCCTTCTCGTGCACAGTCAGCGCCTGCCGCCTCCTCCGAAGTCCCAGGGCCTCATCCATGATGGCCTGCGACTCGGCCGCGCTCACCGACACCTCGTGGATGGACATGTCACTGAGAGTGCATGAGACAGAGAGGAGTGACCATGTCACAGTAGAGCCAAGATGGAAATCTTACACAGAGGGATGCAGTTAATATCCTTTAATCTGCATTAATTCTTCCTACAAATAAAATAACCACTTGAGTCTGGGCTGGAAAGGGCAGTAATTAGCATTCTTAATACCCACGTTACACTAGAAATGATTAATGCCCTTTGATCCGCTTACAATTCATCACCTTCATCTGTATTAACAGGATCATAGTGATGGCAGAAAAGCCACAGAAAAATTAAATGCTGCTCTCAATTATTTGCTGAAAACCTTTTGAGGATTTGACTCTCCCGTCCTACCTATCCCAAAAAAGGTCATCAGACCAGCCAAGCTCACCAAAGTCTATGGAAATCAACTGAAAGGGTGGGAGTTTGAGGCCCCAGACGCCTCCCACAGGCACACCTCTGCCTGTGGTGGCCCAGCGAGACCTGCCCCCACTGCCCCGTGCCCTCCTCCCCACAGGGCTCCCCCGTGGAGCCACGTGCTTATGGACTCGTCATCTGTCCTACATGCTCATCAACCACCTCTCCAAAGAAGGCCAGCTCCCTCAGGACAGATGTGAATAAGAGGCACAGTCTTACGAGGGATAAACACCAATATAACCACTAACTCCCAACCGGTGAGCTCCCAGGGCCAAGGAAATACCAGAGGGCACAGGAGTTGGTTCCACTGGAGGATGGGCGGGGAGGCAGCCCGAACTTGGAAAGCTGCCAAGAGGGGATGTGGGTCTTGGAATATGAAGGGGCTCGAAGACACAATAGGGAGAGGTGGGGATTCCAGGTGAGGGCACTGTGGGAGCCAGGGTGCAGGACCAGACAGGACACAGCAGGGCCCTGGGAGAGCTCTCCCCTTGGGGGAGGGAGAAACATGAGGAGAACTGGGGGGTCAGACTGCAAAGGGCCTCCTGGGCGACGCTGCCGAGCATGAGCCTCATCCCGGAGGCAGGCACGGTGGCCCGATTAGAGGCAGGCCGGGCAACACAGGAAGCACAGCCTCGGAAAGGAGTAGGGTGGGCAGCGAGGAGCGAGGTGAACAAGGCTGCCGTGAGCACCCAGAGGAGAGCCGCAGGGCAGCGGGGAAGGAGGGCAGCAGGGAAGGAGGGCAGCGGACAGGCAGAGGCACCGCCCATATGAGGTGCATAGGGAAACAATAAACCAAGCAGATCAGAGCCGTTTGCCAAGCGAGGGGCCTCAACAGCCCCCAGCCGCTGGGGGAGGAGGTGGCGGGCTGCAGACTCACCATTTCAGGAACATCCGGAGGGAGTCCTGGCGGAGACACGGTTGCTCCTCGAAGATCTTCTCCTTGAGAACCAGCCCCTTGCTGTAGCGGCAGTCCTTCTCCAAAGCTTTGCAAATGAAGTACAGACAAGCTGGCCAGGAAAGAAACAGGCGTGACCTCCAAGCTGCACTCTGACTCTCTGGCCTTGCCAGTGACGCCAGGGAAGTAGTCCCTGCTCTGGAGTCCAAGAAACACCAGGTAAATGGCGACAAGACACCACTTTAATCGATCCAATCGGGAACGATTTTTGAAAATAATAATACCAAGATCGAGGGGCAAAGGCCCACACTGCCAGGGAGGACGGCTGAACAACCTTTCTGGGGAAACATGGGCATCAAACACAGACCCTCAGCCCAGCAAGCCCACCTCGAGGAAACCCTTCGGGAACCAGCTGTCGGCAAACTGGAGTACGGCCGCCAGCTCCTCTCTGCCTGGGCACCAGACAGCCCCGTGCCCCGCCCAGCTCCAGAGTTTGAGTGTGGGTGCAAGGCACTCCCATCAGGAATAACCAGAGAAGGATGGAGCAGGAGAGGAGGAAGGAAAGCTAGAGCAGAAGCAGAGATGCCACGCGGAAGTCAGGGAGAAGGGCAGCGGGAGAGCGGTGCCCACACCACAAGCAGGAGGGGGTCTGGGCTGCCCCACCAGCCGCCCACTGAACTAGGGACAGGGGGCCCAGAGGTTCCCACCTAACCGGAAGGAGGAGAAGGACATGGTTTCCTCTGGGAAGGTGGTGGGAGCAGAGAGAAAACCAGGGGGGGCACCAATCCTCTGGATGGGCTGGTCAGCAGCAGCAGAGCTGACCACACCCGCAGCAGAGGGAGGCCTGCCTACTCCTCTCGAGCGCCCATGTACCGGCTGCTCATACTCTGGGGCTTCGATGTGGTTCTGCGGCTCTCATAGACACATAAACCGCTCTGTCCTCCAAACCCATCTTCCCGCCAAGACTTCAGCTTATCAAGTGCGGCTTCTCCAGGAGAGAGAACTGAGCCTGGTGCCGGAGAGAAGGCGGGACGCTGAGGCTGGGGCCTCCAGGGGGCGCCCAAGCTCCAGGAAGAGCCCAGGGAGAGACCCACAGTCACTGAAGATGAAAGCACTGGAGTCAAAACGGGCGATCCACACCACGGGTGCGGACATCCACGGAAGGACACGCCTGAGAACATTTGCGTGGAGGGACACAAGGGCCCAAGTCCAGAAATAACCCCACATGCAAGCATGCGATGGTCAGAGGGTGCAGAGGAGGGCAGACGGCAGAGGCCCCACAGCAAAGGGGCAGGGAGAAGGCACCCGCCCCCGCCCGGGCCCACCTGGAGGAAGCGACAGAGGGCTGAGCTGGCTCTGGGGACACAGGGAGAAGTCAGGGTCACCTCAGGCAGGGACAACTGGGAAGGGGCCACAGCAGCCTGCCCCTGGGGCACGCCGACCCCGCTGCCAGCCCTGTGCTGCACGCGGTTCACCTGACTATACAGAGCTACCGACGGAGTCCCGTGGGTGGCGGGCAGGGCCCAGCTTCCCAGCCTCCGCTACCCCATCCTGCTCCACCTGCTCGATGTGCCCTTAGAAAGAGAAGGAAAAGCCTCGAAGAGTCAGCCTTCCAGCTGTAACCTTCAACGTGAGGACAAGTGCTGGCAGCAGGTCTGTCCTGAAAAGAATGAGCAGGCCGTGCCAGGACTGCCTGTGCCCGAGGCCAGATGCCCTGCGCCCGGCCCTGCCCGGGGCCCTCCCACAGAGCTGCCTGGAGGAGCTGGCCCAAGAGGCCCAGAACCCCAACAGCGCCCGCCTCGGGACAGCCCGTGAGGGGCCGAGCAGAGGGCCAGGCGGGGTCAGAGAGTGAAGCAACTGGAAGGCAGACAGGGCTCCGTCTGGCACAGATCTTTCCAGCAGCCCTGCTGCTCTGTGGAAGGACCAGCTGCTAAAAGGGGGGAGTGAGCTCCCGGCACCGGGAGTCAGGCTGCAGCTGCTAGGCCATCTGTCAGCAACTTATAAGAACAGGCACAGGACGGGACACCGCAGAGACGAAATGAGAGACTGAAGGGAAAACTGCTCAGAGGACATGCTTCCTACTACAATGCATGGGGTAAGTCTCAACCGAGAAAGAAAGACAAGCAGAGTAAAGCAGGGAAGCAAAGGCATCTCCATTTCCCCTGAAGGTGGGGCAGAAAGCCCTTCGGTGTTAACTCTGGCTCCAAGCTCATCCAGGCCTCCCGCTCTCCTCGGTCCCAATGCACGAGCACGTGGCAGAAAGCAGCGACGCCCCACTCACTGGTGTAATCGCTGAGGGTGTACAGGACAGTGATGAGGTTGTCCAAGCAGGGCCAGTGGTCAGGATTGCACCGCAGCCCTTCCTCAAAAGCATGGCGAGCCAGGGGGACCCGGATGAGCCTCAGGGCCACGTGTCCGATTTTATACCAGAGGTTGACGTCCGTGGAGTCCAGCATGACCGCCTGGTAGCAGCACAGCACAGGCACACTCAGTCAGCTCCCCAGAGCGGGCATCCATGGTGGCAGGAGGGCACAGCACCAGCCCAGCCACCCAGACTGCCCAAAGAATGACAGGGAAGTCACGTGGACCAATTAATCTAACCCAGAACATGTTCTTAATACATTCTGTCACTCTGAACACCTGTATTCCATACATATTTGATATGTAAAAGAAGTGCAAGAAGTAGAATTAAAAGAAAATACAGAAGCCTTCTGGGATTCTAGAAACAGCATGGGTGGGAGACAGACGTGGGTTCATATCCATACTCCCACACTGCCCAGCAGCGTGACCGCCAGCCTCAGTATCCTCATCCCTAAAATGAGGATAAAGACGCCCTCCTTGCCAGAGGGTGTGAGGGTGAGCATGTGCATGGTGCTGGCGCCTCAGAGGTGCCCACACAGGTAAGCCGGCCTGACAGAAATAATGGCAGTACGAGTCTGAGTAGGTACTGGGTGCCAGGGGTCAGGCTCTGTGTTCAGCACCCTCTTTATATCACTCTAACTCTATGGTGTAGACCTGGAGACCCAGAGAAATGAAGCAATCACCCATGGTCATGTGTGCCCTGCGTGGCAGAGGAAGAACACACATGCACCCCTCTCTGAACTTGCTACTGTCACCCACTGGCTGGGGCCTTGGGCACTACAGCTGACACAGCACCACACACTCTTCAACCAACCAGACAACAACCCCACCCCTCCCCCAAGAACTCCCGAAGACCCGGCCGAGGGGAGCACCTCCAGGTAGAACTCCATGGCTGTCTCCAGGTCCTCCCTCTGGGCGGCCAGCTGGGCCAGGTTCTTAAACGTGGAGTACTTCAGCATCAGCCCAGGGTGTTTCAACCCC
Source organism: Balaenoptera acutorostrata (assembly GCF_949987535.1). NCBI lineage: Eukaryota > Metazoa > Chordata > Mammalia > Artiodactyla > Balaenopteridae > Balaenoptera > Balaenoptera acutorostrata. The sequence goes on along the minus strand of NC_080076.1, from coordinate 67,330,516 downwards.
TCCTTCTCATCACCAGACGAAACTGCCTGAGAACAAAGCAAACAGAGGAGCAAAGTGACATCCAGGCCCTGAAGCCTCAGCCGGCAGTCAGCAGGACACCTGGCTTCAGGGCTGGCTTCTGCCACAGGCCCTCGGGCCGGTCCGGAGCCACCCTCCACTGGAAAATGAAAGCGTGGCCCCCGATGTCCTTTAAGGGCCCCCCAGTTCCAAGTACACAGAGGAGAAAGGCCAGACCACCAAGAGGCGATTTGCGGGCCGTCTGGGCACCAAAAGACACAGAGGGAACCCTCCCAGCACTACCGCCACGCCTGAGGGCCCAAGCCTAGATGGTGACATTTACAGCATCGGTAAGCCAGCCAGCGGCTCCCGCATGCCACTCCCAGCTCTAATGCTTTACTAGCTGCATGGCTTTGAGCCAACACCTGGCTAAGCCTCCGTCTCCACACTGTGAACTGGGGACAATGCACCCACACTTGGCAGAGTGGCTGTGAAGACCAAGTAGGAAGAGCAGCTGGCATTTACGGAGCTCTTACTCTGCACCTAGAACCGTTCTGCATGCTTCTCTGGACTCACCCAACCCTCAGAGCAAGCAGGCGGGGAAACTGGGGGCAGAGGGCCTCTGGGGCCTCACCTCTCGCAGCAGGCGCGCCTCCAGGAGCTCGTGGTAGGCCTTGGCGGACTCCTCAAACCGGTCGTGCTTCTGCAGATCCAGGGCCTTGTGGTACAAGGCAAAAGCCTCTGCTTCCTGCAAACCAAGACAGAAGACATTTTCACACAGCACAAAGGTTTGTCTTTTTAAGCCGACAATGTGTGAGAGGGGGCTGCCGTCAAGGCCATGTTACTCGTCAGCTGCACGCTCTGTGGTGGTAACAGTCCTAATGCTCCAAGCTCGCAGGAGCTCATCACTGGGAGAAGAGCCCCTCAGCAGCCCCCCAAGGAGACACGAGCAGCACGGGCTCACCTGAGTCTAAGCAACAGCAGAAGGCAGGCTGAGGGCACAGAGCAGAGCAATGCCAAGGTTCTGTGAGCCCCGCTGACTCTTTCTGGGAGAGTGGCCCCACCAGCCGGAATAACCCAGGGACTCCGAGAGAGAAGGGAAAGCTTCCACTGCTTTCTATGTGCCGCTCTGCCTCAGCCTGCTCGCCGCTGGGAGGGGCAGAGGGGGCACCGGGCAGGCTGAGCCCCACTGACACCCCTGAGGGCCGGGGACCACTGACTAGCAGCGTCTGCGAGGGCTCCACACTGTCCTGGCTTCTCCCGAGAAGGGGGAGGTGTATGCTTATTCCAGGGAAAACAAAGACTGGAGCAAACCTTTGTTATATTCGCGTAGGACGTGGGGGGAGAGACGGCCGAGAGGAAGGCAGGCAGGCTGGAATGGAAGTGGTGCCGGACCTCGTGGCAGAGAGGAAAGACAGAGAATCCATGCTCCCCACAGACCACCAGTGAGACCTGGGCTAGGCAGCACCCTCCGGGGCCTCCCCCTGGAAAGTGATGTGCTGCCGTCCCCTGGGTGTGCCAGCTCCTGAGGCCCACACAGACAACCGGCTGAGGGAAGAGCCAGCCCCGGCTGCAGAAGGGCCCACGCACACTCAGAATAAACAGTGTGACCATCCTCAGCGTGACCCTCTCTAAGTGAAGCAGGTCAAACAGGAGATGGAGAGCCGGCCATCTCTGTAAACAGGGTTTTCCTCTAAAATCCCATTCAGGAGATATCGGGATACATCTGAAACATGGTGCCACCCACAGAAATGAGAATCAAGGTCCAGCTGCAGAGAAGCCCATGGACCACATACCTGCGCCTCCTTTGTCTGGGTCTTGTGACTTTTAAAGCTTCCTTCATGATCATCCTCAACCGTGGAGCTGGCATTTAAGGCTGCGATTCGAATCTAGAAGCAGAGGTTTGACGGAAGAGTTGCTTTTAGATGAGACGTGTCTCGTCTCTTCAATAACCCACAACGCGCACAACACTCTGTAACACACTCGGCCTCAAACAGCTACGGCTTCCCCAGATGCGGAGGAAAAGGAGGACTGGTACATTCTGAGGGAACCACACCAACCTGTTCAGGGAGCATGTCCACTACAAAAGGAACAGGCTGGGGACACCCCAGCAGTGGCCCGACACAGCAGAAGACCCAGGCATTGGAAAAACAGATTCCAATGACATGGGATAACTGTGTGCCTCTCTAGCCATGGTGATGCGGCCCTGCAAACCACCCAACAGGAGAGCGGGCACCCACACCCTCGAGGGTGCCAAGAGCCCTCCGGGGAGGAAGGCTGCCCCATTCGGACAGCCTTCAGGGCCCAGCCAAGAACACGCCCCTCGCCCCGGAGCACCGCAGAGCAGGTGAGCATCAGCACATACCATAGTCAGAGGCTTCGGCACACCGCCCAGCGCCGCCCAGCAATGCCCAGCACCAGCAGGGCAGTGCCAGCCCACGTGGCTCCTATGGAGGAAGCAGAACAGGCTGAGGGAGGGCCCGGGAAGCACCAGGTCACCAGGAACCTGTGTCCAAACCCACAGGCCTCCCGGCTCTGGGCACACAGGCTAGTGGGCCTCGGGATGGCTCTTCAGTCTGTCACCCGGGGAGCCCCTGGTCCTTGGGACGGAGTGCCCGCCTTTGCCAGACCAGGGGCCAGGGACAGAGGGGAGTGAGACCGACATCTGCCCCCAGGGCTCACTGCTCAGCAGAGGTAACAGATCGATAAACAATTATTTTTTCAAAAGTTGAATGAAATAAAGAGAAACACAGGCAACAGGTGGAGAACAAGTCATTCAAAGGGATGGAGGAAGGTGAAGGAGGAAGCCCTGTGTTAAGCCCCAGGAAGGGACAGCAGTGGGGTGGAGGGCGGGGAGGCAGAGGCAGGGGGTCTGGAGGGTGGGAGGGAAATATAAAAGGAAAAAAATTAGAGGTAGGCAGACCAGTGTGAAATCTGCTAAAAAAATGACAGGATTGGTGAGGACGTGGAGAAATCAGAACCTCATCCACTGCAGATGGGAACGAAAAATGGTGAAATTGCAATTGCTCAGAATGTCAAACACAGAAATTCCACCCCCAAGAGAAATGAAAACATGTCCACACCAAAACTTGTTCATGAATGTTCACAGCAGCATTACTCATGACAGATTAAAGGTGGAAACAACCCAAATGTCTGTCAGCTGACAAATGGATAAAGAAAATGTGGTATGTCCATACAATGGATTATTATTCAGTGATAAAACAAATTAAAGTACTGGTACTTGCTACAACATGGATGAACCTTGAAAACACGCTAAATGAAGGAAGCCATTCACGAAGGCCACATATTGTCTGATTCCATTTATACAAAATGTCCAGAATAGGCAAATCTATAGAACCAGAAAGTAGAGTAGGCTAGGGGACAGGGACACATGGGGAGTGACTGCTACCACGTACAGGGCTTCTTTCTGGGGTGATGAAAATGTTCTGAAATTGATGGTGGTGATGGTTGCACAACTCTGTGGATACACTTACACTCACTGAATTGTATACCCTACGTAGGCGAGCTGTATGGTCTGTGAACTATGTGCTGCTATTAAACAAAGAGATGCCAGGAGCCTGGCTGGGGAAGTGGCACTGGGGACAGAGGGGGGAACACGTTCCAGGAGGAAAACTCACAGAACGGGGCCCCTGGGAGGTTGGAGGGAGCAGCAGGGGTGCCGGGTAACAGCGGGGGTTCTGGCCCGCGGGTCGGGGAGGAAGAGGCAGCACCACCAAACAAGCCAGTCAGGGCAGAGGAGGGAGCTAGGAAAAGTCCCACCTGAGAGGCTGGCAGAAGGCCCCGAAGGGCCCAGCAGGCAGTGGAAATGAGCCTTGGCAGAGACTGAACACGTGCTCCACATGTATAAAATAAAAAGACCACTGCTACTGCCAACAGAGCTCACAGCTACGACCTTCACAATGGGCTCTGAGTTCTCCAAGGGTTCCTACAAGGAAGAAAGAAAGTACAGTCTTCTTCACAGACAAGGAAGACTCAAACCCCACAAGGCTGATAGCTATTTTATCTCCTGGGTTCCACATTTAGAAAAAAGAATTCTGCTGATTAACTCTGGAAACTGCTGCTTGACCATAAACTATGCTACGATGGGCACTGTGACCACCATACAATCTGAAAAAAAAAAGACGATAAAAGTAGAAACTATAGCACTAAAACCCTGTACCTGGGGAAAACACACACACATCCCAAGGGGCAGTGTCCCTGTGAAGAGCAAAGGGAGAGAATGAAGTCCCTGTCAACTCTGGGTGGTGTCTTTCAGTCGACATTTCAGAGGCCAAACCAGCTTCCCCAAGGACTCACTCTTCTCTGGGAGTGGATTTCCACACATGCCTTTGACTGTGGACAGATCAGGCTTCACAGCAACCGATTCAGCTGCCAGATTCTGGACTAAGAAAGAAAGGCCCTCCCTCCGCCCCTGCTCCCCACCAAGGCAGCATATGTTGCCTGAAGACTAGTATGGGACCCGCGCCTCATGCCCTCAGCACCCCCCACCCTCCTCCCTCGCCATACACTGATGCCTGGCAGCTCTAGCAAACTGCTCCCATTCTTTGTTGAAAGGGCTATGGAGAGATTTTGCTTCCTTTTGTTTCGTTTGTTTAAAATTGAAATTAGTTATTTTCTTCTGCTGGACAGTATTAAATAGACCAGGATGTTGAGTTATCTGCTAGACTGCACACACACACACACACACACACACACACATGCACTAACAAGTGCTGACGAGGATGTGGAGAAATTGGAACCCTTGTGAATAAGATTCACCCTTAAAAAGGAAGTACCCTCTGACACATGCTACATGGATTAACCCTGAAGACATTATGTTAAGGGAAATAAGCCAGTAACAAAACTATGATTCCATTTATATGGGGTACCTAAAATAGGCAAATTCATAAAGACAGGAAGTAGAATGGTGGTTGCCAAGGCTGGCAGGAGGGAAGGATGGGGAGGTATTGTTTAGTGGGCAGAGTTTCCGTTTGGGAAGATGAGGTGGATGCTGGTGATGATTGCACAACCACGTGGATGCATTTAATGCTATGGAAACGCACACTTTAATATAGTTAAAGTGGTACATTTCATGTTAAGTATACTTTCCCAAAGTTTAAAAAAAAAAAATCCCAAAGGATAGAAAAACAAAAGCCTGATGGAAAAGTGGGGAAAAGATATGAGCAAACAATTCACACACACACAAAAAGATATACAACTGGCTCTCAAACATATGAAAAAATGTTGGAACTCACTCATAATTAGAGAGATGCAAATTAAAACAACATTGAAACTCCACTTCTCCTCTACCACATTGGCCAAAAGTGAGGCAGGAAAGCACACCCTAGTGGTGAGGTTGTGGGCAAACAGGCACTACTCTCAGGCATCGCTGGGTGGGAATGCAAATTGGTAAGACCTCTCTGGAGAGGAATTTGACAATAGCTAACAAAATGACCTTTGTTACCTTGTTACACTTACCTTTCAACCCAGCAGTTCTGGGAATCTACCCTGAAGACATACTTCAAACAACATAAAAATACATACGCACAGGGTTATTCACTGCAGCAGTTTGCAACTGCAAGATATTGGAAACAACCTAAATGTCCACAGACAATAGAGTGGATGAATAAATAAACTATGATACAACCACACAATGAAGCAATACACAGCTGCAAAATTAGTGAGAAAATGTTCATAGCAGTATTATTCATAATAACCAAAAAGTAGAAACAACCCAAATGTCCATCAACTGATGAATGGATAAATAAAATGTGGTCTATCTGTACAATGGAATATTATTCAGCCATAAAAAGGAATGGAGTACTGACAACACAGATGAACCATGAAAACATGATGCTCAGTGAAGGAAGCAGCAACAGATCACACACCGTATAATCCCATTTCTATGAAATGTCCAGAAAAGGCATATCTACATACGCAGAAAGTACATTAGTGAATGCCTAGGGCTGGGGGAGGAGGTGATGGGAAGTGAGTGTTAATAGACACAGGGTTCCTTTTGGGGGGATAAAAATGTTCTAAAATTGGTTGTGGTGATACCTGCACAACTCTGTGAATATACTAAACACCAATGAATTGTAAACTTTAAATGGGTACATTGTATGGTGTATAAATTATATATCAATAAAACTGTTTTTTAAAAAATGAATAGGAGGGACTTCCCTGGTAGCACAGTGGTTAAGAATACGGGTTCGAGCCCTGGTCCGGGAAGATCCCACATGCTGCAGAGCAACTAAGCCCGTGCGCCACAACTACTGAGCCCTCATGTCACAACTACTGAAGCCTGCAACGAGAGAAGCCACCACAATGAGAAGCCCGCACACCGCAAAGAATAGCCCCCGCTCGCCGCAACTACAGAGAGCCTGTGTGCAGCAATGAAGACCCAAAGCAGCCAAAAATAAATAAATTTAATAAATAAATTTTAAAAAAATGAATAGGATATCTACGAACAGATACAGGGTGATTTTCAAGACATATTGTTAAGTAAAAAAAAGCAAATACAAATATTTATAGCATGCCACCCTTCATATAAGAAAGAAGAGGATATAAGAAAATACACAACCATCTATTCTTTGTGCAAAAGAAACATGAAAGGACAGTCTAGGTACCAGAGAGATCAGTTAGTTACAGGAGGTGAGTGGGAAGGGGTGCAGGGGAGAACGGGAATGGGTGGAGGGGATGCGGAGGGAAGGACCCTTCTCTGCGTATACCTTGTGCACAGCTCTGACTCTGAGAGCCACGGTCACGTGTCACACTCCAAAAATAAACAATCAAAATCAACTAGGATCTAGGGGGGATCCAAAATGGGATATAAATACTAGTAATGAACCTGTTGTATCACAAATAACATAACCACACTGAAGGGGATGAGGAAGAAAAGAACAAACCTGTATAAAACAGTATCTTGACTGGATACCTCAAGGCTAAAGACAAAAAGGAGCTTCAATTCCAGGGTTGGGGCAGAGAAAATACAAGACGAGCCTGGAACATCCTGTGGTGCCTGAAGGTAAGTAAGTACTCAAAAAAATGATGAGGGTTTGTTGATAGGACACAGCGGCTAACCTGAAGGAGACCCTAAATAGCCAAAGCCAAACAGTGAGCAACAAAATAATGGTAAGATTAGATTTTAACTCACAGAATAAAATGAATATCCTTGGGTCCATACTGATATAAATAAATAATCAAATAAATAAATAAATGAGAGAAGGAATAGCTCTTCCTTCAACTGAATTTCAATGAATAAATGCAGAAGGAAAGAAACATAATTACCTTTAGGCAAAGGCCACAAAGATCCACAGATGGATGCTAAGGTCAGTGGGTATAGATTTGCCAGAACCAGAATTTGCATCCTCTCAAAGTATCTCCCCCAGAGACACCTACTAACTACAAGGGAAAAAACTGTAACTTTACAGTGTTGAAACCTGGCAGACACCAACTAAACCAAGCAATCAAAGTAAACATCACCAGTAATGAAACATGTCTACCTCCTGAACTCCTTGATACGATGCACTGAGGACACCATGTTTGTGTTATTCTGGCCTAAAATGCATAACTTCACTCCAATCATGAGAAAACATCAGACAAGCCTAAGCTGAGGGATATTAGACAAAATAACTGATCAGTACTTTTAAAAAGTAGCAAGGTCAAGAAGTTAAGAAAAGACTAAAAAACTGTTAAGGACTAAGGTGGAGACTATGGAGAAATGACTAAATGCAATACGGGATCTTGGATACAATCCTGGGATGAAAATAGACCACTGGAAAAACTGGTAAAATTCCAACCAAGTCTGTAGTTGAGTTAATAATATTGTATCAATACTAGCTTTCTGTTCCTGATAATTGTGCTAGGATTATATAAGATGTTAACATTAGGGAAGCAGCATGAGAGACACATGGAAACTCACTGTATTATTGTTGCAACTTTTCTCTAAATCTAAAAGTAGTTTAAAAGACAACCTACAGAATGGAAGAAAATATTTGCAAATGGTGCATCTGACAAGGAATTAATCTCCAAAATATACAAAAACAGCTCCTACAGCTCAATATCAAAAAAAACAAACAACCCAATAAAAAAATGGGCTGGGGCTTCCCTGGTGGCGCAGTGGTTGAGAATCTGCCTGCCAATGAAGGGGACACGGGTTCCAGCCCTGGTCTGGGAAGCTCCCACGTGCCGCGGAGCAACTGGGCCCGTGCGCCACAACTACTGAGCCTGCGCTCTGGAGCCTGTGAGCCACAGCTACTGAGTCCATGTGCCACAACTACTGAAGCCCACGCACCTAGAGCCCGTGCTCCGCGACAACAGAAGCCACCTTAACAAGAGGCCTACCCACCGCAACAAAGAGTAGCCCCCCGATCGCCGCAACTAAAAAGAAAGCCCACGTGCAGCAACAAAGTCCCAACGCAGCCAAATATAAATAAATAAATAAATGTATAAAAATAAAGTGTTAAAAAAAAAAGTCTACAAATACAGAGCCCACGCACTCTGGAGCCTGTGCACCACAACTAGAGAGAAGCCCACGCGCCGCAACCAAGAGTCCGCGCCCTGTAACAAAAGATCCCACGTACCAAAACTAAGACCAGGGCTTCCCTGGTGGCGCAGTGGTTGAGAGTCTGCCTGCCATTGCAGGGGACGCGGGTTCGAGCCCTGGTCTGGGAAGATCCCACATGCCGCGGAGAAACTGGGCCCGTGAGCCACAACTGCTGAGCCTGTGCATCTGGAGCCTGTGCTCTGCAGCAGGAGAGGCCGCGACGGTGAGAGGCCCGCGCACTGCAATTAAGAGTGGCCCCCGCTCGTCGCAACTAGAGAAAGCCCTCGCACAGAAACGAAGACCCAACACAGCCAAAAATAAATAAATAAATTAAAAAAAAAAACAAACTGAGACCAGACGCAGACAAAAAAATAAGGAAATTAAATAAATTAAATAAATATTTTTTAAAAAAAGAATGAAATAATGCCATTTGCAGCAACGCGGATGAACCTAGAGGTTATTATACTAAGTAAGACAAAGAAAGACAAATATCATATGATATTGCTTGTATGTGTAATCTAAAAAAAAAAAAAAAAAAGATACAAATGAACTTATATACCACAAAGAAATAGACCCACAGACATAGAAAACAAACTTATGGTTACCAAAGCGGGGGGGATAAATTGAGAGTTTGGGATTAACAGATACACACTACTATATATAAAATAGATGACCAACAGGGACCTACTGTATAGCACAGGGAACTGTACTCAGTATTTTGTAATAACCTATAAGGTAAATGAATCTGAAAAAAAATAGATATATATGTATGTATAACCAAATCACTTTGCTGTACACCTGAAACTAACACAACATTGTAAATCAACTATACTTCAATAAAAACACACACACAAAGTAGTTTAAAATAAAAACTTTACAAAGAAATAACCATTTGAGATTATATATTTATCATCTGTAAGCAATATGAGAATAAAGACCATAGCCATATTATTCACCACAAACCCTAGAAACCACAAAAAGGAGTTTAAAAAAAAAAAAAAGCTACTGTATAAAGATGAGAAGGGAAGTATCTGGTACTCATTTCTCAGTCTCCCAGCAGAACAGTTGCATTTTCTCAGAACAGCACATTCAGGAGTTAAACCTCACAAGTTTTCAAACTCTTTATAGTTTTCATGTCCTTCAGAACACATAACAACAGCACACTTTGAGCACCTCGTACCCTGATCCAGTGGTAAGTGGTGATGTTTCCTAGCAGGCTCTGGCCTGGGAGTTGGGAAGCCTAGGTCTTAATAAGCTCAGTTGGGGCACTACCCGGCTGTGTGACTGACATGGCATAAGATACCCCCTCTGGGTCTCAGTTTCCTCTACTGCATGAGTCTTTGGACTAAATCAGGTGTCTGCAAGCTCACTAGCCTACTGTTTCCATACAGCCCAAGAGCAAAGAATGATTTTTACATTTTTAAATGGTTGAAAAACTTCGTGACACGTGAAAATTACATAAAACTTACATAAAATTCAAATTTCAATGTCCCTAAATAAAATTTCATTGAAACACCACCACTCTCTTACATACTGTCTTTGGCTGCGACCACAGTACTGAGTAAAGTATAGCACCCAAATACTTATACTATAGTAAGTATACTCATACTTACTTTAGCCACAAGACATACTACTACTATAAAAATCATTATATCTACAATCAAAGTTTGCCGACCCCTGAACGAGACCACTCCGAGGATACTCCAGTTCTAAGAACGGTTATGAGTCACCCAGAAGGAAGCCCAGCCGCATGGAATCCGCATACACAGCACGACCTGTAGTAACCCAGGCCCCCAGAGGTGGAGGGGCCCCCAGAGGTGGAGGGGCCCCCAGAGCCCCTTGTGCAGACAGCTGCCAGCAACAGGAAGCTCTATCTGGCCCGGGTCCGCCTCCTTGGGGCGGTGGGGCAGTCAAGGCTTGCAGTTTGGAGCCAATGGCCCACGGGGGAGCCGGGGACTCGGGACAAGCGGCTGCACGTCCTCTCGGCCTCAGTTTCCACCCGTGAGAGGCGCTCACCGCGCAGCGCCGCCGTGAAGGTGAAGTAGAAGGACACGAGGCGGTGGTCAGCGCGGGGCCCGGCACCGCAGCCGCAGACCGGACGGCGGCTCCCGCTGCGGCCACTGTGACCCCTGCCCCCACGCGGAGCCCCTCTCAGCCCCCCGGGACGAGCAGGAGCCGACGAGAGGCCCGCGCGGCAGCGGGGCCCAGTCGGGCCGCTCCGGGTCCCGGCTTCGGTTTCCCCACGAGGAGCCCCAGCGTCCGCCCGGCCGGACCCCGCGCCCACCGCCCCTCAAGCCCCCGCCCCCGGCAGGGCAGAGCCGCGCCCCCACCCGGGGCCGCCCCAAACCCGCTGCCAGCGAACTCACCAGGCGTCTCCACGGCAACCGCCTGTCCGCCCGACCCCCGCGCCTGCCGGCTGCGCGCCTCACAACAAGGCGCGCTCCCATTGGCTCCGGAGCCGGCTCCACCAGCCAGTCGGCAAGCGCTCACGCACCGCCCCGCAGAGCTGGCGCGCGAGGACCCTGCAGGCGGCCGGCGTAATCCTGCACTTCGGCCTGAGCGCGGCTGGGGGTTCAGCGCCTGCTGCTACCCAAATCCCGCCCGCTCCCTCCCCACAGCTCGTCGTACCCGGGAAGCGCCGAGCTCGGGGCCTGGCCCGCAGCAGCTGCCAAGTGACGGCCGCACTACTGTTACAACCTGCGACAGCTGTTCTGAAGGCCGTGGAAACCTGGGGACACTTGGAGGGACTGGGGCCGGAAGAGCATTCTCACATTACCTGGACCTCACCTCGTTCCGAAAAGGATTTGAAACCTAAAAGTCACAGATACAAGCAACTACTGAAGCAAAAGAAAAAGGGGGAGGAGGAGCGGGGGATGAACGGACCGGGGAGGAAGTGACAGAACAGAGCCGGAAGGAGGGCCCAGCGTTGACGGGTTTCTGACCAGGGCCTGGGACACAGGGAGCTAAGCGTTTTAGGGAAGGGCTTCACACTGGTTGACATTCATAGCGGCTTGAGTCCAGCAAGAATGACTTAAAGAACGAATGTTATGGCTTTTTCTTTGACTTTATTTATAGACAGTAAAACCATGGTGAAGAACTCATAGACGGTTCAGTACAGTAAAGCTTTAATGATATGCTAGTAGATAAAAAAATTGTCGCCAACCTTGATTTTTGAGAGGAGTATAAGCGGCAGGGTTGGGTTAAACAGCATAAACAGATGGTTTCAAACTTTCGTGGATGACTTGCAACCTTGTATGCAGCTCCCACCAGAGTTGTATCTTGAAAGATGCTCTGGAGTGAAAGTTGAAAAAAGATGGGAAGGGTGGTGCAAGCAGCAGGGAGCTAGCTGTGTGGCAAGGTTTTGAGTTGAGAAACACTGCTGGCCATGCAGGAGCCTCATTGCAGCATGGTGTTATCAGGGGGTAAAACTCAGGGCCACAACGGGGAGAGGTAATGCCCGCGTGGGGGGAGGGGCCAGTCCTCACAGCAAACAGATGATATCACTCACAGTAGTGGGGATGAGATTGAAGCTGGCGAGACCAGATAGGAGGCTCTTACCTTATGGTCCTGGCAAGGGTTAGGCCTGAATCCCTCCTTAGGCACTTCAACCATTCATTTGCATTCAACCCACAAACATTCCCTGAGCCCCTTTGGGAAGCAAGACATCCATGTTGGCAGAAGGAATGAGAGCAGAAACAGCTGGGACAGCGAGCCAGGGAAAGGAACTCCAAGCTATAGCTTTTAACAAGTCCTCAGCGGTCGTCAGGTAAACACAGCAGGCACAGGCACATTCTTTTGGAAACTAACTTATTAACCAGGTGGACTGCATAGACTGAAAATCTCAATTTGGTATTTCATTGGTGCACAAGGATGATCAAAGCTTTAATTGTGCAGAGAAACATAGTGCCCAGAGATGTAAACTCTGCATCTGGAAGGAAACTCAAAAGGCGACTTCCTTTGGGCTACCCCCACCCCATCTGTATATCCTCTGAAATGCAAAAGCATGGTATATTCTTTAGATGGGGGGGCGGGATCCCATTCATTCCATTTCTAGAAGCAGATGTTGCATTTCTGGGTTTGCCATTCTGGGACATGGATTTTTACAAGGCGCGCAGCTACAGTGAATTCTCATCAAGACTCACTGGAGAAGGTGAAGTTTGGCAATGTCCAGGGAAGGTCCCTGAAGCCCAGGCTGAGGACAGGAACATCTGGTCAGCAGAGTCTGCAGGAAGGCCCTGGCTGGACCAGCTGCCAGCTCCTCCCCACCAGCCTGAACATGGGCATCGGGAGCAGGGCCTCCAGGCTGAGCCCTCCACCCTCTGATTTGGGCAGCCGAGATACAAGACATGAAACAGGGGCCCTGAAGACAGGAACATCCCACCTCCCAGGTTCCCTAAGGTCCCCACCTCATAAACCAACCCTGCTGCCCAGGGTGGCCCAGAATGCCGGGGGAGGGTAAAGGGAAGTAGAGAAGTCATGTTTGAGAGAGAACGCTCTTCATTTATTTGTCATAAGGATGGGGAAGAGGACCGTGAGGTCACAGGCCTGTCTGCACGTGGGGGTGCCAGAAGCTGGTATCCACCAGGCCCTCACTTTGCCAGGAGGCCTCTCTGGAAGGGGCTGCCAGCTCACAGATGCCCTGGACGCCCTCCACGCCAATCATAAAAAGGTCATGACTGTCCCCTTCTTGCCGATCTGCCAGGGCTCCAAGGGGAGAAAGCGGATAATTATCCTTCAGGAGACAGAGAAAAAGATGTCATCAGCTCCTTGGCTAATGCCTCACATTCCAAGACCCCTAGCCAGGTACTCCCACCATGGGCTCCCAGGCCAGCCTGCCTTAGCCCACCAGCCATTTTGCAAGCCTGTCTCAACCCATTAATGCTCTCTGCCCAACCCCCGACAGGGCAGTGGGCATGTCAAGGTTGGAATGGTGACTGCACATCATCATCACCCACCAAGAACAGACTCTCAACATGGCGGCCTCTGTGGTCACTATATCCTCTGTCTGCGTGTTCACAGGGGAACCCTGTCTTCCAAACTGCAGGCCCCATGGGGGCATCTGCAGTGCCCAAGCTGCCTGTTTTCGCAAAGCCTGGCTCAAGAAGGCCAGGCACAGGGTGACTCCCCCCACCACCCCTGTAATGTCTGTGGAGTGAGTGAGTGTGCCCCTCTCACAGAAGTGATAGGAAGTTCCTTGTGAAGAAACAGGATACCTGGGATAGCCTGGGACCAAGGAGGTATATGTGACAACCTCAGTTTTCCCATCTGTAAATAGGCAAAATGGAGGTATCTACCTCATGGGGATGGCATGTCCACATGAGGGGTGTGGAGAGGGGAACAAAACTTCTAAGGATCAAATGGGATCAGGCACGTGAGTTACCTATGGAGTATCTGGCACATAGTAAATTACACATTACTTATGTTGTTAGAATTATTATCACTCCCCAGCTTGAGGATCAGGTCTGAGCACCCCCCAGAAGTAACCATTCTTCACCAGCCTTTCTGGGCCAATGAAGGCTCCATTCTGGAAGGTTCTTTCAAGCTTCTCATATACTTAGTTCCTCGTAGGCATGGAATTGGCTCAGGAATATTTTTCACCCAGGAAGAAACTTTAACCTTGCCACAGAATACCAGGTTTGGGAGCTGTAGGTGTTCTTGGGAATCGTTTAATCCATGCCTCTCTATTCACAGAAGAGAAGGCTACAAACCAGAGGTGGTTCACTTCCAGGTTTGTATGGATCCTCCAGCTGCATGGGACCCAGAACCCAGGTCTCCAGACATTCAGGCCAATGCTCTTTCCACTACTCTGTGGCCCTCCCAGGAACCTTACCTGGGACCTAACTGGGCCATAGGCCCAAAGGTCACAGCCTCAGGACATACCCAGAATTCCTCGACCAGCTTGGAGAAGCTCTAGAAAATTACACCTGTTTCCCTAAGATGCGGGGAAGCCTGAAGGCAGATGATAAACGGCCTTGGTTTTGTCAGGGTAACAACATCCTGCCCTACCAAGTGTCAAGGCAGGTGCAGTATAGTGCCATCCCATGCAGTACCCCCAGGGAGTGGTTAAAGGAGAGCCTTCCCACTTCACAGATGGAAACACTGAGGTCCTGGAGGCCACACCTTGCCCAGGTGTCACAGGGACCACTACAGAGCCAGGAATTCACTCAATTCCACTACCACTCTCAAGGTGGGCCCACCACCGGGGGACGCAAGGCGCCCTGCGGCACCACATCCTTCTAGCGAAGGGTGGGGAATGAATTTTTTCCCCAACCTTAGGAAGGGCCTCAAGTCGGATCCCTGCCCCGTCTCGCGGAAGTCCCAACAGGGTCCTCTCCCTGCCCCTACGCACCGATCCTGGGCCAGGTCCAGCTCCTTGGTGAGAAGCTCGAAGAGGCGGGCACTGTGGCCGCGGTTCTCCTCGGCCGTGCCCACCACACCGATGGAGGAGACGAGCAGTTGCGCGCCGGGCTCCGCCGAGCCGTTAACCGCCATGGCCAGGCCGGGCCGCACCGTCACGTTCACGCGCTGCGGGGACACGAAAGTTTCGCCTGAAGCCGGTGTAGGCCGGGATGGTGCTCCTCGAGGACCGGGGAGCGCGGAGTGGGGGAGCCTGGGCCCCGCGGGATCAGGGCTGGGGGCACGGGCCGGGGTCCTTGGAGGTCACGTCGGGGTCATGGCTGGACGGCGACAGGGAGCAGACGTGGCGGCTGGGGCCGCGGGGTCTTGGAGAGCGGGAGGTCAGACTTGGCGGGCGCGGAAGAGTCAGGGTCGCGGTGGGGAAGCCGGAGGGCGGACAGAACCCGACCCCATCCGCCAACCTCCTCCCTCTCCGTGCTCCCCTGCCCATACTCACGTCCTCAGGCTTGCCCAGGATGGCGGCAGTGGCCGCGCAGAGCCGCTTCTCTAGTCCCGCGGGCACACGGCCGGCGGGCAAGTTCGTGTCCAGCTCAACGAACGGCATTTCTAGCGGGAAGGCGCAAGAAAAGCCGCCAGGGAGAAAGCACGGAGTCCAGGTGGGTGATCTCCAGGATAGGGCTGTAGGGAGCAGGGGCGGGGCGCCGCGGAAACCCGCTCCTCATTGGCTGGGCAGGTACACAGCGCCCCCCGATTAGCTGCCTAGACTACACCCCCGGCTTCGGCCGACAGCCTCCGCGTGCGACGGCGCTGATTTCCGGAAGTGCTGTAGCCCGGCCGGCTTCGAGTAACCCCACCCCCAACGAGACATTGGCCGCTCCAGGCCCCGCCCACAGCCAGGCCCCACCCCCATTCCAGCCACACTGGCCGAGGTCTCCGGTCTCCTGCGGCTTTCCGGCGCTACTGCAGTCATCTGCTTCTTAGCCAATATTTAGATGGAGGTCTGAACACCCCCCCCCAAACACACACATCTGTAGGAGCCTTCCCCAGGCTCCACCCTAAAAACGTTACATCGTCACGGAGGCTTAAAATTATTTTTAAATGGGTTGCCTCCAAGTCAGGCAACTTCACGTTCCATGTGTGAATCTGCACTTCTTTTGATCAGGACACCTGGTGATACGTGTGGGCTCGAGTGGGGCTGGGCAGAGACCCTCGGGCTCCCTGCATCCCTACCTGGCCCCCAAAGACATCTACCTTTGTGGCCTCTTGTGCCTGTGCCAACCTTGCCTCACGGTGAAGGACAGCCCACCGGGGGGGTGAGAGCCGCCAAGTCCCAGTAGAATTACCAGCAATGTTTACGGGACCCTATGTTTTTATAGGTGAAACAAAAGTTGTTATTTAAAATGTGGAAGTCGGACTTCCCTGGTGGTGCAGTGGTTTAGAATCCGCCTGCCAATGCAGGAGACAGTTTCGAGCCCTAGTCCCGGAAGACCCCCACATGCCACGGAGCAACTAAGCCCATGCCCCCAACTACTGAGCCTGCGCTCTAGAGCCCATGAGCCACAACTACTGAAGCCCGTGCCCCTACAGCCCATGCTCCGCAACAAGAGAAGCCACCGCAATGAGGCCTGCGCACCACAACGAAGAGTAGCCCCCACTCACAACTAGAGAAAGCCTGCGCACAGCAAGAAAGGCCCAATGCAGCCAAATTAATTAATTAATTAATTAAAACAAAAAAACCGTGTAAGTCTGTTGAGGTAGCCAAACATGGTACTCTCATCTGCGTTGTAAAGTTGTTTGAATTATAAATGACAAAGATAATTGAAATTGTATGGGTGTATATGAACAATTTCAATTACACATCTAAAATTCTGTTTAAGTGCACATATTAAAGGAGCCTCTATGGGAGGCAGGCAGGCTGAGGCTCTGTCTGTCCATGACCCTGTCTCCTTCGTTTATTAGATGATTCAGATATCAGAGGGTCTAGGACACAAGACAGGTAGATTGTGACCATCCTGAGGGACAGGTGACAAGTCTGGGACCCAGGGTGTAGCTTGGAGAAGACAGTGGCCGGGGTTACGAGTAGGCATGGGAGAGCAAAGCCCCTCAGCAGCACCAGGAGGGTCAGGAACTAACCTGAAATTTCCCTCCCTGCAAGGAGGTTCATGAACCAGCCCTGCACCCCACCTGTGGGAGACAGCGTCACCCCAGAGGGAGGAGAGAGACCTAGGAGACTGAGGTGATTCCTGATTGTGACTCTCTTTACCAAGTCAACTGTGACATGTGCCAGCCCAGGGGGCATGGAACCAGCTCCCTGCCAGGACTGAGGGAGGGAAGCTTTGGGGCTGAGGAGCCCAGAGGGGTCACCTGACTTGGCCTAGGGTGAGAAGTTGGAGGAATTCTCCCTGGAGAAGGACGTGGTAACAAATGCCAAAAGACCAGGAAGAGCACCAGGCAGGAAAGGTGAGGGGGAGCCCGGTAAGCAGCAGAAATAGGCTGAGCCAAGGCCAGGAGGCCAAGGAGGAAGCTGGGAGTTGGTGCTGGGGCGGGGGGGGTGGGGCCAGGAAAATGTTGGGCTACTGGCGGAAACCAGAGGGGGTGCCCTGGAGGGACGGGGGCAAAGCCTCAAATCTAAAGTTCAGTGACTCATCCTTTGTCCTTTAGCCTCAGGGCAGTGAGGCACCAGGGTAAGTTTCAAACAGGAGAGGGCCGGGGTCAGGGTCACATCTGTGTTTACTAAAGCTATTTCCAGAGGTCACATGGAAGTCAGCGTGCAAGGGGTAAGGGTGAAGTTGGCAGGCAGACAGAAGAAGGAACACAGGACTGGCATGTGGAAGACACTGTGGACCGGACTCTGCGCAGGTGTCTCGCTCACAGCCAAGGGGAGGCAGTGCCATTTCTTTATTCTGAGGACAGAGCTCCGTCGACGGTGGTTCTGCAGGCCCACCCGGTACTCACTGCAACAAAAGCTGCGCCAAGGGCTTCAGCCTCTCCTTCATGGCAGTGTCGGCTGGAGGCAGGTCCTTAGCCTTCATGATGACCGCGTGGGCCTCCTGGAAGAGGTCCTCCCCCACCGCAGCTTCCACGCGCTGGCGCCACGCAGCCAGCTTAGGCCGGCTTTTGAAGATGTCACAGCCGGCGCTGACAGGCTATGGGAGAGGGAGCCGGGTGGAGGGGTGGGACCCAGGGAAGCACAAGGCAGCATGTCCCAACTTAGGGATCCCTTGGGTGGATTTTCCCTCCTCTGCCACACGGGTGATAGGCTGGGGCTTCTCCTCCAGGAAATACCGAGAAGCTGCTCAATATCCCTGCAGGGTGGGGTTTTTAAGCCCCTTTTTACAGATGAGGACGCTGAGGCTCAGAGGGGGAAGTGACCCGCCCAGGGCCCCCCAGCCAGAAAGGGCAATGTGAGCTGGTACACTGGCTCTCTCCCAGGGTACCTCAATGCCCAGCTGGCCCCCCACCGCACGACACTCACATGCATCAGCTCTGTGATGGCCACCAAGTCTGCCACTGAGATGTGAGGCCCAGAAAGGAAGTCCTGGTCCTTCAGGAACTTGTCCTCAAGCAGCTGCAGGCACCTGTCCAGCTCGGCCAGAGTAGATGCCAGTGTCTCAGGGGGCACCCGTTGGCCCAGTAACACAGGGAACAACATCTGGTAGGCGGGCAGGCAGAGGGAGGGCTCAGGGTCTGCCCAAGGCCCAGCATGGTTCCTGCTCTCATTTCACCTATCAGCCATCCTTCGCATTTCTCCTCACTCCAATCTACCATTTCCCGCCCATGGCCACTACCAGCCCAGGCCTTATCCCTTACTCAGGCACAGACAGCCTCCACCTCTTCCTGGGTCATCACATCGGGCAGCCGGGGGATACTTCGGCAATCCAAGTCTGCCCATATCTTCTCCCTGCATAAAGCCTTCCATGGCTCCCTGGTGCCCTCACCGCAAAGGCCTCAACACAGGGCAGCAGCCATCCTCTCCCACCCCACCTCCCACTCCACCCCAGGCTTCTCAAATGGGAATGTGCGTGCGGATCCCTCTGGGATGTGGTTCAAGTGTACGGTCCTAATCAGTACACCTGGGTGGGGCCTGAGACTCTGCATTTCCAAGCTCCCAGGTGACGCTCATGCTCCTGGCCCATGGCCCACACTCTGAGTGGCAAACATCTATACTCACTCTCCTGGACTTCTCTCCATTCTGCCCTCAAATGCACCGGGCTTCCCCCTCACCCCACAGCTTGTAAAGCTATGGAAACCTTCTTTGTGCCAAATGGACCCCCAGAGGGAATTCCCTGGCTGTCCAGTGGTTAGACTTCAGCGCTCACTGCCGAGGGCCTGGGTTTCATCTCTGGTCAGGGAACTAAGATCCCACAAACTGCACGGCCAAAAACAACAACAACAACAACAACAAATGGGCCCCCAGAACAGTGGTTCCATACAGGCAGCAGGGGCCAGTCCACACTCCCTCACACACACAGGGAGCCTGCTCTGTGCCAGACACTATGTAAGTGCTTTACCAATAATAACTCAGAGTTCACATTTCAGAAACCTCTGCACGTTTGATAAGTAAAAATGGTATCTGCATGCTCTTTTAATGTGCATTTGCTTGATTTTTACTGAAGTTACATGTTTTCATCCATTTATTGACCCTTTCTCTCTGTCCTTCAGTTACATCTCTGCTGGTTTCTTCTGCGCATTTTTCTCCTGTGTTTTGATGGGCTTCTAAGAGCATCTTATTTTTTTTTTAAAGCATATTTATTTATTTATTTATTTAATTTATTTATTGATGCGTTGGGTCTTCGTTGCTGCGCCCAGGCTTTCTCTAGTTGCGGCGAGTGGGGGCTACTCTTCCTTGTGGTGCACGGGCTTCTCATTTTGGTGGCTTCGCTTGTTGCAGAGCACGGGCTCTAGGCGCGCGGGCTTCAGTAGTTGCAGCATGTGGATTCTGGACTTCTCCGGTGGTGTAGTGGTTAAGAATCCGCCCACCAGTGCAGGGGACACGGGTTCGAGCCCTGCTCTGGGAAGATCCCACATGCCGCGGAGCAGCTAAGCCCGTGTGCCACAACTACTGAGCCCGCACTCTGCAACTACTGAAGCCTGCATGCCACAACTACTGAATCCCGTGCGCCTAGAACCGGTGCTCTGCAACAAGAGAAGCCACTGCAATGAGAAGCCTGCGCACCGCAACGAAGAGTAGCCCCCGCTCACCACAACTAGAGAAAGCCCGCGCGCAGCAACGAAGACCCAACACAGCCAAAAATAAAAATAAAAAATAAAATTTTTTTTAATGTTCTTTCTAACATTTCTTTGCCAAGATCTTTCCCAGTTTTTTTGCTTGTTTTCATTCTTTTTTTTTCTTACACAGATTTTGTGTAAAATCGATTAGCCTTTTCTTTAAGTCTCCCACTGTTACTAGGCTTATAAATCCTTGCATACCCAGAAATCAGATCAACATTTAGTGAAATATCTTATTTCTTCCTACTTTGAGGTTTTTCGCTTAACACCTCTCCATCTGGAAAGTACATGTGTAGCAAAGTGAAGGTTTGATTCTTTTCTCTCCCAAAAGACGATATTCCCAGGCAGCCTGGAGTGTGCAAAAGGGCACAAGATTAATTTCCAGCAGCTCAGGAATCAAGACATATTGGGGGAGTCATTCCCAGGCTCTGTGCCTTGGTTTCCCCTCTGGGAAACAAGTTGGTTGCCCTGGAGCATCTCTGGCATTCTAGAATTTAGTGTTCTCAGGTCTCAGGTCTGAATGGAATGCTTTCGACAGAAAGCACCATCCCCCGGTCACCGAGGAAGGGCTCCCTGCTCCAAAGCTCACCTTCTGCCACATGGTCCGGGTGCAGCTTGTTCGCAGGGCCGTGTGCTGCCACGCCAGGTACTCATCCACACGGGCTCGGGCCTGCAGGTCCTGGGGGTACCAGTGGTCGGGGGCCTCATACTTGCGGGTCAGATACAGCAGGATGGCCACACTGGGGGACATGGTGGGTGCAGGGGACATGCCCCAGTCACTCTTTAACCATTCCACAGGGGCCAGGCCCTGGGTGAGGCCGGTCCCTGCTCCTCACACATCTTTCCCCAGCTCCTGGGGGTGGAGCATTTCACTGTTTCTGGTACAGAGTAGGAGTGTGAGGCTCAGAGAGGTTAAGTGACAGCCAGGATCACACAGCTCTATGTTGGGCCATCCTATCATCAGAACTAAGGGCACCAAGTGAAAAACAAAATGTCATGAGATTTCAGAAAGTGGGCGTACGCTCAGAGAAATCTCCCATGAGGAAGCAGTGCCCAACATGTGTCCCGAAGGATGAGAGTGACTCCAATACCATTCCCCAACATCTCCAGGGCAGGGACAGCACCAGGAGGAAGACCAGGCACCCCTCCCAGCCCTGGACAGCTCTGCTGACTTCAACCCACTCTCCACCCTAGGGCTGGCAAGGGGCTCAGGGCACACAAGCCATGATCCAAGCCATCAACGGTGGACACACAGATGGCTGACTGGTGCAGCCAAGGGACCCGTTACCTCTCAGCCAAGGTGAAGTCCCCATCCTTCAAGGCTGGCACCTTCCTCAGGGGGTTCACCTGGGCAAAGTCATCGCTGTAGTGCTGACCTGTGGGAGAGACCAGGGAGGCAGGTGGGGAGAACTCTGAGCCCTCTGAGGTCTCTGCCCACCCCCTACCCCAATGTCCAGGCACCAACTTTCTGAGGCCTCCATCCAGGTGGGGCATCAGAGAAGACGAGGCCACTCTGCTGGTCAGCGGATCACACACGCTGAGCCTGCCGGAGGTCCCCCCTTCCTGTGTCCACCCCCACCTTGGAACCTGGGTCAAGTAGCATCTCAGTTTGGACTTGGGAGGAGGGTGATTCACTGCAGCTGTAATCCACCCCAGCCCCGGCCAACTCCATCCACGCATCAGACACTCTAGCCTCCTCCCTGGGCTCTAGGCTTGTCCGCTGCAGTCCCCCTCTCTATGCCAACTGGGTGACCTGTCTACACCCCAGAGCTCCAGCCACACCTGCTCCCGGCCCTCAGCAAACCTCGCTCTCACCAGCAATACCTGCCCGACTCAGCCACTCAACCTCCTGCAGGTCAGCTCCTCTTTCTTTCTTGTGCCAAACCTTCAAGGCTCCTCCCCCACAGGGATTCCCAGGTCTGAAACACATCTGCATACCTCCCTGGCCCGGACCAGTGCAGAGGGTACACCAAGTAATGTATGCGGAGTCGGAGGGCTTCAGTGGAGCCGGGATCCAGCCTGGCCGTAGGACCGCCTGTGGGCCTCTTTGCCCTTCTACTGCATGGACGGAATCACCCCTACCCATCCTCCCTCTAGAAATTGCCTCTGTGCCCAGCCCCCACCCCAAGGAGCATTGAAAAGTCAGAGCAACCTGGCATCAAAGCAGCTGGTGGCTCACGCTGGGGCACCAGAGGCAGAAGGTGGGCAGGCTCAGCCAAGCAGGGGTCTCCCTCTGGGCCTGCAGGAGGGGCTCTGAATCCAGAGCTTATCCTACTGTCCAGTTACAGCCCTGCCCCCTCCCCGGATTCTGTATAAATGGAGGGGACCTAGGCAGGCATAGGTAGGAGTAAAGAGGAGACCAGATGCAGGTGTCCAACCTCCTCCTGCCAGCAGACCCAGAAACTCAAGAGACGGGGGCTGCTTCCACTGGGAATGAGGAGGCAGTTCACTGTTATCTCCAAGCCCAGGTGTGGAGGTGTTGGAGCTGTCACTCCACTTCCCGCGGCCCCACACCCCCACACTCCCACTGCTCTCTACCTGCTCTGCTCCTTCCTAACCTGTACTTTGAAGAACGGTTAGTATTCACTAGGCAAAGGTCAAGACTCTGAAAATACACAACTTATAGGCGAAGCCACGGTTTCCGACTGGAGTCTGTCTCTTGCCGTCTGTCTGCGCAGGCCGCCTGACCGTGGGGCCCCGGGAGTCCGTGTGCACAGAGGGGCCCAGACCCCGGGCCTGCCTGCCGGGCCCACCTTTGAGCAGGTCCACGGTGCGCAGCTCGAAGGGGATGCCGTTCTTCTTGGCGAAGATGTAGACGGCGCGGCAAGGCTGGGACAGCAAGTCCAGGTAGAGCTGCAGGCCCATGGCGGGGGCGGGGGTTAGGATTAGTGCAGGACTGGGGCAGAAACGGCGGGCAGGGACCACCGGCCACCCAGCCGGCGGCCGGGCGCAGCCTGATTACTCGAGCCCGGCCACGCCCTCCCCGCCCATTGGATGGTGCCGGAGAACTTTGGACCAATCAGCAGCGGCCTCGCTCTCCCGCCTTCCCTCTCCAGAGGTCTGGGCTGGGGTCCCTTTCCTGGTGGAGAGGGTACAGGGAGACGGACTCTGACAGTTTCTCGCCGCCAGGTCACTCCCCTAACCCGGACCTCAATGTCTACCTGAGTCAAATGGGGCGGGGGGATGATATTGTGAGGACGACGTTGAGGGCGCTTCCAACGCAGACACTCAATGAATTTAGAGTCGAAAGTGTTGGCCCAAGCCACCTTCCCCCACTCGCGGAGGGACCCGAAAGAGGAAGGACTTAAGTGTCCCCGGGAACACAAATAGAGGAGGAGAAAGGAGGTGCCACGGCCTCCCCTGGGCCCACTGCACAGGGTGGAGGCTGGGGAGGGCGTGTGGACCTCTGCACCCAGCAAAGACTAGGTCCACACCTCAGGAAGCCGCCCCTCCCCAACCTTCCTTACACTCCCGGCTACTCCCTCCAGCAAAGCAGAAGCCCTGTGGGGCCCATCTAGAGGTTTGCAGGGGGGCCTGGGGCCTCCCCACTTGCTTTTCAGGGCCAAACCCCTCCAACTACAAGCCTGGAGCTCCTGAAGTCTGTGGCTATGATGCCCTCATTCTCTAAGCAAGCCTCCTGGGTAAAAAACCCTGTCCCCAAACCCAAGACTCAGAGAAAGCCCCTTGGCAAGAGGATCGGTTACTGGAAAACTTGAGAATAGCTTGGCCTTCCTGGGCCCCAGGCTCCCAGTTTAAAGAAGACCTATCCCCCCAGGGCGGGGCCATGTTCTCCACCCCCTCCAGTGGACTGCCCTCCTCCACATGTCACCCTTGGCCGGATTACTGCAATATCCAAATCTCCCTGCTTCCTCCCTGGCCACCGTCCAGTCCAACCCCCAACAGCAGCCAGAATATTATTCTAAAACGCAAGCTGAGCATTCCGTTCCTGTTCATGGTTTGCAGCTCCTAAGTGTGGCATTTAAGGCCCCGCATGACTGAGTCCTGACCAGGAGAGCTGCTGTTTGGATTTCCCCTCCCGACCAATTCCTCAGGACAGATGCAGGACTCGTGATTTACAATACTTGGTGCCAAAGGGCCACGTCCTGGGTGACTGGCCCAGCAAAGCGATAGCTGGCATGCCTACAGCCAACACCAGTGGATGCCCGATACCCCTGCTGTCTTTCTCTAAGAACTAGAAGGCAAGGGGGCATTTGTTAATTTCACTCTTTACAACCATCAGGGAGAAACTGATCCATGGGGCCTAGGAAAGGGGGTTGTCTTTTGAATAGAGGCCAAGACCAAGGTCAGGACAGAAAGAAGTTCAAATAAACCACACGTCAGAGTTAGAAGCAGAGGCTCAGGCTGAGCCCAGGTTTATTTCCCAAACTGAAAAGAAGATGCAGTGATTAAAGGAGACAAGGTCTGGGTATGCCATTCTCATCGTGGCTTTTAGGCAGCTGTGGAAGATGAGTGGGGACCTGGCCCAGGGAGCAGAGGGGCAGTGGGACTCAGGCAAGTCACGCCTGCTCTCTGGGTCTGCCTCCCATGGGACATGGAAAGGAAGGTGCTTTGTGAACTGCCAAGGGCAGAGCAGAGGCTTCCCGGCTCACTGGATCATGGACAGAACCCTAGGCATCAACTTCCGCTTAATGGTGGGGTCTGCAGGCTGGGAGTCCTTGGCCTTCAGGATGACCTCATGGGCCTCCTGGAAGAGGACCTCCCCCACTGCCGCCTCCACGCGCTGGTGCCACGCAGCCAGCTTGGGTCGGCCTTCAAAGACTTGGCAGCCGGCACCCACAGGCTGTAGGGAGACAGGGGACAGGATGGGGATGGATGGGTGAGGCCAAGTATGGCAGCATCTACTTGGTTTGGAGGCCACAGAACTCCAGAAGGTTTCTACACATAAGCACAGTCCCATGGCCAGGTGGGGCAGTGTGAGCAGGACTTCAGCAGCCACCTAGGACCTCCCCTGCCTAGTCCCCCCAACAACCGCCCACAGTACTCACATGCATGAGCTCCGTGATGGCTATCAGGTCAGCCAGAGAGATGTGGGGCCCAGCGAGAAAGGCCTTGTTCTGGAGGAACTTGTCCTCAAACACCTGCAGGGTCATGTCCAACTCTGCCAGCGTGGCTGTCAGCATCTCGGGAGAGACCGGCTCACCCAGGTAAACAGGGAGCATCACCTGGTGGGTGGGCAGGCAAAGTGGGGGGTTAGGGCCCAGCCCAGCCTCAGGGGCAGGAAGGCAAGCCTCCCTGCCCTTAGAGCTGCCTCCTGGTTCCATGCATTTTTTTTTCCTACAGGGAAATTCCTAAAGGACTCCTTTTCCCAGAACTATTCCTGCTCCCACAATCTGAGCCTGGGGCATCTGACAGAAGGCTTCAAACCCCTTTGAGAATGACTCAGAGGGGACCTGAACAATGAGTTTCATACTTTGGGGGGAGGGCCTGGCTTAGGAACGATTATTTTTTAACCTCTTTCCCCCAGATTATAAAATCAGTACCTCATACAGTATAATTAGGAGGATGGGCTTTTAAGGTCTCAACTTTGTTGCTTATAAACTATGTGAACTAGAGCAAAACACTCAAACCCTCTGAGCCTTGATTTCCACATCTGTGATATGGGAATAATAATACAGGGCTCATCTTGTAAATGGAAAAGTGAGGCCCAGAGAGAGACAGACAGTTGCCTGAGACCACACAGCTAAGAAAAGACTAAGCCAAGCGTGGAACTGACGTCTTCTGACCCAGGGAGCTGCCAGGGACTAGGGAGAAGAGCCAGGAAAGGGTAGCGTTCAGGATTCTGGGAGGAGGGCATTTGGGGTGAAGCCATCAACAACCTCAGGCTTGCCAGAGCTGTCAGGGAGACACAGTGGATGGGGAGCAGGGGAGGGAGCTTCATGCTCAGTCTGGGGTTTTGCTGGGTAAAGTTGCTTGGGGAGGCTGGGACTCTGGAAAGGTAAACAGGACTAGGATTGTGCACAAGCCCTGGCGGCTTCTGTTTCTTCCCCCAAACAAGGTAGACAGGGTCAGTGATCACCCACCGGTGGCCTGGAGGCCAGTGCTGGGCTAATGACATTCCTTCAGCTGCAGACTTTTTAAAACTATGGATCACTTGCTGACATTTAAAAGTGGAAACATTTCATATAAAAATTCTGAAATTTCCAGCTTCTTTTTAACATAAAGGTGCTGGCCACACAGGGCCAGCATTCCTACCTGGCCACCAGCGCAGCATCTAAGGCTGCTGCTGGGGAGAAGCTGCTCCTTGGTGGGGGAAGTGGGAGGGTGGGGGGAACAACGGCTCTTAGTTTGCCAAACCCCACATAAGCCCACCTCCCGTGTATTCTCTGCCTCACCCCAGCAGCAGACTGTCTACATTTCCCTTCTGTTCCCATGGGGTGGTTCCAAAGTTCTTAGGGTTTTAAAAAGTGTTTTTATTCTTCTTTAAATATAAAAGACCATAAGAGGGTAATAAATAAATTCTGATTTATTCTTATCAGGAAATGCTATAGAGTAGTTAGAAAAAAATAAATTAGACCCACCCATAGCACTATGGAAAAATGCAAGTTCCAGAATGATATGAGAGCATTTATATAAAATTGTAAGCACTCAAAGCAAAACTTTATTTTTATGGCTACACATAAATGTAATAATGTAGAAAATCGTGAACTGAAAGGACTTGAACCAGATCCTGGGGAGCAGGGGGCACCTCAGGAAGGAATGAGGGCAACAAAGAGGTCTTTTGACTTTTGTTCTCTAATGTTTCCTTTTTTATATAAAAAAATGATAGAAGACACAATAAAACTCATGACCCAGAATTAGCCATACACTTTCAAAAATGAGGAGTGTACTTCTGATGAGGATATGACAGTCCCAAAAACCACTGCTCCCACCATAACACTGAAAAGAAAATAACCTTATTTTTCTTTAAAGTCTTCAAAGAATATAGAACTTTAAAAAAAAGAAAAGAAAGAACAAAAAAAGAAAAAAAAGAAAAAAGCCTAAACCTGTTCTGTCCAATATGGAAACCACTGGCAACGAGAGGTTACTGAGCTCTTAAAATATGGCTGGTCTTAGGTGAAATGTGCTGTGCATGTAAAATACACACCAGAAAACAGACACAGATCAATGGAACAGGATAGAGAGCCCAGAAATAAACCCACACACTTATGGTCAATTACAACAAAGGAGGCAAGAATGTACAACAGAGAAAAAACAGTCTCTTCAATAAGTGGTGCAGGGAAAACTGGACAGCTACATGTAAAAGAATGAAATTAGAACATTCTCTAGCACCATACACAAAGATAAACTCAAAATGGATTAAAGACCTAAACGTAAGACCGGAAACAGTAAAACTCCTAGAGGAAAACATAGGCAGAACCACTGAGGGGCACTTAAGTGTCATTGTTGATGGACACTGGGGTTGCTTCCACAGCTATTGTGAATAATGGCTATTGTGAATATTGCTGCTACGAACATCTCTTCGAGACCCTGCTTTCGATTATCTTGGGTATATACCCAGAAGTGGAATTGCTGGGTCATGTGGTAATTGTATTTTTAATTTTTTTGAGGAACCATCATACTGTTTTCCACAGCAGCTGCACCACTTACCATTCCCATCAACAGCGCACAAGAGTTCTAATTTCTTCTTATTCTCACCAACACTTGTTATTTTGTTCATATATATATATATGTAATAGCCATTCCAGTGGGGGTGAAGTGGTATCTCATTATAGTTTTAATTTGCACTTTCCTAATTAGTGATACTGAACATATTTTCATGTGTTTATTAGCCAAAATGATACTATTTTGAGTACACTGGGTTAAGTAAAATATATTCATTTCAGCTGTTTCTTTTTACTTTTTAATTGTGGCTACTAGAAGATTTAAGACTGCATATGTGTCTCACTTTGTACTTTGCTGCAGCACTGGACTAAATGAACTAAATTCCAGAGGGCACGAGTCCTCCCTAGGTAAGCCACGTTCATCCCTGGGGTCCAGGCAAGCAGGGGTGCAAGCCTGCCATCAGCATAGGAGTTTTCTGATGAAGCAGCCACGTGGGGAACTTAGGGCAGGGCTGAAAAGCAGAGCCATCTCACGGTGGTAGTTGATGCTTAGATTCCAAATCCCTGCTGGAGGAAAGGGAGCAACCTGATTCCACCCTCCAGATATCTGAAACCAAAGATGAACTGAAACTAACTAATGCCACATCCCAGCCCCACTCCTGACTAGCTGGAAGGGAGGAACCTCCCAACAAGACTGCCTGATAGAGGAAAGTGCAAGCCCTTTCTAGGGCATTTAAAATGTATTCAGTCTCTACTCTCCTTTTGTACATAATGTGCAGCACATAATAATAAATTATAAGACATACAGAGAAAGAGGAAAATGTGGCCCATAATCAAGAAGGATAAAAAAACAACCAATAGAGACAGACTCGCAGAGAACCCAGGGGTTGAAATTAGCTGACAAAGACTTTTAAGTAACTATTATAAATATGTTAAAGAATTTAGAAGAAAAGATGGACCAAGTGGGTGAGCGGATGGTGAATCTCAGCAGAGACATGGAAACTCTAAAAAAGAACCAAATGGAATTTCTAGAACTGAAAATTACATATCTCGAATAAAGAATGTATTAGATGGGCTTACCAGCAAACAGAAGAAAGGATTAGGAAGTCAAAGTCAGATCAATAGAAGCTATTCAAACTGAAAGGAAGAATGCAATGTTGCCCGAGCCCTTTTGGGGCGATGTGCTCACTGCCCCCGCCTGGGGAGGGGCACCTCACCTTATGCCACAGGAGCCGGAGGCAGTTTCTCCGCAGGGTTGTGTGCTGCCAGGCCAGGTACTCATCCACATGGGCACAGGCTTGTGTGGTCCTGCGGGTACCAGTGGTCAGGGACCTTATACTTGCGGGCCAGGTAGAGCAGGATGGCCACACTGTGGGGGAGGGGAGGACATGATGGGTGGGGGAAAGTATGGAGCTAGGGGCTTTATACAGAGTCCCTTCCTTAACCTTCCTGACTATGTGCCAAGGTATTTGCTCGGTTTCCAGACAAGGAAGCCGGGCTCAGAACAGGGATGGGAGTTGCCCAGGGCACACAGCCTTTGGTGGCAGAACTGAAAGTCTGTCTATGGGTAATACCCAAGCTCATCCTATCACCAGGTGAAATCCCACAGCAAGTCCTGCCAAGTGTTCTGAGACAGCTTCTGATGGGAAAACCAGAGAGAGCTTCCTGGAGGAGTTGGCATCAAAGCTGAGCCTTAAAGAAGCTCAGTTCTTTCCAGTCTGCATCTACTCTCGTCATCCGACATTCAGCCCCTCCCAGATGGCCTGGTGGTTCAAAAAGGCTTTCCTGTTGCCCCTAAAGCACCTGCTGGAAACACCGGGGGTGGGGGGAGGGCGGGTGCTGCGGGATCACGGACCAGCAGGGCAGACAACGCTCCTGCAGCTCCCCTCCTGCCCTGGGTTAGGAGGGCTGCCTTGGTGTTGGGGCGGTGGTGGACCTGGAAGGGCACTGAACGTGGGAATTTGGGGCCATAGGAAGGCCTTCGGGAACTCGGGATACCCCAGGGGCTGGGCACCCCAGCCAAAGGGGCAGAAAACCTCTGTATCTGCCACTGGCCTAGGTTCCCTGCATCCACACCCAGCTGAACAGCTCACTTGTCTTTTTGCTCTTTTTGCTCCCAACTAATTGTTCAAGGAAGCTCCGAGGAGGGCCGCAGGTCCCTGAGAGCCATGCAC
The DNA here is from genome assembly GCF_949987535.1 of Balaenoptera acutorostrata. NCBI lineage: Eukaryota > Metazoa > Chordata > Mammalia > Artiodactyla > Balaenopteridae > Balaenoptera > Balaenoptera acutorostrata. Next base: position 67,300,652 of record NC_080076.1, on the reverse strand, counting down.
CTCCCAAAGTAGGGGAGAAGAGACAGAGAAATGCAGAGATTGCACGCTGCCCCTGGCAGGTACCCTTGGGCGGTCAACAGTGGGCAGCACAGGACTCAGGACAGTAAGGGCAGCAGGGAGGAAGATGGCGTTGGCAGAAGGTGGGAGGAATTCTTTGGGGGTGCATCCACCTCAAGATTCCAGAGATGAGTTCAAAAGTTCCAGGTTCCCCTTGTTGTGGGAGGCATGACTTAGGTGATGAAGGGGGCAGAACTGGAAAAATATTTCACCCTCCCTAAAGAGATTTCTACTTCTTGGGACTGTTGTGATGCAAAACATGCACATGTCTGGTGGTCCTCCCACGGGCATGGCCCACCCAGGGAAGGGGCAGCCCAGAGATGGAACCACTGGGGCATCAAAACACAAGTTTGGCCAGCGGGCAACCCTTGGAGGGGATGAATCCACCCTGCCCCGCACCCCTGCCCGGGGACCCATCACCAACAACCACAGGATTGGTACAGATGTAAAACAGATGCGTTCTTTTCCAACCATCCCTGTGAACTGAAACCGTGGACAGGCAGGAGCCGGGGGTCAAGCCCTGACTCTCTGTAGGATGTTGGGCAAAGGGCCCTTCACCTCGGAGGACTTCAGTTTCTTGTCTATGAAATAGAGAGCTAGGACAAGATGGTTCTAGCGAGGTCTGGTAGCAGCCCTGGGTCCCCAGTTACCTCTCGGTCAAAATGAAGTCCCCGCCCTTCAAGGCAGGCACCTTCTGCCGGGGGTTCACCTGGGCAAAGACATCACTGAGGTGCTGGCCTGCAGAGAGCCCATCGTGGTGGGTGGTGGGAGGAAAACGCCAAGCCCTGCCTGGCTGCGCCCACCCCCCACGCCACCCCCCTCGCAAGGCCCAGGCCCCAATTTCATGGCTCTTCTCCAGCCCCGGGCTGCTCTCCGGTGTGGGAAAGTCTGCTGTGGGAGGAGTGGGAGGCTGTTCTGCCAGCTGGTGCAGAAGACCTTGACACCCCTTGCCAGGTCCTGGTGGGCATAACCTTCCCCCAACAGCACACCCCCAAAACAGAGCTCAAGAAGCTCCGGCCAGGGTGGGGCCTCTCCTTGCCCGGGCCCTCACAGACACCCAACCCACTGCCTTTCCACCATTGCCAGCATCACAAGCGCCCATGCATGGTGTCCCCAGCTGCAGGGGCCGGGCGGCTGGTGCCCTGAGTACTGTGATTTCCTACGGTGCCCCTTTCCCTGTGGACTCTAAGGTAGGGTCACCAAACACAGACAAGTGGCCTCTTCCTGGTGTCCACTTATTGCAACCAACTTCCACAGGCCCCTGTGTGTCCCCTTGCTCACCCTGCCCTGGGCACCGGGGACAGAGCTGGCCCTGTCGTTAGGCTCTGCATTCTTGTCCCACCACAGCTCCCCAGAAAGGTGCAGCCCACTGTCCCCCAGGACCCTGACCTCTGCTCAAGCTCATATGAGTGTTTTCTGCTCCTTCAGATGCAGCCATAGAGAAGCTTCTGAAGGGCACTTAAGCATCACTGCTGCCGTGCTCAACAGCCTTCAGTGGTTCCCCATTACCACGGGAGCAGGGGGAAGCTGCTCAAAGCCATAAACTATCCATTACCGCCTTACCCCTCCAGCCTCAGCCCCACTCTCTCTCCTCCCTTTCCCTCCCTTCAGACTGTTCCTTCACCAGGAACCCTCCCCTCCTCTCCTGGTGAAACACACCTCCTACTGCACCCTCTATTTGACAGCCCAGTTTGGACATCCCTTTGTCCCCATGCCCTCTCCCCTACCCCACACTCTGCAGAGGCAACCCCTGGGAAGGACAAGTGGGCAGTCCCCAGAGGAGGCTGGGAAGAGATGGCGATTCAGGCAGAAGGACAGGCTGGCACAAAGGCAGAATGGCAGGCGAGGCCCACCGAGCTGGGGGCGCTGGGTGGAAGGCTCAGCCAGGCAGAGTTGCCCTACTTGCCCCACCAGCAAAAAGGGAGTTCTGCTTTCCCCTACCCCAGCTGCCATGCCAGCTGTGCCCTTGGGACCTTGGGGACCTGTCAGAGAAACAAACCCTCTTGCTAAGAGTGCAGGGCTCGCCAAGCCCCTGCAGTCCCCCTCCCACTCCCAGAACTCCCCATCGGCTGCCCCCCTTTCCAGTAGGAATAAGAGAGGCAGAGGACAAGGTAAGTGAAGGCAAAGCAGGAGGAGGAGGAAGGGACAGAGCCCAGGCCAGAGCATCAGCAGTTGGGGCCACAAAGGAGGGACTCACTCTGCCACACCCCCCATGCGGCCCCCTAAAGCCCTCTCCTCCTGCCCCTATCTCTTTCCCTGGGGCCCCATCCCTATGCCCAGGTGCACCGCCTCTGTTCGCAGCGTCCCTCCTCCTTTCCTCATGCCTCCCCCACTTTTTACTCCGCTTCAGCTGAGCCCCGTGGTCCATTCCATGGGATCAAGCAGAGTTTGGGGATCCCCGAATCTCGTATCTCCCTGGTGGCTCACCTATTCGGCACTGGCCCCAGGACAGGGGTGGCTCGGAGGGGGGTCCCCCTAATTGGTGTTCGGCCTCCTCGTCCCTCCCTGACTTCTCGGTCCTCCAGACCCGGGCCTGGCCCACCTTTGCGCAGGTCCACGGAGCACAGCTCGAAGGGGATGCCGTTCTTCTTGGCGAAGATGTAGACGGCGCGGCAGGGTTGGGACAGCAGGTCCAGGTAGAGCTCCAGGCCCATGGCGGGGGCGCACCAGCCTCGCAAAGCAAGGGATACGGAACATAGCAAGCCCAGCGCTGGGTCTGAGGAGCAGCAGTGCGGCCCGCCCCCCTGGTAGCTCCCCATTGGCGCTCGGGCCGCGCACTTGGGTGCAATCGCGGACGCCCGGCGGGTCTGCGGGCTGGGCGGGGGCTCCGCATGGTCCCCCTGGGGGAGGCGGGGGGTGGAGGCTCAGGGGGCCCCCAGGCCCAAGCTCATCTCACTGAGCATAAAGTCTTCAAGGCTCATCCTAGTTGTAGCGTGTGTCAGAAGTTCCTGTTTTACGGATGAGAAAATTGAGGCCTACAGTGATTACAGGTCCAGAAAGTGACTCCAGCATCTACGCTCTTGGCCACAAGCTGCAGAGATCCTGGCGCCAGCAAGAGGCAAAGCCTCAGGGCTTACGGTCAGCGTGGTGGGCTAACTCACTTCGCCCCAGTGCGCGTCCCGGACTCTGAGAGCAGGTCTTCCTGCTCCTGCCAGCACAGTGCCTCAATCTCGTTCCCTGGGTTTGTTTCTTCCCTCCTCTGGGCCTGTTTCCCCATCTTTAAAATGATGAAGCAATCCCACTGAAAGATCCAGCAATCCCACTTCTGGGCATATATCCAAAGAAAATGAAAACAGGATCTGGAAGAGATATCTGTAATCCCATGTTCATTGCAGCATTATTCACAATAGCCAAGATATGGAAACAACCTAAGCGTCTGTTAAGGGGTGAATGGATAAAGAAAATTTGGAGAATATACACTGACACATACAGAGGAATCTTTCATTCAGCCTTTGAAAAGAAGGAAATCTTGTCATTTGCAACAACATGGATGAACCTGGAGGTCATTATGCTAAGTGAAATAAGACAGGCCCAGAAAGAAATACTGCCTGATCTCACTTATGCTGTGTGGAATCTAAAAAAAGTGGAACTCTAACAAGCAGAGGGTAGATGGTGGTTACCAGGGGCTGGAGGGGGAGAGGGGAAATGGAAACATATTGGTCAAAAGGTATGAAGTTTTGAATACCCAAAATAAGTAAGTTATGGAGATCTAATGCACAGCATGGTGACTATAGTTAACAGCACTGCATGGTATACCTGAAATTTGCTGAGTAGTTCTTAATTATTCTCAGCAACAAAAAAACATGGTAACTGTCTGCTGAAAGGAAAAAAAAAAAAAGCACAACCTGAGTGTTGTGAGTGAAGTTTGAGCCAGGGTCTTGCTGAAAACTACAGCACAGGAGACAGCCTTTTCAAAAATCCAGTTTTTGTTTCATTGATCTTCTCTACTGTTTTTCTCTTCTCTATTTATCTCCACTGGAATCTTTATTATTTCTTTTCTTCTGCTGGTTGTGATTTGAGATCTGTATGCCTTTACAGCTATAAATTTGCTTCATAGCCCTGCTTCTGCTGCATCCCATAAGTTTGGGTGTGTTGTGTTTTTGTTTTCATTTGTTCAAAGTACTTTCTAATTTCCCTTGTGATTTCTTCTTTGATCCACTGGTTATTTAAAATTGGATTGTTTAATTTCCAGATATTTCATTTTCTAGTTTTCCTTCTGTTGTTGATCTCTCATTTCATTCCACTGTGTTCAGAAACACACACTGTATGATTTCAATCTGTTTAAATTTCTTGGGATTTATTTTATGGCTTCACAAAGGGTCTAAACTGGAGAATACTGCATGTGCCCTTGAGAAGAACGTGTATTCTGTGTTGTGGGTGCAGTGCTATGTGTAGTTGGCAGGCCGATGGGTTTAGGGTGTTGCTCAATCATCCATTTCCTTGGGGATCTTTGGTCTCACTATTTCATCCATTAGTGAAAGTAGAGCACTGAAGTCATCAACTCTTATTATTGACAGTTTAATCATGTTTAACCTTTAACTTTCAAATTCTTTTTGGAAGCTGGGGGGACTTGTGACCGCCCCCCAGACCCACCACATCAGACGTGCGTCCCAGGCTCAGCAACCGTGGTGGTTGTTCCAGTTCTTTATTAGGCAAACAGTGATTTTCAGCGTCTTCCCTAAGGTAGGAGGCGCCGGGGGCTGAGCCGGCCAGGCCCGCAGGCTGGGCTGCTTCTACTTGAACTTCTGCAGCAAATCGCAGATCCTCTCCTTGACCATCGGGTCCAGCGTGGAGCAGTCCCACTCCACCAACTTCACCAGCCGGTCGTGGGCCTCCCAGAAGAGGCCGGAGCCGATGGCCAGCTCCACCCTCATGCGCCACTCGGCCAGCTTGGAGCTGTTCAGGAAGACGTTATGGTTGCCCGCCATGGGCTGTGGAGAGACAGAGAGGAAGGCATGGTCAGCCTGTGGACCAGCCCCACCTGGGTCCCTCCTACAGCTGCAGGGCTCTCCCCATCCGTCCCTGTGGACAGTGAGCTGGCTAACCCCCGAGGCCTGGTCAGGGGTCGCAGGCCATGTAACACATGTGGGGTGGGGATGGAAGATCCCTGGGGGCTCTCAGTCGCTGGTCTTGCTCCAAGGATCCTGAATCCCTCTCTAAGGGACCCCTGGCCCAGGGGTTCCCACTTCTCCAGCATGAAACCTCCCAGGGGTCCTGCCCTCTTCCAGGGAAACCCCTTGTCCCCAGATGAGGGTGGGAGGAATTCAGTTATTTTTCCCCCCTGTTGAACCTCCCTCTGTGATCAAGCACAGGGGCTGGGACGAGAAAGCCATCAGGCAGCCTAAGAAACATGCACACAAGATGTTTGGGGGGTTGTGGGTTAAATTTAAGGGGTGGGGGGGTGAAACTTAGGGGACTGCACCACCTGGGACAGAAAGATTGGAATGTTTTTTTCCCGGTGCTGGTCCACACTGCACACTGACCAGGGCCACTTTGCATACTGGCCAGGGTCTCAACACCGTCCTGCACACCAGCTAGGTCAGAACTGGCCACTCTCCCCTGCACATAGAAACCACATAAATGCTGCCCCACACCCAGGTGTGTCCCCCCATGCACAGCGGATGCCCCTCAGACCCAGAGCCAGGGAGTTGCTCTGTACAACCATCTGTCTGGAGCTCTGGAAAAGAGGCACTTTGGCTGGAAGGACACTTTGGAAGCCTCTGGACAATTCCCGGAGAGTCCAGCGGGAGGAGGAGGCATCCAGGATCCTGGCCGACTGACCAAGAAACACTGTGTTCTTCTCCTTGTCCCACGCTGACCCTCCAGCTCCTGCCCCCACAGAGGACTCTTGGTGAAGCATGAATGACCACGATCCTCCCCGGTTCAAAACCTGTTTCCTGTGGCCCCCGGGTCAAGGCCAGACACCCAGGTGTGGCTCCCACAGTCCCCATATCTCCCCCTTCACCAGCCTTTCTGAAAGTTATGGTCACAGAGGAGTCCCTCCTCTGCCCAGGCTCCAACCCCCCATCACCCCACCGCACACCTGCATCATCTCCACCAGGGCTACCAAGTCGGCCAGGGAGATGTTGTCCCCAGTGATGAACATCTTCTCCTGCAGAAACTTTTCCTCGAAGAGCTTCAAGTTGTGCTTCACCTCTGCCAGCACCTGCTCTGTCTTCTCAGCTGGAACTTCCTCACCCGCGATCATCGGGATCAGCAGCTGGCCAGGGTGGGGGAGGGGAGGGAGAGGAGGCCATATCTGACCCTCCAGGTCTCAGTACCCTTTTCTGCTAGAGAGGTGGTAGACAGTACCAAGGATGTAAAGTGGTGTCACCTCTTTTAGCAGTTCTGATTGGTAGAAGTTGCCTGGGGCCCTTGTTCAGAAGGATTTGAGGTCCCAGCAGGAAAGAATCCTATGACTGATTACTGATATCTGTCACAGGCATAGGATAAGAAGTAGGGACACATGTACTGGTTATTTGTCATCTTCAAATTTGGTAGTCTTTATGGGCCCTTGGACTCTGGGGGTTTTCTGGTGGTTTTTTTTTGGGGGGGGCGGTTTTGGCTGCATGGCTTGCGGGGTCTTAGTTCCCTGACCAGGGATTTAACCTGGGCCACAGCAGTGACAGTTCCAAGTCCTAACCTCTGGACCACCAGGGAATTCCCAACTCTGATATTTTCTAGTTTGGAATGAAATGTCTTGAATCCTATCCTGGCTTCAGTGATACCAGCCCCTCCTGGGCACCCCTCACCTTGTCTTTATAAGGCTCTTTCCTACTCAGTGGTTCACATTCCCCACAGCTCTGTAAGGCAGGCAGGAAAGGGAGCCGTGGAAATGAGGCTCAGGGAAGGAGGGACCCTTGCTTGAGCCCCCGCTGTGGCCCCGCTCACCTTGATCCAGAGTATCTTGTTCATGGGCAGCTGAATGGCTGTGTGCTGCCAGGCCATGAACTCATCCACGCGGGCGCGCGTGTGCAGGTCTGGCGGGTACCAGTGCGAGGGTGCACTGTACTTGCGGCACAGGTAGAAAAGGATGGCCACGCTGCAGAGAGGACAGTCAGGGCGCTCCTCTGGCCTCCCCAACCCTCTACACGAACCATCCAGCGGGGCTGGGCCCAATGTGGGCCCTCCAGCCACAGGTGGGCTCTAGGCACTGGCATCCCACCTGGAGAAGGATGAGCCCCGAGGGCCCCGGGAAAGGCAGTCAGTCCGCCCCCATCAGCGAGGGCAGGGAGGGGCCCTGCGGGGCAGGTGGGAGTTGGTGGATGGCGTCAGGAAGGGCAGTCCAGACAGGGCACAACACGTAGGGAAACACGGGGTAAGAGGGGGTGCAGGAAATCTGGAGAAAGCAGAACCCATGAGTGACAGGGAGAGGGTGGGGGGTGGGTGGGGAGAGGTCAGGGACAGCCGGAGACGGCCTGCACAGCTCTGTCCATGCCCACCGCCCACTGCCCCCACCGCCACACCTTCCGTGTCTCCTGATCCTGCACCTGGAGGTTGCGGTCCTCAACGCTTATTCCCTGCCTTCAGCCCTCCCGGCTCCCACACTGGGAGCTCGGATACCAAGTGGGGCCCACACACACCAGCACGTTCTGTGACACCCCCTGCCCCCAGGGTGAACCAGAGCTTCCTGTGACCGGAGGAGCCCCACCTCCTGGGGGACAGGCGCCCGGCCCACATCACAGTCCCTGGGATGACCCTGGAATGGGCATCTGGCCTTTTGTCTGGCCAGCACCCTTTCCCCCACTTTTCCCGCAGGGACCCACTCCACCAACAGTGATTCTGGCCCGGGTGACTGGCAGTCATGGGTCCCAGTGCCCTGGCCAGTGAGAGGCCCACAAGTAAGCAGGTGACTCGACTGGGCCCACCCCTGTCCTTCCTGAGAACTTCAGATCACCCACGAAGGAGGGGTTGCTCGTTTTGCGAGGACCAGGTGCTTCAAAGATGAGGCTACAGAGCTGTTGCTGGTGGTGGGAATAGGAGAAAATGCTGAGAAAAGCTGGCAGGTGGGATGGGGGGGAAAGCATCAGCACCACCATAGCCAGGCCCAGATTCCCCTGGCTTGTCACATCCCCCAATAAACTCAAACTAGTTGAACTGAGTTTCTGCCTTGCGTGGCTGGTGTCCTTACCCCTCACTCAGTGCCCTAATAGACACCTGTGGGCAGAGGGGCCAGGAGGCTGGAGGGATGGGGGAGGGGTGGGTCTTTGGAGAAGGCCTAAGGGGGATGGTAGTGGATTCACAGCCGTTCTAAGGCCCAGGACTGGGAGGTGGGAGGGAAGGACCAGCAGGGTGAGAAGGTGGCATAATAAGAAGGCCAAGGGCAGAGGTGGGGTCCCTGCTCTGGAGAGAAAACCAAGGGTGTGGCTGGACAATCACTTGGTAAAGATATTAGGCAGGTGACTTGTGGATCTAAGGGACCATTTCAGCAGAAACACTGACAGCTTGTACTGAAGGAGACAGATGGGGTGAAATGAAAGAAGGTTGTCAGACACCTCTGTGAAATGGGCTGATGGGGCTATTCAACCTTCAAGAAAAGGAAAGAATAACCCAGAGGGAGGCTCAGGGGCCAGTAGGGCTGTCCTGCCACCACAGGCCTGGGGTACTGGTTCTAAAAGGTGGGGCCAATACCCTGATAGGCCCAGAGGACAGAGTATGGAGCTAAAGAGGATGATTTTGTTAAGAGAGAAATGAAAGGCCCAAAATGGAGTAACTTGTGCTAAGCCCCACATCAGCAAACCGAGACTCAGTACCTTAACCTAACTGCAGTTTCAGCCTCTCCCAGGAATGTGACCTTTAACCAGTTAATCTGGAATTACCTGGCCAGCACTAGTGAGGTCATCTGCCTGATAGACCCCTGGCTTCCCCAAAGAAAGGTGATCTTGACTAAAACAATCCAGTCTTTGCTAGAAACTTCCTTTTCCTGCCTCCTTCTGCCTATAAAAAGCCTTTCATTTTGTACAGCTCATCAGAGCTCCTTTCTAGATGGGATGCTGCTCTGTTCATGAATTGTTGAATCTTTAATTTTACTCAGTTGAATTTTGATTTTTAACAATGCTCAAGCCTTAAAATCGAATGCAATTTGTCCTGCCAGGTTTCAGACGTGCTGGGGATGCATGAGCCTTTTTTTCTTTCCTATCCTTCTGTTTTGAAATGGTAATGTCTAGCCTATGCCTGTCCCCCCACTGTATTTTGGAAACAGGATAACTTGTCGTCTGGTTTCACAGGTTCAAAGATGGAAGGGAATTTTGCCCCAGGATGAATCAAACCCTGAATCGCACCCATACCTGATTTGGATGATTTAGAGGATGGCATTTTGGACTTAAAGTTGATGCTGGGATGATTACGACTTTTGGAGATGCTGGGATGAGGTGAATGTATTTCACACATGAGCAGGACATGAATTTGGGGGGGGCCAGGGAACAGACGGTTATGAGCTGAATTGTGTCTTAATACCCAGTACCTTAAAATGTGACCTTATTTGGAAAGAAGGTCTTTACAGAGGTCATCAAGTTAAAATGAGGTCATTGGAGTAGATGCTAATCCAAAATGACTGGTGTCGGGACTCGCCTGGTGGCACAGTGGTTAAGAATCCGCCTGCCAGTGCCGGGGACATGGGTTCGATCCCTGGTCCGGGAAGATCCCACATGCCTCGGAGCAACTGAACCCGTGTGCTACAACTACTGAGTCTGTGCTCTACAACCTGTGAGCCACAACTACTGAGCCCATGTGCTGCAACTACTGAAGCCTGTGCACCTAGAGCCCATGCTCCGCAACAAGAGAAGCCACCACAATGAGAAGCCCGTGCACCGCAACAAAGAGTAGCCCCCACTCACCGCAACTAGAGAAAGCCCGCGCGCTGCAACGAAGATCCAATACAGACAAAAAAAAAAAAAAAAAGACTGGTGTCCTTAAAAAAAGGGGAAATTTGGACACAGAGACATGCACAGAGGGAAAGCGATGTGAAGAGACACAGGGGGAGGATGGCCATCTTCCAGACAAGGAACACCCTAGGCTACCAGAACCTAGGAGAGACCTGGAACAAATCCTTCCTGGCCCCTTCATGGCAAGCATGGCCCTACCAACACCTTGATTTCGGACTTCTATCCCAGAGCCATGAGACAATACATTTCTGTAGTTCTAAGCCAGCCAGTCGGTGGTACCCTCTTACAGCAGTCCTAGAAATGTACCTAGCCCTGGGCCACCCAGAATTCCATGGTCCACTTGGGAGATATACTTTAAGTTATGAGACCACCTGTGAAGCAGGCTGAGAAACAATGAACCCTGAATCTTACCAAACCTTGAGATCCAACTACCAATTTACAGGAAATGAAGGGACAGAAAGCCATGTTACACGGCACCATGAGGATGCAGTCAGCAAAATTTAGACCATTGGAAATTCCACAGGACAAAGGAGCTGGTTTCTTCAACCACGGCAAAAATGCAAAGGTCCAAGGTGGGGCGTGGAGGGGGCTGGAGATGAAAAGAGACTGAAGAGGTGGATCAATCAGCTGCACTCTTTGCAGCTTATTTGGACCCTGATTCCAAGGCACAAACTGCAAAGAAAATATGTCTGAGATATTCAGAGACTGTCAAATATGAACAGGATATGTGATGAAATACAGGAATTATTGTTAATTTTATTAGGTGTCATCATGGTATTGTGGCGATGCTTTTTTTTTTTTTTAAAGAGCCTTTATCTCTTAGAAGGTCATTCCTAAACATTTACAGGTGAAGGAATGGAGTGGCCAGGAGGCAGGGGAACAGAGTGGAGTATAGATGATGCAAAATGGGCCCTTGGGTGGACCACTGTTGGAACTAAGGGGTAGGTACATGGGTTCGTTATACTCCTCCTTATTTACTATTTACTCTACTTGTGTATGTGTGAACTTTTCCAGAGTAAAAAAAAAAAAAATCAATAGGCACCAGCAGGAGGGCTGCCATTGAATCTCCCAGGAAGAGCAGACACATGGTGGGAGAGCCAGGGAAGACCGTTACCTTTCGGATAAGACAAATGTTCCATCCTTGAGACTGGGCAGCTTCCTCAGGGGGTTGATCTCGATGTACTCCTTGCTGTGGTGGTGACCTGAGAGGGGCAGGAAGGTCTGAGGCTGCTGGGACCCCAGGGAAGAGAGACCCAGGCCTCCCAGAGGCAGAAATGCCTTTCTCTCCATTTTCTCAAGAAGGGAAAACTGGGTCCCAGAGGAAAACCATGGCTCACCCCAGGTAAGGGGGCAAATCAGCGGCGCAACAGGGACCAGGTCAGGATGCCTGCCCCCATCCCAGGCTCCGTGACCAGGACAACCTTTTGGCTCACAGAAGCTGGAGGCCTCCAGCCCTCACCCCCAACTCTGGGCCTAAAGCCACAGCCTGTGAATCAACAGAAGCCCTGGGGGCCTGGATCCCAACCCTAGGCCCCCTGCCCCTCTAAGGGGAGCAGGGCAGGTGCCAGCACAGGAGCCCCAGCCCCAGCATACAGATGGAATCCAAAAGAGAGCCTCCATATGCACTCAACCAGGTGATCCGAACAGAGAACCCTATGTGTGGGTGGGGGGCGGGAGGGGGAGTTTTAACTCTTCCTTGGCCAGCTGCCTCCATTGAAAACACTGCCACCCTGATAATGTCCGGGCTCCCGGGTCTCCTCTTCTGTGTTCTGGAGGCTCCAGCCTCTGCAAGCTGAGGTTTTAGAGCCGCTTGGAGTGGTGATGGAGAGTGGGGCCACGGACCTCACCCAGGCTTGGGGGTCACCCTGAGCAGGTCTGAACACTTGGAGCGGGGGAACGGGTGTGGATGGAAATAAATGAGGAATAACCATGCGCCTCTGCGACCTCTGCCAACCTAATTGGCAGGTGCTGCAGCTGACGAGGTACTGGGCACCCTCGAGGAGAAGGTGGGACGCTAGGTGGGGGCCCCTCCGCCCCTCTTCTTCCCACTTCCCCCCGGAAGAGCCTGTTCATCACAGTGGGGCAGAGTCCGTGGGGACCAGCAAAGGCAGGCGGGGCAGGAGCACCACCAACAATTCCCTTGGGAAGCTTTTCTTCCCCTCTGGACTTTGTGGGGGTCTCCTCTGTCTCTGTCTCCGCTTCTCAGAAACGCCCCGACCTTGTGTCCTGCCTTCCCACCCGGGCAGCTGCAGGTGCCGACCTTTCAGCAGATCCACAAACTGCAAGTCGAAAGGGATGCTGTTCTTCCTGGCGAAGATGTAGACAGCACGGCACGATGCGGACAGCAGGTCCAGGTAGAGCTCCAGGCCCATGCTGGGCCCCTGCTGCGGCCGGCAAACACCCAACCTCAGCCAAAATGCAGCCTGTGCCCTGGTTCTGTGCCCACCAGCCCAGGCCCAGGCCCCCACGTTCTGGAACCTCTTGTTCACTTGGTGTTGTCATAAGGCCAGGAAGCCTGGAATTCTCACAGCAGCAAAGATTCTGAAGAAACCCAGGAACAGGCTGGCGAGAGGCCTGTGGCTTGGGGCCAAGGGGTCAGGGGTGGCTGTGACCTTGCCCTTCCCCTCCCTGGGGGTGCCCGTTTGTACTCCTGGCCCGGGTCTGAGAAGGGCTTCCACGTGGGCGCTCCCGGGGCCAGGCCTTCATGGCAGAACGTAATCGAAGGGGCGTTGCAGGGTCCAGAGTGAGGACGGGATGAGAACTAACCCAGGAGGGTTCCAGAAGCAGGGAGCGGGGGTGCCCACAGGTCAATCTAGCCTGAACTGTGGCTAGAAATGGGTGGGGAGAAAGAAATAGGAGCCCAGGGGGCTGTCAGGGCATTGGGGTGACGCCACAGGGGACTCAAGGGGCCACACAGAGGAGACCAGAAACTTTCAGCCTAGGTTGGGACCGGCCGTGGCCAGGCCGAGCACCTGGACTCGGCACCTGGCGGCAGAGGAAGGTCCCTGTGGGGGCCTGAGTGCTGCTCACTCTGAGCTGCGCGACTTCAGGAGATCCCCTGACCATTTGGAAATGGGGAGAGCCCACTTCCCGGGACAGAGAGAGGCTGGACACGAGTTGGGGGCACACAGAGTGTTTACTGCAGATGGCAGAGCACAGGGGCGTGGCAGACCCTCAGCGGAGCCGCTCCTTCACCCTCTGCACAAGCTTCTGGGCCAGCTGGGGGTCCCACTGGGCCTCTTGGGAGTCCCGAGGCTGAAGCACTCACCTGTGGGCCTTCTGGACGAGCTCAAGGCCCAGGGTGGCCTCCATACGGGCTCACCACACAGCAAGCCGGGGCCAGTCTCAGAAGAGGTCGCAGCCGACGGCAGTGGGCTGGGGAGACAGGGCAGCTGGGGCCTGGGCTCAGCCTGTGCCCACAGCAGCCCCAGAGGGCAAGTGGGCAGGAGAACCTCACCTGCATCAGCTCTGTGAATGCCATCAGATCCGCCAGGGAGACCTGCTCAGTGGCCAGGAAGGGCCTGGCCGCCAGGACCTCCTGATCCAGGTGCTGCAGAGCAGGCATCAGCTTCCCCAACAGCTGCTCCAGCTGCACGGCATCCACAGGCTGCCTGGAGAAGTGGGGCAGGAGAGACTGGGCTGGGAAGAGAGGCGGCAGCTTATCTTGGGGCCCTCCAAGCCTCCTCAACCTCCTCTTCACCTCTCCCTCAGCAGCCATTTATCAGCGATGCCCTCTGGGGCTCTGCGTTCAGAAGGATTCTGAGGTTTCATTCAGGCTCAGGGGAAAGAGAGCTGTGATAGATTAGTGATGTCTGCCCAGGGCAGTAGACGGGAGTTGATATAAGGGCCAACCAGTTCCTTCCAGCTCTGGGGGTCCTGGGTCCTACCCAGGCAGGATAGGGCAGGGAGGCTCACCTTACACAGGTAGACATTGGTGGCAGGCAGCTGGATGGCCGTGTGCTGCCATGCCAGGTACTCATCCACACGGGTGTGGGCCTGCAGTTCAGGTGGGTACCAGTGTGCCTCTGTCTGGCACTTGTGGCTCAGGTATAAAAGGATGGCCACGCTGTGGGCAGGAGGTGTCAGAGATCTGCCCACCCCGCCTGGGCGGCTCCATCTCTCACTAGCAGGGAGATTTGACTGTGCCAGTGCTCCAACTCCACCCCCTGGGGAGGATCTCCCCACAGCCATGTCCCCTCCAGGTGGCATCTTCCCCCACCAAACTGCTCCATTCCTCCCTTCCAAGCTCTGCTCCTCCCTGGGTTTCAAGCCCCCTCCCCCCTACTACTACAGCCTGCTCTCTGCCTGGGGACCCAGCTCTCTGGTATCAGGGTCCCTACTCAGAGGGAGGGAGGCAGACCTGCCACAGACACCCCATCCTAGGGGGTCTCCAAGTTCCTTTCCTGGGCCAGTTCTACCTGGTGCTCAGAGTCTGGGGGAGGGGCTCGGAGGGTCCCCCACTCTATTGTTTTTTGGCCGCACCTCACGGCCTGTGGGGTCTCAGTTCCCCAACCAGGGATCAAACCCGAGCCCCTGCAGTGGAAGTGTGGATTCTTTTTTTTCTTCTTTTTTTAATAAATTTATTTATTTATTTATCTTTAATTTACTTTTGGCTGTGTTGGATCTTCGTTGCTGTACACGGGGTTTCTCTAGTTGCTGTGAGTGGGGGCTACTCTTCATTGCGGTGCGCCGGCTTCTCGTTGCGGTGGTTTCTCTTGCTGTGGAGCACAGGCTCTAGGTGTGCAGGCTTCATGAGTTGTGGCACGTGAGCTCAGTAGTTGTGGCTCGTGGGCTCTAGAGTGCAGACTCGGTAGTTGTGGCACACGGGCTTAGTTGCTCCATGGCATGTGGGATCTTCCCAGATCAGGACTCGAACCCGTGTCCCCTGCATTGGCAGGTGGATGCTTAACCACTGCACCACCAGGGGAGTTCCAAAAGTGTGGATTCTTAACCACCGGACCACCAGGGAAGTCCCCTGACTCTTGATCCCCCTTGGGCTCCAGGCACTTGGTGCCCAGTTTCCATCCTCCGACAAGTTCTGGGAGGTGGTTACCTTATTACCCCATTTTACAGAAGAGAAGCCTGGGGCATGAAGCTCTGTGACCTGCCCATGGGCAAAAAGTGAGGACAGGGGACGGGCATTCAGAGCCCAGTGCAGCCCCAGGGCTGCCCAGCTCCTGTGACTCTGAAAGGACATGTTCAGACATCTGGGGAGGGGCTCCCCTCAAGCCTGGGTCTTCCCGGTTGCATCCAGGTTGTCCAGGCCTAGGGGGTGGCCTACACCCACTTCCACTCTGAAGCTCCCAGCTTTTAGCTTTAGCCCCAAAGCAGCCCCCTGGTCCAGCTCCCAGCCCTCCGAGCTGGATTGGCTGCAAGGAGGAAGGGGTCCAGCAGTCTGGAAAGATCTTCAAGCCAGGGGCTACCAGCTTTCTGTCTGCCTCCTTCTGCCTCCCCCCAGCAATGCGCCCCAGACCCAGGGCACCTTACCTCTCAGCCACCAGAAAGTCCCCATCCCTGAGGGCAAGCACCTTCCCCAGGGGATTCATCTTCAGGAATTCGGGTTTCAGGTGCTCCCCTGGGGGGCAGAGAGCAGAGGAGGCTCAGCGCAGGGTCTGGCCCCTAGGCGCCCCCTCCATGGAGCCCACCTAGCTCTGCCCACCCTGTGCCAGCTCCACAGGGTGCATCTCGAAAGGGATGCTGTTCTTCCTGGTGAAAATGCAGATGGCACGGCAGGGGGCTGAGTACAGGTCCAGAAAGAGCTCAGGCACCATCCCTGTGCTTCCCATCGGCCCTCTACTCAGGTCTCCAAAATGGGGGCCATGGTCTGGTCCATGCCCCTCCCCGAAGCCTACTCCCTCCACAGCTGGCTGGGCGCCCAGCCAAGCCGCCACACCTCATGGCCTCTGCCCCTGTGAGGGGCTGGTCACTGGTTTTTCAAAAGCAGGGTCCCCAGCCTGGTCCTTCTCCACCTTCATGGGGCGGTGCAAGCCGGTGGATATTCCCACCCCTGCTCTCTTCATCTGGCTGGGACCACCTCCCCACTCCCACCCCCACCCCCGCTTCCCTTCAGTCTAGGCAGCTTTCACTGTTCTTCAAGTCCGCTGCGACGCGCACGTCAGGTTCTTAAGGATTTCTGTCTTCCCTCCCACCATGCCTGTGCCACATACACCCCACACACACAATCCCACACACTCACAGAGTCATACACACACAGAAACACACACACAGACACTCCCATGCCCACCCCACCCCTCTGAGTAACTATCCCAACTTCCTACTGGGACCTCCCTCTGCCCTCCTCCCGTGCCCCCCGAACCCCCGCCCCTCAGGCTCAGGCCAGACCCTCCATCACCAAGTACTGTCCCTCCACCTCCTGCATCTCTTACCCCCCAACCAAGACCCCGATGGCCTGGCAGCCTCACCAGCTTCCAGACTCAGCCCTGCCTCCATCGAGACTCTCACCCTGGTGCACACAGCACAGGACCAGAGGTTTCCTTTCTTTCTTTCCCTTTCTTTCTGTCTTTTTATAAATTTATTTACTTTATTTATTTTTATTTTTGGCTGCGTTGGTTCTTCGTTGCTGCGTGTAGGCTTTCTCTAGTTGCGGCGAGTGGGAGCTACTCTTCTTTGCGGTGCGTGAGCTTCTCACTGAGGTGGCATCTCTTGTTGCAGAGCGTGGGCTCTAGGCACACGGGCTTCAGTAGTTGTGGCGCATGGGCTTAGTTGCTCTGCCGCATGTGGGATTTTCCCGGACCAGGGATCGAACCCATGTCCCCTGCATTGGCAGCAGGATTCTTAACCACTGCGCCACCAGGGAAGCCCCTCCCTCCCTCCCTTCCTCCCTTCCCCTCCTTTCCTCCCTTCTTTTCTTTTCTTTCTTTCTTTCTGGATTTCCTCTTTATTTCTTCTTTCCTTCCTTCCTTTCTCCCTTCCTCCTTTCTTTCTTGATTTCCTTTCTTTCTTCCTTCCTTTCTTTTCTTTCTGGATTTCCTCTACCTTTCTTTCTTCTTTCCTTCCTTCCTTCTGTTTCTCCTTCCTCCTCTTCCTTTCTTTCTCTTTCTTTCTTTCTGGATTTCCTCTTTCTCTTTTTTCCTTCCTTCATTCCTCCCTCCCTTCCTCCTTTTTTTCTCTTTCTCTCCTCCTTCCCTTCTCTCTTTCCTTCTTTCTCACGTAAGGAACCCTGGGAGACTGCCCTCCCTTCCCTGCCCCACCCCACCTATAAGCAAATAAATCACTCTGTTGAAAATAGAAACGTGGGGACTTCTCTGGCGGTCCAGTGGTTAAGACTCCCCGCTTCCACTGCAGGGGGCGCACGTTCGATCCCTGGTCCGCGAACTAAGATCTCGCATGCCCAGGGCGCAGCCAAAAAAAAGAAAGTAGAAATGTGGGTAAGAGAACCCCGAGAAACTTGAAAGCATGGTGTGCTTTCACCTGTGCTGTTTCGGACGCTTATGGGCCATTCCCTAAACGTTTGTGTTTGGGCTCGCGGTTGGTTGTAAGGAGCCCTTGACTATAACACAAAGCGAAGGCTTTGTGATGATTAAAGACCGTGCGTCGCGTCCTCTCGAGACCCTGCTAGGATGCAGCCACGGAATAAGAAGCGTTCTTCACAAATGACAGGAAAAGGCCACCGGAGAGGAAATGCAAGAAAATTCCCCAGGTTTACGCCTAAAAATGTAAATCCCCAGTGAAACCAGCCTGAGAATCTATCGGTAAGGAAAAAAGCGCAACGCAGTAGAAAACTGGGCAAAAGATAAGAACTTTTTTCTTTAAAAAAAAGAAAGAAAATCAGTGTTTTTCTTGCATTTGCTGTTTTTCCAGCGTCTGACTCAAAATAGTCAATATGCCAGAGTAGCATATTTGGGGGTGACTGTTCTGACTTCCTTCAATTATAAACACATACCTAACGGCAAACACCAAATTCCCGAGTGTGGAGGTTGAGGTGGAAGCACCCGAGGGCTTCACTTAAGCCCGACCCAAGTGGGGGATACAGGAGTAACTTGTATATTATTCTCTATAGTAATAAATTAAAACCTCCATACTAATAAAAAGGTCATTGCAAAAACAAAACTTACGCCAGACGGCCCTTCTCTTGGACGCGTGCCTCATGCCGGCCCTTGGCACAGCATTTTATCAGACCTCACTTTGCCCCTCTGGCAGACACCACCAGCACACAGACCCTCTGACCGCCAGGCTCCAGGGCCCCCCGGCTCTACGGCCCCCCTCGGCCCCGCCCCGCCGCGCGGAGCACGCTGGGACCTGCCAGCCCCGCCCCGCCCCGCCCCTCAGAGCACAGTCTCTCAGAGCACCGCCCGGAGCGCGGAGCATGCTGTGGGCGGACCCACCACCTCTCAGCCCTACCCGCCCCCGCGGCCCCGCGCGCGGAGCTTGCCGGGCGGGGGTTGCCATGGCAACGGTCGGCGCGCGCTGGATCGTTATGGTCTGGTGACATGCGCGGCCATTGTGCCCAGGGCCCCCGAGAGCGGTGGGTGGTTCCGCTATTGCCGGGCGGCGGCCTAGGCTGAAGGGAAGGGGCGGGAAAACCACCCGGGAGGGGGGCCTAGAAAGCGCCGGGGCCTGTGGGGCGGAAGGGAAGGGTCTGGGGCCTCGGAGCTGAGACCCCGCCGCGCGAGGGCAGAGGGTGCAGTCTCCGGCCGTGTCGAGTGGAAGGAGCTGTGCAGGGTCCCAGAGGGGGAGACAGGAAGGCGCGAATAGAAGAAGGTGGACTCAAAAAGTGGAGGGAAAAGGGGAGGTGGAAGAAACAGAGCTGGCAGACCTCCCAGCAAAGCTGAGTCCATGGCGTCATTCCCCAGCCCTAGACGCCCCATCGCTGAGCAAAGCATAATAGACCCCTACTCATTTTTGGAATGTCAATATTTTTTACGCACAGGATAGGGGAGGGGAAGAACGGTCAGGGAAAGGGGAGCGGGCAGGGAGGAGACCTGAGTCAAGAGCCCAGTTCTGAAGCAGGAAGGGTCCTCAGAGGTTGCTTTCACGTGTAGGTGGAAGTCTGACCACAGCTCTTTCTGGCGCCTAGAGCTCTCTTAACCACTCTGAGTCTTCCCTCTACCAGTGGGAGACTTACCTTTGGGTTAAGGAGGGGAAAGAGGAAGGGACAGATGGACAGTAGCAACGCAAGGAAGGGATGCCAATGGGAGGAGGAGAGATCACCATGGAGGCCCACCCTGGTGAGAACTAGAGACTGGTTTTAAGAGAAGTCCCTGTCATGACACCCCAGTCCCACCCATTTCAGGGCTTCTGGGTGAGGTGGACCAAGTCTAAGACTAGGGGGTCCAGGCAAGAAGCCTCACAGTAACCCTTGTCAATAAGAAACTTCACATGGGACCCCCCCCAATCTTGTTCATGCTTTGTGGACACGTTACCGCTGATCACGCCAGGGAACATCACAGCTGGGAGGTTATTGAGCTCCCCAAAGTTTTCTGAGGCTGCCCTTGTCATCTGTAAAGTAATTGCAGCTCTACCCTCTCCGGAGGTGGTTACAGAGACCTAGTGAGATGCTGAAAGTGCTTTTAAAGGGTGTGGGGCCCTGTAATGCAAGGACGTGTTACCAGAAAGCCCAGTCCACGTGGCTTGGGGAGCCACTGGGGAAGGAAGGGACTGGAGCCAACCTTACCCAGCCAGGGCCTGCTGCCACCACTTGCCAGCAGGGCCAGGTTGGCTTGATGGGCTGCCAGTCTGTTTGCCCTCGTTCTCCCTGTCCGTGCTCTGGGTCCAGAGACCTGGATTTGAATCCTGGATTTGTCACTTACTAGCTGAGTGATCTTGGGCAAGTCATTTCACCTTTCCTGCTTAAGTAGAGCTAAGGTGGCCTGTGAACGAAACCATATAAACGGAGGCATTTCTGGCTCCAGAGGAAGGCTGCTGCTGTTGGGGAGGAGCCCTGGCCAGGAATCTGTTAGAGACAGTTATTTTGTCACCAGCTGGAATGGCATGGGACAAAGCACTGCAGCTGTCTTGACCTCACCAATTGCCTTGACCTCATCCCTCATGTTATGCTGTCATTTTCAACACTGTCGCCTCCTTCAGCCTTAGCATTGGCCTTGGCCTTAGTTTCCTCCTGTGTGACTTGGGGATGATGATTCCTGCAGGAATCAGTAAGCTTGGAATAAGGAAGGTTTCAGGTCACATTACAGTTCACATGCATTAGGTGGGGTATTCAGTGCTGAAGAGCAGCAAATGGGATGGCCTGGTGTGAGAACAGAGCTGTGGAGAACATCAGGGGCCCGTTAACAGCCAATAAGAGTCTGACCCATAAGCACCAGGGCGGGGTGGGCGGGGTGGGGGTGGTGGGCGTTGAAGTCTTGACTAAAGAGTCGGTTGGAAAAGCAGGCTTAACAGAAAAACCAGGTCATTGTCAACACACTCAAGATGATAAGCAACCTTATTTTATATATAAAGCGATTATTTAGATTGAGAAATTATTAATTTTAAAAACAAGTACCACAAGCTCAAGAAAAATATCCTGACATTCTTCTTAACTGCTGGACACGCCTTCACCTTTCAAATACTCCCTCCCCCAGCCCCACCCCTGTATTTTTGGACTGCAGACTCTTTGATTACCTTTCATTGTGACAATGATTTTATATTTCCTACACAGAAGAGGTGATTCCCCCACCTCTCCTTTGGCAGTAAGTGTGTCCCAGGAAGCCGTTTATGCACCAAGATGATAGACACAGGAGTGACTTCAAATCCCATGGACATATCCCACTCAACCCATATATTAGTGATCCCCCAGTTTTACCTTCCCCCTTAGCCACATCCCAAATGCCCAAATGCTCACGGGATATGTGTGATGGAGGAAATTTGCAGTGGAAAAACACAATGGGCCTCAACCAACTTGTAAAAGTATTTTCTGCAAATTTTCCAAAAGCACCTGACAACTGAAAGCATGGCTAGGGCCCCTGAAGGGATAAGCACATGCCCTGAAGCTTCAGCTCTGTTTACTTTGGCTGTAAATCCCCCTCTGCTCTGAGTAATCACAGCTGTGCCAGGCTCAAATTTAGCGCCACCGGAGAGTTCAAGGGAAGATAGTGTACACCTTTGACCATTGCCAGGCACTGGTTCACTCTCTAATTTTGCCTCATTTTGTGTTGACACACAGGCTCCCACACCTACCCACCCTGCTCTCCTCCTCCAGTACACACAGCAGGGAGGTTCCTGGCATTTGTAAACCCCCCCCAAAGCCCTCCTCTGGACAAGAAGAGGGTCCTTGGCCCTGAGCAGAGTTCTCCCTGCTGGGCCCACCCCGCCCTCTCCTGCACACACAGGGCTGGTCAAGCTGATCCTTGAGCCACAGGCCACTTCCTGAGCGGCAGAGGGGTGGGAGCCGGCAAAGCTGATTCCCGTTCAGGTCCCAGACAGGTCTGGCAGAGCCCCAGGCCAGCTCCTCTTAACCTGCCTGTCCTCTGATAGGACAGGGGAGGGGAGACGGGAGAGGAAAAGTGTAGAAGAAGAATTGGAAGAAAAGCAAGAAGGCCTCGGCTTGGGAGGGAGGGCAGGGGGGTGAGGACGGGCACCGGTCCTGCGGCTAACTTGCTGTGTGACCGTAGGGGAAATCTCCTACTTTACCTCTCTGGGCCTCAGTTTCCCCTTTAAAGTAAGGCCACTAACACCTACCTCACAGGGTTGTTGTGAGGATACCACGAGGTAATGTCTGGGGAAATTGCTTGGGAAATTGGGAAAGGCCACTCACATGGGAGCCCCTCATTATCCTTTTGGCTGAAGGGGGACAGGAGACCTGGAGGCCCTGGACCCGGCCTGGGCCTTGCCTCTTAGGGGAAGCCGCCCTGGCCTTTACTCAAAGCCGACCCTGCCTTAGGCGGAGCAGCAGGCGGTGCCCCTGAGAGCACTGGCCTGAGGTCAGAAACTCCAAGCTCAGTAAGTGAGTGCCCCAGGCCACTGGAAAAGCCTGGAAAACTGAGGGGTTGCTGTTTTGGTGCAGCCCCAGCTGCCTCTCCAGGGACTGCAGGGAAGATGAGCAGCCGAGGCCGGGGACCGGGGAGGACAGCCAGCACAGGCGGTGATAGGGCAGCCGTGGGGCCCGGGACAGGCAGTGAGGAGCAAGGGGTCCAACTCAGCAGGGGGCTGCGGCTTGGCGCTGGCGGGCACTGGCGGGAATGGGGTACAGGGGCCTGCTCGCTTGCCCCCCTGGTTGGTTTTCCTCCACCTGGTACCTGGTGCCTCCATGATCTGACCACAGTCTGCCTCTGCCAATGTGTGCAGAGTGAGCCCTTTAAGAAACAAAAGAAGCTTACCTGAAGTGATAGTTTGGAGTTCATTTCCGGCCAAGAGCATGGGTGTTGGGTTCTGGGGACAGGCTGGCAGCGGTCAGGGCAGCAAGGCCGCATGGACGAGGAGGAGGAGGAGGCCAGGGAGGAGGTGGGGACGGGGCGTGGGGCTGGGACGATAGGTCAGCAGCCTGCTGGGGGCCTGGGGCGATGGAGAGAGACCGTCCCACGCTGGGCACCTTGCACCCCTTCACCCCCAAAGAGAGCGAGGGCGGAGCTGAGCACCCACAGGGCAGGCTGGGCCAGATCCCGAGAGAGGCCCCAAAGGAGCCAAATCAAACCTGCCCACTTTCTTTTCCCAAATTCATGGGTTGGCGCTATTGCTGCTGCTTGCTGAGCAGAGTGGTGGGTGGGAAGGGGTGGGAGGGAAAGGGCCCTCAGGGCCGCCTCAACTGTTTCCCAGGGGGAGGGGTGCGGGCCCCATTCCATCCATTCCCCTTTGGGGCCCGTGGGCAGTTAATATTCCCCCACCTCAGCCGCCTCGGGATGGGCCAGAACCGGGCATCATTGAACTCCAAGGGCACACTAGAACCCAAACCAAGAATTCTCTCCCTAACCTTTCCATCCTAAATTAGGGCCAACCTCAAAGTCCAAATTTGGCTCAGACGTTCTGCAAAGAGATAAAATGACAAAGATATTCCAATTAAAAGTCAACATAGGGCTTCCCTGGTGGCACAGTGGTTAAGAATCCGCGGGCCAATGCAGGGGACGCAGGTTCGAGCCCTGGTCTAGGAAGATCCCACATGCCGCGGAGCAACTAAGCCCGTGTGCCACAACTACTTAGCCTGCGTTCTAGAGTCCACGAGCCACAACTACTGAGCCCACGCGCTGTAACTATTGAAGCCCGCGCACCTAGAGCCCGTGCTCCGCAACAAGAGAGGCCACCGCAATGAGAAGCCCGCGCACCGCAACGAAGAGCAGCCCCCACTCTCTGCAACTAGAGAAAGCCCGCGGGCAGCAGCGAAGACCCAACGCAGCCAAAACTAACTAACTAACTAGCTAACTAACTAAATAAATAAATCTATTTTTTTTAAAAAGTCAACATAGAAATGCCCTCTCTCGTGAATTTCCTAGGGTGAAATTCATATCAAAAAATTAAATTCCTCTGCCCTTTTAGGTTAAAGTTCAAGGAAATAAAAACTAAAAGTCTTAAGGTCCGAGGATTGAAGCCCAAAGCCTTCCCAGAGAGCCCAGCTGTTAACTCCCTCTCCAAGCATCCGTGCCAGCCCAGCCACACGCATGGCTCCTGGAACGGGGTTCTTCTCCACACCTCAGGATTTCCGCTAGCCTGTCATGTGCCCCACTTTTAAAGGATTCAGAGTTACTAGGCCCTGCCTGCCACAGGGAAATCAACCCCTCGGGCAGCCTGCAGCCTGCTGGGTGTCCTCAGAATCCAGCCAGTACTCAGCCCCATGTGGATCTCTCTTCCTGCTGGCTCAAGACCCAGGCAGGAATGGAAGGAGAGTGGACAGGAAAGAGGATGCCAGCCCCCGACCCCACTCCCTGAGGGTTGGACCTGGTGGAGGGTTAGCTTAGCCCAGTGGACGCTTTGGGCGGGGCAGGGAGCAACTTTGCGTTCCTTCTCCTCTCTGAGCGCATATGTGCCACTCCTGCCTTCTCACAAATGGCTGTGGACAGCCCAGCTGTAGAGTCTCATTTACGATACCTTCTTTCTTCCAGAATGTTCGAAACCTCGTAATTTTCGGTTTCCCTCTGGGCACCCAGGGCTGAGCTCTGCCCAGTGTCTGTGCATCCTGCCTGGAGCAGGTTCCTGAACCAAGGGCCAGGGAGCAGCCGCTCTGCCCGGTTGATTCTCAGGACACTGTCTGTTCTCCATCTGGGATACTCCGGCCTGGCGTGGCAGCTGTTTCTGCAGCCTCGTTTCCGGTGCGAGGCTCTGTGCCCTGGGAGCATGCTGGCTGTGCTGCTGCCTGCGGCTCCAGGCTGAGCCCCGTGCACTTGTGCTGTGTCGGCTCCTGGCGGTGGTTTCATCCCTTTTCCTGACCACACAGAGGGCTGGCCATTTTTGTTGGATTCCAGTGCCTTCCCTCCTTTTAATACTTTCTCGCCCAAACATTTTACTTTTTCTGACATATTCCTCTAGATTTTGTCTCTTGGGGTCTCCCAGGGCAAGAGAAAGAAAAACCAGTCAACTCCGGCTTGGTCACAGCATCCACTGTTGAAATAGCCCCAGGGCTCCACCCCAGAGACCCAAGAGTGACGGTCCATCGGCCACTCTCCCCGCTGCCGGCTCCTCTTGTGCCTGGCTCTGCTCGCCTCTGGTAGGGCTCAGCTGAGCCTTCCTGAGACGTAATCCCTACATTTAAAAACATGTTCCCTTAGGGCTGTGTGATCCCGGACCCTACCCCCCAGTCTTCCCGTCCCAAAAGGCGTCCCCAGATCTTCTCAGTGTTTGGTGCTGATCTTCCATCCTTGCATTTGCCCGGATCCTCCACAGCCTCTGAGAACTGCTGGCTCGTGGATGGCTTCTGGGTCTCACAGAAGCCATCTTGGCCCTGAGCAGAGTTCTCCCAACTCTGTGTGGAGCGGCAGCCTCTCAGGAGTGTTCTGAGTCACCTGGCTCCCTGGGTGGCCTTGCCTTGTCCGGAGCCTTGCCCCCCCCACCCCAGGGAGCGTTGCTGGCCCCTGCCTGAGTTGCTCTGTTGGCCTGGCCTCTCCAGGGTCCCATCAGCCCCTTCATGTCTGCCCAGGCTGTCCCCTGACACCCCATGTTCTTTTGAGGACATTCCTCTTATTTCCGCTGCTCCTGTTCTGGGAGTGAGACTAGGGTGTGTTTTTCAAACCACTCCAGGCCCTTCTGGCTCTCCTCAGTGAACCTGACGCCTGTCCAGACGGCTCCCACTCACGCCTTTTGCTCTGTCTTGCTAGCTTTGGGTGTGCAGTGATCTCTTTGAGTTGTTTTACTATCTCAACCCCTCTTCTCTGAAGGGCCCCGACTGCTGGGGATGCTGTGTCAGTTAACAACCCCGCACCTCCTGCAGGCCAGGCAGGCTCTGTCTCCCAGCTCCAGGGATGAACCTCGGATGTACTTGGAGGTGCAGGAGGACCTTGCACAGCCCCTGTTCTGGCAGCAACTCATGGGCCACCACCTCCCTGTGACTGACCCAGGAGAACACCCACCCCCACCTCCGCCCAGAAGGTGGAAGCTCTCTGGAGCCCAGGCGAGGCCTCCTGCGGCTCACAAACCTGCCCACAAGGACCCTGCTTACATAGCAGGTGGAGATTCTCATCAGGACCACACAGCCTAGGCATCAGCTCACAGCACCAAAACCCCGTGGGGCACTGCCAAGGCCCCCGGGCAACCCCAGAGCCTCAGACTTCACATGGGCTACTGTGTGGGGTCACTGGTGTGGACTCAAAGCTTGACTCCAGTGTGCAACATGGTGGGTTTGAGGGGCCTGCGTAGACCACTGCTTTCTTCCAATTCCAATTTTGGGGCCTCGGCCGTAGCGTGGGAGTCATAGGGTGTGCCAGAAGGCAAGCAGCACACGGCAGAGCCCAGGAGGGCCTAGCCGGCAGGTTATGGGGGGGCAAGGGTGGGAGGGCTACTTTAGGGATGGAAACACCTCACAAGGAAATGTGAGGCCATGAGGGGGAAGGGCCCCCCACCTCAGCAGGCCCACAGTGGCTGGAGGCTCAGGGAGGCTGGGGGTGGGCTGGAGAGCAGGCAGCCAGTGGGGCAGCTCTTGTCAGGCCAGAGTCGGGCAAGGTCTCAGAGGGGTGGGGGCCTGGGTAACACCTCTGCATGGTATGTGGTGATGGTCTTCCCTTCCCTTTCCTTTCGTGTGTGTGTCTGTGTGTGTGTGTGCGTGTGTGTGTATGTGTGTGTGTGGTCACTCGTACCGTGAAGTATAACATACACACAGAAAAATGCATAACAGTTTAACAAGTATAACACAGACACTTGTAAGAAGAGTGAGGGAAAAATATCACTGCAGCCCCCATCCACTCCTGTGTGCCCTGGCCCGGTCAGCTCCCACCCTCCCCGCCAGCCGGCCCACTGTCTTGATGGGAGGGGAATTGTTTCCTGGCTTTCATCACAGTTTTACCACCTAGGCCTGGGCCTCTGAACAATGTAGTTTGGGGCTCCCTGGTTTTGAACTGTAAATAAATGAAATCGATTCATCCATAGTGGTAAGTGTCCCTGTAGCTTGTTCATGGCACTGCTGTGTTGTATTCCATGCCGTGAATAGGCCACAATTTATTTATCCATTCTGTTCTTGATGGACATTTGGGTTGTTTCCAGATGCAGGTTTCTTTAGGATCTATACCTGGAAGTGGGATTGTGGGCGGATTAATTACAGCCAACATGATGGGTGGCAGTAGCATCTTGTGGTGCCTTTAATTGCATTTCCCTGATCTCTACTGAGGTTGAACACCTTTTCCATTTGGATATACTGTTCTGTGAAGAGGCTTATAAAATCCTTTGCTAATTTTTATTGGGTTGTCTATTACCAATTTGTAGCAGTTTTTAATACTATCTGGATGTGAACCCTTTAGGTGTAGCATGTCTTTTGACTCTTCATGGTGTCTTACTAATATAAGGTCAAATGTGTCCATCTTTTCCTTGGTCATTTGTGCTTTGTGTACCTCATTTAAGAAATCATTAAGATGATATTCTCTTCTATGATCTTTATGTCTTTAATTCACAGAGAACTGATTTTTGTGTGGGTATGAAATAGAAGTCCAATTTGCGCTTTCTCCCCATGTGGTGGCCAGTGGCCCTGCACAGCTAATTGAATTGTGCTTCCTGTCACACAGATTTCCAAGCTGCCCTGATCCTGTATCAGGTCCATATGTGTGTGTAGATGTCTGCCCCGTGCTGATTTCACTTCACCTTATTTATATAGCTTGCTAAGAAATCTTGACGTTGGAAAGCAAGTCCTCCCACCTTGAAAATGTTTTGGCTCCTCTTGGCCCTTTGGAGTCTCATAAATGTTAGAATTTGGTTGTCAAATTCCACCCAAAATCTGTTGGAATTTCTATTGGGACTGTGTTGAATCAGAGGGCAGAATGGAGAGAAGTGAAGACCACACTGCCTCCAATCATGGACGTGTGTGGTCTCCCCACTTATGTGGTCCTTCATTGACCACCCCGCCCCCAGGTGTTAGTTTGCTCTGTAGAGATTGGCACCTCTTGGCTTCATTCCCTGATACAGAGCAATGTACTCTCGAACTGTTCGTTTCCCTTACTCCCCGGCCAGCTTCTCTTCTCTGCACGTATGAAGTCACATTCTGTATGGTACCTGTAAAGTCACATCCTATTCTGGAAAATGTCTGTTTCTGCACCAGTCTTCACTGTATTCTAACTATTCTTTGTCTTGCTTGTCTGGTAAATATGGTATTGAAGTGACTCAACAGGGGCTTTAAATGTCAAACTTGTATGAATTTACACTTCGAGTCTTTCTTTGGCCTTTTTTATCCACCCATGATCACCAGGGTCCTTATCCTTGTCTACACTTGAAATGCCGGTAGGGGGGCTATAAAGCCTGCACTTGCTTCTCGGCTTTGTCACTGTGTTTTGTTCTGACTGGCGGCAACTCACCAAGGAATCAGCCCTTCACCGAAGGATTCATTCCTGGAAGTGGGGCTCCCCTCCTGAACCTTTCTCAGAGCACAGCTCTCCTCGTGCTTTGCTGTTGGTGGTGTGGAGGCCCTGGGCTCTTTGCTGTGAGGTGTCCCTAGTATCATATCAGTCACGCAGTCTGAACGGCTGATCAAGCTGATGGGAGGCTTCTGCCACCTCTTACTTGGCTGCTTCCCTGGGGGCAGTGTCACCTGGGTGTCACAGCCCCACGTGCTGGTGGGCAGGGTCACTCACCTTCTTCTCCGAAGCCATGCACTCACCTCACCGGAAGGGGCCTAGTTCCGGCCCCTCCCCCCGCTCCCAGTGCTGGAGTGGAAGTCTGGGCGTTCACCAGAATTTAAAGAATAGTCGAAAGGTATGAAATCCAAAGGGTCTTTTCACTTCTTTCTGAACAAGAAGGAAATGGGCTTATTTTAGAATCAAGAATATTATCCTCTGAATTATCAGAGAGCAAAAGAGGAGACTTGCTCCCTGAAGAGTTGGGTTCTCCCCGGGAAAATACTGGAAGGTTCTGACAGAGAGTCCACCTGATTTCCCCGCCACATTGCCTTTTTTTTTTTTTTGGCTGTGCTGTGCGGCATGCAGGATCTTAGTTCCCCGACCAGGGGATCGAACCCGTGCCCCCCGCAGTGGGATTGCGGAGTCTTAACCACTGGACCACCAAGGAAGTCCCCACATTGCTTTTTTGACTGGCCAATTTTATCCTCAGGAAGGTCTAGGCTTATGTGTTAAAGTAACAGTTCAGATGGGCATCGCCCCCCCCATCTCCCGCAGAGCTAGTGGTGGGAGGGAAGAAGCTCCTTAAGGAGCAGGGCACTGGCACCAACAAGAGGTCCTAATTCATAAGCTAAGTTGACAGCTTTGGAATTTGAGGCAGCTCCTTTTTACTGCTAGCATCATCGATGTGGCCTGTGAGCACTTCATCCACGCAGTACTCGGGACATCTGAGGCCCTGGGGCCCAAACTGGGAAAACATTTGCAACTCATGGTAAAGGGTTAAATTCTCTGATATATAAAAAGCTCTAAAACAAAAAACAGCCCAGTGGGAAAAATGGACTTGAGGATTTGACTTAGTTTCCAGAAAAGGAAAAGGTAATGGCTATTCACTAGAGGAAAAGACACTCCATCTCGGAAGAAGAGAAATGCAAATTAACACCTTCTGGGGAAAAGCCTTTCCCCACCAGGCAGCCCAAAGTCAAAACAGGTGGGGATGCTCCTGTGCCAGGTGGGTTGGTGCCCTAGACCCCCTTCTAGGAGGGACATCTGGCCATATTAAAACAGCATCGATTTTGACTGACTAATCCTACTTCTAGGAACCTATCCTCCAAATATACCTACACATACATGGACGCCAACAGCGCAGAGCTAAGAGTGGAGGGATGGAAAGAGCCCGAACGTTCTCAATAGGGGCTGGCTAAGTAAGTAACCATGGCTGGTCCCAACAAGGGAATACTGGAGACTCTTCAGGTACTGAGATAGACTTTTAAGTAAAAAAAAAAAAAGTGCAACCTAGTGTAGAATATGCTACCATTTGTGGAAAAAAAAAAAAGTTGGGGGGAGGGGTGGGGGTGTTATATGTGCATAAAATAGCTCTAGAGGGATTTGAGAGAGGGCTGCCTGGTGGAGGAAGGCGGCAGGAGGGAGCTTTCTCTTTGGGGATCCTTGGAATGCTTTGAATTTGAGCCATGTAAATATATTACCTATTAAAATGAGAGCAGAATTAGGAAAAGAAACCAGGTGACAGAGGGGCATGGTGGCAGAGACTTCCCATTTGTAGCTTTGGGATTTGGAGCCCTGTCTGGATGTTTGGGGGGGTAGACTTATGAGAATATCAAGTCCAGACCCCACTGTCCCCAGATGGGGGGCTGAAGCTCCAGGAGTGAGGGGACAGAGCCAATTTCTGAAAACTGACCATTTTTGTCTCTTTTATGTCGGCTTCAAACACAGAAGTGAGGTGTGCTCACTTCACTAGGAGGGGAAATCTGGGCAAACAGCGGCTGGTGGGTTTGCAGTATGGCCGCTCCTCCACCCCCCCCACGTCTTCCAAGCCCATTCTGGAATTCTCCCTGGGAGGCCTGGAGGACTGGAACCTGGCTTTGCACAGCTGGGAAGAAGGGCTGGGTGGCAGGAGGGAGCTTTACAAAAACAAAGTTTTGGGGGCCAGCACTTAGTGCAAAGGGGGCCAAGGAGTCAAGGAAGACA
This sequence comes from Balaenoptera acutorostrata, assembly GCF_949987535.1. Taxonomy (NCBI): domain Eukaryota; kingdom Metazoa; phylum Chordata; class Mammalia; order Artiodactyla; family Balaenopteridae; genus Balaenoptera; species Balaenoptera acutorostrata. The sequence goes on along the minus strand of NC_080076.1, from coordinate 67,270,594 downwards.
TCAGCAGCCCAGAAACACTGGAAACTTCCTAAGCTCTGGGATTGGCTGACCTCCCCAGATAATACCAAGACCTGTGTGCAGGCACGGGCCCGCTGCTCCCTGCTTCAGCTCCCCTGGTGATCCACATTACTCGTGTCCCTGAGGCTGAGCTGTCCTGTCAGCTCCGTGGTTTAGGGAATATGTAGGAAAGACATGTGGTGAATCTCTTCATTTCACAGATGGGGAAAACTGAGGCCCAGAAGGGGAGCCAAGCAGGCTCTCGACCCCAGGGTCCCTAAGATCAGGCTCCCAGGGGAAGCAGGCCCTGAGGCAGGGGTCTCAGACCAGGGGACAGGGCAGTGGGGCAAGCCTGCAGAGGACAAGGTGGGAGGCCTGGGGGGGAGCCTACGCTGCCCAGCTCTCCAGAATGGACAAGCCCCAAGTGGCCTCCGGGCCACCGGCGCAAAGATCACAGAGCCGGGTGCAGCCACCCAGAGGGTGCTGGGGGACACAGGACCCAGGAGCAGCTCACAGGGCCTGGGCTGAAGCAGAGGGGACTTGGCATTGTGCAGCACTGGGTGGCCTCAGGGAAGGCTTCCTAGAAGGGTGCAGTGTGGGGCTCCCAGTGGGCTGGTGGGGGAAAGGCATTCGATGCAGAAGGAATGGCACCGGCAAGGGAGGTGCCGGGCTGCAAACCGGGGCTGAAGGCGCTGGTTGCCCCAGAAGCCAGGGGTCTTTGCTGGCAGGTGACGCGGTACCACTGGGGCAATGGTGGAGAGCGGGTGGCAGTCTGTGCCTCCACCCCCGTCTGTCCCACATCTCAGTTCGAGCTGTTATTTGGAAATGAGTTTCTGCTGCTGTTTTGAAGGCTGACGACACACCCCTGTGGGCCTTGGGGCAGTTGGTGGCGTCAGGGGAAGGGACAGGCTGCTTGGTGGGCAGCGGAGCCCATGCTTCAGAGGAAATGGAGCTGGCCGGGTGCAGGGCGGGGGGTGGGGGAGGACTGGGGCTGGGGACAGATGTCTTGAGAGGGAGGTGCAGCAGCTGCTCTCCTCGGCATGCAGGGACGATTACTAGCTCCAGGGGGCTTGGGAGCATGGTGGGCAGGGTTAAGAATGTGGGACCCTGATCCACAGATGCCCCCTTTTTCCTATCCAAGGAGCCACTGCTGTGTGACACCCCAGCTGACCAGAACCTCTGGCGCTCCCTGATTCATGGGGGCAGCGAGCTGTGCTCTGCCCTCCGGAGCCCCTCCATCCTCCCCAACACAGCAGGCGCCCAGCCTCCTTGGCCCTCAGAGACCCCTGCAGCTGGGGAGACCCCCATGGCTCATGTGAGGCCACAAGGTGAAAGTCCTAGCTGGGGGCAATGGGAGGGAATGTGAGGTCGGACCCTGGGAGGTGGTGACCTGGTGTTGACACACCCCGGGAACTGGGATGGTGTCCTCACCTGTGAAATGAAGGAGTCGGATGAGATGCTCACAGACACCTAGGCCCCTGCTCTCACGACCTCGTGTGGTGCATCAAGGTGAAGGCCAAGAGCAGGGGGAAGAAGCTGTGTGCTGGGAACTTGGGGGTTGGGGGGCACACAGCTGGGGAGCTGAGGGGATGTGACAAAGGCCAGGCCGAGGCAGGAGCCTGTCACAGGGCAGGTGCTCATACCCAAGAGGGAGGCCCCAGGCCACGAGCCAGGCTGAGGGATGTTTGGCTGCAGCTGGAGCCATGCCACCCCCCACCCCCCACCCCCTCCCCCAGCACGGAGACTGGCTCCAGTCCCCTCACTGAGGACAGAATGAGACTGAGGTGAGCTGGAAGACCTCCGTGGAAGAGGAGCGTCCCCTCCGAAAGATGGGCCACACCCTCCAGACTCCCTTGAACGGATTCTCCTCCTTTCAAAGGTCACGACTGTCCCCACTGTCCTGGAAGTAAATCCTCAATATCCAGGGAGCTGACTGGGGGCTGAGGGTGGAGAGTGCCCCCTGGACCTGGACTGAAGGAGAGCAGCCCTCAGGCATCTGAATGAGGAAGCTGGCAGTGGCAGACTGCCCCAGAGGTGTGGGGTGGGGGGTGGATCCAAGTGGAAAGTGCCAAGGGACTGGGCTAGGCAGCCCTGGGGCCTGGGCTGTTCTGAAGTTACCATAATCAGAGGGCAAGTGTGACCTGCTACAAGCCTGGGATGGGCACCCGAAGCTTCCTGCCCCTGCCTGCTGGGAGTTCACACTGAAGCCACAGTGGGTGCCACATGGGCTGGGCCACTGGCAGCCGTCCCAAGGAAGGAGCCCGTGGCCACCCCAGGCCCCAGCACACATACAAGGTGGCCCTTGTCACTGTGTATCACTCAAAGGTGGGCCTGCTCCTCACTCCCAGCATCAGAAGGGAAGAGCTCCAGAGGCTTGGTCCAGGTAGTAATAACCCTTTTCCCCAGAGCCCCTCAGCTTCCAAAAACAAATTCACTTAAATTCTGTGGATTTTTAAAAAATCACCTCCATCTAGGATGTTCTTGTCTATCTCAGGGGCTGAGGAAGAACAAAGGGTTTCAATGGCTCGGGGCCAGCAGGAATCCAGAGGTGAGGCCCCCAGGAATGGGGTTCATGTGGCCAGAGGAGCCCCTTCTCTGTGCCAGCAGCTGCAATGAACTGGACTTCTCCCCCAGGGTAGGCAGTGCAGAAAGGGTGGAGCTGGCCCTTCACACAAATTCCCAGTGCTCATGGCTGGGCCTCACTTGGAAGGAGTCGCTGCCAGGGCCCATGGAGGCGCTCATGCTGCAGGGCGGTGAAGTGTTCAGCCCAAAGGCGACCGGACCCGAGCAAGCAGCACTTCGTGGCTGGAGGACTGCCTGCTGCCCTATCGCTGCCTCCACGAGGGAGCGAGCCCCTGCACTTGGAGAATGGATCCTAGGCCAGGAGACCCCAGTTACACTGGACCTTGACACTGATTTTGTTTTGACAGGGTACCCTCAGCGCCAGGACCTCCAGAGGCCTAGTGGGGTTAACTAGCCACCTGGAGGCTTTCAGAGCTGCTGCGCCATAAGACCTGAATGGTACCCAAATTACAGGGGATGTTCCCTCAGGGAATTGCTGTGCCTGAGGGGAGCAGAGCCCAGGCCCAGAACTGGGGTGAACAGGGCAACATAACCAGGAACTCCACCTCCTGGGCACCTTCCCTCCTACCAGACCCAAAAGCCGTTGCAAAGTTCCAGAACAACGGGATTTCCCAAGTCAACACACTGAGGCAGCAGCCTATCGAAAAGTGACCCTGGACGGAGTGGGGAAGGCTTTCTCTCCCCCCCCCCGCCCCCACTCAGATTCTGACCCCTCCCCCTTTCCCCGCCAGCCCTAGCCCAAGAGGTAGTCCGGCCTCTGCGGGAGGTGGGGGGTGGGGGACGATCCAAAACGAATTCCCGTAGGATTCCGGGGTCTGCGGCCTCGGGCAGGATGCCAACCACAGCTGGGCCCTCTGCTGAGGGCTGGGGGCGTGGAGAGGCTAGGCTGCAGATTCTGGGGACACCCCTCCCGATCTTGGTTGCCCAGTCACTGACCCAGCCCTGCACCGATTCCTCCGCAAGCCAAGGAAGCCCGAGGCAGCCGCAGTCTCCACACCGTTTATTTCTCCGTCCCGGTAGGTGGGGTCGCTGGGGGCGGGGCGGGCAGAAAACCGCGCTTAGGCTGCGGGCCCGGGGCAGGGGAGTCCGGGGCGCGACACTCAGGCGAAGGTGGAGCCGTTCCAGCCCACGTTAGCCGCGTTCATGTCGTAGTAGTTTATGTAGATCCTGCGGGGGAGGAAGCGGGTCTAAGCCGGCTGCGAGGTGGCCGCCGTGGCCGCGCGCCCCCAGTCCCCCGGCGCCCACGCACCTGTCCGGGCTGATGCGCAGGCGTTCGGCCAGCAGGCCGCACAGCAGCTTGCTGTAGGAACGGTTCTGCGCGCCGCCGATCTTGCCGATGCTGTGCAGGCTGCAGAGCGCGCACGGCTCGCTGGAGCCCCCGAAGGCCATGAGCTGGTCCGGCACCACGTGCACCGCGATGTACTGCGGGGGAGGGGCAGCGGTCAGCGGGCCTCCTGGCCTCGCCGGCCCGGACGCCCCCATCCCTTCCCCTCTCGGAGCCCCATCCCGGAGCCGCCTGCCCCGCCCAAGCCCCATCCCGGAGCCACCTCCCCCGCCCCAGCCCGGGACCGCTTGGCCGGGCCCTCCCCGCAGACCTGCGCCGGCTTGCCCGTGGCCTGCGCCAGCTGCTGGGTGAGCTCGGAGAGGAGCCCGTCCGGCACAGAGGCGCGGGACACGTTGGTGTTCACCAGGAATATCGGCATGACGGCGAAGACAGGGATACAGGAACCAACCGACTCGCGCGGAAACACAGCCGGGAAACCTCTGAGCTACGTGACCGCCGCCCAGCACCCCTCCCAGTGCGGCTGCGGCCCAGCCTCCCGTGACGCCACAGCCGGCGGAGGCCCCGCCCCCGAGGCCGCGGAGCGCTCGCGCCTGGTGACGTCACCGCCTGCGGAGGCCCAGCCCGCCCGGCGGAACTCGGAGCCCATGCAGAGTCGGCCCTTGGCCCTGAGCACCTCCTCAAAGTCGTTCTCCACGCGGCGGCCAGAAATCTGCCTGTCCCTCGTTTGTCAGCCCTTTCATCTAGTCACAGCGACGTCTGTGTGCCGGGAGCAGCAGGGATGCGGCTTTTAGCGGGACAGATGGCCCCTGGCCCTCCATGAGATCACAGCCAGACAAGCAGATGGAGTCCCAGCTCATTCCACTAAGCCCTCCTGTGTCCGCAGTCTCCGCGCGCGTGCGTGTGTGTGTGTGTGTGTGTGTGTGTTGTCTGTGTGTGATGGGGAGGGGTGGTCATTGCTGCAGGTGGGAGGGGGCTGCCACAAGCGAGTCACCATCCAGAGGCCTTCCCTGCACCCCTGCTCTTCAGGGTGGGTGAGGATGCTGGGAGGTGCCCAGGGGAGAGGCAGGGAGTAGGAGGGGTTCCAAAGGCAGTCAGCAACTCCGTCTCAGAGCCCACCCCAAAGCCCCATCCGGTCCCCTGGTCAACCCCTTTGCAGGTCTGGAAACTTGAGCTCCTCAGGGAAGCCCCACCCTAGCCAGGCCCTGTGGGGATGCCCTCTCACAGAGCCCTGGGTGCAGTCTCTCTCTTCCACTGTTGGTCAGCTCAGGGGGCACCTAGTAGGTGCCAAACATACAAGAGACATGGACTAAATGCTGGCTGAATGAATGAAGTTAGCCATGACACGGCAGGAAGAGGACAGGGCCAGGGAGGAGCCGCAGGCCCTGCCATTACTGGGCAGGAGGGCCACCCGACTCCCGCTCCGAGGAGACCCTGGTCAGGGGGCTGTGCTGGGGAGCAGAGCTCTGCAGGCACTCGAGGGGGTTTGGCTCATGCTGGTTTGGCCAAGTCTCAGAGCTCTCCAGGGAGGTCCTGTCCTTGGTCTTTGGCAGGTGTGGTCTGGTTAAGGTGGCACAGCACACACTGGCCTGGACACTGGCCATGTGATAGAGCAAGGCCACCATGCCTGTGGGAGCAGGCAGCCTCAGGCAGGAGGTCACATGGCCCAGCTGTGCAAATACTCTGTAAAATGTGGATCCCTCCAGGTGGGCCCCAGGTCATATCCCTCCCCACTCCCACACCCCAGCAGACTTCCTGTGCCCAGGGCTCTGTTACCACTGATGCACTGATGCACCCCACGCATTGTCTCCAGCCCGGGGCGTTCCTCTGAGCCCCAGCAGCCAACTCCGCATGTCCTGCTACCTGTGTCCAAATCCAAGTGCATGACTATTCTCCCACCCCTGATCGCCTGCCAGTGAAATGTGCCTCCCTCCACTGTCCCTTTATCCTCACTTCTCCTGCCCCCACCCCGCCTTAGTCTAAGTTAGCTGGCACCACCTTTGGCCTGGCCTGGCCTGCCTGGGGGAGGGGTCTGTCTCCCCACCCCCTGGCAGTAGATCTGGCCATGTGACTTGCCTTGCCCAGTGAAATGTGAACAGAACTGACCCAAGTGACTCCAGCCAGAAGACTCAGGAGCCAGCACCTGGTTGGCAGTTCTCTGATAGTGGAAGTGGGTAACACAGTGAAGCCTCGCCAACAAATAACCTGCGACGCCCTGTAGGTGAGCCACTGTTCAGGGCCGTGCTCCTGGCTCCTGGCTCCTGGCTCCTGGCTTGGGCGTTGGTCCTGGAACGCTGTAGGCCTGTACTCTCCCTCATCTGCCTCAGGCTCAGTTCATCAGGAAAGCCCCAGAGCTCCTGGCCCCGTCAGGTCCTCTCCTTCAAGGCCGTCACCATATCTCTGTTTGCGAGTTACTGATTCCTTTCTGGGCTGCATGAGGTGGGGGACATTGCTGTGGCCTACCTTCTGACCTGTTACTAGGTAGCAGGCGGAGGGCCTCCAAAGATGACCACGCCCAATTCCCTGGAACCTATGAATATGTTACCTTACGTGGCAAAAGGCACTTTGTAGATGTAATTAGGGTTACAGACTTTACAGTAGGGAGGTTATCATGGATTATCTGGGTGGGGCCAACGTAATCACATGAGCCCTTAAAAGCAGAGAATTTTCTCCAGCTCAAGTAAGAGATGCAGCAGGAGGGGCGGTCAGAGAGCCTCGAAGCAGAAGGACTCAGATGTGCCGTTACTGGCTTTGAAGATGAAGGGCCCTCAGTCGTTCAGCCGCAAGGAACTGAATTCTGCCAGCAGCCTGAATGAGCTCAGAAGTGGGTTCCTCCCTACTTGACCTGGAGACGCCTTGACTTCGGCCGTGAGACCTGAAGAAGACCAGTCACTTTGTACTCGATTGTGACCCACAGAAACTGAGATAATAAACGTGTGTTGTTTTAAGCTGCTCAATTTGTGGTAATTTGTTCTAAGAGCTATAGAACAGGAACACCCCCGGCATCCCCAGGGGCTCTATAATCACCTGCTGAACAACAGCACACACGCACGAGGAGCCCTTGGCCCCCAAAATCCTCTCCCCCTCCCTCCTCACTGACAGCATCCCAATTCTGTTTGCTTAGAACCTTCACTGCCCCGGAGCCACTGGCAACCAGGCATGGCCACCGGAGGTAGCTGTGGCCCATGTGATGTGCAGGGTCCACAGGGAAGCAGCTGCCTGCAGATGGAGGCTCTACCCTACGCCCTTCCTCCTACCCCCGCCTGGAACCTGGGCAGGACTGCCAGATGTGCAGCAGCTGCCAGGCAACCCTGAGCTGGAAAAACACAGGCAAAGGAGGGGGAGTGGCAACCCCGAGGAGCCTGGGGCTCTGGCGGCTCTGCCCATCCCCTTCAGCTGCCTTTACATTACAGGAGAAAAGTAAGCCCCTCTCTGCTTGAAGCACCACTGGTCAGGGTTTCTGACGTTTGCAGCCCCAGGGCAGCTCCTAGCTGGTACAGAGGACTTCTTGAGGGCCACGCCCCACAGTTGAGGGCTGCTGGGCAGAGAGGGGGTGGGAAGGAAACCTCAGGATGTAGGGAAACGCCAGCTAGATGAGGAGGAATACGGCCCACACAAGCACCCGGCAGGCCCCTAAAGCTGGCAGCCGTGCCCCCCACCCCGGTTGAACATCTCTGTGGGCAGGACGTAAGTCACCCACGCTGGAAGGGGTGCATGGGGAGGGGGAGGGCCTGCTGACTCCATGATGCAGGGCTACTGCTGTCCTCTTGCTGCCTCTCCCTGACACGGACCTGGCCATCGGTCCACGTACACGGACGGTCCACCTGACCACCGGCTCCCACAGCCCCTTCGCCAGCTTCATTGCCCTTGCCATCCCTCCCCCGGGCACTTGCGGTTCATCACTCACAGCAAGTACCCAGCCAGCCTTGAGCCCCCAACTGTCCCCCACGCACCAGTCCCTGTGCCCTTGTTCGCTGAATGTGGTAAAAGTTGCAGCAAAGACAAGCAAAGGAAACACCTTCCCTCTCCAGTCACAGTGGAAGAAGACCTGGGAGGTCATCATCCCTGCTGGAGACCCCCCCCCCGAGCTGTACCTGAAGGTACAGGATTTTAAGAGGGGTGTCTGCCAGGAGACCACCACACTGCAAAAGCAGGGCCTAGGCTTGTTGGGGAGCTAGCGGTCATGGCCAGCTCTCCCGCACAGGATGAGACATGGTTCAGAGAGGGTGATCTGGGCTGAGCCTCTTAAACTCTCTGAGGCTCAGCTGCAAAATTTCAAACTGGGGGAATTCCTTTTCCATAGATTTGTGTGAAGATTTAACGAGATTAAGGACAAGCGCAAAGTGCCTGCATTCAGAATGTGCTCAGTAAAAGCTACCTGATCTTATTGCTTTGTCATCAAGTGTCCTGGAGCAGAAAACGGACTAACAGGCCTGACCCTAATGGTGGCACTGGTCAGTGTGGGTGACTGTGCTTTCCCTCCCTGGTGGCCAGGTCCTTCCCCACCCCCGCCCCTCCCCCATCCCATCAAACCTGAGGCCAGGCTGCATCTCCCCCACCTCTCCTGGCACGGCCTCTCCTGTCTGCGGGGTCCTGTCCCTGTTTCCTTGCCCTGCTGAGGGGTTCCCTGGGCAACAAGGACTCCCAACGCCCACCCCACACTCTCAGAGACAATTTGGCTGGGTGGACAGCAAGTGGGACACGGCCCAAGGGCTAGGCCCGGGCTGGGGGCATCTCTATGGTCCATGCTGGGGACCAGGGCACCTAAGTGTGACCAATGCAGTCCCAGACCTGGGACACAGCCTGACGCCTGCCCTGCTCACAGCCTGTGCACCACGGGATTTCGAGGGATGGATCCTTTCTCACTAATCTTCACCAAGGGCCAGTAGCGGCCAGGGTGGCCACTGGTGCCGAGGGTGGGGGGGCAGCTGGGGAGCGGGTCAGCAGAGGCGGAGATGGGGCAGGTGGCAGAGAGAAGCTGGGAGAACACACAGAGGGCTCCCAGAGTGCTGACACCTGCCTTCCAGAAAGCTCCACATCTACCGGACCCACAGGCCTTCAGTCCCATCCTTCAACACTCCTGCCTCCAAAGGAACCCCAGCTGGGCCTGTCCTCAGGAAGCCAGCTCCAGGTGACTTCTCCATGAGACCTCTCCTGACCCCGACTCAGAGAGTTCTCGCTCCCCAGAGAACCTACTGCTTGCCACTTCTGCTAATATGGCGGTTACTGCTTCCCACTGAAAGCCAGACAAATTCTTTATGATACAACAATGATCAATTGTTTTTTTGACCTAAGTGCCAAGGTAATCCAATGGGGAAAAGATGGTCTTTTCAACAAACGGTGCCGGCACCACTGGACATCCATTAAAAGTAAATGAATAAGGGAATTCCCTGGTGGTCCAGTGATTGGGACTCGGCGCTTTCACTGGGCCCAGGTTCAATCCCTTGTCAGGAAACTGAGATCCTGCAAGCCATGCAGCGCAGCTTAAAAAAAAAAAAAAATGGTGGACACTAGATGACTGTGGATGTGGTGATGACTTTTTAGATACAACACAATCTATGAAAGAATTCATAAGCTGAACTTTTTTAAAATTAAAAACATCTGGGGACTTCCCTGGTGGTCCAGTGGTTGAGACTTCGCCTTACAATGCAGGGGGTGCGGGTTCCATCTCTGGTCCACGAACTAAGATCGCACATGCCTCCAGGCCAAGAAACCAAAACATAAAACAGAAGCAATATTGTAACAAATTCAATAAAGACTTTAAAAATGGGCTTCTCTGGTGGTGCAGTGGTTAAGAATCCTCCTGCCAATGCAGGGGACACAGGTTCGAGCCCTGGTCCAGGAGGATCCCACATGCCACGGGGCAACTAAGCCTGTGCACCACAACTACTGAGCCTGCGCTCCGCAGCAAGAGAAGCCACAGCAATGAGAGGCCAGCGCACCGCAAAGAAGAGTAGCCCCCACTCACAGCAACTAGACAAAACCCGCGCACAGCAATGAAGACCCCATGCAGCCAAAAATAAATAAAATAAAATAAATTAATTAAAAAAAAAAAAGGACTTTAAAAAATATATACAGGGACTTCCCTGGTGGCGCAGTGGTTAAGAATCTACCTGCCAATGCAGGGGACACGGGTTCGAGGCCTGGTCCAGGAGGATCCCACATGCCATGGGGCAACTAAGCCCATGCACCACAACTACTGAGCCTGCGCTCTAGAGCCCGCGAGCCACAACTACTGAAGCCCGCGTGCCTAGAGCCCATGCTCCACAACAAAAGAAGCCATCGTAATGAGAAGCCTGTGCACCGCAACAAAGAGTAGCCCCCGCTCGCCACAACTAGAGGAAGCCTGCATGCAGCAACGAAGACCCCATGCAACCAAAAATAAATTAAATTAATTAATTAAAATATATATATACATTTTATAAATAAATAAATAATAAAAACGTCTGCTCTGTGGAAGGCACTGTCAAGAAAATGAAAAGGCAAACCACAGACTGGGAGAAAATATCTGCAAAAGATGCATCTGATCAAAGACTGTTATCCAAAATATACAAAGAACTCTTAAAACTCAACAATAAGAAAACAAACAACTTGATTTTTAAAAACAGCCAGTTTTTTTTTTAATTAATTAATTTATTTATTGGCTGCGTTGGGTCTTCGTTGCTGTGCGCGGGCTTTCTCTATTTGCGGCAAGCGGGGGCTACTCTTTGTTGCAGTGTGCGGGCTTCTCATTGAGGTGGCTTCTCTTTGCTGCCAAGCACAGGCTCTAGGCACGCGGGCTGCAGTAGTTGTGGCACGCGGGCTCAGTGGCTTGCAGGCTCTAGAGCTCAGGTTCAGTAGTTGTGGCACACGGGCTTAGTTGCTCCACGGCATGTGGGATCTTCCCAGACCAGGGCTCGAACCCGTGTCCCCTGCATTGGCAGGCGGATTCTTAACCACTGCGCCACCAGGGAAGTCCCAAAACACTTTTAACAGACACTCACCAAAGAAGATATATACAGATGGCAAATTAGCATATGAAAAGATGTTCCATGTTTGTCATCTGGGAAGTGCAAATTACAAGAAAATACCACCACACACTTATTAGAATGGCCAAAATCACTGACAACACCAAATGTTGGTGAGGATGTGGAGCAACAGGAACTCTCATTCAGTGCTGGTGGGAATTAAAATGGTATAGCCACTTTGGAAGAGTGTTTGGCAGGTTCTTACAAAACTAAACATACTCTTACCCTATGATCCAGCAATCATGCTTCTTGGTATTTACCCAAAGGAGGTGAAAATGTATGTCCACACAAAAACTTGCACATGGATGTATATAGCAGCTTTATTCATAATTGCCAAAAGCAACCAAAACGTCCTTCAGTAGGTGAATAAACTTTGGGACATTCAGACGACGGAATTTTACTCAGTGCAAAAAGAACTATTAAGCAATGAAAAGACATGGAAGAAACTTAAATGCATATTACTAAGTGAAAGAAGCCAATCTGAAAAGGCTACATACTCTATGATTCCAACTATATGACATTCCGGAGAAAACAAAATTGTAGAGACCATAGAAAGATCAGTGGTCGCCAGGCGCTGAGCAGGGGCAGGAAAGGGATCACCATGTAGAACAGAGAGGATTTTTAGGGCAGGGAAAATACTCTGTATGATACTATCATGGTGGATACATGTCATCATACATTTGTCCAAAGCCATAGCATGTACAACTACAGGAGTGAACCCTAATGTAAACCGTGGACTTTGGGTGTGATAATGACGTGTCAATGTAGGGTCGTGGATTGTAACAAACGTCCCACTCTGGTGGGGGACGTTGATAACAGGAGGCTGTGCATGTGTGGGAGAGGGGGCATATGGGAAATCTCTGTACTTTTCTCTCAATTTTGCTGTGAAATTAAAACTACTCTAAAAAAAATCTTTTTTAAAAAATAGTGGGCAAAAGACTTGAACAGTCTTCACAAAAGAAGATACGTGAATGGTCATATTAGCACATGAAGAGATGCTCAGCATTATTAGCCATCAGGGAAATACCTCAATAAAACCACAAGATGCCACTACACACTCAGTGGAATGGCTAGATTAAGAAGACTGACAGTGCCAAGTGCTGATGAGGATTTGGAGCATCCAGAAGTCTCATCAAGTGCTAGCGGGAATGTAAAATAGTATATGCACTTAGGAAAACAGTTTCTTCTACAGTTAAGCATACATTCATTATTTTTTTTAACATCTTTATTGGAGTATAATTGCTTTACCATGGTGTGTTAGTTTCTGCTTTATAACAAAGTGATACATTCATTATTAAACTCAGCAATTCATTTACCCCAAAGAAATGAAAGCATACGTCTACACAACTTGTGCAGGAATGTTCATAACAGTTTTATTCATCATGGCCAACAATTAGAAACAGGGCTTCCCTGGTGGCGCAGTGGTTAAGAATCCACCTGCCAATGCAGAGGACATGGGTTCGAGCCCTGGTCCGGAAAGATCCCACATGCCGCGGAACAGCTAAGCCCATGTGCTACAACTACTGAGCCTGCGCTCTAGAGCCCGCGTGCCACAACTACTGAAGCCCGCATGCCTAGAGCCTGTGCTCCGCAACAGGAGAAGCTGCCGCAATGAAAAGCCCGCGCAACGTGGCAAAGAGTGGCCCCCACTCGCCGAAACTAGAGAATGCCTGTGCACAGCAACGAAGGCCCAATGCAGCCAAAAATAAATAAATAAAATAAATAAGTTTATTAAAAAAAAAAAACCAACCAATTAGAAACAGCCAAATGTCCACCTGCAGGGAAATGAGTTAACAAATGATGGTATATATCCATACAGTGGAATACTATTCAGCCATACAAAGGGATATATGCTAATACATGCAACAACACACATGAACCTCAAAAACTTTATCTGGAGCAAAGCCAGACACAAATGCATACATACGGTATGAAATTATATCAAATTCTGAAAAAGAAATCTGACTTATAGTGACAGAAGGCAGGTCTGCGGTTGCCTAGGGCCTAGGGCCTGATTGCAAAGCGGCACGACGGAACTTTGGAGATGATGTGACTGGTCTACCTTGATGGTGGTGGTGGTTCATGGATATGTACACCTGTCAAAACTTATCAAATGTAAACTTAATATGGATACATTTTATTGTATGTAAATTATACCTCAATAAAGTTGATTTTTACCAATCAATTCCTCAGAAAATCCTTCCCTGACCACTCCCCTCTCAAACACCCCTTGGTATACATACCCTTCACAAGCTGTATTTTCTTCCACTTCATTTCCCCAAGTTTGTTTGTTTTGTTTTGTTTTAAGATTTTTTTGATGTAGACCTTTTTTAAAGTCTTTATTGAATTTGCTACAATAGGGCTTTCCTGGTGGTGCAGTGGTTAAGAATCTGCCTGCCAATGCAGGGGACATGGGTTTGAGCCCTGGTCCAGGAGGATCCCACATGCCACGGAGCAGCTAAGTCCATGCGCCACAACTACTGAGCCTGTGCTCTAGAGCCAGTGAGCCACAACTACTGAGCCCACGTGCCACAACTACTGAAGCCCGCGCGCCTACAGCCCGTGCTCCGCAAGGAGAAGCCACCGCAATGAGAAGCCAACGCACCGCAACGAAGAGTAGCCCCCGCTCGCCGCCGCTAGAACCGCTAGCCCGCTCGCCGTAATGAAGACCCAATGCAGTCAAAAATAAATAAAGAAAAAAAGAAAATTTTAAAAATTTGTTACACTATTGCTTCTGTTTTATGTTTTGGTTTTTTGGCTGCGAGGCATGTGGGATCTTAGCTCCCCATCCAGGGATCGAACACGCACCCCCTGCATTGGAAGGCGAAGTCTTAACCACTGGACTGGCAGGGAAGTCCCACCCAAGTTTGTAATTGTGTTTTTATTGGTTTCCTGTTAACTGCCTCCAGACAGGGAGCACCGAGAGGTCCCAGACCCCATCTCTCCAGCTCACCGCTGATGGCTAAACACCAGGCCTGCACACAGTAGGTGCTCAACAAGCACCCATTAAACAAGGGGATGCAGGGCTGGTGAATGGAGAGGGCCCGAGGGAAGAGCAGCAGCCGGCTGGGCCCCAGCCAAACCTGCTGAGCTAGAGTTCTGTGGACCGGATGACCTCCGGCCCGTCCACGTGGGGCCCTGGCTCCACCCCAGGGAAGTTGAGTCTGTGCAATTCCTCTGAGATGTCCACGAAGCTCTTGCCTCTGGTCTCAGGGAGGAAGAAGCCAGTGTAGACGGCCCCACAGACACAGACACAGAGGAAAGGCACATAGAGGAAGTGGGACAAGCCCTCCTGTGGGTTAAGAGACCCAAGATCTGCTGTGGCCCGTTCAGCCCCCACATGGAAGGCCCCACCACAGGTCCTGATGAGGGACTCGACCCTCTTGGCTCAGATAAGCCCCATCCCCTTCAGTCTCACGCCTCCTGGATGGAGCCTCCCCTGGGGTTCTCATGCTGACAAGGACAAAACCTATGGCAGGGCCCCCGGGAGGGAGGGGGGGCAGGCCTACCATGATGAAGGGGAACCCCAGCCCGACTAGGAAGAGCATGGTCCACATGAGCGCCCCGCAGACCATGTAAGCAGCAGGCCGGGTCATCTGGTCAAACAGCTCTGTGGCCAGGATCCTGGTCACTCCGGCTGGAAGGAGGAGTGGGGACAGGAGGCTGCCAGCCAGGGCTCCCTGGCCGGCCTTCCCCCAACCTTGTCCCAGACAGGAAAGTGGGGCCCTTCCAGCGCTCCTCCAGCCATTCCCTCCCAGAAGCCTGTACAGTGGGGGGAGGGCACACCCAAGCATCCTTCACCCAGACATCCGTGCTCCTTCAGCCAGGCCCAAAGGCAGGAGCTCTTCCCACTCACCAGGGCCAATGCCAAAGCTGAGGATGAAGGCAAAGACACAGGACATGGCCAGGTAGGGCATCCAGGGGAGGGAGCTCTGAGGCAGAGGGGCGGGGGTGGGGGGGTGGTGAGGGGAGGTCAGAAGGGGCCCAGCCGCCCGGCCCTCATCCACGCCCAGCTACCTGCAGGCACAGGGCCGCTGTGAAGACGCTCCCCCAGCAGGTCATCAGGCCGTACCCCCCCATCAGCAGCATCCGTCGGCCCACCCTCTCGATCACCACACACTGCAAAGGAAAGGAGCCCTCACTGATTCACTGGTGTGGGCCACGGTCGCGGGTCCCTCGGTTTGCGGGCCAGCAGTGGGGAGGGGCCTCATGAGGAAGCTGGGGAGGCGGGCGCGAGAGCAATTTACCACTTCAGTGGATTAAGACATTATTAACTTTTCAGAGGACCTCAGTCATTCAACCTCATTCAGTTTCCCCATCTCAAAATGGTGGTGGGAGTGCCCGGCAAACTAGGTGCTCGATAAGCGCTTGCTAACTCGCCGTATTTTAACATAGCGACCTGAAGTGTAAGTGGCTTAGCGCCGAGGCCTGCGGTCCCCGGAGGGCCAGCACCCCGAGGGCCAGCACCCGCAAGGGTCCGCCGCAGGGCTGGGGGATGGGGTGTCATCCCGGAGGCAGACTCACGCTGAGCAGCGCCGCCAGCAGCTCGCAGCCCCCGGTCCCGATGGAGGCGTACTGGACCTTCTCTGGGGGAATCCGCGCCTGGCTGAACACTGCTTACGCATAGGCGTACACCTGCCGTAGGGGTGGGGTGGGGCGGGGGGGCGAGAGGCCGAGGCGCACCGTCTCCCTCCTGGACCCCGCTCCACCCCCTTCCCCCTCCCCTCTCCCCCCCAACCTGGGCCTGGCGCGGACTGCTCACCGCGTCGTTCCCGCACAGCTCCATGACCCCGCCCAGCACCACCAGGCTCGCCACCTGCCTCCGCAGCGCGCGGTCCCGGAACAGCTCCCACGGGCGTCGCGCGCGCCGGCCCTGGCAGGCGGCGCGCTCCCGCTCCAACTCGGCCAGCTCCCCGGCCAGGTCCGCGGGGCCCCGCAGCCGCTGCAGCGCTGGGGGAGGGGGCAGGGCAGAGGACGCTGAGCTCCCCTCCCCCAGGCCCTCTGTGGCCCCCACAGTGAGCTGCCCACGCCCACCTCCTTTCGCCTTCCCGGGGTCCCCTTGGTCTGACAGGGATGATCAGTTCACAGCACCACGGAGCAGAAAGGGCTTTAGAAACTCAGGGTTCTGCGGGTGCATCACACAGGACACGACAATTGTGGCAGATCTCCACTGCCGTCTCAGTTCTCCACCCCTCCCTGGGCCATGGGATTTGGCAGTTGCTCCCACTAAGGAGGCGTGTATACATCCGCCCCTTGGTGCTGGGCTCCGCCCTGCGACTCGCTCTGGCCCTTAGAATTAGGCTGTAGGAGGGCGTGCCGCGTGTTCCAATCCAGCCTCAAGAGACCTGCTGGTTTCTATTTGGTCTTCTGTCATCATCATAAAAACTTGTGGTGGGGCTGGCCCACTGGTCCCAGGAAAAAGCAGAGATGGCCCAGCTGGGACCGTCCTAGATCAACCAATGTCCAGCTGACCCACACCAGTGACAGAGCCTCCAGCCAGACCCAACCTTCATCAGCCAACCCCAGAGAACTCAGAGGCTTGGGCTAAGTAATTGCTTCCTTGGTCTCCCGAGGAGGTGCGACTGTTAGGCAGCAAGAAAAAAAACGGACTAAAAAAACCCCTGGTACGGGAGTAGGTGACGCCATAACTAGGACCTATGACATACAGTGTTGGTTCCTAACCAGGCAGAGGACGGTGAGGAGGCTGGAAGAATGAAAGCCCGTGTAACGTGCAAGAAACAAAACAGGTCTAATGAACTTCTGGACTTGGGCAAAGAGATCTCCAAGTGTCAAAAGCATGAACTAGCTGCCTTTACCTGAGTATTCTAAGCTGATTGTAAGGAAAATGAGCTCAAAAAGACCTTCAGAGGGAACACAATTTAATCAAATTTAACTTATTCCAGAGCTTGCTAGTTTAGTTAAATAAAAAAGAAAAAGAAATCTGTTTCTCATCTCTAGCTTCTCCATCTAGCAGAGTCCTAAGTTAAATCACAGCCTGAGAGCAAAGGCTAAATCCAGAGCAAGGCCAGCGAGCCCTGGTCTGAGGGTAAAGATCAAATCAAGGGTATGGCTTACTGCAGTGCCTCATAGACCCTCCTGGCTGGAAAAACAGGCATTACAGAGGCTTAAGGGTATTGGTCCGCCGCAGCTGGACATGCCCTAAATTCCAGTAATTAGGTTGCAAGAGAGAAGCATGTCTAGAAAAGAATTGTGGGTGTGGCTTTCTGGCACATAAATCAAATGCACAGAAAATTCACATCATTTTTGGAGAAAGTTGTATTGACAGAAGCTCTGCCAGCCTGGATGAAAAGACACCAAGACAATTTGAAATGTAATGACTTCTGTGCCCCAGTTTTCTATAGGTACATTTTCCAGGGCCCTCTTCTGGTGTCAAGGAAGGTGATAGAAAAGGAAGGACTTCTCGGTGGCCTGGGGAGCCCCTCCCTGGGGGCAGAGCCAGGGCTTCATGCAGGAGCACTCTCCATCCCAGGACAGGGGAACCTGGCAGCGTTCTCCCAGGGGCACTCAGCATTGCTATGGATCGGCAACTGCTTTCTGCCTCCTTGTCGCCTCTTTTTTGAAAAACATTTTTTCACCAGTGTCTGCTGAGTGCGCGCGAGGCAGAAGACTTGTGTTTATCTCCTAGGTCTTTGGCTCAAGAAAAGGCATATATAGACTTGACATGATCTTAAGATCCTGGACTTCAAGCCTGATGCCATGATTGGGTGAGACTTGGTGGGGGTGGGGGGTGTTTCCGGATAGCACTGAGCATGTTCCTGCTCAGGGGAGGGACATGAATAATAATTGTGGCCACCATGGCAAGCTGGGAAGAATACATTAGTGGGCCCTGGTCTTTGCCCCTTGCCACATGAGTGGAGATGCCATGGATTTTCCCATCTCTGGACTTTGGGTTCAGTGACGTGACTCTCCTTGGCTAATGGGAGTTTAGTGGGCAGGAAGGGACCAAAGGTTTGGAAAGTGCTTGTGCAGTTGGATCTGCCTTCTGGGCTAGTCTGTCAGTACCAAGAGTGCCAGGAGCAGCGTGTGCAGCAGAGCTGAACTGCTCCAGCCCAGACCAGCCTCGACTGGCCAGCCCCAGCTGACCCCGACACCATGAGCCAGCCCAATTGAGATCAGCAGGGTCGTGCAAACAGCCCAGCAAGTAAATGAGTAGAAGATGCAGTAAAGGATTGCGTGCTTTAAGCCAGAGATTTTGCGATTGTTCCTTCGGCATCATTATTGTGGCCATAGCTAACAGGGAAGACCATCAGCGCAGCTGGCATTGGGCCCTTGAGGTCTTACTCAGTGTTTCTTCATCTTGCATGTCAGGCAGGGGGCAGGTGGCGCTCCTTCTCTGCACCACCCTGGGGGTTCCCAGATGGCAGGTGCTGGGTCTGTTCCATCCTACTGCCTTGGCGCTTGGGACAGCCCCTTGATAAAGAGCTCTGAAGGGATGGATGGATCATGAAATTGAGGCACAAAGAGAGGGATAGCTTTTCCTGAATAAATGCGACCCAGGAAATGAGGACCCACATGCTCTGGCCAGATGTGCCCCATGGTCAAGGGTGGTCTGGGGGCCCGAGGTCAGGGACTCACCTGCCAGACAGGCCTCGGAGTCTCCACAGTCAATGAGGAGGTAGCGCGGGCTCTCGGGGAGCAGGGGCAGGGAGGCCAGCTGGAGCACCCCAGGCACCAGGCAGCTGGCCAGCAGCAGAGGCCAGGCCTGCGGGCCACCCAGGAGCTCCCTGGGGAGACAGAGGAGAGGCTGGGCCAGATGCCTCCTTTTCAGAGCTCTGTCCCCTACTGGCCCCCCTGATGGCAGAGGGTCTGCATTACCCTGTGCCTCTTCCCAACCAGCTCTGGGTCTGGACACCCAGGTAGGGACCCGCGATAGGACAGGGTCATGGCCCCACCTCACCCCTGGCAACTCCTCTCCCCAGGGCTCTTCCCAGGGCACAGAGCTCTGCCCTCACCTCCCTTTTCTGGGATGAACAGGACACGCTCCCTTTAAAAGCCCAAACCTGCACCCTCTCCTCTTTGCTCCCTGATCCGGAGAGGCGAGGAGAGGGTGACTTACACCAAGTGTGGCTGACTGACACCACACTGGCCAGATGCACGTGGACAGGGTTTCAACGCCTTCATACAAGGAAGCAATGCCTTAATCCACTTGGGGGGTAGGGGAGAAATTTAGGTGAAGAAGGGCTTTCCCTGGCATCCCTCTAACCTCTCAGTGCACGTGGGGTGGGGGGGGCGGCACTTACCTGAGTCCAACCACCTGACCCATCACGATCCCCAGGGCGGTGAAGATGGCTGAGGTCATGGCCACAGCCCCTCGGAGCTCCTTGGGGGCACTCTCCCCCAGGTACATGGGCTGGACGTTCATGCTCACACCTGGACATGAGCACAGCAACCGTCAGCCACAGGCTGGACTCCCACAACGCTTGGGCCCGCCTCCCCCCACCCTGCCCGCCCCCGCCGCGGTCTTGGCGCCACCAGCCCATCATCTACAGGCACTGAGTGCTGCTCCCTCAGCTCAAGCGCTCTGAGGGGTTCCTGCCCACCTGATGTAGGGCCAGCAGGACTCCAGTCAACTCCCAGGACTTCTGAGAGAGAAGCCCCATCACCGGGAGGAGTGTGAGGGGCTCAGAGGGAGCAGATGCCCACCAGCGGCCCCGGCTCTCACCTCTCACGTCAACTACCACTGCATGTTCTCCCCCATCTTGGCTTCCCTGGGGACGCACCTTGCACCCAGGGCAGCCAGTGGGAAAATGGAATTGGATGGCGCCCCCACTGCCCACCCCAGAGGGTGACAGCCGGCAAAAGCTAGGAGGCCGCAGTACTGGGTCACCATCCACCTGGGAACACGTCAGGGAGTGCTGCCCCATCCCCTCCCTGACGTGGGATCAGGAAACAGCCCTCAGCAAGGTCCTGCCTCTCTCTGAGCACTGGGTGGGGGGATCTGGGAGGAAGGTGGGTGCACTGATTGCCAGAAGCTCTCCCACAGAGGTACACCCACTCTTCCTACAGAAAATTAGGGAGGGATTCCTTCTGTGCCAGGTACTCAGGGTACAAAGTTTGACCTGGTCCCTCTTCCCTGAAATGTGGGCTGTTCTGAGTGACTCACTTCTAATAAGTAGACTGTGGCAAAACTGATGGTGTATGACTTCTCAGATTAGGCCATAAAATGCACTGGGACTGCATCCTTGCGCACACACGTGGGCTCCCTCTCTCCCATCACTTCCTCTGGAGGAAACCAGCCGCCATGCTGTGAGGACACTCAAGCAGCCCTACGGGGAGACCCATAAGCTGAGGAGCCCGGGCCTCCTGCAAACAGCACACGAGAGCGCCATCTCAGAAGCAGGTCCTCCAGCCCCAGCCAAACCTCAGGTGACTGCAGCCCTGCCTGACAGCTTGATCACAGCCTCCTGAGAGGCCCCAAGCCAGGACCACCCAGCTAAGACACTCCTGGTTCCTAACCCAGAGAAACCATGAGTTAATAAATGTTGCTGGTCTTAAGCCACTAAATTGTGGAGTACTTTGTTTCACAGGAATAGATAACTAACTAATAAAGACATCAGCACCTGGCTGTATAAACAGTAGGAATCAAGGGGGATTGTTGATGGGTGCCCCTAAAAGCCCAGGTGGACACTCTCAAAATTCTGCTCCCTCCCATGACCCAGAGCCTGAGGGGTCCCTAACAGGCTACTCTGCTTCTGTAGGGAAGATCAGAGAGCTCGTCCTAGATGCCTTTTCATCTTGACTGCCAGGAAGCTCCCGGCTTAGAGGACTTCTGTTGGTTTAAGTTTGGGGATGTTTGCCCTCCCATCCCTTACAACTTTTCCATTTTTCTAGATCCACTTTAAGTACCTAGTTATATGACCCTTTTAAGATAAATCATATCTAATCATTCTGCAAAACAAAAAAATGGTGGGCATGAATGGAAAACAAATCAATGAATGAAGGGAATAAAGAGGATACAGAAAAGAGTAGGAACAGAGGCAGGAGGGGATCCCCCCACACACACACTGTACCTGCGCTGACACCCACGAGCAGCCGTCCCAGCATGATCATCTCAAAGGAGCCTGCTCTGCGGCTGAAGCCAAACAGTGTCGCTGCGGCCACCACGAAGATGTTATTCACCAGCAGGGACTTCTTCCTTGGGGAAGCCAAACACAGGCGAGAGAGGTGGGTTCAGTCCTGAGGACCACCCCTGGGGACCCTTCTCTGAAGCTGCAGCCAGCCCTGATCAGACCTGTGTGTGCATGAGGGAACTGAGTCAGGAGTGTAAGCTACACGAACAGAAATGACGCTGGCCACTGTAGCTGGGGTCACTTGTGGGATGCCCCCAGGGGCCTACTCCCACTCCCCTCCTCCAATATGTCCCAAATTACTCTCCTTTCTGCCTCCGCCACTGCTTGAAGTGACAGAACTCGTATGGCTTTATCCCTACAGATTGAGCATTGCTCTCCTCAAACTCCTCTGTAAAGCGAAGGGCCTAATATCTGATTTCTCAGGCTCAAGGAAACCCTGGGGAGGAAGAACAGGGACTTCCGGAGTGAGGGAAGGGACACCTGGGGAGCCAAGTCCCTTCCCGTTTCCTCCGTGCATTGCAGAGTCACTGCTCAGAACCTTCAGCATGGCTGGGTGGCCTCTGCGAGGCTGGTTCAATGGGACAGACGGCAAAACAGGAAGGGGCACTGGGCATGTCAGCAGCTCCACACGATGAGGTGTCAGCTCTGGGCTCCTGACACCGCGCTCAGAGGCGCCGTCATGCAGGTCACCCAAGAGAGGCCACAGGAGGTCATATGGCTCATGTACTGACAAGGAAATGAGCCACAGGAAGCCGCTGGCCTGCTCCAAACCAACAGCACAGGGGTGAAAGATGGGCCAAAGCTCAGATCCCCTGGCCTAGAGAATGGAGAATGACAGTGGATTATAACTTGATCCAGTGGTAACTCCAGTTGTGACTTATAAGCCACATACGGCTTCCTCACTGGTATAAATTAATAGAGTACTTCCAGGACTTTCCTGGTGGTCCAGTGGTTAAGACTCCACGCTTCCAATGCAGAGGGCATGGGTTCAATCCCTGGTTGGGGAAGTTCTGCATGCCGATGCTGCGTGGTGCAGCCAAAAACAAACAAACAAAAAAACACAGTACATCCATTGTAGCTATTTATCTGGCGAATGCATTTTGCTGCATTTCAATACACAGACAACAGCAGAAATACTTTACTTCCGCCCGGCAGGGAGAGTACTGCACCTTTACCGACCTCCTTAGGGACATGGCAGCTCTCCAGCTCTGGGCCACACCTGCTCCATGGGGAGCTGCCTGCCTCAGGCAACTTGCTGGCCCGCTGCTTTGATGACTTTATGCTGAAAGGACCTGGGGAAGAGGAAGCGGCAAGTGCACCCGAAGTCATGGTAACGTACAAGCATGACAGAGTGGGAGCCGCCACACCAGTGGAGTTCCTGACGTGCGAGGGCACATTTCCTCCAAAGTGCGGGATGGCTTGCTGCCCTTCCTCTAAGAAGGATAGACAAATCTCAGATGGCTTCTTTCTACTTTGGAGGCAGCCTGTCCCACAGTGAGTGTCGCGATCTGATACCTACACTTGGTGATTTGCAAACCTGGAAACTGTGAGTAGAGTATGCCCTAGTGGGTCCAAACCAGCTGCCAGATGCTCCGCCCCTCGACCCTCTAGACCTGAGAGATTGTGGTGCTCAAAGTGCCTCCAAGGAGAATCACAGTGCAAGACCTAGGATTTTGGAGTAAAGCCACTACTTCAGTGAATTACTACCCCCTTAATCAGAAATAACTCCTGGCTGGTCACTAAGCCCTAGTGGAGAATAAACACCAGAATGGGGTGGTTGGCTTTTGTTTTAGCCAGCTGAGTCCTGGTTTTCTGTTACTTGCCGTTGATACTCCTGCTAAATACACAAACATGTTATCTTTGCAATTTTGCTTCCAACAAAGGAGGTTACATCAGTGAAAGTGGAAGGATGGGTGCCCATGGAACTCAGTATCGCATTAGGAACCCCGTCATTCAGAAGTAGATGACCTCACAAGCATATACAGTGGAGAAAAGACAGCCTCTTCAATAAGTGGTGCTGGGAAAATTGGACAGGAACATGTAAAAGTATGAAATTAGAACACTCCCTGACACCATGCACGAAAATAAACTCAAAATGGATTAAAGACCTAAGTGTAAGGGCAGACACTATCAAACTCTTAGAGGAAAACATAGGCAGAACACTCTATGACATACATCACAGCAAGATTCTTTTTGACCCAGCTCCCAGAGAAATGGAAATAAGAACACAAATAAACAAATGGGACCTAATGAAACTGAAAAGCTTTTGCACAGCAAAGGAAACCATAAACAAGACCAAAAGACAACCCTCAGAATGGGAGAAAATATTTGCAAATGAAGCAACTGACAAAGGATTAATCTCCAAGATTTACAAACAGCTCATGCAGCTCAATAACAAAAAAACGAACAACCCAATCCAAAAATGGGCAGAAGATCTAAATAGACATTTCTCCAAAGAAGATATACAGATGGCCTACAGACACATGAAAGAATGCTCAACATCATTAATCATTAGAGAAATGCAAATCAAAACTACAATGAGATACCATCTCACACCGGTCAGAATGGCCATCATCAAAAAATCTAGAAACAATAAATGCTGGAGAGGGTGTGGAGGAAAGGGAACACTCTTGCACTGTTGGTGGGAATGTAAATTGATACAGCCACTATGGAGAACAGTGTGGAGGTTCCTTAAAAAACTACAAATAGAACTACCATACGACCCAGCAATCCCACTACTGGGCATATACCCTGAGAAAACCATAGGTCAAAAAGAGTCATGTACCAAAATGTTCATTGCAGCTCTATTTACAATAGCCAGGACATGGAAGCAACCTAAATGTCCATCGACAGATGAATGGATAAAGAAGATGTGGCACATATATACAATGGAGTATTACTCAGCCATAAAAAGAAATGAAATGGAGGTATTTGTAATGAGGTGGATGGAGTTAGAGTCTGTCATACAGAGTGAAGTAAGTCAGAAAGAGAAAAACAAATACAGTATGCTAACACATATATACGGAATCTAAGGGAAAAAAAAAAAAAAAAGGCCATGAAGAACCTAGTGGCAAGACGGGAATAAAGACACAGACCTACTAGAGAATGGACTTGAGGATATGGGGAGGGGGTGGGGTGAGATGTGACAGGGTAAGAGAGTGTCATGGACATATATACACTACCAAATGTAAAATAGATAACTAGTGGGAAGTAGCCGCATAGCACAGGGAGATCAGCTCGGTGCTTTGTGACCACCTAGAGGGGTGGGATGGGGAGGGTGGGAGGGAGGGAGATGCAAGAGGGAAGAGAAATGGGAACATATTGTATATGTATAACTGATTCACTTTGTTATAAAGCAGAAGCTAACACACCATTGTAAGGCAATTATACTTCAATAAAGATGTTTAAAAAAAAAAAAAAAGAAGTAGATGACCTCAGAGGGTAATAACCTGCTGAAGGACCCACCATCAGGACTGCCATGCCCACCCAAGCATGAAGATGGGGGTCACCCCAATGGGCAAACAGCCTCAGCCGGTGGAAGTGCTGAACCAAGACAGGAGGAGAAAACCTGAGGATGGACGTCCCCGAGGCAGGTTTTGGAGTGACCAGCTCCAAAACCCAGGATCAGGCCCTCTACCTATGTTTCCAGGTTCTGGATCATATGCTTTAAACTAAATTCATCCACTAGTTTCCTTTTCTTTGATTAGTTTCCCCTACACTTTCTTCTTTCTTCTTCCCATGAGGTGTCTTGAGGGCAGTTAAGTTTACCATTAAGTGTGTAGATTGCAGAATATCAACACGTTAATGGCAGGGCTGGCAGATTGGTCGTCACGTGGAAACTCTGCACTCAAGGAGGACACCTCCGTTGTGTCGTCCCTGGTGGCTGTGACGAGGCAGTGCCCTGGGTGGTCTCAGGAAGGACTGAACCAACTAACGTGAGGAGGGGCACATGGGGAGCTGAATATATGGGCGAAAGGCGCTGACACGTGCTGGGTGGCCAGCCAAGGGGGGGGACCATGAGAGCCGCTTGTTTTTCTGCCCAGCCCTGCTTCTCTCCTGCTGTCTCACGGGTGTAGGCATGCTACCCAAGGTGGGCCAGGAACAACCCATCTCCCTTGATTCTGAGAGCGAGTGAAGATGCAGGAGGTGGAACGAGGCTGGAGCTGATGCGCTGAAGGCATCTCCCAAGAGGAAAGCCCAGGCTAGGGTGGCCTTGCATCCTGCCCTCCCCAGGCCTGGCTTTTGACCACTTCCTTTTGTCCTATGAGCTGCCCCAGTATCCTTTGCATTATCACAACTTTCCATTCAGTCTGTCAGTCTGTCTCTCTTGTTTGCGACCCAAGATCTGCATCAGTTGGATACAAAGGGGGGCACTGGGGAGAAAACACCTGTTCACAGTCAGACAACGTGTGTTGTATTGGCAGCCATGGGTCCTCCCTCCCTCCCAGCATAGGACTCTTCCCTCTGCCACATCTGCTGGGAAACGTGAGTCACCCGGTGAAACTGCAGGCAGAGCGGGAGGCCGGTGAGGAGTTGACTCGGGCCTGGGCCTGCCGGGCATCCTGCCCACACCTGGGGTGCCCCTCATTGAAGGGCATTTGGGGGTCCACAGGAAGCACTTACCTTCCCAGTGTGATGGCCATGGGGCCAGCAAGCAGCGCTCCCAGAAGGCCACCCACGGGGTACAGAGACACGATGAGGGACCACAGGAGCGGGACCAGCTGGTCGGGCAGCGGCCGGCCGGTTCGCATCCGCCACGTCTCATTGGTGAATTCCTGAATGTGCTGTGGACAGAGATGCCAGTCAGCCCCCCGGGGGCGGGGGCTCCCTCCCCACAACAGGCCTTCTCCCCACAGGCCCTGCCTCTGCAGAGCAGGCAAGTCTCCCCAGCAATCCTACTCCCTTCGGGGCAGGACCGAACTCACCCAACTGCAGGGCACTGTGCCGTCTCTTTCAAACACAGTGTGTCCTGGAGCTCAGAGCTGGCCAGTCTCTATGTGCCCCTCTGAGTCCACTATCAGTCCCCCTCCCCCACTTTTGACCTGGGAAGCCACCTGTATGGGCCACATCAGCAGGCTCCCTTGATGACCAGCTTTCTGATGGACTTGGCCATCAGTGAGCATCAGCAGAGCAACAGAGGAGGCAGGAGGGGTGTTTGTCCCCAGGGCTCCTTCGCTGGGGCACCTCAGGATTGCTGCAACGCCTGACCAAAAGACCCAGATACCCTCCTCTTGGTCAGAGATGAATGTCAGTATCTGGCTGGTCTTAGGCCTCCCAACAGGGCGTGAGGGAGGACGTGAGGATGACCAGGGGGTGTAGGTGAGCAGGCCACCTCAGGGTAATAGCTGTTAGCCTGGTGCCCACCAGGTCCCTCTGGGGGAAGGACATGCCCGGGGGAGCTGGGACCAGGGCCAGCCTCCCCTGACATTGGCTTGAAATCCTCAAGGGTGACCATTCAAGGGGGTAGGGGAAGCCTCAGAAGCCAAGGAAGTCTCATTTGCAGGAGCCAGTGATGGCCCATGGGAAGCAAGGCCTGAGAGTGTCCTGCTGTGGGCAGATCCTTCTCCAGCCATGAAGTTTGCACTGAAGTGGACACTTGCATGCTTGTTGAATAAACAAATAAAAAAGCAAATGGAGCTCAGACCTCCCTTTCTAAACCCTTCATTTCATCCTCTTTTAAGGGACTGGGCAGCTATAGTTGTTTCTGCCCAGAATGTACTCCCATCCCCAACTTCTAAGCACCAACATGCTTTGAGAGAAATTCTTTCCCCTTGACAATTACAGCCCCCTATACAGTTGGTCACCTGACCCAGGCCTGGCCAATCAAAGTGCTCCACCCTCCTGACCACATGATTGGTCTAGTGGGCATGTGATCCAAACCAGCCAATCAAACTCTTCCCCAGCCTTTCTGCTGGAACTAACAGGGAGGATTTCTGTTTGGGGGTTCCCAGTCCAGGACAGGAAGTGAGTCTGGTGACTGCTACTCTCTTGCACTGGGTGGAGGATGATGCCCCGCAGGGATGGGAGAGCCCCAGTTCCGTCCTGGGACCTGTTTCCTGCAGCCCCACCTCCTTCACAGCTATGTGACAGGACACTTGCCCTTCTCACTTAGGTGGGATAGAGGTGGCTTCTATCAATGGGGCCGAGAGATTCATCCTTTCCACAGGCATTTACTGAACATCGGCACAGGCCAGGACAGAGTCAGGTGCTGGGGACTCAAAGATGACTTGGACACTGAGAGGAGACCAGCAGGAGGCTGAGACCAAGGGCTGGGGAGGGAGGGTGACTCCAGCTGGGGGGCTGCTAAAGGAAGGCTTCAGGGAGGTGATGGCATTTGGGTGGCTCTTGAGGGGGTTCTTGCAGGTGGGGCAGAGAGGGCTTCCCATCAGAAGGAGACTTCAAGGAAGGGCTGGGTGCATTTGGGGAACTGCGTTTAACCTGCTTTGGTAGCAGAGTTGGGGGAACGAAGGTGGGAGACAGGTGGACAGGTTCTGATCCCAGGAGGCCTTGGACTTAAGGTGGATGAGTCTGTCCTTATTCCTGTAGGCACTGGGGAGCCACAGAATGTTTCTGGGCAGGGGAGTGGTTTGATCAAACTTGAGAGGATCTAGAAGGGGGAGGTCAAAGGCAGGGAGGCCAGTGATACAGGCAGGAGAGACGGGGTCTGAACTGGGATTGTGGAAGAGACCTGAGGAGAAATGGCTGGAAGCCAGAGGCAGTTAGGAAGGACTTGGTGTCCAAGAGGGAGGGAAGAGTCAGGGCGGACCCCAGTCACTGGGTGGATGGTGGAGTCATCTACTGACATCAGGGACTCAGGAGAACTTGCGAGTTTCAGGGGAGGATGCAGAGCTGGGTTTGAACTCTCAGGGCCTGTGGGACATCGCAGCGGAGGTGGACATGTGGGAGAAAGCGCCACCAAGTGGATGCTGGCCTGAAGATCTGCTGCAGGCAGCTGCTGGCCCTGGCCCAGCACCCACTGGGATGGTGACAGTGGGCACAGAGGGTACATACCGAAGTCGGGGCATTGATGATGGAGAGGTTGTAGCCAAATTGAAAAGTCCCACCAATGCCAGCCGCACAGATGGTCAGGAGCAGGACCCTGCCCTGGAACTGAGGAGAGAGGAGAGGACACAGAGTGCCTGATTACAGCCTCCACCAATCCCAGCACTGCAATCTATCTGAACCAGGCAATGATGGCTCCACTTTGCAGATGAAGAAACTGAGGCAGAGAGGAGTTGCCTAGGTCATATGGCTGGCAGGTAGCAGAGGCACCCCTAGCCTTCTGCTCTAAGTCCAGGATCTTGCTGCCCCTTCACCCCTGACAGCATTTTCCTGAGATGGACAGCCATTCCCGGCCCTCCTTGCTGGGCTGCCCCTGGGCATGCCTGCTGTGGCTCAGGGGACAATGCTTTGAGCTGGGGCCCCACAGGTGTGAAGCTCTGCCTCTGGCAGGACAGGAGACCCTGAGCTACAGTGACTCGCCCCAGTGAAACTCTCTCAACAGAGTGGCTGGGCCTCCCTCTCTTCCCTCCCAGCCTGTTCTGCCAGGAGGCTAAGAGGAGGGGCCACACGGACCTACATGTGTGGGGGCCTGGGGGGCACATGGAGCAGCAGAGAGCAGCCTGGGTCCCAGTGCCAGCTCTGCCCTTCCTCCCTCATCTTCTCTGAGTGGCTTCCTCGCTGGCCCTGGTGATGATAATGCCTACCTTCAGGCTGGGGGACAGCCAATGCGCATGTGCACTACAGACACCTGGTACAACAAAGGGCAGCTTTTCATCCTCATGCAGCACCCTTAGAGATGGAGGGAGAACTCCCCAAGGCACCCAGCTCAGCGCCCTGATGCCCCATCATTAGGTTGGTATTTTTTCGGGGGATTCACAGTCTTATTTATATTTTTTCTCTTATAATTTTTAATTACAAAATAACATGCTCATTAAATTTTTTGAAAATCCAGTGTACACTGACAGTTCTCCACTCTCCCAAAGAGCAGTGAACTGCTTCCCTCAGATATTTTCTGAGACATTCACAAAGTAGTTAACTATATAAAAATCAAATTGTTGATCTTTTCCTAGTAACTCTATACTACCTTTCTTGCTCGGGCAAATTGTCCCTCAAATATAAAGCACTGTGTCATATTTATTATTTTTTTAATACTTAAATACAAGTTTCAAGTCAGAAGGATGTTTGGCTAAGGGCTCTCTGAAGAATTTCCAGAACCTGAAGACTACTTACTCATTCATCAGTGAAATACCAAGTGCCTGACCCAGCCAGGAACTGAGCTGGGAGGCAGATACAGAGGGGCAGGGGGAGCGGGGGGGAATACAGACCTGCTTTCACCATATTGTGAGAACCTGGCCTGGGGGTGGGGAGGTAGAGGAAGAGGCTCTGAGGGCAGGATCCTGCCAAAGATCTTGCCACAGGTCTGCAGGCAGGTCTATGACAGGCACCCTGGCTGCCCGCAAGTTCCTACAAGGTCTAAGTAACTTCCTCCCAAGCCTGAAGCCAAGGGGGAAGCCAGGTGAGAACCCAGGAGTCCCGACTCACTGGAGTCACTGGAAGCACCCTGCTGGGCTGCCTGGAGGTGAGAGTTCCACTAAGAGAGCAGATCTGCAGGAAGCAGCAAGTCACGCACCACCTGATGAGAACTGAGCCCATGTGGCAGGGGTGCTGGCAGGTCTCCAAGACAGCATAAATTACTTCATTCCATGAGGTCGTGCATGGAGATTGCCTAGTCCTCTGACTGGTCATGAAAAGCATTCAGACATTAGCTATGGTGGTGATTATTGTCAGTGAATAAAGATTTCTTGCCTCCCTACTGTGGGCAATAAATCTACTGTTCTAGGTGCTGGGGATATAGTAGTAAACAAAAGAGACGAAATCCGTGACCATTCCAGCGGGGGAAGACAGGCGGTAACAAATGAACAAGGAAAATACATAGTATGTCAGCTGTGCGACATAGACAGAAAGCAGGGGAAGGTGAGATGGGGTGTCTGGAAAAGGTGGTCAGGGAATACGCCATGAGAAGGGGACATCCGCACAAAGACTTGAAGGAGGTGAGGGGAAGGGCCATGCAGATCAGCGCCGGTTGGCGGGGGAAACCCTGAGGTGGGGTGGTGAGCGGTATAGGCTTGCTCTTCCCGCTGCCCCGCCCCCTCGGTGCAGCAGGAAGGGAGGACGGAGTTTAGAACCAGCGTGGAGGAGATGAAGGTTGGGGAGAGAAGTGAAGGTGGGAAACAGGCCCAGGACGGGATGAGGCGGCCAGGACTGCAGTGCCCAGGGGCTGCTGCTTCTGGGGGCGTGTCCGGCCCGCACGAGGACCAGAGGGATGCTCTCCTGGGACGCGGCCGGTGCGCAGGTCCCGCACACTGCGCCCCAGCCCAACACTGCGCGTGAACACCTGCTCTTGTTCGTCTGGGCCGAGCACCTAGCTCCACTGTGCAAACAAGGATCAGATACTTCTGTACACTGGACGCGTTCGTTGAGCCTTCCCGAGTGCACGCCAGTCCGCAATCCCTCATCCGAGAAGCCTGGGCCGGCAGGTCTCGGAATTCAGAAGTTTGCGAAAAGCGGATCGGCGTGGAAGAGGGAGGCGCATGCGTAGTGGGCGTTTGCGGAGGCTCGCTCAAAGCTTACCTTAGCCAGAGCGCGCGGCCGAGACACGTGCGCAGGCGCACAGGGCGTAAAGTGGGTGGGGGGCTGGGGTCCCGCGAGCGGGTCACCTGAGTCCGAGGCTGTAACGACGGCTCGTGTTCATCCTCCATCCCTCCCTTTCTGCAGCTCTGAAGGTGAAAAGCCACTAACTCCTTCCTCGGCCGAGCCTGTGGCCCATCTCCGCAGATCGGAAGGGGGCTCAGGTCCGAAGTCACCACGGCCAACCCCTGAATCCGCCTTCGCATGTCTTGGCCAGCGGCTCTGATCAGCGCGCTCCAGACTCCCCCGAAATCCCGGCCCTGGCCCCTAGTCCCCTCGTCTCCTCCCCCGCTGCCGCCTCCGCCTCCGGAGTGACTCTCAGCCGGTCACTGCTGCGCTCCCCTTTGGACCTCCGCCGCCGCCCCTTCCGGCCCCTCTGCCCGGCCTCCTCTCACCCGAATCTGGCGCCCCTGCACGCCTCCGGGAGGCCCCTGTCCCCAGGCACTATGAGGGCCGAGCCCTTGATTCTGCACAGACATCCCCACTCTCCTCTAGTACAGGTGTCCCCGCCCTTTCCCCCCGGAGGAGGGACAGGATTAGGAGGGCCAAAAGGTAGACCCACCAGTCTGGAGAGCTCTCATCCGTCCGTCCTGGCAGAGCCAGTGACTTGGAACGCGGATGGGAGACCCAGTCTCGGGTTGCAGCCCGGGGATCCATTCCGTGAGAGGCCAGCCCAGCCTATGCGACAAGATTAGTCCGGCACAGTGGACCCTGTGAGATGAGGAGCCACCGGGTCCACTGGGCAGGATTAATCTTTTATTTCTCAGGGCTTCTCAGGTCCTTCATGAATCCAGGAGTTGGATTAAGGCCAAATCGAAACCAGACTTGCCAAAGATGCTATTTGTGGTCATGGAAACATAGACCTGAAAGTGACCCTAGGAAGTCATCTGAGCAAAGACTGTGATAGGACATACACCAGAAGGGATACTGTTTTTTTTTTTTAATTAATTAATTAATTAATTTATTTATTTAGCTGTGTTGGGTCTTCGTTTCTGTGCGAGGGCCCCCTCCAGCTGTGGCAAGCAGGGGCCACTCTTCATCGCGGTGCGCGGGCCTCCCACTGTCATGGCCTCTCCCGTTGCGGGGGACAGGCTCCAGACGCGCAGGCTCCAGACGCGCAGGCTCAGCAGTCGTGGCTCACAGGCCCAGTTGCTGCGCGGCATGCGGGATCCTCCCGGACCGGGGCACGAACCCGTGTCCCCTGCACCGGCAGGCGGACCCCCAACCACTGCGCCACCAGGGAAGCCCGGGATACTGTTTTATTTTTGCTGCCCTGAATTTTTAAAAGTTTCTAAAAAACATCATGCATTTTTAAGGAAAAATATCGATACAATAAATAAAATATTAGCAGTTGCTAAGTGCGCGCCTTTCTGCATCTCTGCATCTATTGAGGTGATCCACTGCTGTGATAATACCCGCTTCGCTCCCTCCCCGCCACCCCCCCCCCCCATGGACACCTCGCTGGAGTCAGCCCCCCAGTGCGTGGGCTCCCCAGCCACTAATTATTATCCTTAAGCAAGGGAGCTTGAGGTTTCTCTTTGGCGAACATTAATCAGGAGTTTAACCTTGAGTGTGTGAAAGTCAAGGTTGTGAGTGTTTGTGGCTGCCCAGTGCTGATAGCTAATCCTCTCAACATCCCTCAACTCCACAAGGTGGAGTCTGTGTCCGCAGCACCCCTGCAGCCCTGCTGGAAGTCGGGGCTGGGCTTTCAGATCTCCAAGTCCAGCGCAGACCCTACGGGATGGGGCAGCCAAAACACGCCTGAGTCAGGGGAGCGTGGAAAGACAACCCCCACGCGTGCCGACTCCTCCTCCGAGGAGCTTCCCGCGTGGATTCCCACCCAGTCTTGGTTTCCCTGGTGAGAAGGCAGAGGTGGGGGTGTTACCAAATCTTGGCTCCCTGTCCACCGATGCCGAATAGAAATAAGGAGACAGAGTTTGGAGGAAATAGAACAGAGTAGCTTTATTCCTTTTGCCAGGCAAGAGGGGAACACAGTAGGCTAGCGCCTCAAGAACTGTGCCCCCCTCCTTGGGGAATCGGAGAAGATTTTATATGTGGGGCTTGCAGTCCGGGGTATATGATAAGGATCAAAAGTAGCGAAGGTCTTGCATTTCTTTTCTTCTGCAAATTCACGGCCAAAGCTGGCATCAGGCTGCTCAGCAACCAGGTCTGGTGTCCCTGAAGTTATCGGCCGGTGACCTTCTTTCTGAAATGAAGAGTGCTACAAGGGAGTGTAGGGGGAGAAGAAATGCCAGGTGCAAAGGGTAATTTGTATGGAGTCAGAGAGTAATCAGCTTTGTGAAGGACAAGTCTAGCTACAAGTGTTTATTAGTAGTAATAGCTAAAGAATAACCAAGATTACTTAACTCTTTCAGGCCTGTTTATATTGTTTCCCCAGCCTGTTCATTGTTTCCTTATTCTCCTTGTTTATCAGAAAATTCTCATGTCTATTTTTGCTGCGACAGGGGCAAGGGAGGAGGGGTGGCCTGCTTGCAGCCACCAGTGCTCAGGACCTCCAGGAGGGAGGCTAACGTGGGTGGTGACGCCCCTCCCCCGCCATGGGAGCCACGACCCACGCTCCCTCCTACACTCCGGAGCCTGTCACTCTGCAGATGGGGAAACGGAGGCCCAGAGCTGGCGGGGAGGGGGGAATAGGGGGATCCGCCCCCGGCACTCAGCTGGAGGCAGGGAACACGGTGGCTCGCACCGAAGGTAATCGATACAGCAAAGCTGGCTGGAGGGCTCCACCGGGTCCGCGCTTCACCGAGCCCCCGGCTGCTCCTACCCCCGCAGAAGCGGCGAGGCCGCCTCGTCGACCCGAGCCCGCCCCAGAAGGTGCCTCCACTGTTACCCGGGCCCGGGGACTCCCCTGACCCCCGGATTCGGCCTCCAGACCCCATTTAGCCCTCCCGGGCCGCCCCCGCCAGTTGCCGGGATCCGTCCCCGCTGCCGAGACCGGCTCCGGCCGCGAGGGGGCGACAAAGCCCGCGCTTCGGGAGTTGGCGCGGCGGGTCGCCAGACCTCTCGGGGCTCCGCGGTGGCAGGGAAACCAAGAGGCCTGAGCCAGGGCCCCGCCAGGTGCGGGGAACTCCGGGGGAAGCTGCCCCCACGCCCCTGGGCGCCGAGTCCTGGCCGAGCCCGGGCGTCCCCTGTTCCACGAGCCCCAGGTGGTTTCGCTTCCTTGGTCGGGCGCACCCAGACCGCGCCCCGCTGGGGGGGAGCGGTGGGGGGGTGCAGGGCCTTGGTCGGGAGCTCGGAGGTCTGACACCCAGCCCACCCTGCCTCTGCCTCGCTGTGTGCCTCCCCTCTCTGCTCCATGAGGGGTGGGACAGGAGTCTGGATGGTGGCCTAACCCCTGGAGCCTGGGCTCAGGCTGGCCCCCATGGTCCCTGGTCTCTCCTTCAAAGCCCATCAGCTGGGCATCCATCACTGGGTGGGTGGTGGGTGGGCTGACCTGCTTTGACCCGACTGCCTCCCCTCTGACCTCAGCGTCTTCATCTGTCAGCTGTGCTTTCCAGGAAGGGCTGGGGAGTGGTTCAAGGCCCCTCCTCCTTGCAGCCTTCCCTGTTCCTCCCACTTGGACTGGCAACTCTACTCCACACCAGGAGCCTCCCAAGGAGGCACTGGCTGGAGTTCAGAGGCCAGCTGACCTTGGGCACCAGGCTGTCAGGGTGGGCAGTGAGCCATCACCAAGCACAGCAGGCCGGCCACAAGCCTGGCTGCAGCTGATACCAATGGGGTACCTGCAGTCCCAACAGGTACTTCCTCTCTCCATGCTCCATTTGCTCACCTGTAAAATGGGGACATCATGACAACTGACCTGCCCCCTGCACAGGCCCTGCGCCCTCAGGCCCCAGGTGTGTCTGTTGACTGCCTGCACTGAGCATCCTGAGGGCAGGTACCGTGCCCTCTCTTGATCTCCAGACAGACCCTGCCTGTGGGTAGGTGAACATGGGGGGCTGCAGCCTGACTGAGTGTGGAGGGCAAGGCCTAGGGGCAGCCCCTGCAGGCTCTACCCCAAATCCAGCTTCTCCCTCCTCCTCAGAGCTGGCATCCACTCCAGTTCTGGGTCACATTTCCAACTTAACGATTCAAAACTAAGAAAGAAAGAAGAAACCCCAAGCAACAACCAGCCGAGCAGCCCCTCCTGGCCACCCTTTGATATTTGAGGACGGAACAGTGGAGCTGATTGAGGATAGGAGATTTAAAGCCATCTTAATTAGAAGCAAAGAATGTCCTCGGGGTTGGCTGTTCTAAAAATACAGCTGTGCCCACATCTGGAGGGGAAGGGTGGGAGGCGGGGGGGTGGGGATGGCGGTTAGACAGAGTCTGAAGTGCTGACGCCTGCATTCCCTGGTGGGGGAGGCCCTCTCCCAGCAGGGCCCATGGTGGGGGAAGAGGGGAGGACACCAAAGCGGCCAGTCCCCTGTGGCTGGGCCACCTGGTGCAGGTTTGGGATGGAGCTAAACAGGCAGCCCACCCCTTCCTGGGCCCACCCTCACCCCTTCCCCATGCCCTCCCCACACCCCAGCCTCAGTTTCCCCAGGGTCCTGGTTAACGCCCGCTGCTTCTTTCACCAGCCCCTGCCTGACATAGGTACAGCTTCTGACCGGGGAGGGGATTTTTCCTGGGTTTGATATTGAGTGCTATTTGTTACCTTTTATGAACTTGTTGCTTGTTTTCTGTCCTCATTCTAAACAAATGAGGTACTTTTGTACCTAATCTTGGATTTGCAATTTTGCATTTGTTTTCTTAAAGAGGCCCCAATACCTCACACAAGTGAAGGGCGTTCGAGGCTGGGAGAACATCTTGAGTGAAATGTGGAGGCGGGGCTTGTGGTGGTGTCTGGGGCGGGGGGGCGGGGGGTGGAGGGGGACAAGGACGCAGGGTTCCTGTCCCAGGGGCTGAGCGAGCACCTGGCCTGGGGCTCACCCTCCCCGGTATGTGAGCAGGGCCTGGGCTGCTTGGCAGGGGTGTTGGGGGTATAAGCCAGGTGGGAGATGCGGGAGCCCCGGGCCTTTCTGAGCTTCTCCATCCACCTGCTCTGAGCACTCAGTCACTTTCTGGGCAAGGCTCCCAGAGTGGTGGTCCCTGTCCTTCCAGGTCCTTGCCAGACCACAGATGGGAATTGCCTGATGATCTGGCAGGCAGGCGATGGGTAGGAAGACGGTGGGACAGTGTGGCCTCAGGTTCCACATGGACCGGATCCCATGTGCATCCCTGGGTGTGCAGGTGGGCAGCAGACCCGTGTGGGACCACACAGTCTTTTCACTGTGTCTCCATGAACTCGCATCCCCGGCCCTGCCATTTGGCTGATTCAGCCAAGCAGATAATCTTCTTCCAAAACACAGCCCCGCAGCCACACTGAGCCCGAAAATAGCTGAGGTGGAGGGGGCAGCGGGGGGGGGCTGCCAGCTGCTCTGGGGCTCTGGCTGGAGGCGGCTTTGATGGTCAGGTAGTGGCCACAGCAGCGAGTGGAATGGGGGCAATTGATGAGGGTCATGACAGCCGGGCATTGAAGGTCAGGCTGGCCTGGCAGCTGGGGCTGGGGAGGGACCATCTCATCCAGCTACTGAGGGTCAGAGATAAAGAAACTGGGGTCCAGGCGGGGAGTCCCACACCCCAGCTACTCAGCAGGGGAGCATCCAGGGAGCAGAGTCACCTGTCAGAGACATGGCAGGAGCCCAGAGGTGGCAGAGAGGTTTTTGTCTCTGAACCACAGCTGGAGAAGGGTGAAGGCAAGGAACTGGGAGGGCAGGGCTGGGGAGGCCAGGGAGGGCTTCCCTGAGCGGTCCTGTCCCCCCGGGACCCCTAACTCGGCCTGTCCCAAACCAACAGGGGGTCTCCCTCCCAATCCTGGCCCTCCCCTACGTCTCAGCCCCCTCGCCAAGCACTCACTAAGGTCTATGCCTTCCGCCTCCTTGACCCTGTCACCCCCGCTGTCACGTGCCCGCCACTGCAGGCCGCAGCCATCTTCCCCTCTGACCCCTGCTTTCTCCAAAGAGCTGCCATCTGATCCTAACCTCACCTGGGGCTCTTCACTGCCCTTGGGACAGAGACCATCACCTACAGGGCCTGGTCAGCCAGCCTCTCATCACATGCAGCTCCTTCCCTGCCTCTGTCCCTCCATGCCACCTCAAGACCTTTGCACAAGCTGCTCTCCTGTTGGGCCTGGCTAATCCTAACTCTTCCTCTATCCTGACTGCCTCCTCCCTCCCCAGCCCACCCAGAGACCCTCAAATTCCTGGAAAGTCGATTCTGCTACCAGGCTCAGAAGGCCAGGCCCAGGTCGCCCCCTCTGCCGGGCAGGCCTGACACAGCCCACCTGGACGGTTTGTGGTTCTTATGCTCCGGTCACGAGCAGCTGCTGCCGAGTGAGTTCCGGACTCAGTGCTAAAAATATCCCATGACCCAGACAGGAAGGGCCACCGGGGACACAGCTGCTCCTGGGGGCACTGGCTGGAGCCACGGTGAGACCCACCCACAGCAGTTGGGGGCGTGGTCCGTGTGCTGGGAGGGGGTGGGCACTGAGCTCGCAGCCCCTGAGGAAAGGCCCTGTGAGGGGTGCCACATGTTATCCACAGGAAGACATAGCGCCTCCAGCACTCACCTCGTTTCTGCTTCTTGCCAGCTGTTACCACAGGCACGTGCTGCCTTCGGAATAAAATACATCTGAAAATTGAGTGTGTAGGGCCCTAACAGAAGGTAGGTGAGCTTTGGTCCCTTCAGGGAGGGCTTCCTGGAATAGGGGGCATTTCTATCACCCTCTCTCCCTCTCCTTTTAACAGAACATCTAGGCTGGTAGGGAGGGAAATGAGTGACTGAATAAGTCAGATCTGGGCCGTCCCAGGAGAGAGATGCTGAATAAGAGGTGGGGAAAGGACTGGAGGGTTCCCTGTGGGGCCGGGGAGTGGGAGTCAGGGTTGGCTCCAGGTTTCGGGGTTGTCATTGGGGTCTCATGAGGGTCTCTCCTGGTGTACAAGCCCTGTGAGGAAGAAGGCCAGCTTGGTGGGCACGCAGCAGGTGCTGTCCTGCCTGTAGGCACTGGAGAGCCTGGACAGAGAAATCAGGGGTCTTCGGGTGTCCCCGGACCTGGGCACCCGTCCCCAGACCTGGGCTCCTTGCTCTGTAGCAGGCAGGGTCCCGAGGCCAGCGAGGTGGCTTGGAGAGCAGGCCCATCGTCACCTCGCCACAGGCCCGCCTCCTGCCATAGTCCTCAGCCCAGGAGAGAGGAGGCGGCCCCTCGGGCAGGCCTGCTGCCCCGCTGCTCAGGACAGACAGATGGCTACACAGCCATTAGCATCCAGCACCCCGCCTGCCTGGCTCACCCAGGCCTTCTCTCTGTAATTAACTGTCTGGAGGTGCCAGGGGTCGGAGCAGCGGGCCCGGTGCCTCTCGAGTGGCCTGTCCTGGGCCTGACACTGGACGTGAAAGCCTGGACTGGTGGTGACAGTCTGCCCCAGGCCCTGTTCTGCCTCCTAGGGGCCTCAGTCCCCACCTGAGGGTACCCTGGGCCTGAGAAGGGAAGATGTGCAGTAGAACCCCGCCGCTGCTCCCGGCATGTCCCGCCCCCACCCTGGGCTCCGTCTCCCAGGAATGTGCTTCTCCAGCCCCAAACCCGGCTCCTGCCTTATCAGCCCTATCAGCCCCATCGAAGGGGAGAGACAGACACCCCTATCACATGACGCCCCTCCGTTAGCCCCAGCCTGACCCTGAGCGGAGGGCCAGCCAGCGCCTGCTTGCTGAGGGCCCGGAGACAGGAATGCCTCCCCTTCCCAGTGCAGACAGGAAACCCGACCCCCTTGCTGGCTCCTTCAAGCCTGGCAGGCGCCCGCCCTGATGTCTGAGGCCCTGGATCCCAGCCCTGCAGCCGCACCTCCACCTGGGTGGGATCCCCCTGGGTGGGATCTGCTCTGCCGGCCTCACCTCGAACGTGACCTAGATCTGCTTTGCTGGAAAATGGAGGCTGTCTGAGGGGGCCTCTTCAGCTTGCTCCCACCAGCCTCTCAGCCCTTGGTCCAACTCCTGCTGTATCAGACTGACCTCTCCTCACTCCTGAACCCAATGCACACCCCCCTTCATGCTCCCAGCCTCTCCCTCCCCGCCCCTCCCACATGGGCCTCCAGGAGCCACTCCCCAGGGGACCCCTCTTAGCCCTCTTAGGATCCACCTGAATTGGAGTTTCTCTTTTCCACCAAAACAACAAGGTATCTTGGCTGGTTCTCCCCACTCCAGTCTCCCTGGGGGACTCAGGGTCCAGCCCAGGGCTTCCCTCACCTGCCACACTCGAGTCCAAGGTTGAGCTCCCATTTGGTAAAGGTCCGGGCACCTTCCTCTCCCTCATGGCCACCATTATCCAGGGACCTTGGCGTGGCTTCCCAGGCCACGTCTCCCAGGGCTTCTCACTACCTTGTCCCTGCAGCCTTTTCCTGGTTCTGCTGCAGCCTCCCTGGTCTCCCTGCTTCGCTGGCTGTCTGCCTTCTCTAACTAATGAAGGTCGAGCTGCCCAGGTCTGGCCTCGCCCTTTGGGCATCTCACGCAGGCCCAAGGCTACAAATGTCATTGGTCTACTGAAGGCTGCTACCCACACTTGGGCCGCCTGCCTGACATCTCCCCCAACACCACGGATGTCATACAGATGCCCCAAACTCAGTGAGGCCAGAACAGGACTCTCCATCTGCCTGCCTTTCTCCCAAGCATTCTCTAGCTCAGTAAAGGCCACCGCCTTCCATCCACCCTGCAGCTCAGGCCCTGAAGTCACCCTTGACTCCTCTCTCACAGCTCTGTCTAGTCTGCTGGCAAACCCACATCCCGCCCCTCCTGGCCCTCCAGGCTCCACCCTGCCCAAGCCACCAGCGTCCCTTGCATCATCCCTTGCTCACCGATTCCTCTGGCAGTCTACTGTACTCACAGCAGTGACAATCAAACATCACCTCTTCACAGAGGATTCCCATATCACCCCATCTGGCATGGGTGCACTACCCAACCCTCCAGCCTCCACTTGGCTGTTATTTCCGTTAGTGCGCTGTTCTGCAAACACTAGCTCTCATCTTAGCACAAGACCATGACGGCCTGTCTCCTTGGCTATACCAGGAGGGATAGCATCTTTTGTTGGCCTTTGTGTCTTCAGCATCCAGATCAGTGCCTGGCACATAGTCGGTGCTCAATAAATGATTGACTTTGTTCATTAGAATGAATAAATGGAGTTTCCCTTTTCCACCAAAATAACAAGGTCCTCTTCAGCCCGTCCACTTGCTCCAGCCTGCCTCATCACCCGGGCTGCAAGTCCCCAGCCTGGCCCTCCTCCGGCGGCCCTCGTGGGGCTTCCCAAGGAGCTGGCAGTTTCAGCAGGGCCTGGACGTGCGGGGGGATTTGGACTCGCGGCTGAGCGCCTTCTTCGCTGCTCTTGTTCCCGGAGGGAAGAAGGACGACCCGCGTCGCCGGCCAAGCCAGGTGGATCGACATATCAGCGCGGCCGAACTCCGGATTCCGCCCCGCCCACACCCCGCGTGGCCCCGCCCCTTCAGTCTCGCGGGGCCTCCTCGAGCAAGCACTCCTAGCCTCGCCCCCAGGGTGGCTCGTGGTTCCTCGCTATTGGTCCTCCCCTAGTTTGCCGCGAAGCGCCCAGTTCCTCATTGGCCACACATTCTCCCGCGCCGCCGCCTCAGTCACCACAACAAGCGCCACGTGCTCAACCGTGGGGCTTGCTCATTGGCCGCGAGTCCCGACCCGCCCACGCCCCCATCCTGCCCCCGGCTTCCTGCTTCCTCCTCCTATTGGTTACCTGTCGCAAAACCCCTCCCTCTAGCCCGGGCGCGCTGCACCTCGGGTGAGGATTGGCCGAAGACAGGAAGGCGGGGTTTGGAGGCAGGTTAAGAGCGCTCGGTGGTCGGGCCACGCGTTCCTGAGAAGGTTCAATGGCGTGGCAGGGGATGGTGACCGAGTTCCTGCAGGTGCCGGCGGTGACGCGGACCTACACCGCAGCCTGCGTCCTCACCACCGCCGCCGTGGTGAGCTGGACGGGTGGGTGGGTATCACCATGGTTACAGCCCCGGGGGTTGCCATGGCTACGGTTGGACCCGCCCCCCCGCCGGGGGGCAGCTCCTGACGCCCCCTGGTTCCGCAGCAACTGGAGCTCCTCAGCCCCTTCCAGCTCTACTTCAATCCGCACCTCGTGTTCCGGAAGTTCCAGGTGAGGCCGCCCCGCCCCTTGCACCTGCTGGCCCAGCCCCGCCCGCCCTGCGCCTGACCGCCCGCCCCCATGCAGGTCTGGAGGCTCGTCACCAACTTCCTCTTCTTCGGGCCCCTGGGATTCAGCTTCTTCTTCAACATGCTCTTCGTGTATCCTCCGCTGCGCGGCCCCGGGAGGCGGGGTGGGGGTGGGTGGCGGCGGGAGCGGGGAAACTGAGCTCCGCTGGGAGGCACTTCCTATACGGACGCCGCAGGTTTCGCTACTGCCGTCTGCTGGAGGAGGGTTCCTTCCGCGGCCGCACGGCCGACTTCGTCTTCATGTTTCTCTTCGGGGGTGTCCTTATGATCGTATCCTTCCCGGGCTCTGGAACCTCTGGGCCCGGCCTGTGCTGGCCCTGAGGCCCGGCTTGAGCGCCGGCCGGAGAGGGACAGAGTCGCTTCCTCCAGCTTAGGCTGTATTGAGCGTGCATCGCGTGCTCAGCTCCAGGTGCTAGGGCTAGGTCCAGTGCTGTACCCAAAATGCCACACGGTGGGGTACCCGGGGCTCTGAGCCCTGAATGCCAGTATCCAGGAGGAACTGGGGCCGGGATGACCAGTGGTGGGGCCTGGGGTGAGGTGGAGAGGCAGTGCAGATCAGGTGGTCCCTGGAGGCCACAATGTGGCCTTAGATTGGGAAGGGAAACCAGCCAGCGGGAGGGTTCCAGGGGTTTAGGAAGTCAGAGGGGCCCTGGGCAGGGCATGAGGCCTTGACTCTGGCCCAGCTGCTGGGGCTCCTGGGCAGCCTCTTCTTCCTGGGCCAGGCTCTCACAGCCATGCTGGTATACGTATGGAGCCGCCGCAGCCCCCGGGTGAGGGTCAACTTCTTCGGCCTCCTCACCTTCCAGGCGCCATTCCTGCCCTGGGCGCTCATGGGCTTCTCAATGCTGCTGGGCAACTCAATCCTCGTGGACCTCCTGGGTAAGCCTGCTGTCCATCCAGCCTTCCCCAAGCAGGCTGTCAGGGACCTGAGGGTCTGGTTGGCCAGAGCCCCCCGTCCACCTGCACTGGACCTCTCATCTGTCCCCACCGCCTCTTCCTGCCCTCACGGCTACCCTGTTCTTCCAGCCCCTCAACCAAGCCAGCCTATCGGTTTTACTTCTTCAGGCCTCACCTGCTTGCTGATGCTTGTGTTAGGTTCTGACCCAGGTGGGGATGGGTGGGTCAGGGTTCCTGCTTCATGGCTCCCATTCCTCCCATGTTCTCAGGCCTGACCCCCTCCCAGGACCTGCTCTCTTCTGGGCCAATCCTGGCCCCACCCTGGGCTGGCAGTCTGTGTAGGACATTGGTCACCTGTGCTCTGGGGCCTTCAGGGCTGCGCTGGCCGTGGGCTCTGGGCTGTGGAGAGTGGCTTCAGCAGTTGGTGGCTCTCCCACAGGGATTGTTGTGGGCCACATCTACTACTTCCTGGAGGATGTCTTCCCCAACCAGCCTGGCGGCAAGAGGCTGCTGCTGACCCCTGGCTTCCTGTGAGTGCTGAGATGACAGCCCTCCCTACTCCCCCCCAGATGGTTCCCTACCCCATGGGGGAACCCCTGTTGGCTGAAGCTCAGCGTGGGCCCCTCCCCACAGGAAGCTGCTACTGGATGCCCCAGAGGAGGACCCCAATTACCTGCCCCTCCCCGAGGAGCAGCCAGGACCTCTGCAGCAGTGACCCCACCCAAGGCCAGGGCCAGCCCCAGGGGCCCATCTTCCCGGCCTCCGGCAGGCCTGCATTCCCCCCGCAACCCCGGCTTGTAGCACAGCTACCTGTCCTGGAGGCTGGGCCATGCCCAGGGCCCACCCGAATAAACAATGACCTGTATCCTCTTCACACACAGCACTGGCCCTCCTGCCTCGGCCGGCCACACCTTTCCATGCAGGGTAGGTGCTGCTGGCCTTCACCAAGGGCCACCAACCGAGCCTGACCTGCTCTCTCAGACCAAGAGCAGGTGGTAGGATGGGAGGCCCAGAGAGGGTCCAGAACCTACCCACAATTGCCAAGCAGAGCTTTGAGCTCTCATCCCCACCCTGACTGTGCCTCAATTCAGCCTTCAGTGAGGGGTGTCAGATCTTGGTGGCGGGGCCAGGACTGGGCTAGCCGGTCATGCTGAGCCCAGTCTGTGGTGGCTGCTGCCCGAGGGGCCCTCAGGCTGATGCCTCCCTAGGCCCCTCCTGTCCCTCACCAGCAACCCACAAGGGGAGCTTTGCCTCATTTTCCAGCTAAGCAGCTAAAGGACTGGCTAAGTACCCACAGGGCCAGGTGCAGAAAGGGGGCAGGCCCTTTCTGTGACCCCAAAGCCTTAAGTGTCACCTTAGCAGAGTCCAACGGCTGAGGCGGAGACCTCTGGGAAGCTCTGCCCCTGCCATTTTCAGTTGAGGACGCGGAAGCCTCCTCTGGCCCACAGCTCACTTGCATCAGATGACCAGTCCACATGGTTTATTCCTGGATCGTCACCAGCACGAGCGCTCCTCCAGCCACCGGCTGTCACATTCACAGATGACAGAAGTATTCGCCATGGAATTGGACCTTGACGTTGTAGTGAAACCTTTGGTGCAGCAGTGGGCTCTGCGGTGGGCAGGTGGCATGTGAAGGCCCCTCGCCGGGCCTCTCCCAGGCAGGTGGCCAGCCTGGCCAGTGGGCTGAGGCAGGCAGGGTGTGTCCCACCCACCAGCTGGGGGCTTGGGCCACCTCCTGCTGGCCTGAACACACACCTCAGCAGTGGAGCCCACTTGTCTCCAAAGCCAGCTGGGCCTGGAGCCTTCCTCTTTGTTCAGGGCCTTCCAGTGAAGCCCAGCTGTCTCCTTGCTTGGGGTCCAGCAAGTTCCACTCCTGGATGAAGGGCAGTGGCTGGAGTACAAATTCCTAGGACGTGCTCATGAAG
Organism: Balaenoptera acutorostrata; assembly: GCF_949987535.1. NCBI lineage: Eukaryota > Metazoa > Chordata > Mammalia > Artiodactyla > Balaenopteridae > Balaenoptera > Balaenoptera acutorostrata. Next base: position 67,226,853 of record NC_080076.1, on the reverse strand, counting down.
CCCCCCACCACCCCCGCCCCAGCCCAGACGCTAGCCCCATCTCACCCCACATCCCACAGCGAGAACCCTCAGAGCTCTGCCCCTGCCCAGTGTGGGGCTTGGGCTGGGTACTGGGTGCCATGGGGCCCCAGCCATGCTCCGGGGAGCAGAGCAGTCCTGACCCTCAGCCCTGCCAGCAACTGAAGGTGCGGGGTCTGGGCCCATGGTCTTCAGTTAGACTGTAGCTGTGCCCGGGTCACCCTGCGGTGCCTGGCCCAGTGAGGAGGCCCCCATGTGCCACCCTCCTGGGTCCCACATCGCAGGCAGAGTGGGGACCCTTCCACATTACAGAAGAGGATGCAGAGCTGCATCACTCTACGAGTTGGCGCCAGGTTGGGTGTACTGCTCCACACTCTTCTCCTGTTACTCCTCACAACCGGTGGGGAGGGAGGGGCTGGCCCGGCCACAGCATCAGCTGGGGGTGGAGATGGGCCCCAGTCCACCTGTTATGTGTGAGGTGCTAGGAGGTGTGGCAAGAGCAGTGCACACCTGCTGGAGCTGAACAGCTGGGCACGGGCACCCGGGCTGGCAACACGCCCTCAATGACCGCATAAGATGGGGCCTCTCCAAGGACCAGAGAAGCATGCTCCTGGCTGGGGGCGGAGCTGTGGCTGATAGGGCAAGCGGCCCTGCCTGCTGAGCCTCACCACCTTCTCATCCCTCTGGGACTGCAAGGACTTGCTGAGCACAGGTGGGTGGGATGCCGGGGCCAAGGGGAATCAAAACTGCTCTGACTCAGGGGCCTTGCAGGGCTGAGAATAGAGCCACGGCCCTGCTAAGGCCCAGCTGGGGACATGAGGTGGAGGAGGGTGAGGGGTCAGCCCGCAGCCTCGACCACGTGTGCTCTCCCCCATTCTTGTTTTTATGCCACCACTTTGAAGAAACGAAACAGGACCTGTCGCCTTTTATTTAAAAAATGTTGCTTGCCCTGCCTGGGGCTCCTATACAAAAACAAAACACAACCCAAAATGAGGCTTCTTCCTGACCAGAGATGGGCGGTGGGGACTGGAGCTCAGCAAAAGGAATGTGTACCCTGGGGTGGATGACCAGGAGGCCCCTGCCCCATGCTCCTCAGGATGGCCGGGCTGCCCCCTCCTTGCCAGAAGATGGAGGGGAGACGGTCCAATCTTCCAGATGCTCCGTGGGAGCCAAGCACCACTGGGTGGTTACCAGGCCGGGGCAGTGTTGGCCAGACGCCTCATCCGCCTGCAGGAGGGGAGAGGGCGGTGACCCTGGGCAGCTGCCCCTCCACCAGGGATCTCTAGGGCAGCCAGGGGAAGGGGCAGAGACAGGATGTGGTAGGTGGGATCCCCAGCCCCTCCCTCAGCCTTGGCCTGTCTGCTACTTGGGGCCCTGAAGCTGCTCTCTGTCCCACCCACCTCTCCAGGGGTCCCGAAACCTGGTCTAGGCTGTGGTCAGACCAACCCAAGGGCTACTCTTGTCCCCTGCAGGGCTAGACTAGGACTCATCATCCAGGGGCCTGCTGGGTCTCGGGAAAGGTGACGGTCCTGTCCTGCCTGGAAAGGGGGCTGGGGAGGCACCTTGTGTTCCTGTCCTGGTCGCGGATCTTCTTCTCCATCTCGGCATCTGTCAGGGTCTCCAGCAGTGGGCACCACTGATCAGCGTCACCTGTGTTCCGGATGGCAATCTCCACCGTGGGCAGGGGGTTCTCACTGTGGAAGACGGGAGGAAGTAGACAGTTCACAGAGCAGCAGCCGGAGAGGCCCCAGAAAGCGCTGTCCACGCCCCACGGGCAGCTTGAACCCTGGAGCCTGGTTTCTGTGCCCAGCCCCCAACAGGGCGGCAGGGGTGCTGCGGCCCAGCGGACACCACGACAGCGACTCTGGGTCTGCATGCTGGGGAAGGGTCCACAGGACAGCGTTGCAGGGCCAGCTGTTCCCACTGCACCTGTGGGGAGGGGGAGGGCCGTCCGCCTCGCTCAGCGTCCACGAAAAAGGAAAGCAAAGGAGTCCGGACGCCGCTCACCGAGGGCCACTGCCCCCGATGGTCCCACACACGGCTCCTCAGCCCGTCATGGGGCCCAGAACCCAAGACCCCTGACCACTCCACCCTGGGGTCCCTCAGAGATGCCTCCAACTCTGGCTGAGGGCCACCTGCACACCCTCTGGCTAAGTGGACTCAGCGGTGGCGGGGGTCAGCCTCAGCGAGGCCACCAAGGCTGGGGGTGCCTGACCGAGCTGCCGCCTCTGCCAGGAGGGCCAAGCCCAGGCTGCCCGGTGAGCCTCAGTGCAGCCCAAGCCCTGCCCCCATCTACCCGGAGCCCTGTAGAGTCAGCTCTGGAGGAGGGAGAGCGGGGGGGGCCCCAGGGAAGTGCCCGGTGGATGATGGCACAGAAAAAAACGGGCCCCTGGCCTTGGTTTTAACACCTCATCTCGAAAATGGGGACAATGTCCTTGCTGTGAGGGACTCACTATTACTAAACATCCAACGTACATCCGCTATGTGGGGGACAGGTGCCACTCCCACAGCCCCCCGAGCCCGTACCAAGGGGCTGCCCAGCGTGACTGCAGAGCCCCCGCCCACCCCCCTCATGCTGCTCCTCGGCCTGGAGTCTCAGGGACCGCGGGCGCACGGGGCACAGCCCAGGGCTGCCCTGCTCCCCTGCAGAAGTGGGGCTCACCTCTTGCTGCCACAGCTTGGCCCATGGGGTCCATGCCCATGAGGCCCGGAGCTGGAGCTGGTGTTGGTGACTCAGAGGCCCGTGGCTGGGCCGCCCCTCCTCGGCCACTCCTGACAGCTGCTCCCCAGCCGGGTGGCGGTTTGGCAATCCCAAAACCAGCCGGCCACAGACCCAAACATCATTCCTCACCTCGAGGGCTCCCAACCGCCTTCCTCAGGAGGGGAAAACATGAAAGTCGCCAAGCCCATGCGGAGGGGAGGCAAACATGTTTTCCTCTTAAACAAGAGCTGGTGCGTGGGTCCTGGAGGCCCCTGTGTTTACCTCCCCGTGTCTCTGGGAAGATTCCACCCCAGTGGGTTTGTTCTAAAATAAGAACTGCTTGAACCAGGCACGGAAGGATGGGCCTGGAGCCAGCAGGCCCCATAGGTGTTGCAGGGGACATGCGGGCAGAGAGCCGCCCTGCCGCCCTCAGAATCCCCTCTGAGGGGATTGTGCTTCCCGGGCCTCAAGGCCACCTGGGACCCTGATGTTCCCGCGACCTGCGGTGTCCAGGCAGGGAGGCCATGGCTGAGGAGGCAGAGGACCTGGAGGTTCATCTTCGATGTGACCTCACTTTTATGACCTCACGAGGTACAAGAGGCCAGCTGAGAAGCATGACTGTGCCCACTTGGTAGATGAGAACAAGACTGCGATGGTGAGCAACCTGCCCACAGCTCCTCAGCTGGGAGGAGGGGGCAAAACTCGACGTCGCCCTCCTGTTTATGATCAACTAACTTTGGATAAGGGGCCAAACCCACTCGATGGGGACAGAGCAGTCTTTCCAACAAATGGTGCTGGGACAGGAGCCTGGATCAGGCCACCGTTTCTTAGGTATGACACCAAAAGCACAAGCAACAAAAGAAAAAATAGATAAACTGGACATCATCAAAATTTAAAACTTTTGTGGGACTTCCCTGGCGATCAAGTGGTTAAGACTTTGCCTTCCAATGCAGTGGGTGCAGGTTCAATCCCTGGTCGGGGAGCTAAGATCCCACATGCCTCTCGCCAAAAAACCAAAACAAAACAGAAGCAATATTGTAACAAATTCAATAAAGACGTTAAAACAATGGTCCACATCAAAAATAAAAAATTTTTAACTTTTGTGCCTCAAAGGACACTGTCACGAAAGTGAAATACAAACCCACAAAAAGGGAGAGAATATTTGCAAATCATGTATGTGATAAGGGACCTGTAGCTAGGATATATAATGAACTCCTACAACTAAATAATAAAACACCAAATAACCCAATTAAAACACAAAGGACATGAATAACCTTTTGTCTAAAGAAGATATACACACGTCCAATAGCACATGAAAGGATGCTCAACACCATCAGCCACTGGGAAATGCAAATCAAACCACACCGAGATGCCACTAGGGTGGCTAGGATCAAAAAGTCAGATAACAGGGGCTTCCCTGGTGGCGCAGTGGTTGAGAATCTGCCTGCTAATGCAGGGGACGCGGGTTCGAGCCCTGGTCTGGGAAGATCCCACATGCCACGGACCAGCTGGGCCCGTGAGCCACAACTACTGAGCCTGCGCGTCTGGAGCCTGTGCCCCGCAACGGGAGGGGCCGCGATAGTGAAAGGCCCGCGCACCGCGATGAAGAGCAGTCCCTGCACCGCGATGAAGAGTGGCCCCCACTTGCCGTAACTAGAGAAAGCCCTCGCACGAACCGAAGACCCAACACAGCCAAAAATAAAGAAATAAATAAATAAAGTAGCTATAAAAAAAAAAAATGGTTGCAGGGACTTCTATTATAAAAAAAAAAAAAAAAAAAAAAAGATAACAAACGCTGGCGAGGATGTGGAGAAACTGGAGCCCTTGCTCTGCTGGAGAGAATGTAAAACGGCGCAGCTGCTTTGAAAACAAGTCTAGTGGTTCCTCCAAACGCTAAACAGAGCTACCACGTGACTCAGCAATTCCACCCCTAGGTACATACCCAAGAGAACTGAAAATAGGTGTTCAAACAAAACCTTGTGCACAAGTGTTCACGGCAGCACTACTCTTTTTTTTTTTTTTTTTTTTTTTAAGGATTTTCTTTTTAATTAATTAATTTATTTATTTTTGTCTGTATTGGGTCTTCGGTTCGTGCGAGGGCTTTCTCCAGTTGCGGCAAGTGGGGGCCACTCTTCATCGCGGTGCGGGGACCGCTCTTCATCGCGGTGCGCGGGCCTTTCTCCATCGCGGCCCCTCCCGTTGCGGGGCACAGGCTCCAGACGCGCAGGCTCAGCAATTGTGGCTCACGGGCCCAGCTGCTCCGTGGCATGTGGGATCTTCCCAGACCAGTGCTCGAACCTGTGTCCCCTGCATTAGCAGGCAGATTCTCAACCACTGCGCCACCAGGGAAGCCCAGCACTACTCTTAACAGCCAAAAGTTAACACAACCCAAATGACCATCAACTGATGACTGGATAAATAAAGTATGGTCTGTCTATACGATGGAATATCATTCAGCCACAAAAAGGAATGAAGTTCTGATACAGGCTCCACATGGACGAACCCTGAAAACATTATGCTAAGAAGCCGGCCACAAAAAACCATACGTTATATGATTCTATTTACATTAAGTATTCAGAACAGGCAGATCTACAGACGGGAAGTAGATCAGCGGTTGCCCAGGACTGCGGAACTGTGCAAACACACAAAAACCCACTGAGTCGACACTCTAGGTGGTGAACGAAAACAAGCCGGCCAGTCCTGCCGTGGGGCCAGCGCAGGGGCTGCAGCCCCAGGACTAACCTCTTCTGGTGGCTCTGGTCAGCCAGTCCACAACGACCCTGGTGCCTCCCAACCCTGAGGCTGTTCCAGTGACAATGCCTCTGTCCCCCACCGGGCACAGCTGCCAGGTTCTCTGACCCTTTGCCTGTCCCCAGCTTGCTCCGGCCACTCCTGCCCTGGCCACCCGCTGCCTCCTCCCCGGCCCACACCCTCTGGCCTCGGTGGCCAGGCACTCGCACCTCCTCTGCTGGACAGCGCGCTGGTTCTCCTCTGTGTCCCCAGACAGGGCGCAGGGCTGGCCTGGAGGAGGTGGAGGAACTCTGCAGGATGCCACCCCCCTCACAGTCTCGGTGACCATCTGACACCCTCACACCCTCTGCCCAGCCCTCCCCTGGGGAGCCCTGCCCCCTCGTCACTGTCTCTGTCTCCATTCCGCTGGCTCCAGGACATCTACATGTCCTTCTGGTTCAGCTCTGTCCTCTAGCAGCCACACGCCCGCGTCCCCCTCATACTCACTGCCTGCCTCTGCCCACATCAGGCCTGCCTGGCCCGCTGCCTGTTCTCCGCACTGGTGCCCCTGCTCACGCATGGCCTGTGACTAGCCTGCTCCACTGTCACAGAGGAGGGCACCGCGGCCAGACACCGGGCTGAGCTCAATCCGGGGGAGACAGCCAGCACCAGCTCACAGGAATCCAGAGTGCTTCCAACGGGTGATGGGGCCCAAAGCTTAAAGTCCCCTTGAGGAGTCACGTGACTCAGCAGCTGCCAAGCCTCGCGTAGCAGAAACCAGGCTGGGGCTCCCAGTCCAGCTCTCTGTGGGCCAGGCAGGCCCTGGCCCTGGAGACGCGGCGAGCCCCTCTCCTTTTCCCAGGCAGAGGCTGGACAGCAGGGAAAGGCTGCTACTGGTCTCCCAGGGAGCTCCCGAGGGGTGGGGAGAACGCGAGGTGGGGTGAGGAGACAAAGTTCCAGGCCCCCTGCTAGCCGCAGTCCTGCCCCTGGATGATAAAGCCTGACCTCGCGCTCCCCTTCCTGTCCTGGCAGCTCTCCGAGCACCCTGCTGCCCAGCCCAGACCCAGCACACGTGAGCCCACGAGGCCTGGTTGGCTGGGGAAGTGCAGAAGCCCTCCTGACGCCAAAGAAGGCCTGTGGCTGCCTCCAGACCACCAGGCAGGCTGCACCCACCCAGCTGGCTGGGCCAAGCTGCTGTGGAGGGGACGGTCCCCAGTGGGGCGGCCCTGCCTTTGATCCTGAGGATTTGAAACCTGCATCCTCAGTACCAGAGTCATTCCCACCTATACAACGGAACGTGTTAACTGGCTGCTGAAATGGGAGCACTCCATCCAAGTCCTGACCTGCACCCTCCAGGGCCCCCGGGGGCCTGCTCTGGAGCTGCAGGTCACACTGCCAACAGCCCGGAGACCCGGGAATCAGAGCAGGAGGGATGCGGCCTCGTGTGTGGACACCCTCCAAGTCCCCCTGCTGCACACCGGTGAGATGTGGGCTCTGACTCAGCATTTGGGGATAAGGGACTCCCAGGACCTCAGGGTCGACTCTAGGAAGCAAGGCCACCCCAGACTGGCCCCAGGCTGGTCGGCCTCAGCTTGCATGCTGTCAGTGGACACGCACCGCGACACCGTGAGCAGACCTCCCATGGGATGCAGAGCATGGGCCTGGACCCCCATCTGTGGAGCAGGATCCCCAGTTAGCGGGGCTGCTGGAGGTTATGGGAGGCCATGCATGTTATGTCAGCTGGGACGCCCGGGGCCTCAGGCCCTGCGGGTGTTGGTCATTCCTTCTCTCTTGCTCAGAGCTACAGGAAAACTGAGAAGGCTACCTCCTGGGATTTCTGGGAGAACCAGCTGAGACACAAACAGACTCATGCGCTCCCTTAGCTGTTCCGTCTCTGCAAGGCTCTTCGTCTTTGCTCCTCTGCACCACCTTAAGGGGTGGTCCCTCAGTAATGGCCTCCAAATGTGGACGGTGACAGCTTGACGAGCAGAATAAATCCTAACATCCTGTTTTGATGCAGAGATACTCAGCGCCGCCCCCGCTGGCACCCCATCCCGCCGAGGTAAAGGAGCTCAGGGGACAGGGCTGGATGTGACGAACAGTCCTGTCGGTGGGCGAGCTCTGCTATGTACTTAACGCTCGCCGACTCCTGCCCCGGCCAGGCCCGCACGGCAGGGCCACCAGGAACAGGAAGGCCACATCTGTGTCATGAGGAGCCCCGTCCCCCGGTCCACCCCCACCAGCACCCAGGACACTGGACCAAATGCTCCATTTACACTCCCTACCCCCGCCCATCCCCAGCAGCCTGAACGCTACTCCCTCTTCCACACCGGCACCCAGTACGGGTCCAGCCAGCGGGGGCGCCCACCACCCACTCTCTGACTGAACAAGAGGCGACAGCAGCCTCTTGACTCCCCTCCAGGGAAGGCAGCATGGAGTAGCCCTTGTTTGAGATTCAGTGCCAGTCCATCAGACGACCCTGACCGAGGAAGGGTCTGGGTGAGTGCAGGGAGGAGGTGGCGTGTGAGGGTGGCAGGGGCTCTTGGCGGCAGAGTGGCTGAGGACAGAGGGGCAGACCCGCCACCTCCTTAGATCCTCCTCTGTGATGGGGGATGGGAGGAGCCAACAGAGGCCGTTGAGCCCGCAAGGCTGCCCTCGGCCAGACGGCATCATGAGGCTCCAGAAAGTCCCAAAGGCATCACCACACACAGGGGGAAGCCTTGTCCCCAGAATGGTCTGCAGAAGGAGGAGGAGGCACCTGTCCGAGACCTACCTGAAGGCGTAGGTCTTCTGATGCCAGCTCAGCTGTCCCCGGATGCTGTACGCGATGGTGGTGACGAACTCCCCGCCCAGCCCCAGCTCGGAGCACAGCTTCAGGGCAAACTTCTCCGGCGAGTTCTCCTTCTCTGACATGTCCCACTCAAACTGGTCCACCAGGGAGATGTTTCCCACGTGGATGTTCAGCTGGGCCAGAACCAGGAACACGAGTCAGAGCAGGCAGAACTGCATCCCCCCACCTCCAGGCCCATGAGAAAGTGGGACGGCTGCCCTTATCCCTCTGGCTGCAACTCCCCATCCGCAAACGGGGCTGACCCCACAGACCTCCTGGGCGGCCAGAGGGACTGTGGTTCAGGGCCCGGCACTGTCACCCTCTAGGGAGGGCCCTGGAGGGCCCTGGGCACCTGAGTCCCGCCTTGCCCCTGTTCCCACCCCCTCGCTCCCCGCACCGGCCGATACCCTCTTCTCTGCCCTTCTACCGTGCCGCTCTGGATCTTTACAACGTGATAAACACTGGTCACTCATCAGATACTATCCCCGAGCCCTCCCCTGAGCCAGTGTCTACCCCCCTACTCTGTCTCTTCACGGAACATGCCCTGCTCTGAAATCATCTGCTACGTGCGCTCACAGACCCACAGCCCGCATGGCACAGGCAGAGCCTGGGTGGGTGGGGGTGGGGGGCGGCGGGAGCGGAGGCCATGCCGGCTCCTCTGCCTCGCTCCCCAGAGGCATCTGTGAGACGTGCCACCTGCAGCCACAGCCTGTGCCCCAGGAGCTCCCCACCCTGACTTCTCACCCCACAGATGACCTGGGCCTGCTCTGAAACTGGGCATCAGCGACTCACAGGAAGGACAACTCGGGGTCTGGCGGCATTCACTGGGCATCGTGTGGAGACCCCTGCCCCTGCTGTCCAGCCCTCTGCCAGCCAAGCAGGCCACGGTGCACCTGCCCCTTCATGCTACTGTCCCCAGGCGCTCAGCTGGGCTTTTAAGATTCGGATCGGGACTCGTCCATGCCTTCAGAGAAACGTGAGGCCCTACCACCTGACCTGTGCATGAAGTCCTGCACCTCTGGGCCCCCTGCACGGCGCTCCACTCTGCAGCCAAGGCCCCGCCACTCCTGCCTCCAAGCCGCGCCCTTGCTGGGCGACCAAGCAGGTCTGCAGGTGAGAATCGGAAGAGCCGGCCCTTTCCAGCAGGAACCACGTGTCTGGTGAGCCACGTCGGCACAACAGGACCGGAAAGCAAAGCAGCAGCAGGCAGCCCGTGGACACATCACACGGGACCAAACCGCCCTGCGCACCACTCGGCCTGGCCATCAGGGGTGCCACGCAGACCGGTGCCTGTTTGTGCACTGCGCCGACTGCTCATCAATGCTATCGTTTATTAAGAAATACAGACTCCTGCCGACCCAGGATGCGCACAGGGGACACATAGTGGGAAAAACAGACAGAGTCATCTTCATGGGTTGACATCCAGTGCGGGGTTAAATACGTGAATGAGGGGATATCAGAGGTGTAGGTGCTGAGGGGAAGAGGGGGAGGGGCGGAAAGTGCAGTCAGCTGTTAGCCAGGAGCCCCAGGAAGGCTGCCCGGGGGAGGGGGCATTTTAGGAAGAACTGGACAAGCTGAGAGAGAGCAGGGTGGGGCTCCTGGGGGAGGGTCTGGGCAGAGCAGGGCATGAGACCTCCACAGAGAATGCGGAAAGCTCACAGAGTGGGGAGTGGGAGCCGTCAGGGGGGTGGTGGGTGGTGAGGGGCGGCTGGACTGTGGGGCCAGGCCCCCCAAGCAGGCTCCCCAGCTTTAACCTGTATCACCCACATGCCATTCCCTCCCCAGAAAGGGCCCACCAGCCCCCCAGAGTCTGACAGCTCCACCCTCAGCCGCACTGAGCCCCACGGCCCTTGAGGGCCAGGTGTCCTGGTCACAGTGCCAGCCTGGGTTTTCGTTCCGCCGCTCCAGGAGCACCTGTAAGCGGCTGCCCTAAGCTAAGGTGCTGCTCTGTGAGGAGACAGTGGTCAGATGTCGTCCTCCACTGTGTCCCAGAAGCACCGGGCTCCTTTGCAGTCTGTGACACACGGGAAACCCTGGATGTGGCCATCAGCATGCTCGCCTACCAGGTGGCACACTCCCCCCAGGTCACAGTGCCCACGAGGCTCTGCCCCCCTGGCAGCAGGCCTTCCCTGACTAGCTGTGTCCGGCCCCAATGCTGGCAGGCCCTCACGACCCCAACCAAGCAGGACCCCAACCTGGGGATGGTCTCCCAGCAGCCTACCAGCCGACACCATCCCATGGGTGGGGATTATAGGTGGGTGTGAGGGCCTGAATGGACCCCATGGCTGACAGCTGTCTAGTCACCAAGAAAGCCTCTGATCAGGGAGCAGGTGATGGTCCCAGGTGGATTTTCAACTGCCTGACAACTTTCTGTATGGCTGCCCACAAGTCCCATCAGGATAATAAAAAGATGACACTCAGTTACAAGAAAATGTCAGAGAAGCCAGCTGTCAGACTCACAAGGACCCTCCCTGTGGCTGACCCCGCCTATCTGGAACCACGCAGTTGGGTGTAGCCAACTCTGCAAGCCCACGTCCCCACCATGGTTACGGGACAAAGACGCAGCACAGAGCAGAGTAGGGGCCATCCTCCAGGGGCCACAGGCTGCGCACAGGGACACAGGTGTTGGTCCCACAGCTGCACCCCACACATCCCTGCCGCTTCTCTCCTAGGACATCCCCCTTCTTTCTCACCTGTGCCCTTTTTCTGCTAGTTGGCCATAATGAGAAACTGAAATAGGTTAAGAAAAATAAATTCATATTTCTCTTAAAAGAAATTAACTAGCAAGGAGGTTGAATCAGTAATTAAAAACCTCCCTACAAAGAAAAGCCGTGGACCTGATGGCTTTACTGGTGAATTCTACCAAATGTTTAAAGAAGAACTAATACCAATCCTTATCAAATCCTGCCAAAAACAGGATGGACTTGAGGACACAGGGAGGGGGAAGGGTAAGCTGGGACGAAGTGAGAGAGTGGCATGGACTTATAAACACTACCAAATGTAAAATAGATAGCTAATGGGAAGCAGCTGCATAGCACAGGGAGATCAGCTCATTGCTTTGTAACCACCCAGAGGGGTGGGAAGGAGACACAAGAGGGAGGAGATATGGGTATATGTATATGTATAGCTTATTCACTTTATTATAAAGCAGAACTAACACATCATTGTAAAGCAATTATACTCCAATAAAGATGTTAAAAAAAAAAATCTTGCCAAAAAACTGAAGAGCAAGGAACACTTCATAACTCATTGCCTTGATACCAAAGCCAGGCAAAGATACTACAAGAAAGGAAAACTATAGACCAATACTTCTCACGAACATTGATATAAAAATCCTCGGGCTTCCCTGGTGACGCAGTGGTTGAGAATCTGCCTGCTAATGCAGGGGACACGGGTTCGAGCCCTGGTCTGGGAAGGTCCCACATGCCGCGGAGCAACTGGGCCCGTGAGCCACAACTGTTGAGCCTGCGCGTCTGGAGCCTGTGCCCCGCAGCGGGAGGGGCCGCGATAGTGAGAGGCCTGTGCACCGTGATGAAGAGTGGCCCCCACACCACGATGAAGAGTGGCCCCCGCTTGCCGCAACTGGAGAAGGCCCTCGCACGAAACGAAGACCCAACACAGCTAAAAATAAATAAATAAATAAATAGAGTAGCTATTAATTAAAAAAAAAAAAAAATCCTCAACGGACTTCCCTGGTGGCGCAGTGGTTAAGAATCCACCTGCCAATGCAGGGGACATGGGTTCGAGCCCAGGTCCGGGAAGATCCCACATGCCTCAGAGCAACTAAGCCCATGCGCCATAACTACTGAGCCTGTGCTCTAGAGCCCAAGAGCCACAACTACTGAAGCCCGTGAACCCAGAGCCCATGCTCTGCAACAAAGAGAAGCCACCACAATGAGAAGCCCACACACTGCAATGAAAAGTAGCCCCCACTCGCTGCTACTAGAGAAAGCCCACAAGCAGCAAGGAAGACCCAATGCAGCCAAAAAAAAAAAAAAAATCAACAAAATACTAGCAAAACTGAATTCAACAGCACATTAGAAGAATTACACACCATTATAAATGATACAACAATATAAATAAATTATAAAAAGTGGAACCTATTCTGGCAATGCAGAGATGGCTCAATAAGAAAACCGATCAATGCAATAAACCACTTGAACAGAATGAAGGACAAAAACCATATGATCATGTCAACAGATGCAGAAAAAAGCATTTGACAAAATTCAACATGCTTTCATGGTAAAAGCACTCAATAAACTAAGAATAGGTGGAAACTATGTCAACATAACAAAATTAATACACAAAAAAATCAATGTAAATATCACACTCAATGGTGAAAGACTGGTAACTTTTCCTCTAAGATCAGGAACTAGCCAAGGATACCAACTCTTGCCACTTTTATTCAACATAGCATTGGAATTTCTAGCCAGAGCAATTAGGCAAAAATAAGAAATAGAAGGTATCCACTTGGAAAGGAAGAAGTAAAGTTATCTCTGTTCCCAGATGATATGATCTTATTTGTAGAACACCCTAAAGATTCTACCAAAAAACTATTAGAACTAATAAATGAATTCAGTAAAGTAGCAGGATACAAAGTCAACACACAAAAATTGGTTGCATTTCTACACACTAACAATGAACAATCTGAAATTAAGAAAAAAATTCCAATTACAATAGCATCAAAAAGACTAAAATACTTAGAAATTAACTTAGCTAAGGAGATGAAAGACTTGTACAATGAAAACTATAAAACACACTGAAGGGACTTCCCTGGTGGCATAGTGGTTAAGAATCCACCTGCCAATGCAGGAGACACGAGTTCGAGCCCTGGTCTGGGAAGATCCCACATGCCGCGGAGCAACTAAGCCCATGCGCCACAACTACTGAGCCTGCACTCTAGAGCCTGCGAGCCACAACTACTGAGCCCACGTGCTGCAACTACTGAAGCCCACGCGCCTAGAGCCCGTGCTCCACAACAAAGAGAAGCCACCACAATGAGAAGCCCGCGCACCACAACGAAGAGTAGCTCCCATTCTCACAACTAGAGAAAGCCCGTGTGCAGCAACAAAGACCCAAGGCAGCCAAAAATAAATAAATAAATAAATAATTTAAAATTTTAAATTAATTAATTTAAAAACATGCTGAAATAAATTAAATACATAAATAAATGGAAAGACATCCCATGTTCATGGATTGGGAGACAATATTATTAAGATGTCAAGACTGCCCAAAGCAATCTACAAATCCAATGTAATCCCTATCAAAATCCCAACAATATTTTTGCAGAAATAGAAAAACATCTATTTTAAAATTCATATGGAGGGACTTCCCTGGCAGAGCAGTGGTTAACACTCCGTGCTTCCACTGCAGGGGGCCTGGGTTCGATCCCTCGTTGGGGAACTAAGATCCCACATGCACACGGTTCAGCCAAGAAAAAAAAAAAATTCATATGGAATCTAAGGACAAAGGACGTCCAGCCAGAACAATGATGAAAAAGAACAAAGCTGGAAGACTCACACTTCCTAATTTCTAAACTTACTGCAAAGCTACAAGAATCAAAAGAGTGTGGTACTGACAAAAAAACAGACAATAGACCAGTGGGACAGCCCAGAAATAAACCCTCAAATATGTGGTCAAATGATTTTCAACAAAGTTGCCAAGACCATTCAATGAGGAAAGGATAGTCTTTTCAACAAATGGTTTTGGGCCCAAAACAGGATATACATATGCAAAAAAATCAAAGCTGGACCCTTACCTAACACCATATGCAAAAATTAACTCAAAATGGATGGAACATATAAATGTAAGAGCTAAATCTATAAAACTCTTAGAAGAACACAGAGTGAAAGCTTTATGACATTGGATTTGGCAATGATTTCTCGGCTATGCCACCAACGGCATACGCGATAAATGAAAAAATAGACAAACCGGACTTTACCAAAATAAAAAAAATTCTATGCATCAAAGGGCACTATCAACAACATAAAAAGGCAACCCACAGAATGGAAGAAAATATTTGCAAATCACTTTATCTGAAAAGGGATTGCTATCTAGAAGACCCAGGGAACTGCTAAAGCTTAACAACAAAAGAACAAAAACCTGATTCAAAAACACAAAGGATTTATGCAGACTTAGAGGATAAACAAATGGCCAATAAGCACATGAAAAGATATTCAAGGTCACTAATCAACAGGGAAATGCAAACCAAAACCACAATGAGATATTGCTTCATACCAAGCAGGCTCTGCAGCAGGCAGGCCTGGGCCCAAACCCCAGTTCTATCACTTCTCAGCAGGGCAGTTGGGGGTAGGTGGCCCTACCTCTTCACTTGTAACACAGCATCTTCCCCTAGGATGGTGGGGGTTACTGAGACAGTATGGGGTGTGCTTGGCCCAGCCTGCCCATAGGAAGAGTGTGGCAGTGTGCTCATCTTACTGTAGCCTTCCCTGCTCTACCCGTCAGCTGGCATAACTCCCTTTGTACCACCCAGGCTCTGCTCCACGCCTGGCAATGCCACAGCAGCACCCCGAAAGCATCCAGAATGTGATACCTTACTCAGAAGTCAGCCCACGCCTTTCCTGGGATAAGCTGCCTGAAAGACAGCTTTCCAGAAGCCCTGTCCCACAGCATGAATCCCAGACAGGCTTCTGTTGAAGCCTCCACGTAGCTTCAGCACCCCATGACCCCCACCAGTACAAGGAAGGCCCTGGTGCAGGGCGGAGAGCTGCCTACCTTGATAATGACACGCTGGTCTGACTGGTCCTCCAGGATGCTGTCTGTGGGATAGGACTCGATCTGCTGTCTTATGGCGGAGGCGATGGCTGGTACGAACGTCAGTGGGTTCAAATCCAGGTCATCACAGAGAATTTCTGAAAACATCTCAGGGGTCATCAGCTTCTCTGAAATGAGGTGAGAGGTATGGATTGCTGGTGGACTACAGGGCCTAATGTCACCGTGCTCAGCCCTGACCTCCCCCAGCCTGTCCTCCTCTGCCAACCCACCTGGATGAAGATGAGCATGAAGATGAGGACGATGGATCCTCCCAGACATGGTAAGGAGAGGAAGCACAAGACGAACACCCCCCTTCTGGCCCTCAATCCATACACACCCCCCCCACACACCTCTGGAGGTGGTCAAGACCCTATGTGCTCCCCAACCCCAGGCTCCCCACTCCCGGGCTTAGGACTGCACAGCTCCGTTAGTTCTAACCAGTGAGCTGTCTGGGGAGGGGCGAAGCAAAGGCACTTCAGAGCTGATGTGCCACTTCCTCCCCTCTTCCAACCCAGGCAACCAGGGAAGCCCACGTGGAGACACAGGGAGAAGATGGTCTCAGAGGAAACCAACGCTGCCAACACCCTGACTTGGACTTCCAGCCTCCCGAACTGGAAGGAGATAAAACCTGCTGTTATGCCCCCCAGGCTGTGGGACACAGGTTCCTTCTGGACAAGCCACTTGGAAGCCAGCATCCACTGGAAGACGGAGCAGGTGCATGCCCATCCACCACTTCCTCTGCAGTGGAAATCCCTCAGAGATCACCCGGGGCTGCGTGTGGCTTTTTACAAGCTCCCGCTGAGTTTCTGACTCTGTGGGCAGCACACGCACTCGACAAGGTGACGGCGTGGGGGTGGGTACGGATCCTGGATCCTGGAGATATAACTGCCTCAGGTATGAGCTTCATGGGGACTGTCCACTACTGGCCGGACTACAGCACGGTCCTATGCAGTCAAATGTTTTCCCCCGACCTGCCCTCTTTCTCATAACCCAAACTTCAATGACCACGTGTCAAGCTGGGATGAGCCACGGAGAAGAGAAAGCAAAGAGTGAATTCCCGGGCTTCCCTGGTGGCGCAGTGGTTTAAGAATCCACCTGCCAATGCAGGGGACACGGGTTCAAGCCCTGGTCCGGGAGGATCCCACGTGCCGTGGAGCAACTAAGCCTTGCGCCACAACTACTGAGCCTGCGCTCTAGAGTCCACGAGCCACAACTACTGAGCCCGCATGCTACAACTACTGAAGCCCACGTGCCCAGAGTCCATGCTCCACAACAAGAGAAGCCACTGCAATGAGAAGCCTGCTCACTGCAACGAAGAGTAGACCCTGCTCGCTGCAACTAGAGAAAGCCCGCACGCAACAATGAAGACCCAATGCAGCCAAAAATAAATAAATAAGTAAAATAAATAAATCTGTATATATATATATAAATAGAATGAATTCCCTCACAAGCACTCGGCATGATTCCATCTTCAAGAACGAGGTCTGCTGGGACTTCCCTGGTGGCGCAGTGGCTAAGAATCTGCCTGCCAATGCAGAGGAAACAGGTTCAAGCCCTGGTCCGGGAAGATCCCACATGTGGCGGAGCAACTAAGCCCGTGCGCCACAACTACTGAGCCTAAGCTCTAGAGCCCGCGAGCCAAAACTACTGAGCCTGTGTGCCACAACTACTGAAGCCTACATGCCTAGAGCCTGTGCTCCGCAATGAGAAGCCACCACAATGAGAAGCCCACACACCGCAACGAAGAGTAGCCCCCGCTTGCTGCAACTAGAGAAAGCCCGTGCGCAACAATGAAGACACAATGCAGCAATAAATAAATAAATAAATAAATAAAAAGAATGAGGTCTGCTTAACAGACAACTGACCCCACTATTTCACTAGCCCAGAACAAGGGCTAGAGACCAACCCTCCTCACAGCACCACTGTGCCAGACCTGAACACTCAGCTAGCCTACTATTGATAACTCATACATCCAGTTTTAGTGAAGCAGCAGGAAGCTAAGGTGCTCAGGCCAAGCATCCTATGAGTATACTGTGCAGAGGATTTTTAAAATTAACTTTTTTAGTCTATGATCATTGTAGATTCAGATGCCGCCTTGATTACTGCAGCTCCACACCAAGTCTTGGGATTAGAAAGACTCGTTCCTCCTACTTTCTTCTTTTCCAAAATTGCTTTAGCTACTCTAGTTCCTTTGCCTTTCCATTGAAATTTTAGAATAATTTTGTCTAAATCTACAAAATGTCTTGCTGGGATTTTCAAAAAAATTGCATTAAACTTGCATATTAAAAGGGAAGAGATATGGGGATATATGTATATGTATAACTGACTCACTTTGTTATAAAGCAGAAACTAACACACCATTGTAAAGCAATTATACTCCAATAAAAATGAAAAAAAAAATAAACTTGCGTATTAATTTAGGGAGAATTAACATCTTGAATCTTCTGATCCATGAACATAGTTGTCTGTCCATTTATTCAGATCTCCTTTAATTACTTCCATCAGTGCTTTATAGTTTTCAGCATACAAAATGTTTCCTGAAACAAACTATATGTTTGTAAAATTTACACCTTTTTTCTTAACTGAGTAACTGTAAATAGTAACATATTTTTATACTGGACACTTGAGTGTCCACGTGTGCACTGACAGTATATAATATATAGAAATACAATTGACTTTTGCATGTTTATTTTGGGTCTTGTGACCTTGCTAAGACTTGGTTATTAGTTCTAGCAGGTTTTTTTGGTAGGTCTCTTGGGATTTTCTACGTAGATAATCATGCCATCTACAAATAAAGACAGTTTTATTTCTTCCTTTCTGAAGCGTATGTTTTTTATATCCTTTTCCTGCCTTATTACACTGGCTAGTACTTCCAGCACCATGTTGTCTATTCCCAATTTCCTGAGTTTTTATCAAGAACGAGTGTTGGATTTTGTTAAATGCTTTTTCTGTATCAATTGATATAATCAAGGGATTTATCTTTTCTAGTCTGTTAATATGATGGATCACACCGACTGATTTTCAAACACTGAACCAGGTTTGCATTCCAGGATTTGAACCCAAAGTCCACAACCTCCAAATCTATTCCACAAAGCTCTGAATGTCACAATCAGAGTCCAGGGTCCCCCGACGGGCAGCAGGCAGGAAACAAGACTGTGTGCAAGACGATGGGTTGGCCACCACGTACCGTTCATGTTCCAGGTAAAGGCATCCCGCAGCTTCTGCCCGTCGATCTCCATGTCCAGTCGGATGGGAACCAGCACCTCGGGCTGGGACGCGTTCTCATGGATCACAGCTGGGTCGTGGTCGTCGAAGCTGGAAGGGAGGCAGCAGCATGCTCAGCAAGGGGGGCTGGGGTCCCTGCACCCAGGGCCTCCCTCTCTGCACCACTGGTCACTGTGACCTAACCAGAGGGGAAACCCCGCTTCTTACAGGGACTTGTCCACTATGGGCTGAGTGGGCAGAGACAGTGCCAGCAGGGGTCCATGCTAATGGACACGCAGGACGGGAGGGGAGATGCTGACTTGGGCAGCAGTACAAGATGGAGATGTCCGAAGTAAGGGAGATTTAAGCCCCAAAGCAGGCAGTACTCCCAAAAGCGGAAGCCCTTGAGCAAAGGCCGAGGGGCAAGAGAGTCAAGAGCTGCTGAGGGAAGGAGGGGTGCAGATGGGGCGGAGGAGCAGTGGGAGGACGCTGGGAAGCCACAGGGGTCCAAGTGCCCACAGTTCTCCATCTCCAGCCTCGACCCCGAGAGAGCCCCAGGAGGACTGAGAGCAAGGCAGTTCTGTGCTCACACCTGCATTTTAGAAAGACGAAGCGGGAAGATATGGGGTGAGGGTGGGCGCAAGAAACCCAAGGGCGGAAGACCGAGGGTTGAGAACTGTTCTCAGAGAGCTGGGGGCACAGATGATAGATAAACAAACAAATGAGGAAAACACCCCCTCTCCCGGCCCAGACACGAATGCTCTAGGAGACACCTTCAGGGAAAGGGACAGAGTGGCCATTCTAAAAGGGGAGGACCACTCTGAGAAGTGACATTCAAACAGAGATGGGAAGGGAGAAAAAGAAAGGGTGAGGAGGGAAGGAGGAGGGGGAAAGGGATGAGCCTGCAGACGCTGGCAGGAAGCAAGGGAATTGCGAGGGCAGGAGCGCCTGGGCGGCTGAAGAGCGCTGAGGAGGCCACTGTGCCCGAGGTGAAGGGCGGCAGGAGCCGGGGCCAGAGAGGGGCAGCCACCACCAGGACTCTGTCAGGTGGATGCTGGTGTGACGGGGCATCTAGAGGACCTGCCCTGGGTGAAGGGGCACACGCCTGGTGGGGAGCTGGCCAAGGGTGGTCGGATTCTGGACACTTGGAGAGCTGAGCAAGTAGAATTTGTGGAGACTGGCTCTATGGTGTGAGAAGGAGGAAGGGTTCCAGGATTGTGGCCCAAGCACAGGAAGGACGGGATTGTTGTGTCCTGGAGTAGAGAAGCCTGCAGGCAGCCTGTGCCGGAGGTGCTTGGGGCGGCATTCAGAGGACAGCTTAGTGGGCGGGAGCTTGAAAAATGGCCCCCCAGAGACATCTGTGTCCTAAGTCTTGGAACCTGTGACTGTCACCTTATAGAGCAAAAAAGGCGAGGGAGCCTTGTCCAAGTGGGCCCTAAATTACATCACAAGTGTCCTCAAAAGAAAGAGAGGGAGAGGGAGTTCCCGGGTGGCCTAGTGGTTAGGATTCCAGGTTTTCACTGTGGTGGCCCAGGTTCAATCCCTGGTCAGGGAACTGAGATCCTGCAAGCCACGCGGCACGGCCAGAAAAAAAAAAGAGAGAGTGTCAGAGAAAGAGAGGGAGATTTCACACACACAGAGGAGGCCATGTGACCACGGAGGAAGAGACTGGAGTGATGCTGCCACGAGCCAAGGAACGTGGCAGCTGCCAGCAGCTGGAAAGGACCCTGGAGGGAGCAGGGCCCGGCAACACCTTGATTCCGGCCCAGTGAAACTCCCAGCCTCTGGAACTGTGTGAGAATAAACTTGTGTTGCTTCAAGCCACCCAGTTTGTGGCATTCTGTTCTGGCACCATGGGCAACTAAGCATTGAGTCATGCAGATGGCAGAGAAAAGGTCCAGGGACTGCGCCCAGGAACGCTACCTGAGGAGCTGGGGGTGAGCGCAGGCAGAGCCAGGCTGGACCACGTGGAGGCCAGTCATGCTGGACACTGAGGGAGACCAGCCCCAAGGAGGAGCAGTGCAGCGTTTCGGGGACAGGAGGTCAAAGCAGAGCGTTTTTCTGGGGAGGAGGAAACTAAAACATGCTGGAGGACCTCGGTGGAGTCAGAGGGCGAGGCCCACTCACCACAGCGGGAACGTCCTCTTCTTGTCCCGGCCCATGCGGTTCCTGTTGATGGTGGTGGAGCAGGGCACGGCGTCCAGGTGGTGGGAGCTGTTGGGCAGGGTGGGCACCCACTGGCTGTTCCTCTTAGCCTTCTGCTCCCTGGGAGACATGGAAATACCTCCACTCAGTCTACGAGCCGAAACTGCCCACTAGGCATCAGGTCGTGGTCAGTGGATGCCCATTGCGCCCTTGCTGGGCCCCAGGTCCCAGTGGGGACCTCTGTGCACCCCAGACTCCGCAGGTGTCTATTCCCTAGGCTCCCACCAGCACCTGCTCTTGGGTTAGGGGAGGTGCAGAGGGGCCCCAGCCCAGTGCCTGAGCCATGACCCAACGTGCTACATGCTGGGCACAGCTGCACGGAAGCACCGTCCCTTCTGCGAGGAAGGGACTGTACAAGAAGGCTGCCCAGAAGAGCAGCCCTGGAGCAAAGCCTTAAATGCTGAGTCACGGTTCATGCGTGGAGGAGAGGAGAGCATTTCAGGAAGAACACAGAGGGCAGCAGGGCTGGAGACACAGAGAGGGTCCTGATTACAGGGGCTGGCGTGCTCTGCAGGAAACGGATGCACTCAGCAGGTGGCTGTGAGTTCCTGGAGGTTTGAAGCAGGCAGAGACTCAGACAGTTATTTTAGACATGCAGTCCAGGCTGAGAGAGACTAGGCAACGGCTCTGGCCTCTGGGCCTTCAGACCAGTAGAAGTGAGAAGACACATTGGTAAATACTCTCTAGAAAATGATGCTCAAAGTAATCCAAGGAACCCATGTCCCACAAAGAGCTCACTCTTCTCTCCAAATTACAAGTTGCTTTTACTACTAGGAAAGTACCAAAAGCTGACCGACAGGAGGGGGTGGGCTCCCACCTTGCTCTGTGAGCCCCTTCATCACACTCGGGCCGTGTCCCTAGTAACCTGGGAGCAACGTGAGGGCAGCAACTGTACATAACTCACTTTTCCATCCCCAACCTCTGCATCATGTCACCTTCATGATTTTCCGCAACCGCATCACTTGAAACAATGGCCTGCCCCCCGCCTTAGTGCTCCCACCATCTCATGCACATAAATGCATGTTTTCTTGAGAGCTGAAAGCATCACGCAGGTATTCTGCACGTCTCGCTCATGTGAGCCAGGTTTCGGGTTGCTGCAGGGTCTACTTACCCACAACACACCATGTAATCCCAGACTATTTGGGTGTCTGCATCTTCGCTCACACAGCCTTTCCCTGAGGCAGGACACTAAAGGGGCTCCCTAGTTCTCTTTATAATTCACATGCCACCAATAGCATCTCTGTACTTATAATGGTTTTTGTTGACGGTATAAATTATTTCCCTGGGACAAATTCCCAGGAGTGAAATTAATAGATCAGAGACCAACAAAAAACTTTGAGGCCGCAATGCCTGAGGCAGAGCCGCCACGGTGGGCGTGAGTGTGCTCACTCCATGACGCCCTCCCCGGTTCTTTATGTTGCTAGTTATTTATTTTTTTACTTTGCATTTTTAAAATCACACCCAAGAACAAACATCATTCCCTGTGTTTCTTTACTCCTGTGCTTCAGTGTGGATCACGCTTTACCTATTTGTCTACATAAAATAGACAAATACTTGGGGTATCCAAGTTTTTCTTATAAATCTAAATGAACAAACTCTACAAGGTAGCAACTTCCCAATTACTCCCCTGTTTAACTGTTAATGTAAATGCTCTTTCAAAGGATCTACGTTGATACGTTCAAATCTATTGTTTGTTTCTTCTGTGAGTTGATCTGGGCCACTAATTGTTCTGACAGATTAGTGAATTCCACTTTCAAAGCATTCTTAATGACTCTCCAGAACCCAAGACTTGACTTATGTTTCTTAGAAATTCCAAAGTCAGAAAAAACTTCAAAGCCTGGCTAAGACGATCTGTAAACACAGTGGGTAAATTGCTGAAAAGTATTTTGTTCCAGAGCATGAGAAAAATACCCATGGGTGTCCCGAGAGCGAGCCGAGCCCCGGGGTGCACTACCTGAGGTAGGTGGGGGGTTCCGTGCTGATGGATACGGCCTTGTACTTCTCATCGTTGCCATCCAGAATCTCTTCCACCTCAGAGGCTTTTAACAGAGTCACGCTGGTGGCCAGGGTCGTGTATCCATGATCTGCAACCAGAGATGCGGCTGCGGTCACCCTGCGGGCGGGCAGTGAGCAGCAGCAGCCAGGAGATGCAGCACACTGAGGTCCTCACATGCAGGAGGTGGGAAAGCGGGCGTCAACCTCACTACTGCCCAATGCTGGCCTCTTCCAAAGGGACGGTCTGGACCCTGGCTTTCTCTAGAGGCCCTCCTGGGTCAGCACCCCCTGGATGGACGGGGACCAACGTGTCCCAGGAGGAGCACTGGCTCCAGGCACAGGGGACGCCCATGGGCAGCTCAGCCCGCGGGGCCTCTCGGGGAAAGGAAGGCTCCAGAGTGACACCGCCAGTGGGAAGAGGTCTGACACCGCTGCAGTCCACGACACGAAGCAAGGTGGAGATGAAATGAGGGGTGAGAAATATTTTTCTTTTAAAACAAGAGCCCAGAGAGTTGGAAAGAGCTGCTGTACACCAAACAGGAATTCCTGGCCCAGCGCCAGTGGATGCGAGCTGCCCGGGAGCGGGGAGTTCTAGGCAGTTCAACCACAGCTCGCCTAGGGAGCCTGGTGGAGAGACAGATGGTTACAGGAAAGAGTCTCCCGAGCGCGAGGAGCGCGAGGCCAAAGGGTCGCCAAGGCATCCAAGGGGCAAGCGCAGCTGGGGACGCACTGGTTAGTGACTGGCGCTCCACTGGGGTGGAGGGAGGACCAGGGAGGCTTTGGAAAGCGCAGGAGGGAGTGAAAGGTTACAGCAGCGCATAGAAAAGCAGCTCCGGCTCCTGCATTAAAAGAATACGATAGACGAGACCACCGCAGCGCCTACAGACGCACTGGCATGGGACGGACTGCGAAGCGCACATGCACACACGCAGGGACGCAGGCACACGCACGCAAACGGGCACACGCACGCAAACGGGCACACGCACGCAGGGACGCACACGCACTTGGGCACACGCACACAAGGGCCAGGCCGGCTCCGCTAGGCAACCCTGCCAAAGGGAAGGCAGCTTCGACTGAGGCCAGAGGCACAGGGCCTCTCCCCAGCTCAGAGGTGAGGAGCACCCTCTGCCCGCCCTCCCGGGTCGGGTAGCAGCGCCCCACAGCCCCAAGTGGGACATGCACACGAGCGCCAGCGGACCGACTGCCAGAACCAAGTGCCACACGATGGATGTGCGATGTGCGCTGGGAAGCGAAGCGGTGAAAGCCGGAGGGGAGCGGGGGCTGGGGCGGCCCCCCGCCGCCCGGGCGCATGGAGGGTGACGATGGCAACACGCCCGCGGCAGATGGTAGAGCATCACAGCATTCCTAAAACGTTTTCAGACCAGCAGTCTTCACAACACCCTCTCCGCCCTGGCCCCGCCCCCTCCGCCCACCGCCCGCTGCCAACACCTGACCCTGACCGACCCTGACGGAGGACCACCCGCTCCAGGGGGACCCCAGGACGCTCCGCCACCCTAAGGTCAGGGCTGCCGTGAAGACGCTCCGGAGTGAAAACGTTTTATCTTCATGACATAAGCGAGTGGTTTTGAAACAGGTTTACAAACCCTCGTGAAGACGCACCCTTAGTGTTAGGTTTTGTTTTTTTACCATGTGACGATGCAACTATTTTCTTCCTCTCTTCCACAGTGGCTAGTCGCCTCCAGAGTGAGGGGTATCTCTTGTACAGAGAACCTCGGAACATACGGAGGTAGTTTCCCACCTATGAGTAAAGCGAGAAGGCTCATTATAAGGGTCGCAGCTCCTCGAGGAAGGGGAGGGCCCTGGCTCAGAGGCTCTGCTGGATAAGTGACAGACAAACACACCTCGACTTGGCCCCCAGGCCTCCAGGCGCCAGGCTTCCAGCAGCAGTAAAAATACATTCTGCTGACATCAGGGGTTCAACAGCAGTTCGTATCTGGCCTACATCTGTCCTTCTGGCAGGGGTAATAACATCTGCATCCTGACGACAGGACCAAGTTCAGAAAGGCCTGACCAGACACTGGGGAGGCAGGCCCCCCGAGCTCACTAAGAAGCTCGAAGTGATTCTGATTTTGGACTAAGGATCTGTGGCACTTTCCAGAAATGTAAGGCCTCTCTGACTTTCTTTTATCTTAAGACTTTGATATTTTTACGATGTAATAAAGACCAAAAAGGTCTTTTAATTTTAGACAGATGCAGGATAATTTCCCCCATGGCCTTTGTTGCTTTGTTTAGTAACAAAACTCAAACCAGAAATACCAAAGGAATTTTCCAAAGAGTTTAAAATGCACTTATCAGCAATCCTTAGATTGCTATATAAATCATTACTGCCCCAAACAATAGCTTCAGTTTGCCTGTACCAAATACTCGAAGTACGACTTACTTGATGAAAAGAAATCTAGTCCTAAAGTTTTTATAAAGAAACTCCATTGTTTCACTGACTTTTCAAAAACGAACACTTGAGTCACATGGCCAGGGACAGCAGGTGGACTGGGTGCTGGCTCCACCTGTGACCAGGCATCACTTCCCTTTTCTGGGTCTCCCTACATCTCTGTCAGATGTTCATCAACTGTGAAGTTCACCCACGAAGGACCACTTCTACTACTTTCCCACTTACCTACCCCATTATAGTATATTTATTTTTAAAAAGTTTCTCCATTTTTCATGAATCAAAGATTTACACGATGCCCAACCAGGGCTGCCGAACAGTGCAAGAGAAAGTGGCCACAGGGTCACTGGTGCTCCCCACTGCAGGCACAGACCCATGCGAGTTATTTGGCTTGAGTGTGGTTACCGTCCAAGGGTAAACACATAGTTTCCATTAGGTTTTTGAAAAGACACTGACTATAATGCCCCCACTACTACTTTGCAGGTCCTGCAGACCTCCCACACTCCTAGGCCCTTCCCAAGGTCCCTTCAGAACTTAGGAGACCAGGCCTGCCTTCCTGGGTTTTCCACGAACAAGCCTTTGCCACCTCTGGACCCGGGTTTCCCAAATGGAAAACGAAGGTGTGGTTATGGAGATTTCCTAGGATCCTCTCAGCTGTGACTCTGGCGTGGTGACAACGGCTGCCTGCAGATGGCAGGAGAAGGGTGACATGCTCACTGCAGCTGTGGATGCCCTCCCAAGGCTGCTACACCCAAGTGTGTGGGGGCGCTGAGGGTACTGCTCTGGCGGGCCCACCTCTCTGAATACTGTGCCTGTTTGCCAAGGGCAAGGGGCCTGGGGGCCATCCACCCAATGCTGTCAGAGGAGCTGCTGCTTATCAGTAGACAGCACTCTGACCTTGAACCCTTCCCAGGCCTCCCAAGGCCTGATGATTGTTAAGCCAGGCCCCAGAAAGCAAACTGCCTCTCCCTTCTCCCATCTGGTCTCTATAAACTGCATCTCAGGACAAACGTTCTCACTCAACAGGGCTGAAAGAGAAGACTGCAGTTAGCTTTCTAGAATCTAAAATGTGCTAAGGGGAAGATCTTAGAGACCATCTAGTCTAAGCATCTCATTACATACATGAGAAAAGTGACACACAGGCAGAGCTGGAACCAGGCCTCCTGACGTTCTGCCCACCTGGCTGCAGGCTCCACCTAATAAATGCAAGCTTGATTTTCAAAAGTACCACCGACTCAGAGCCAATGCTAAACTGACTGCTCTTCCTGACCGTTAGATCAGGTAAAGGTTTCTTTCTCTCTTTCTTTTTCTTAAATTAACTAATTAATTTATTTTTGGCTGCATTGGGTCTTCGTTGCTACACGCAGGCTTTCTCTAGTGGCAGTGAGCAGGGGCTACTCTTCGTTGTGGTTCCTGGACTTCTCATTGCGGTGGCTTCTCTTGTTGCAGAGCACAGGCTCTAGGCGCGTGGGCTTCAGTAGTTGCAGGACATGGGTTCAGTAATTGTGGCTCGCAGGCTCTAGATCGCAGGCTCAGTAGTTGTGGCTCATGGGCTTAGTTGCTCCGCGGCATGTGGGATATTCCCGGACCAGGGCTCGAACCCATGTCCCCTGCACTGGCAGGCGGATTCTTAACCACAGCGCCACCAGGGAAATCCCAGGTAAAGGTTCTCTAAACAACCTGTCCATCATCACAAACTGAAACTCCTCCACTGCCTTTGTGCCCACCGGCCGATGAGGACCATTCTGAGCTATGGCAGATGGCAGGCACTGGCTCCTCTCCTCAGCATAGCTAGCTTTGAAGAGTAGTATTTTTATGATGACATGAAAAATGTGTTGCATCCTGCCCCTTGTGTTTTTCAAAAACTGGAGAAAAAAGGAAACACTAAGGTTCCGATGCTACTGAAAACACTGGTCTCATAACTCAATACAACTCAGACAAGCCAGGAATCACAGGGAGTCCTGGAAGCCTCAGTGTGACCATCATGAGGCTTAATTCATTCACACTATGTTCAACTGTGATGGAAAAAAAACATTGTGGGGGAAAAAAAGAAAAAAAAAAAAAGGAATGAAATGTCTAATACTGAAAACTGCTGCAAGGAGAAGTAACCGCTGGCATTTGTAACTGCTTTAACTCTCCAAGATCTGCACTTAACTCATTACATGAGGAAGACACTACTGCTTGGTGTTTGCACGTCTAAATTGCATATCCATAATTTAAAAATATATGTGTATGTGCATGTACACACACAAACCGGGGACTGCCAAAAAGGCCTAGTTTGAGGCAATCTGGAAAAAATATACTTGCTATAAACTACCAGTGAAGAACCAGTTGTAGGGTTTTCCTAAAGTTAGTCATCCACATGATTCAACAAAGTGCTGAAAAGTCACTTTTAGTTAAGGATTAAAGGCTTAAGGCTCTTTCCCCTGTACTAACTCAGAGTTAGTTCAAGATATCCGAAGTGTCAAGCGCTTCCGAATTGCTGATAGATCTAACTCGGGGGCTGCGGCCTTAGCCATCCAAAAGCAAGCATCCTCCTCCCAACCTGTTTCCTCACTGGTAATCAAAGGTCAGAACAACTCCCCGCCCACCTCAAAGTTCACGAACACGAAGGGGGTGAGCCCTCACTAAGCCCCGTGTTTCGAACATACGATTTCAGGATCCCAGCTCCAGCAGTGTGGGAGGGGTGCGTGTAAGGGGTCCAACATCTCCCCCCACGTGTCTCAAGAGATAACTTAACACCCCGTTTCTATGTGCCCGGCTGGAGCTGTGGAACTCAGCGTGGCCCAGGGGCCCCTGGACGCCGCAGCCCTGGCAGCCGGGCGAGTCCGCGACTCCGCAACACCGGTGGGTGAACCCAGGCGGCCGAGCGCTGGGCGGGGGCCTGCTCAACCACGCCCCGGTCAAACCACGCCCCCAGACACAGACAGACCACGCCCCGCTGGCCGGCCGCGCACGCGCGCGCCCGCCCGCCGCGATGAATGGAGACGCGCGTTCCCGGCGCGCAGACCCGCCCCGAGGCTCCCGCGGGGACCAGGCCGGCCAGGGGCCCGGAGAGAGAGGACGCGCCGCGGGCTACCTCAGAGCCGATCATGTAGAACTCGCCGTCGTCTTCCAGCTGGAACTTGACAGGCTTCTGCCCGAAGGTCTTGCTCAGCGCCATCATCATCATTGCGGCGGCAGAGTCGGGCGGCCACGGCCGGGGTGCGAGGGTCAGGAGGGCTGAGGCGGGGCCGGGGAGCCCCGAGCCCAGGGAAGCCGAAGCCGGAGGCGAAGGGCTGGCCGAGCCGGGCCGGGTGCTTGCGCCGCCGCCGGACTTCTCCACCGCCGCAGCAGACGACGACCAGGCCGCACTCAGTGCGCAGGCGCGGGCGTTGACGCTGACGCGCGCGCCACTGCCGCCCAGACAAAAGGCCGGGCGCGCCCCCGCGTGCCCCTTAAAGGAGTCTCGACCCGTTTCTCTTCCTCCCAGGCCGCCTCCCAAGTGGAGGTACCAGGGAAAATTTCTCACGGACACAAATAGCAACCGCAGCCCTGACTCAGGCGGTGGTCTTCCCAGTCTCACAGCTGGGACTGTAACTCAGCCCAGTGAGGAGGAACGAGGCGAGGCCTGAAGGCCTGGAGGAGGCCAGAAGCACATATGCCTCAGTTTCCTCGGCCCAAGAACTCAGTGCAGCTCAGCAGATAGGAGGGCTAAGGGACCGCTATCCCAGCTCCGGGCCCACATTGTTCCTGTGGCTTTGGGGATGGGGTTTGCAGGATTTCAAGGCCCAGGTGGTGTTTGGTTTGGCTGGTGCATCCTCTGAGTGCTGGGGTTGGCAGGGGCGCGGGGACCGTCTCCATTCCCTCCTTAACTCTGCGCTTTATGCCTGCCACAAGCCCGGTGCACTGAAGCCAGACAGCCTTGCCCTGGGGCGCTTACAGCTGGAGCGGGGCCTGACACACAGGAAAGCATCAAAGCATCCGTGTATCCGGTTGAACAATTGCAGTAGGTCAAAAACGGCCCACTGCTGACAATTTCCTATGGTTCCATCTGATAAATGGCAGTCGTGGTAGGTGCCACTCCGAAGAACATTCGCGTGGGGCTGGGTGGCAGGCGAGGAGACCCTGGAGAGTTAGGAATGGTTGGCGGTGGTAACCATGAGTTTTGTTCTGTGTTTCGACAGCGGCAGGATAGGGGCTGGAGCGTGGCATGATCAGAAAAAGCGACCACCACTTGGTGGAGGAGGGTATGAGGGGCCATTGGGGAGGCAGGGAACAGATTATAAAGCCACTCCAGGCATCCAGCAAGATGAGGAGAAGCCCTAAGCAGGGCACCCGGCCCCGAGGACCAGGGGCTTGGGGGTGGGGTGGGCTGTAACCCTGGCTCCCAGGGCAGAGCAGGTCCCCAGCCAGGCCTCCCACCTCCCTGGCCCAGCTCTCCCCCCATCCTGGCCTTGCAGTCACAGAGACACCCCAGGCAGGCAGGTAGAAAATGACCATGTTTAATGGCAGTCCTCAGTAAAAAAAAAAGAAAGAAAGAAAAGGCTTTATACACACTGTACACATTTACATGGCTTTGGAGGGCTTGGTGTGGGGTGAGGGCTGGAGAGGATCCGACCCGTGATAGGATTGAGGTATGTTGGGGCCTCCAGGTCCCAGGGTCTCTGGCAGGAAGCACCCCCCTCCCCAGCTGCCTGGCCCTTGTGCCCTGGATCCTGGGGAACAGGTCTCCAGAACCACCAACTGGAAGGCAGCCAGTTCCAAGCACCTACCCAGAGCCGACTTCTCAGGAAAAGGCAGAAGGCACAGTGCCCTGGGACCCACATGCCAGCACCCTGTGGGACCCCACAGCCAGGACAGTGAGGGCTCCAACTCCCCCAGCCCTGCTGAGGTGCTACCCTGAGGGATGGGGACAGAGACCCAGGGCAGCTGGGTTTGACCATGACCTGCATAGGTTGGGTGGAGCTGGCCTGAGGCCACCCTCACACTTAATGCCGGAGCTGCCCTGCCCAGTCTGAGGCAGTCACTGGCAGTGGCCACAACCCGCGCGGCCCTCCCCGCAGTCCTGATGGCAGTGCACACCCCCCCCCCCAAGTAGGCACAGCTCCATGCCGCGCCCAGTGCCCACAACCACAAAGATGGCCATGGTCTCCAGCCGATGTCAGTGTCCTGGCAGGGGTTAAGGGCCCTGAGGACATCCAAGCCGTGGTTAGCGGAAAGTATTGGCAGGCTCGGTACACCCAAAGAAGTCAGGGCCCACGAGGCGGGGGAAGCCCTCCAGGGCCTTCACCTTCACAGGGTCAAACTTCCAGTAGAGGCGGCCTCGCAGGAAGTAGGCATAGCCTGAGGAGACAGGAGGGTCAGGCCGGGCGAGTGGACACAGGGGGAAGTCCCGGTGGGCAGACCTTGGCCACTGCTGAGTTCCTTGAAACCTGTAGACCCCAGGGTGTCCCTTCCAAAACCTCCCTTTGGGCAAGCCCTTCTGCCTGCCCCAGGGGCTGGTCTGAGCTACCACCCAGCCTGACAGAGGCCAGAGCCTCGAAGGCCCAACTCCTGCCTCTCAGGAAAGCAAATCCTGCCCCTCTCACCACCTCTCCTGCGCCTTGAGTCAGATGGGGGACACTGGCGACCTGGAGCCCAGGAGCCCGAGGCCACTACAAGACAGCTCTCCCAGCAGGTCCCGATGTGGGGGAGCACAGAAGCAAAGGGGGGACATGGGAGAGAGCGCTGGACTGTGAGTCCCAGATCTACTGCTTCAAGATCACAGGAGGCAGGTGGCTCTCGGCTAGAAGCAGGGACTGCCTGGGTGGAGGTCCTGGCTCTGTCCACCTTGGTGGCCCCGGTTAGGGACCTCACCACCTGAATCTCTCTTTGCTCTTCTGGAAACTGGGTTCATAACAGATGCTACATCGGGAAATCGCATGAGACGTGTACAGAGCTCAGCACTGTGCCCAGAGCCTCGTTGGCCCTCAGCAAGCAGCAGTTATTACTTCACGAGGCATGACCGAGGGACCTTGGCAAGTCCTTGCACCTCTCTGGCCCTCAGTCTCCTCATCTGCAGCACAGGGGTCTAGCACTGCCCTGGCACGAGGAGGGGGTGGAGAGGGAGTTTGCCAGGCAGAGGACCCGCAATGAGAGCTGATGCCCAGCCACCACCGGTGGGAGATGCAGCCACCACCCCGCTTCCCCCAGCCACCCTACCCCCAGCGCACCGTCAGCATCCTGGAAGGCAGCGTCGATCTCAGAGGGCACCCCTCGCCAGTCGGTGGCCCGGCGGGGCACGGGGCTGTCCACACGGCGGGTGCTGGGGTGGAAGCGCCAGTAGTCTCCGCCTCGGAAGAAGTAGATTTTGTTCTTCTCGGGGCCCCAGACCAGGGCGGCGTGGACCAGGGACCCCAGCAGGCCCAGCTCAGAAAGGGGTGCGGGGCCCAGGACTGGCTTCTCACCATCGTATACCCAGTATTGAGCTCCTGTTAGAGAGTGGAGGCTGCAATGAGCTGCCCAACTGCCACATCCAGTCACTGTGGACCCACCCAGCCACCACCATGGCCACGGACTTTCCCAGCCTCAGTTTCCTTGTCCGTAAAACATGAAGGCCAGCAATGCCTGCTTGGCACCCCCCACCCCCAAGTAGGACATTGGGCAATGCAGGCACTGGGAGGTACACATGGGAAAGTTTACTCTAAGCAGCAGAGAGGCCGCCTTGGCTCCTGCTCCTTCCCTGCACTTGGCTGCCCCGGACAGGCACCTGCTGCCCATCCCTGGGCCCAGCCCTGCTGCAGCAGGCCCCAGCTGGGCCTTTGTGAAGTCCCTGCCGCCTGCAGTGCTCCAGGCTCTCGTCTCTGCCAGACCCAGATCACATCCCTCTCTGCCTTTTCCAAGCTGTGCCCTCATGCAGGTCACTTCACCACCTCTGAGCCCCAGAGCCTCGTCTCTAGACCAGGGGTAACGATCACACATGCTCCATGGGGTGTGATACCTTCAATTCTACTCCAACCTCGAGAGCCGCTTCCTCTAGGAAGCCTCCCAGCTGTGCCCAGAGGAGTGAGCCATACTCTTCCTTGGCCCCAAGAGTTCGGGGCACCCTCCATCTGTTCATCATGTCTGCCGTCTGACCCTACCCTTGGCCATGATATTCCTGAAGTGTGACCTCCAGCCCCCACTCACCTTGGAAGAACCAGATGTGGCCCTGGGCATCCTCGAAGGCTGCATCCACGGAGGTGGGCAGCCCCTGCCAGTGGCGCGAGGCCAGCGCAGGGTAGCCGGGCTGCAGCCGGCCCCCGCGCAGCCGCCATACAAAGCCTGCCTTGAAGAAGAAGAGTTCGCCGCGTATGGTGGCGACTGCATCAAAGGAGACCTGGCAGGCATCTGGTGGGGCGTCTGGCTGGGGTAGGAGAGAAGAGTCAGAAAGAGCCTGCACTGGAGCCACAGAGGCCAGCAGTGGGGGTCGGGGCTGGAAGCAGGGCCTCACCTCCTGCCTCCCCACCCTCCTGGGCCTCACCTCCAGAGGTGCAATCTCGTTGGTGTCCACCCCGGCCCCGGGGCCCAGGTCTGGGGGCCTAGAGGTGGGGGCTAGCCGAGGCCGGCCGTAGAGGTGCTGGATGCCCCTGCGGTCATCCGGGCTGAGGCTCAGCGGGTATCGGAAGGTGTAGAAAGGGGACATGAGGGCCTTAGCAGCTGTCGTGTGCTGCAGCCCTAGCACATGGCCAAATTCGTGGGCTGCCACCTGCAGGAGGTCTGTGCCTGGAAAAGGGAGATAGCCCAGCAATCCCCGAGCTCCTGCAGCAAGACGCTGAGCTGCGGGCCCAGCTCAGGGACCTCGGCAAGTCCCCATTCTCTATGATGTTCAGTAGCCCCATCTGGAAAGTGGGTCCCCAGCCCATACCCTGGTTGTCCCCGATTGTCCAGGTCTCGTCATAGTCGAAGTGGACATCCCCTTCTCGGTGGGTCTTGGGGAAGAAGGCGTGGGCCAGGATGCCCCCAGGTCCATCAAACGGCAGGTTGTCCCCATGCCAGTACCTGCAGGGGGGTGGGGGCAGAGTCAGTGGCTGCTGATGGGTGGGGCTCATTCCTAGAGGGGTCCCCGGCCACTGGCTCACCTGGTGAAGTCGATTATGATGTCAGCGTGGCCCTCGTGCACCTCGGTAAAGGTGAGTGGCGTCACATCACTCCATACCTGTAGGGCCTCTGCCACCGTCTGCCGCACCTGTTCCCGCACCAGCTGCCATGGGAACCGGAGGATCCTGGGGGAGGAGGAGGGGCCTGGACCTGGCTCATGGGGCAGCGTCAGCCCCTGATGGCTGTTGGGCCAGGAGTTGCCCCTGGATGCTGCTCAGTCGGGGAGCAGGCATGCACGACACAGGCCAGGTGTGCTCTGGGCCTCAGATGTGGCACACCAGTCCCTCTGCCACATGGGCACATCTTTGTGTGGGTTTGTGTCCTCAGGTGCCCATGGGTATCTGCATTGGGTGGAAAGAACACAGGACCAGGAGCCCCAAGGCCCACCTTCTAGACCTGACTATACTGCTCACTGTGGGGAGACCTTGGGCCCTAGACCTGCCCCCTCCTGGTTCCCAGCTCCCCACCCAGGACATTTCCGGAGCCCCCAGCAGTCTCGGCTCCAATGCCTCGGGGCACCACACCAGTATTCACACCTTCTCTCCCAGGATGAGCCCCACTGCATCACCCCGAGGGGCCTCAGGTCACCTGAGCTATTACCTGTCCTGCCACTGCTGCTCCCTACCTGCTCGGATCCCGAGTTGCAGCGATAGATATGAACCCGGTGTGGATAACACCTAGCTCGCTGAGAGGAGGGGCCGTGTCTGCCTCATTCACCACAGAATCCCAGGACCTGGCCCTTAGTGCATCCCCACAGAGGCTGCCTGGCTGACTGAAGGCTGTGTCCCCACATGTCTACGGTGTGACCAGGCATGTGCTGAGACTCCTCTGCTGGGAGAGGGCATC
The DNA here is from genome assembly GCF_949987535.1 of Balaenoptera acutorostrata. Taxonomy (NCBI): domain Eukaryota; kingdom Metazoa; phylum Chordata; class Mammalia; order Artiodactyla; family Balaenopteridae; genus Balaenoptera; species Balaenoptera acutorostrata. The sequence goes on along the minus strand of NC_080076.1, from coordinate 67,193,043 downwards.
GGTGCAGGGGGTACCATCTGTGTGGGCATCTAAGTGTGGGTTTGGGGTGTTGACCCAGGGGGCTCAGGGGCCAGTGGATACACCAGCCTATTACCATGGGGATCCGGCACAACTGTGTCTCAAGAAGCAGGGTGAGGGCGGTAGGTGGAGGGCGAAAGCCTGCTCGCAGCCCCTGGCCCTACCTGTAGGTGAGGTCCGTCTTCTCCCAGCGCCCGCCCGACAGCACAAACCGCTTTTGTCGGTTGCGGGCGCTTGGCCCGTCCGGCGGGTCAGGCACGCCGCAGCGGGGAGGTCTGGGGCCGGTGGCAGACTGAGGGGCCTCCTGGGCAGTCGGGGCAGGTGCCGGGCTGCTGGGAGGAGCTTCACGCCAGGGCTGCGGCCCCCTCCTCACTGGGTGGCGGCGGTGGGCATCCTGTGCAGGAGAGAGGATGCGGGGGCCTGCTCGGGCCTTGGGTCCTGGTGGCCCACGGTCAGAGGTGTGGACGGTCAGCGCACCCTCACTTGACCCCAGCCGGCCGTGTCGATGGCCAAGCTGAGGCCGTCACGCAGCAGGGCCCTTTGGCACAGGCTGACTGGCGTCCAGATGCTGATTCCAAGGCCTCCTACCGCCTCCTGCCCCCTTGTGGAGGGCCTGGGCTGCCGGGCACCTGCTCCCACCATTTGGGCTGGTGAGGACTGGGTTGGGGTGCAGCCCTGACTGTACTCTTCACACACACCCAGGAAGGGACCCCACAAAGCTTCCAAGGAAAGGCCAGGGAAGCTCCCCCTCCACCCCCCCAGCAGATACCTTTCCACCTCCCTTTCTTCCTGGGCGCCCCCGGCCCCCACTCTGCCCTCTCCAGTTACGTGAGCTGGCTCCTGCCCAGGACAGCCACGGCAGCCACTCCCCAGCGTGGAGAGGCTGCAGTCCTGCCTCAATTTGCTCAGCTGACAAATGGGGACGATACTTCCCCAGAGCGTGGATCTGAGGATGAACCAGGCAGTGCACACAAAGTGCGAAGGGCACCAGGAACTGAGGTCTGATTGCTGGGGGCAGTCTTGCTCACGCCCTGCCAGGGCTGGGTACACGGCGGGGCTAGATGTGCTCTGTTTGCCCCCTCCATGGGGGTATGGGGGGCAGACAGTTACCAGACACCCAGCCCCACCGTACCAGAGCCCCTGGACCACAAACAGTGATTCTGACCTGGAGCTCCCACCCTCCGAGAGTCCCAGGATGGAGGTCGCAGTTCTCATGCATGGAAAAAACAGAAGCTCAGAGAGGTAGAGAGACCCACCGGGGTCACCCAGCAAGGGCATGGCCGGGCCAGGTGAGGATTCTGGCATCCCAGGCAGGGGGCGAAGGCCCGGTTTGGGACACAGTAAAGCTGGGGGAGAGGCACAGAGCAGTGCCGTCTGCTGAGAGACTCAGCGCCTGTCTAGTCTGGGCCTGTCTGGTCAGGGCCGCTGTGGCCTCCCCACAGCCATATTTGGGGCGGGAGCCGGGCCACCCGGGCCCCACCCTTGGCCTCTGCCTCTGGCGGCTCTCCCAGGCCCTGGGTGCCCCAGAGCTCTGATGAGCATCCCAACCCCCCCAGCTCCCGATTCCAGAGCCACCAAGAACTCAACCCCCTGGAGCCACTCAACCCCCAAGGACTCCCCATCATGAAGGGGTCTTCTAGACTTCTAGAGCTTCTGGGGTGTGAGGCCCTGGGCCAGTTTTCCCCATTTCAGAGTTGCTTCTTGAATGGCTGATCACCTGACAGAGCCCAGCCATACTGAGTGTGCCAGTACTAAGTACTGATGGCTGTTGCAGCTCACCCGTATCTAGGCTAGGACGCTGCCAACTGCTCCACGGACACGCTCTCAGCCCCTGATGGGACCTCCCACCATCTCTGCAGTCATCATCCCCATTTCTCAGGTGAGGACCCGGAGCCCAGAGAAGTTAAACAACTTGCGGGGGGCACAGCTGGCAGGTGGCGGGCTGTCTGCACTCACAGCCCACCCCCTACTTGCTACTCTGCTCTGCTCTTCAGGCTGGGGTCACCCTACCCCTGGAGGAGGGACCCAGGCTGGCCTCACCTTGGTGACAGAAGAGGAGGAAGGGGAAATGATTAAGCACCTGCCACTTCCCAGGCACTCTGGAGGCAGGTTCACTGAACCTCCCCGCCCCCACCCCCGGCATAAGTTGGGGAGGATATGCATGCCAGGTCTCACATCAAGGATGTGGACCCCAGACTTATGTGACGAGCCATGACGGCCTGCACCTTCCCCTCCCCAGGAAGGTCTAGCCCGTAGACCTCCAGGATAAATAGATTCCTTCCCCCCAACCCTGGCCAGGGTCTGAGGACCCTCCCCAGGAAGGCCAGGGCTGCGTCGTTCCTGGGAGTCCCAAACAGCCCAGAGCCCAGCCTGCCAGCTGTTTATGCCCACGAGCAGAAATTGCTCCCTCCTCTGCCCCCCCAGTGAGGCCTGAGCAGCCAGCCACAGAGGGAGGATGGGTGTGCCTTCCTTTCCTGCCCCCACGAGGCACCAAGTCCTCATGGATCCCCCACGAGGACTCCTGGATCATGGGACTGTCAGTGCAGCAGAAAGAGCCACGGGCTGAGATTCAGAAGGCCCAGTTCTGTGCTGTGGAGACCCTGGATGGAGTGACCCTGGGCAAGTCACTGTCCTCTCTTAGCCTCGACTTTCCTATCTGTCAAATGGGAATGGCGCCATGGCAAAGGGCTAAATGACCTCCATCTGTAATGCCCACTGCAGCGTCTGGTGCAGAGAAGAGCCTCTTCCTGGTCTGGCTTCTTGCCCCGTGGGCCCTCCCCTCCCACACCTGGGAATCTGCTCCACCCAATTCCCTACAGCTCCCCTAAAGTTTCCAGACTTTAAATCGTAACAAAGGAGTTGCAGCTAGAAGGGAGCTCTCAGGCCCAGAGAGGAAGAGTGACTCGTGCTGGGTCCACCCACAAGCCAGGGGCCTCTTGCTCCCCGCCCACATCACGTTCATTGGTACTGGAGAGCGAATGAGCAGGAGGCACTAGGATCAAGGCCCCTGGGCAGTGGGGTCTTTTTTTTGGAGCCACCATTTAAGGGCTCTTGGCCTCAGTTTCCCATTGCTGGGATGGGACACATGCTCCCTGCCCTGCCGACCTCCCGCACTCTGTCTTCCCAAGTCCTTTCCGGCCTGGGGCCAGGGGCCCTCCCTAGCTGCAAGGCCTGGCACGCAGCAACCTGATTCCTCAGATGGGTGTGCCAGTCCCCCCAGGGCGGCTGGGAGGCAGTGAGGTGGGGGGTGGGCATAGACCACGCCTGGCCTCATCTACAGCCCTGGGGGATTGGGGAGCAGGTCTTATCCCATTTCCCAGGGGAAGAAACAGAGCCCAGAGAGGTCAAGGTCTTGGCTCAGGGTCACACAGCAAGTCAGCCAAGAGCTGGGCCTAGACCTGGGGTTCATGCCTCCCCACCCATAGCCCCCCATCCCCCCAGCTCTGGCCTGTCTCCAAAACCCACATTCCTGAGAAATGTGCCTCTTCGGAGAAGGTCCGCCTCCTCCTCGGCCAGCGGCCTCCCTCAGCCTGCCCTGGGGAGGGTGCCTAGCTCCTTCACCCCACCCTTCTCTGGCGGGCACCAAACCACAGCCTCAAACATGCTCAAGGAATTTCTTGGGGAACTCAGCCTCCTGGCTGAGCTAGAGGCTTGGGGTCAGCCCCTGGGTCAACCTCCAATTAGGAAAATGGGAGGTACCTAGCAGAGGGGAGGTGAGGGAAGACCCCAGACTGGAAAGTGCTGGGTAAGGCCAGGCTGGGTGTGCCCCTCTCTGGGCCTGTTTGCTGTTGGTCCAGCAGGACAGTTACTCATAGCTACTCTCTCTACTGTGGGCAGGAGGTGACCCTGAGGGGAGGGCATTTGGTTAGACTGTGAGGAAGGCAGGGAGCATCACCACGCCATTCTATGCCCCTCTGAGGCTCAGAGAGATCAAGCAACCTGCCCAAGTCACACCGCTGGTGGGCAGGCAGGTCCATCTCCCCCCACCTCCCCCGCTGGCTCCAGAAGGGAAGGCAGCGTCCACCCCACTGGGCGGCGGGGCTTTCATCAACCCTGAAGGCTGTGAACTGGGATGGATAAATATTTACAGAGCTTTTCTGGCCCTGCCAACAGCAGTCCGGGGATAAACAAATCGGAGGCGACCCCAAATGCTCCCTGCATATCTGCAGCGTGACAGACAACGGCCCAGCTCAGACCCAGACCCGACTGACCCCACACAAGCGGCAAAGTAGCAGCTGCAGGTGACAATGTCTCCAGTGTGCCTGGCTGAGCCCTCTCCTGGCCTCACCTCATATACTCTTCAGCCCAGCAGTGGGCACTGTTGCCTCCCACCCACCCAGACAAGACAGGTGGGGGGTGCTGAGGCTCCAGAGGGCTCCCCTAGGGTCACGTGGTTCAAACCCAGGTCTCTCCCATACCCGAACCCCATGGATTCACCAGCTACCCAGGGTGATTTCTGACTCTGCCCCAAGGTCTAGGGGACCAGGAGGGGCTGGGAAAGAGGCAGGGTCCCTGGACTGAGGTGCCCACCACCCCTTCTGTCCTCTCCTGCTCCTATAGCCAGAGCAGGGGAGGGCAGAGGTGGCGTGGCTGGACAGAGGGGCCCAGCCTGGCCAGACCTCCCTCCTCACTGGACTCTACCTGCCACCCCTCTAATGCTCCCATCCCTGCCTGGGCTGGCTGGATGCTCAGCTGGGCGTCTGAGTGGGCTGGGCACCCAGCGGGCTCTGGGCCTGCAGTTGCCCAGGCTGTGACCCCAGGCCCACCTGGCCGCCCCTGGGACTGGTCCCCCCAAGCGCCAGCCGGAGGGGAGGGTGCAGTTTTCCCAGGCACACACAGGCTGTCACACATGCCGGGACCTCCTTCCTCTTCTGATCACACCTTCCTCTCCCTTCCCTCTCTGACCCTACCCCCTGCTCTCTGAGGGTCTCGACTCCCTGCTCTCGGCCCCTTCTTTCTCACCCAACTCATATAACACACACTAGCTCTCACACTCATGCTGCCTCCTGGCTCCACGCCCCCCAACATCGCCACTCTCAGGTGCCAGGCGGTGGCGCCTCCTCCAGGCTCAGACCCCATTTCCCCGGCACCGGTTGCCCTCCCCAGCGCTTCCTTAATCCTCCAGCCTGGAGGTGTGCTCACGGAGGCCACACATCTGGAGGCTGACGCCAGCCTGAGACCTGCTGGGCTTTGTCCCTGCAGTGAATAGGGGGCCCTGTAGCCACTCCCGCTGTACCTCCCCCAACACACACCCCAGTATCTCGGCCGGGGCGCCGAGGAGCAGGTCCCAGAGCTGGGAGGGGGCGCGGAGTCCCGCTCACCAGCCTGAGCGATCCCGGCGCAGGCTCCACTTGCACACCTCCAGGGACGGGAAGCTCACTATCTATCACGCCCCCCAGGAACCCAGACAGCTTTTCGGGTAACGGGCCGCGGCGGGCCACCCCGGGCATCCCCGTGGGTCCAGCTCGGCCACCGGGCCCAGCCCGCGTGCCCGGCGCCCCTTGGCGGGGGGCGGCCAGCCGGCGGCGGGCACTCACCGGCGACCGCGGGGCCCGGGCCAGCAGCGGCGGCGGCGGGAGCAGCAGCAGCAGCAGCGGGAGCAGGAGGGCGCGCGTGGCCGCGCCGCGGAGCCGGGCGGCCCAAGCCATCCGCCCCGGGGCTGCTGGGCCTGCTGGGCCTGCTGGGCCGCCGCCCCTTATAGCCTCCGCCCCGCCCCCGCCCGCCCGGCCCCGCCCCCGCGTCTTTTGTTCTGCACTCGCCCCGTGCGGGCGGCCAGGGTGGGGGAGGTGGGCGGGGAGGGCTGGCCAGGCGGGGGCCGGCCCGCGGACCCAGTCCTTCCCGGGGGGGCCGGCCCTGTGGTCTCAGGGGCCTGGTGCTGGGGGACCCTGGCCAGCCGGTGCTGCTCCGGGCCTCAGTTTCCCCGATGCGGTGGAGAGTCTGAGAGGAGCCGCGTTTCACTCCTCCCCCTCCTGCCCAGGCCACCTTTGGAAGGCGCATCCCTAGCTGGTCTCCCTGGGGGCCTGACCTCTGACCTCCTGTTAGCCTGTGACAGGTGGCGGTACCCACGGGCAAGTTCTGCCACTCCTCAGAGCCTCAGCTGATCCATCTGGAAGATGGCACTATAGCCCCTGTGAGGAAAGGGATATTAAAATGTGCCCCAGAGGAAACTGAGGCATATGGAGGCGGCTGGCCAGGACCCCAGCTTGGCGCAGAACCATAGACAATTATAGATGGGGAAACTGAAGCCCTAAGAGGGAGGGACGAGATCAGGCTTTTCCAAACCAGCAGGCAGGCAGAGGGGCCAGAAGGCCCTCTAGCTGGTCAGCTGGAGGGAGGGTACGGGCAGAAAGCCATGGTGGGCAGTGTCTGAGTGGGGCACTGGGGGCCCAGGCTGCCCCTTGGTCAGGAACTAACAGACTCCTCTGGACACCTCCGGCCCAGCCTTCTGAGACCGAGGATAAGTAGGTGAGAATCAGAGGAGGGGGTGATGACCACACGCTGGAAGGGATCCTCCAGGCTCATATACTCCCTGTGATGACCATGGACCTCACCACCTTGCCAGGCAATCCGCTCCATCATGGGCAACGCTGGGGAGCCAGGACACAGGCGGTGGCTCCCATCCTGGTGGGCGGGGTGCTGAGCTGCCTCAGGCTGAGGCTGTGGGCACCCATCCTGGGCCTAAGAAGGGGGAGGCGGTGTGGGGAGGGGGAGGAGAGGGACACCGGCTGACTCAGCCCTCCCTCCGGGTCCCACTCCTGGGAACCTTCACAGCCTCTCCAGGGAGGCTCTACAGAGACCCCTAGAGGGCAAGGAGAGGAAAGACAGCAGTGATTTTTACTACCTGGGCTGTTTGCCATCTTTTTCTTTAAAGTGATTTACTTTTAAAAATTGAAATGCCTACTTCAGCCTCATTTTAGCCACATTGGTCAAGAAATCATAGATTTGATGAGCTAATTATACATTTTTTTCCGATACACCTGAAAATATAGACAGTAAAAATATTTGTGTAACTACCTTAAGTGGTCTTGAGTGCCTCCAGGGGAGCATGGCCTTGCTTTGCGCAACCGCAGTCCACCTGTCATGGAAGCTCAAGTAACAGCCTCCCACGTTGCAGGCCGCAGTGGAGAGCCATGGTTACAGCAAGCTGGGCTGGTCACAGAGGGCTTCCTGCAGGAGGAGGACCCTGATCAGCCTAGGATGGGCCAGTTTGGCAATGGGAACAAGTGGTCAGGGGCTGCATGAGTAAAGGGGTGGAGGCTGGACCAGGCCTGGCATGTCTATGAGGAGAGAGTAGCCACCCTTCACATGCTTCCCTCACCTCGAGGCCAATGGTCACCCCCACTGCAGAGAGGAGAAAATTCTGGCCCAGGCCCAGATGGGGGTCAGGGGAGGGCCCTGCTTCCCAGGCTGGCTGACAGGACTGTGTGGTTGGGACACAGTAGAGACATGCTGAGCCTGCCAGGCACTGCCCATGTCCCCTCCGTCCCTTCCGCCCCTTCCTCACAGAGGGACCCCTCCCCCATGATTTTGCTGTGGGCGATTTCATCCTCCCCACAGTCCTGGTGCTGGAAGGCCTCCCTCGGGCATAGGGGACAGTGATGAGGGGGTGGTAAAGAGGTCAGAACCTCTCCCCTCTAAGGGTAGCAATAAAAGACTATGAAAACCTCCAGTTCCCGAAGGGCTGGGAAGCGTCCTAAACTCGGCATTGCCCTGCCCTGGGCCTGGAACCAAGGTGGTAAAATTCGAGGCCACAGGATTCAAACCTGCGCAAACACCTCTAGGTTACGGCCTTTGGGAGGGACACGCTGCGTAAACGCTGTCGGGGTCTGGCGCTGCATCCGTGGGGCAGGGGGTCGGGTTGGGTGGAGGGCCACGCTGGGGGCCTCGTCGCACCCCAGCGGGGGCTGCCCGCGCCCCGCAGTGATTTTGCCGGGAAGGAGTCCGAGAGCGGTCCGGACGCCCCCTGGCGGGAGCTCTGGGGACCGTCACGGAGGGTGGGTGCTTCTTCCCCTGCCCAGTCCACCCGCGACCCTGAGGCCACGCCGGAGCCAGCGAGCCCAGTCCGATAGGAGGGGGAGGGGCAGGGCCCGGCCTCCCAGTGCCCCCCTTCCCGAGCGCGGGACAGCCCCTAGCTCCACTCCCAGAGCTCCGCGGTGGTCTTTGAAGGACCAGGCCCTTCGCTCCTGCGTACGCCCTCGGTGCCCTACGACAGCGGCCCGTGTCCCCAGGGCGCACATAGCTCGGGCCAGGAGCTGGGAGGGCGCAGGGTCACCGGCAACGGGTGCTGCCGGATGGAGAGGCCGGGTGAACCGCGGGGGTGCAGCCTGGCGCCGGGTCCCGAGCCTCCGGCCGGGGGCGTGTCCCCGAGGCCCCGCCCCGGCCCCGCCCCGCAGCGCCTGCCGTGACAGGCGCCGCCGCGTTCGTCCCAGAACCGGAACCGCAGTCACAGTCGCCGTCTCCGACTTGGCTCAGCCGGTCCCACCGCCGCCACCATGCCCCGGGGGAGCCGTAGCATGGCCGCCCGGCCAGCCAGGTGGGAGCGGGACGAGGGCCCGCAGGGTGGGGTCTGGGGAAGCTCGGCCCCCAAGGGCGTGACAGCGTGACCTTGGCGGCTGCTGCGCCATCTTGGCGGGGGAGGGGCGGGGGTACCGCAATCACGCGTCTAAGACGGTGGTCGTCCACCCTCGGGGAGGAGGAGAGGGTACCTCTCTGGAGCTGCGGGTCCCTGGGGCCGCAGGCCTGGAGTCCCGCCGGGATTAACCCTGCTTCTTCCCATCCCGCAGCCGCAACGCCGCGCCCTCTGCCCACCCGCCCGCGCACCCGCCGCCCTCGGCCGTGGCCCCGGCCCCCGCCCCGTCGGGCCAGCCCGGCCTGATGGCGCAGATGGCGACCACGGCCGCAGGAGTGGCCGTGGGCTCGGCTGTGGGACACGTCGTGGGCAGCGCCCTGACCGGAGCCTTGAGCGGGGGGAGCTCAGAGCCCGCCCAGGCTGCTGCCCAGCAGGTGAGCAAGGGCTCAGGGGAAACTGAGGCCGCCTTCTCTCAAGGCCACTGAGCGGGGAGCTGCCGGAACGTCCAGCGAGGAGTGTCCAGGGTGTCCAGAGCTGCCTCGGCCGGGGACTGTGCCCAAGAAGGGTCCTAGTAGTCGCTCTGCTGTTGGCCTCTGGTCACAGGCTGGCTCTCCCTGGCCCTCCCCTGAGGCCAAGGTCCCTAGACCCCTGTGGACAGACACCAACCAGCCCTTTAAAGATGGGGAAACTGAGGCCCTTAGGAGCTCAGAGACTGGCCCAAGGTCACCTAACCCTAGTAGAAAGGAGGGATGTTGAAGTTCCTGAGTCCGTGCTCTCTCTCTCCCAGGCAGCCCCTTCCTGTAGCCCCTGCACCCAAGGGTGAAGGGTAGCCAGTGACTCTGGGTCTGTTCTCTGCTGGCCTGTCCCCCACTGGGCACCCCACCAGTACTGAACCAAATTCTGGCTTAGTGGTGGGGTCGGAGGTCATGAGGAACAGTGTTGCTGAGCAGGAAGGTGCTAGAACTTGTGGGGGTAGGGCTCATACTCCAGCAGAGCACTGGGCTTTTCTAGAACCTTCTCTCACCTCCCACCCCCACCTGCCAGCATACCTGTTATGAGGCAGCTGGGAATGCTGTCTGTACCAGCACCAACAGGGTGGCTTTGAGAGGGCTGTGGTCTCACCCTGTTTCAGGGATGGAGCAGCTGAGGCTAAACAGGGCAGGCTGGGCCTGGCAGGGCTGGGGGCATTAGGAGGGGCAGCTGGCACCCCCAGCTTTGGAGTTCTCTTCTGGGTGCCAACCCCAAGCTGACCTTGCTGCTTCCTGTGCTGTAACCCCAGGCCCCGGCCCGCGCTGCCCCACAGCCCCTGCAGATGGGGCCCTGCGCCTATGAGATCAGGCAGTTTCTGGACTGCTCCACTGCTCAGAGCGACCTGACCCTGTGCGAGGGCTTCAGCGAGGCCCTGAAGCAGTGCAAGTACAACCACGGTGAGCGGGAGGCCCTGACCCCTGCTGGGGCGGGAGCAGTGGTCCCTCCTGTACCTGTGGCCTGACCTCCACCTGTGCCGGCCCTCCCTCTGCAGGTCTGAGCTCCCTGCCCTGAAGAGACTGGTGCAGATTCAGGGGCCAGCCCTGCAGCCACCTTCACCCCTTCACCGACAGCCAGACCATGATGTCAGATTGTACCCACATAGCTGGGACTGGAAGTGAGGAGGGGGTTTCTCACCCCACAGATGACCCGAGACGAAAATGTGCAATTAAAATAGTTTATGTTAGATCTGAGCCTGCTGTGTCCGCTCTCATTGGACTTTCTGTGGGTGGGGGGGGATGGATGGATGTCCCACTGTGGAGTGGGATGCTTCACCTTCAGCTGGTGTCCTGGGTGGGGAAGGTGACCTTGTAATCCGGTGTAATCTGACAGCCTCGGGCAGTCCAGACTGGGTGGTGAGGCATTAGCAGGTGACCATAAGCCTCAAGGGCGTCTGACTCCTGGGGGCCGGAATCCCTGGAGGAGCGTGCTGTCTCCTCTCAGGGACCCCTGCCCCTCCACCCTTCTCATCTCTGCCTCTGGATCCCTTTCTCCACACCCACACCTTAGGAGCCCCGCGGCGGCCTCACGTTCTGTCAGCGACCTTACAATTTCCCAGAAATTCCAGATTCTGCAAGAGGAATACTGCTGGGCCTTTGCGCCTGATCACGCCAGGCAGAGGTCACGGCCAACCCCCTTGGATCTGAGTCCAGCTCGGCCACTTGGCCGTGATGTGCCAGGTCACGGGGCCTGCCGGAACAGAGGTGCTGGCCCTTCAAACGCCATCACACACTCTGTGCTGCTGCCTTCACTGAGTTCATTCAGCAGCTCTGCACTGAGCACCTACGGTGTGCCAGGCCCTATTCCACGTCTCCCTGCCCTTGTGCAGGCACTTAGCCTCCAGCGGGATGGTGGGGACCTGTCTCTGGATATAGTGTCTTCCATCTTGTGGGTATACGTGTGTGTCTCTGAGGGGGGTTGCCATTGGGGTCCACCTCTCACACACATCTGTCCCCTGGGAAGGACATGAGCATCCCCTCAGGGATCCATGTCTCCTCCTTACCTGGCTCTCGGCCCCAGCTAGTGGGTCCCAGACAGCAGGAAGCCCACCCTTCGGGGCCGTGAAGGAGGGCCTTGCTCCTGGTGGCCATGCAGAGTGCCGGCGTGCCTTCTCCAGCCATCGCCCAGGGGGGCAGGCCCGACAGCCAGCGCAGCTCCTCTGGAAGGCCCAAGAATCCTGCCTGTGGGGGGCTGGTGGGAAGGCACACCCTCCCCCTGGGGCTCTCCTGTGACACTCACCTGCCAGCTCTGGACACCGCTCATCCAGGTTCTCCAGGAGGGACTCATAGCAGGTGGGGGCCCCACGCTTGCACTCTGCAGAGGGAAGAAGGCTGATTCCTGGCTGGCCTGGTGGTCCCCACCCCCACCTCTCACTCTGGACCTGTTTGCTGGTCCACAGTGGGGTCAGGACAGGGCATTGGATGGGAAGGTCAGGGCTAGGTCCTGGCCAAAGTTGGGGCTCGGCAGGGCTTGGGTGGTCTGTGGCTGCTGTCCCCCCTCTTATATTCCAACATAGCTGCACAGGGGGAATCTGGGGCCCCACTTACTGATGATCTGCACTAGGACATAGGTCCCACGCTCCTGCAGCAGGGGGCTGCCCATGGAGGGCGCCAGGGAAGGCCCCTCTTCCAGTCCCTCACCCAGGTTCACCAGGTGCCCGTCCTCAGCCAGGAGGGCGATGGTCGCTGGGGGAGCAGAGAGGGAGGCAGGGCAGGGCTGGAATCCCTGCCTGGGGGCCCTCAGCAGTCCTCCCAGCACCCCTCCCTGCCCCCTCACCATCCAGGGGCACCTGCCCCCTCTGCCTCAGGTGGGTGATGAGGATCACCAGGCTGCACCAGGGGTTCACCAGCTCCCAGCAGCCAGCTGTGGGGGAGGAGCAGAGGTGAACGAATGGCACGCTCTATTCCCCCCAAACTGGGACCCTCTGCCTCCCTCCCATCTCTTCCCTATAGAGCAGGGAATGGGGCTACGAGATTCGGAATGTACCCCCTTCCATCTCCCAAGATGTCGGTGACCGGGGTGCACAACTTCTGCCTTTCTCACGCGACCCTCCCCTCCCACTTCAGCCCCACCTCAGGCACCTGACAGCCCCTCACCCCCTACCCCGCACCAGCCCCGCCTCCACCAGAAGGTCAGGAATCTGCAGCTGGGGCTAGAGCTTTAGGTGCCTCATGCCCCCTGAAGCTGGAGGACCACTGACCAGCTAAGGGATGGAGCAGTTTGAACATTTGCTCCACGGCAACGGCTTGGCTGCTGCGTGGCCCGTGGGCTCCTAGAGGAGCCCACGCGCATTTCCCAGGACCCAGCCAGGGTTTCCCCTCAAGGGACTCTCCCATCCCTTCCCATGTGTACCCCTTCCCCACGCCGCCTCCCCACTCTCCCTCAAGGCAGAGGGAATGTACCCCCACCAGTCTGCCGGGACAGGGGACCCCACTTACCTCCAGACATCACCGTGATAAACATGCTGCAGGGGGAAGGAGACAGATGTAGGGGCTTTGATCCCCCAACCCCCAACTTCCTGACTAAGGAAGGAGCTGGGGCTGAGATCTACCCCGTGCGGCACCCTGCAGGAGATGTGTGTGTCGGGGATGGGGGAGTGATGGGTGGGTGGGTCCAGGTGCAGCTCCCCGCTCAGCCGCCCTTGGGGCTGGGCTCCACCAGCCCAGGGGGTCCTTGCAGCTAGTCCAGGAGCCTTGGCCTCCTCTTCCTCCCGCTAGCTAGATCAGAGTAATCAGAGAAGACTCAGGCTCTCCCAGCTTCCAAGCTGGTCTCCATGGGAGTGGGAGCTGCCAAGAGGTCTAGGCAGGAAATGCCTTCCCCCCAGTATCCCGGTAACGGGCTCTGGGGAGGGTCCGGACATTCCCTGACGCAGGGCTCTAGTGGGGGCTGGAGCCTCAGGGCCCAGGGATGTCCAGAGACCACATCCCCTCACCAGTAGAGACAGAGCTCCCAGGCTGAAAGCGGGGGAGGTTCCTGGGGGTGGGGTGCTGGCATGGCTGTAGCAGAAGCGGGATCCTCACCAACCTCGCAGGCTCCCTATCAACTCAAGGCCCCCTGCCCGGGGCTCACTCCCAGCCTCCCTCTCTTCTGTCCTTGTTTCTTTCCTTTCTTAGTCAAGTTTATTGAGTTATGGTTTACATACAGTAAAATTCACTTTTGAGTGAACAAAACACTTTTGAGTGTTTTCCAGTTGTGACAAGTCTCACAGAACCACCACCAGCCTGGATACACAACATTTCCGTCACTCTCCCAAATTCTTTCATGCCCCTTTGTGGTCACCCCAGCCCCTGGCAAGCGCTGCAGTGTTCCCTGCCCCCACCTCTTCTAGACTGTCATGTCACAGAGAGGGAAGCAACAGACAGCGCGGAGCCTTTCAGGTGCGGCTGCTTTCACCTAGCTCCATGCGTGCGGGATTCACCGGGGTCGGGGTCGTCAACCGGTGTCAATGGGTCCTTCCTTTCATCACCCGGGAGGGTCCCACTGCCTGGAGGTGCCACGGTCTGTGGATCCACTCACCTGCTGCTGTTTGGATTGTTTCCCGTTTTGGGTGACTATGAGTAAAGCCAGTACAGACACTCACCCACAGGTCTCTGGGTGAAGAGATGTTTCCATTTATCTACTGTAACTCTCAGCAAGAGGGATTGCTGGGTCCTCTGCAGAGAGTATGTTTAACTTTGTAAGAAACTGCCATTGTTTTCCAGCGTCTGCAGCGTTTGCATTGCCCCTCTTTCCGTCTGGTTGTGGTTGGGCCTCTGGACTCATGGCAGGTCAGGATACCTCCTTCTTAGCTGCCCTCCCACTGCTCCCCGGTGATTAGACTATTCATCCCCCCTCTGCAGGCAGAGCTCAAGGCAGAAGGCAGGGGGAGGCCCAGATCGTCCCCGCAGCTCGTCAGCATCACTGCCTCTGGACAGGACTTGCCTCAGTGCTCACACCTGTAAAGCAGTGAGAGGCACCGCTCACGGCACCACTGGCACGGCTCACAGCACCACGGGCAAGTTAGCGTGAGGATGGAACGCAGTAACCCTTTTGAGTGCTACCTGGGTGCTCAGCCTGCAGCAGGCGCTCAGAGGCAGCACTGGGGAAAGCCCTGGGGCAGCATTTCCCAAACTTACAGGCAGGGCACTTTCTTCCAAAATCTGGGGACCCGTGTCCTGCAGAACACAGCCCAGGAGTGGCTGCAGCCAGATTCTGGAAGGAATGGAACTCCCGGCCTGTACCCTCAGCTCCAATGACCACCCCTCTGTTTTCCGAGGGGTTTGTCTTTAGGGCCACCGAGGAGGGGTCTTTTGTCTTGAGTGTCATGGAGGTGCCCTAAGGAGGTGTTAGGACTGGAGTGGGACCCACAGTGGGAGCTTTGTAACCTTCCCCAAGCGAGCTCTCAAGGCTACAAAGTAACGAGAGCACACTGCTTTAACTTGTTTTATTATTTTTTAGGTACTTGGTAAGGCCAGCAGATCAGGACATGATTGCCGTTGAGGAGATGGTTTATTACAGTTCCGCAGTGGAGGAGGTATGACACCCCATGGTGGGGGAGGCCACATGGGAAAGCACCAGGGCTGGTCAGGAGAGAGAGAGAGAGGGGGAACTCTGGGCGGGAGCCTCTATTGTGGTTTCTGAGGGAAGGAACAGTGAGGTGGGGTGAGCAGGCTCAGGGTTGGCTGTTTGGAATACCTTCATGCTCTGGGGCACAGGAACCGTCCCTGGTTGTCTGGTACTTGCCCTGGGTGACAGGGCAGGAGGGCAGTGGTCCAATGAGAGAGCCCCTTAGGGGAGGCGGTCGGGGGAGTGTGGACTCAGGAATGGTTGGTTTGCATTTGAAAAGTGTGTTACTGTCTCTAGGAACTGGCTGACCCTGGGAGGGCCAGTCCCTCCAAGGTCAGCAAGGCCCCAGATGTCAAACCATCAGGATAGAGAATATAAAAGGCATGATTAATACACACAAAGTCCTATCTATGTTTTATTTTGTTTTTGTTTTTCTTTTTTTTCTTTTTTTTGGCTGCAACGTGCAGCTTGTGGGATCTCAGTTCCCTTACCAGGGGTTGAACCCAGGCCACACAATGGAAGCCCAGAATCCTAACCACTAGGCAACCAAGGAACTCCCACAAAGTCCTAACTTTGCATCTTCACAACACTTGGGCTGGCACAATGCTCATTTTTAGTTTCCAGATGAGGAAACTGAGGCACAGAGAGGGGAACTTGGCTGAAGTTGTGCAGTTAAGAGGAGGAGGATCTGGGATTCAGGTTTGAATCCCAACGTGGGTTGAATCCCAACCAAAGTCAGCTCCCCTAAGTCTGGCAAACTCTTTTACCCACAACAGGATTGCAGATCGGCACAACCATGTTGGGAACCCTGGCGGTATCTACTAAAACTAAACAGAAAGGGGACTTCCCTGGCGGTCCGGTGGTTAGGACTCTGCGCTTGCACTGCAGGGAGCACGGGTTTGCTCCCTGGTCTGGGAACTAAGATCCCGCATGCTGCGTGGTGCGATGCGGCCAAAAAAACCCCAACACTAAATGGAAACGTTCCCCGTCCTGGGTGCCTGCCCAGCAGAAACCAGAGCTCAGGTGCACCAGTGACACAGGCAGGAATGCTCGCAGCGGTTCTCCTTGAAATAGCCGAAGATGAAAGCACCCAAATGGCTAGTAACAGGAGATGGATAAACTAATTGTGGCTATCCACACAGTGGCTTACACACAGCTGTGACAATGAATTAAGCATTGCTGCACACACGGATGACTCTTATAATGTTTAACAAAAGAAGCAGAAACAAAAGAGGACACACTATCACTCCATTTATAGCTGACGTTCTACAGCAAAACTGATTAACCACAGAGTCCCACTCGGTTACCGTTGGGGGCTAAGAGGGCGTTACTGGCAGGGGAGGCGCATGAGGGAGCCTTCTGGGGTGATGGAAATGTTCTAAATCTTGGTCTGGGTAGAGGCTGCAGGGATATATATATAAAATCATTGAGCCATACATGTAAGATTTGTGCACTTGACCGTATGAGTTATAACTCAGTGAAGAGCAGCCACCTGCTCTAACTGCACATGTGGATTTCCGGGCTTCTGTTCTCAAGAAGGCCCTGTGGGGCTGGGATGCTGACGTCTGGGAAGATAAGGTCTGGCTGCTGGGGCCCAGCACCGCCCTCCCACCGTGTCAGTGGGCTGATTTGCATGCCCTGTCGTGGTCCAGCAGCCTCCCCAGTGTGCCCTGAAGCACTTGGAGCACGCCCAGCGCAAGCCCAACACAACAAGCGACTCCCACCTGCCTCCCTGCCTCTGGCCATGGCCTGTTGGCATCTGGCCCTCCTTCTGACTGGGGTCCTCCTGGCAGGTGAGCCCTCCCTGGGCCTTGCTCACCCGAGGGTGGAGTGGGAGACAGTGGGAGACTACGGCGTGTCTTGGTATCAGCAGCGGGCAGGCAGCGCCCCCCGCTTGCTCCTCCACTACCGCTCAGAGGAGGACTCCCACACTGGCTCTGGAAGCCCCCTATAAGGAAGCAAATCCATGTGGGCAGTGGGGAAGGTTTTGGAAGTGTCCTTGAGGTGGAGAGGAGAACTGGCCACAGGTGGCCCTGCCCCAGACTTGAGGCAAGTCATTTCTCTGTGTGGGCCTCAGTTTCCCCATTTGTGAATGACCAGATTGCTAGGGTCCCTTTGGACTCTGACTCTTGGGGGTCTCAGAGACTTGTCATCTTTTGAGTTTTTCAGAGGGGAAGCTGGTGTGGGCTGGTTCCTACCCCACAGGGCCTCAGGAACAAGCTAAGCCTGAGAAGGTCTTCAGCAGCCAGTGGCCAGAGGCTGAGCCAGTGGGTAGTAACAGCCCAGGAGGCTTCTTGGGGGTTGTCAGTCTGTAGCCAGGGTTTGGACAAGCCAGTGTGACCAAAGTGATAGGGGTCTGCAGGGCAAGGGATGAGGGTGGGCAGCCCAGAGACCACCAGATCACCCTCTGAACTCTAGATCCTTAGCTGAACATGGCTCCTTGGGAACATGACACTAATGGGGGCTTAGGGGTCGCCAGCTCTGTGCCCCACCCAGTGACGATCCCATGGCACCGGGCTGTGAGCTTTTGGGAGCGGATTCTCCTGGGAGTCTGACCAAGACTTTGTGGGGCAGGGGCAGGAAGGAAGGGGCCCAGGCCAGACCTGAGTGTGTCTGTCTCTCTCAGCCTCCCAGCCAACCCTGACCCAGCCGGACACACTGCTGGTTTTCCCAGGCCAAGTGGCCCAACTCTCCTGCATGCTCAGCCCCCGCCATGCCACCGTCGGGGACTACGGCGTGTCTTGGTATCAGCAGCGGGCAGGCAGCGCCCCCCGCTTGCTCCTCCACTACCGCTCAGAGGAGGACCACCACCGCCCCCCTGACATCCCTGACCGCTTCTCGGCAGCCACGGATGCAGCCCATAATGCCTGCATCCTGACCATCAGCCCTGTGCAGCCTGAAGACGCCGCGGATTATTACTGCTCCGTGGGCTACATACCCTAGGGGTGGGGTGTGGGATGAGTGCCTTCCATCTGCCTCCCACTTATGCTCCTGACCTTGGGACCCTCCCTTTCTCTAAGCCTTGATTTTCCTCCTCTGTAAAATGGGTTAATAATCAACATGTCAATAACAATTCTGAGGGCCATGAGATCCTGGCTGAAAAAGTGACTGTGGTTGGTCTGGGAGTGTGGGGGTAGGGATTCTGGGGGTTGTTGCAGAAGGGGAAGCACTGAGACCCTTGGGTGGGGCCCCACCTCCCTACCAGCCCCCAGGGGGCTCAGAATGGTGGCTCTTGCCTTCCTGTGACTGGAGGAGATGGAGTGAGAGAAAAAGTAACCAGCCCTTGCTGGTCCCAGCTCTGCATGGTTGGTTGTGGTCCAACACACACAGGGTCACTGGACTGGGTCCCTAGGAGCCCCTGCCTACTCCTGGATGGGGCTAGGAGGCACCTGAGGGCCAGGACGGAAGGTGCTGAAGACAGGTGGGCAGATGGCAGGGGCAGAATGGGCAGCAGCCATCCTTGGGTGGAGGGGCAAGTCTTGCCACCAGAAGCAGAAGGGAGCTCTGGGAGGGGGGTCGGGGGCTGAAGAACACACCCCGCTTCCTTCCCGGTTCCCCTAAGAGGCGCCACCTGAACGGAGGCCATCCCTCAAATGCAGAGGTGGGGTCCACAGAGGGTCCCGCCTAGGCTCCCAGCCATCTCCTGGGCCCTCTCCGGGCTCTCCTCATTTGTCTCTGCGGGGATGAGGTGAGCAAGCAGGACCAGAGCTCCCCAGGAAGGGAGGGGGAATCGCAGCACGACCCCGGGCCCCACCCCCAGGACAGGTGCCCAGGAGCCGGCCGCCCGTCCCGGCCTCAGTTTCCTCCTCTGCGCTCCCGCCAACGCCTGCCCAGCCGGGACGCGCTCGGGGACGGCCCGGAGCCCTGAGCCGACCAGACGGCCTCTCCTGACCCCAGTCCTGCGACCCGGACCCCGGCGTCCAGGCGGCTACGCGTACCGCGCGGCGGGACCAGAGAGACACTGGCCTCCGCGTGGCCTAGAGCGGTCCCGGAAGTGCCGCGAGAGGGGGCGGGGCTCAGGCTCTCGGGCCGCCGCGGGCTCCGCGTCAGCAGCCGCAGCCGAGCGAGGCCACGGCCGCGGGCAGGAGCAGCTCAGGTGTTGCCCCGCCCCGCTCACCCGCGGCCCCGCCCCCGCTCAGGTGAGCGGCCCCGCCCCGGCCTAGGTGAGTGGCTCCGCGGCAGCCAGTGTGGCCACCTCTCCCTCCGGTGGCGCAGGTGTGGGCGGCCCCCGTCCGTGGAAGCAGGTGCGGGTCCGCGGCCGCGCGCTCGTCTCCAGCCAGGAGGCCCTGACTGGCCCGAGGGTCGGCCGGGTGCCCAGGCCCTGGGGGTCCCAGGAGGATGGAGTGACGGAGGCATGAGGAGCCGGGGAAGGCCCGAGAGAGGTGGGAAGCGTGGGGTTCCAGACCTTTGGATTTTCGGTCCCAAAATATTTAAAACATCGTTGGGCACAGATAAAGTATCGCCAACTTTTTCAACACAGTGGAGACTTCAGCGTGTAGCTGGTACATAGTGGGAATGGAAAACCCCCGAGGAGGGAACCTCGGAAACACCAGGATTTAGCAGGTGGGTGGAGGCACAATCCCCAGATACCGAGAAAGAGGGGTCAGAGGGCATGAAAATTAGGGGGGGGAAAGAAACCGAGGGAATGAAGTGGGGCATGGGAGTGGGGGTAGGTTGGCCAGCAAGGTGGGTTAGTGAAGGGTGGGCTCGTATTGTCACATCGTCCAGTTTTTCATGAGAAAACCTACTGAGTTTTAAATATTGGCAGCTAAGTCAAACAAAAAGGAAAGGCCTGACTCTTTGAGAGCCAAACACAACGTGTCTGTGGCAGGATCCCCAGAGTGCCAATTTGCAGTCTCTGAAATGAAGGGTTTTGAGAGGGATGTCTTGGGGAGGCCTTCCAGAGCGGGGAGGAAGTGAGGACCCAGAAGAGAGGGCTTGGCTGTAAGGAGGTCATTAGATGCTGGAGCTGAAGTCCCAGCTGAAATTGGAAACTTGAAGTTTGTCTCCATGCCAGAAACAGTCATATGATTTTCCTTGGCAACATTCAGCATCTTAGGAAGAGCTGGGAGAGGAGGTGGGTAGTTAGTGGCAGGGCAGGGAGGTGAGGAATGTGATGCTGGTCAGAGAGCTGGTTGAAGTGACGCCCATAGTTAGACCCGCTGTAGAGAAGGTCTAAGCTAGATGGGGAAGGGGTGGACCAGGGTGAAAATGGGACGTGAGGTTTGAGGAGGTCGGGTGAGGCGGGGGGGGGGGGGGAGTGGAGACCGTGGTTGTGAAGAGGAGTGGGAGTGATCACAGGCTTTTTTTAAAAAAAATAAATTTATTTATTTATTTATTTTTGGCTGCGTTGGGTCTTTGTTGCTGTGCACGGGCATTTCTCTAGTTGCCGCGAGCGGGGGCTACTCTTCGTTGAGGTGCACTGGCCTCTCATTGCGATGGCTTCTCTTGCGGAGCATGGGCTCTAGGCATGCGGGCTTCAGTAGTTGTGGTGTGGGGGCTTCAGTAGTTGTGGCACATGGGCTTAGTTGCTCCGCAGCATGTGAGATCTTCCCGGACCAGGGCTTGAACCTACGTCCCCTGCATTGGCAGGTGGATTCTCAACCACTGCACCACCAGGGAAGTCTGACACAGGCTTCTTGAGGATATTGCAGTTCTGTGCTTTTTTTCACACCTGGCCTTTCTACTGGCTGAAAATTAATTAAAAAAAAAATTCCAAATAGGAATGAGTTCCATCATAACTATTCTGATTAATTTAGTATGTCTTTTTGAGGCAGTTCCTCTCTGACTTCAGTGTAAGGATGATAGTACCTTTGTATGGAGTCCTGAGGAGTACATGAGATATGCTTGTAAAAGGTCTAGCCATGCCTTGCACACAGTAGTTGCTCAATAAACTCGAGTTGTCATCATTATGGTACCTGAAGAGTTTCCCTGGAGGCTGCATAGCAGTTTGTGGATGGGGTCCTGTGGGGCTCCCTCTGGGCCCCCACAGTGGGATGGGGGGCTGAGTGGGGTGTTCTAGCCTCCTTCCTTGTCCCTCCGAAAACACCCCCTTCAACCGGAGCAGCTCTGCTTTTGTATGTTTCATTTATTCATATCTCCCAGATAATTGACTTATTTGAATAAAGAGTACTTTGGCAAAATAAAATAAAAGTGTGGTAAGCAGTTCTAACACAAACACAAATAACTTTTCCTCCATTCAATCATTTATTTATTCAATAAATGTGTGTGTAATGATTGGGTGGCTGTGCTGGGAGCTGGGGATTCCAATATGGAGGAGCCCCGGATTTGCCCTTGGGGAGCTCGCAGGCGGTGGTGGGGAAAGTCCTGCCATGACATTTGCCCTCCAGGTGGTGAGTGCTGTGATGGACATGTGCCCCATGCTCCACGGTCACCAAGGCCACGTGCCCAAGATTGTCAGAGCCTGAGGGTGCAGGGAAGAGGGGACATTTGAATTGAGTCTGGAAGGATGAGCAAGTGGCCATGTGAGAAGAGTGGGGACCAGTCAGGAGGAGGAAACAGCAGCATGTGTGAGTGGTGGAGCTGGAAGTTTGGGGGGTGTGTGGAAGGAGAAGCAGGGGACAGGGCTGCATGGCTGGGTGTGGAGGACTTGGGCTGCTGCAAGCTCCTGAGAAGGGGGATGCCGTGATCAGGACTGTGTTTTGGGCGTTTGACCTTGGCATCCACGTAGAGAACGGGCTGGGGGGAGGGGGGAAGCTGGAGGTAGGCAGCCAGCGGGGAGGCAAGTCACACCGAGGCCTGAGCTGCCCAGTGGCAGCGAGGAGAGAGGCAGAGACCCCTTCAGTAAAGACGGGAAGTGGACAGGACGGGGTGTGCCGGCGGGAATGAGAAGGGCTGACTCCCAGGGCTCCGGCTGGGGCTCTGGGCTGGAGGCCTGCAGCCGACCGATCGTAGCAGGGAGGTGTGTGCTCTCTCTTTCCCAACAAGACCCCAGCCCCAACCTCCTCCGGTAGCTGGAGTCTTGCCCCTTTTTCAGAATGGCTCCACTTCCTGTCCTTGACCACCTTTCTGGACACCCTGAGCCTTTAGTGTCTGGACACCACAGTGTGGCATTGTCTGTCTGTCTGTCTTCCTTGCAGTTGTTTCTGGTAAGTCAAACTTGTCTCTAACTCAGTAAGGACCATCTCAAGGGCAAGATTGTGTCTTTGGTTATCTCTACCTTAGACTCTGGCACCTACTAGATGCTTGACTTGCTGACTTGACAGTGTCTCTTGTTTTCTTTTCAGAATCTGAGAGCAGTAAGTGTGTCCCAAAGAGAAACAGTCACTGGGGGTGAGCCCGGACCCACAATGGAGATTCCCCCGGCAGCCAAGCTGGGTGAGGCTTTCGTGTTTGAGGATGGGTTGGAGATGCAGACAAACCTTTTCCCGGAGGAGGACCCGGGGGACCCTTTTCTTCAGGAAAGGGGTTTAGAGCAGATGGCTGTCATCTACAAGGAGATCCCTCTGGGGGAGCAGGATGATTATGAGGGGAATAGCAGTCTGTGCTCGAGCCCCATCCAGCATCAGAGCGTCCCCCCAGGAGACAGACCCCAGGACGATGAGCCGTCCAGCCCAACCTTCCTCCAGAAATCAGACCTGACTATGTGCCAGATAATCCACAGCGGGGAAGCGTCCGGTAAGCCCGATGGGGAGACGGCGGGCAGGGGGGACTCGGGACCCGAGGGGCCTCACAGGACTGCACAGCCAGCCAAGCCCTACGCATGTCGCGAGTGCGGCAAGGCCTTCAGCCAGAGCTCGCACCTGCTCAGGCACCTGGTGATCCACACGGGGGAGAAGCCCTACGAGTGCTGTGAGTGTGGCAAGGCCTTCAGCCAGAGCTCGCACCTGCTGCGGCACCAGGCCATCCACACGGGGGAGAAGCCCTACGAGTGCCGGGAGTGCGGCAAGGCCTTCCGCCAGAGCTCTGCCCTTGCGCAACACCAGAAGACCCACACCGGTAAGAGGCCATACGCGTGCAGGGAGTGCGGGAAGGACTTCAGTCGGAGCTCGAGCCTCCGGAAGCACGAGCGCATCCACACCGGGGAGAAGCCCTATCAGTGTAAGGAGTGCGGGAAATCCTTCAACCAGAGTTCGGGCCTGAGCCAGCACCGGAAGATCCACACGCTGAAGAAACCGCACGAGTGCGAGCTCTGTGGGAAGGCCTTCTGCCACCGGTCCCACCTCATCCGGCACCAGAGGATCCACACAGGCAAGAAGCCGTATGCGTGCGAGGAGTGCGGGAAGGCCTTCAGCCAGAGCTCCAACCTCATCGAGCACCGCAAGACACACACGGGCGAGAAGCCTTACAAGTGCCACAAGTGCGGCAAGGCCTTCAGCCAGAGCTCCTCGCTCATCGAGCACCAGCGCATCCACACCGGTGAGAAGCCCTACGAGTGTGGCCAGTGCGGCAAGGCCTTCTGCCACAGCTCGGCCCTCATCCAGCATCAGCGCATCCACACGGGCCGGAAGCCCTACGTGTGCAATGAGTGCGGCAAGGCCTTCCGGCACCGCTCGGCCCTCATCGAGCACTACAAGACCCACACGCGGGAGAGGCCCTACGAGTGCAACCGCTGCGGCAAGGCCTTCCGGGGCAGCTCGCACCTCATCCGCCACCAGAAGGTCCATGCGGGGGACAAGCTCTAGAGGAGGGGCTGGCACCGCGGCCCGTGCCTCTGCCAGCTGGAGCCCAGCCCCCCGCTCATCTGTGAGGCCTGCCCGCCTCCCCAGACCAGTGCCTCCTAGAAATGCCTGCCCGCCCTGGTGGCAGGGTCCGGCCCCCCGCTCCGAGGCCCTGGCCCAGCAGGGGGACTAGGTGGGGTGGGGAGGGAGGCCAAGGGCCGGGGCGCCAGGGCACAGCCGGCTCTCAGTTGTCTCGTGCTCACCTGTGACCCAATGGGGTTTAGTTTTGCCCTCTATTCGCTTTTTCCAGAATCCAGAAGAAGAATAAACGTCAGAGGGAGAAAGTGGAGTTAAACCCATGAAAATGTCAGATGAGCTCTAACATCAGGCACTTTTAGAAGAAGTAACCGTGTTCGCGGTCCAATCAACTGAAGGAAAATGGATCCAAAGTAGACGCATCAGCAGCCCGCCTCGGGCACTGGTGGGGACGGCCAGCTCAGGTGACAGAGCAGAGGGAGGGTCTGGAGGACTCATCCTGGGTGTGGGGGTGAGGCCCCTGTGTGCTCTCTCAGCCCTCCACCTGGGTTAGCTGAGGGCGGTTCTGGCCGGCAGCTCTTCCAGGAGGTGGAGGCGTGGTCCCGGAGGAGGCCGGGGGACGGTGCAGCCTGGCTCTGGCTCAGCCTGGGCAAAGGCTCACTGCTCCCCCGGGGGTAACCCTCCACCAGACCTAGGGCCCCAACCACAGCGTGCCTGGGACATCATTGGGGCCTGTCTCTGGTCGGTGCTCTGCAGCCTCCCCTCCGGCCTCCAGTGCAAGGGGATAGAAGGTGATTCGGTCAGAAGGTCTGGGTTCAAGTTCCAGTTCTGGCCCCTCCCTCACCTTGGTGACCCCTTCCGTGAGGTGGGCATATTGGGACTGGCCACATTCCCCTAAGGGCTGGTGCAAGGCTCCTATTCAGAGTGGGACCACGCATGAACATGCTTTGTTGGCTGGCGATTGAGGATGGAGACCCACAGTGACCCCTGCCCCACCTGCAGGGGAGGTGCATCCCTGTCTGGTTCCCGACATGGCAGGGCCCCCCCTTCAGCCAGGCTTTCCCTCCCTCCCTCCAGCTTGTGTCCTGGGTGCGGCGCCCTGGGCAGGACACTTCCTGCATGCCGTCCCCGCAGCGGCAGTGTGTCTGCGTCCTGTCCTTCTCTCTGTCCTCCCCACTGGGGGTTGTTTAATGAGTACCATTGTCTGCGTCCTGCCCTGACCAGTTCAGTTGGGCATCCCCAGAGGTGGGGCTCCGGCATGTTTTTAAAGTTCCCCAGGTGATTAGAAGGTTCCCCTGCATAGCAGGCTGTGAGCCCGTGCTGGCTCCCAGGCAGCCCCAGCATCTCCCAGATGGCATCGTCCAGAGCAGAGCTTGAAGGTGGCCATCCTGTCTCAGACCCCTGCCCACCACCCCAGGGATGGGCTCAGGCAGTGCCGTGTTTGGCTGGTTGGTAAGCGTTTGTCCCAGGCCTTTGTGTGTCCACGAGGATCTTTAGTTCTGGCTCCCCGGGCTCCTCAGAGCTAGTGCAGGGAGGACGCAGTCTGAGCTATTTTGAAGCTTTCCGAGTCTCTGGCTGAAATCCCACGAACCCATCATGGTCACACTAGTTATTTCAGCTTATGAGAAGCTCAGCTGGGCAGCTGTGTATGGTTTAGATGAATGAAAATGGGAACGCCATAGTGGTTACTTCTTAAGTGGGGCTTGGTAGGCCAGAGATGTTAAAGCGACAGGTCTGTTGGGCTGGGAAGATCGGCTCTGTCCAGCTCCTCTCTGCTGTGTGAGTCTGTGGAGCATTGAACCAGCTCTCCAGGTCCCCGCAGAGCCTCTGCATGAGCAGGTGGACCAGCCTGACCGGGTGGTGCCAGGCACTGTCTGCAGGCAGCCTGCACGGAGGGTCTTCGGTCACCAGTGAGAGTGAAGACAGTACTGACACCCCTGCTCAGTGCAGGTGGGACAGCGCCCCCCCAAGATCTACCTCCTCACCCCCTGCTGTCCCCGCATTCGGCCTCAGCCTTGGCCAGTTGTCTGCTTCCTACCTTTGATGTCTGTCCCCGCACACTGTGCACCAGCCAAATTTTTTTTTTTTCAAGCATCACTTTGCACATGTCACCACTCTCCTTAAAACCAACCTTCAGGGGTCTTCTGCACGTAAACCCCCATTTTAACCAGCCTGGGTTACCTGCGCGAGCAAGCGTCTCGGTGTTCCCACCACGCCCAGATGCACCCCACTCACGCCCAGCTTCTCTCAGCTCATTTTTGCTGTTCTCATATTTTTGAATATGCACTTTTTCTCTTCCTCCCCCACATCTCCTTTCTTCCTTTTGACTATGTAATATGGGGATTAAGACCCCCTTTCTGAAGGGTTGACAGACTCTCACAAAACCATGGTCAGACCAGGCAGGTACTTTCTTTGTAGGAAGTGTGAGCAGAGCCTTGTTCTTTCAGTTCAAATTCTTTCACTGATTTCTTATGTATTTTTAAATCTTTTCATTTATTTAGGTTCTCAAACAGTGTGATGTTATAAGAGATCATCTTGGTAATATTTTAATCGTCCTTGGTTTAGTTGTTTTTGTTTTATTGTCTTACATTTTTTCCTTCTTTTAGGAAGTGTTGAGTGTTGTAAAGCTCCAGTTCTTGGTTCTGTTTACTAATTGAATTGTTTGTCAAAGTGCATGTATTCTGCTCTTTTCTTTCTTTTTTTTTTTTTTTTTTAATGAGGATCTTGAATCAGATGCGTATGTTTGATTGATTGATTGATTGATTGATTTTGGCTGTGTTGGGTCTTCGTTTCTGTGCGAGGGCTTTCTCCAGTTGTGGCAAGCGGGGGCCACTCTTCATCGCGATGCGCGGGCCTCTCTCGTTGCGGAGCACAGGCTCCAGACGCGCAGGCTCAGCAGTTGTGGCTCACGGGCCCAGCCGCTCTGCGGCATGTGGGATCTTCCCAGGCCAGGGCTCAAACCCGTGTCCCCTGCATTAGCAGGCAGATTCTCAACCACTGCGCCACCAGGGAAGCCCTCTTTCTTTTTTTTTTGACTTAATACTTTACATTTCTAAGATTATTTAGATATAGTTAATCATTTTTAATATTTCTAGTAAATGGGGGTACTTTAGCCTATGATTTTTTTCTTACAGTTAGAGCTTTTTCTGCGCTCTGTAATGTTGACATGTGTTGTCTTTTGCTGTTGTCCTTAGGACTTTCCCTTTGACCCATCTATTATTATTGTTATTGTTATTATTAATTTAATATTTCCCAGTGATGACTGCTGAGGTTATGGCTGTTACTTCTTATGGTACGTGGTGGTGTCAACATTTCTAAGTGTCCATAGAACTTCTCTGGGCCTGAATATATTATCAGTTTTTATAAGACATTTGTGTACTCTCAAGAAACGTGTTTTTACTCCATCAGTTCTATTTGTTAAATCAGTTTTTATATTATTTTATTCAAATCCATACTCTCTCTAACTTTACTTCAGAGTTCTTAACCTGGGGTCCAAGGACTGCCTGGGAGTCCATGAGCATGCAGGGGTTTCAGAGGTCGTGGATGCCGGGGATTGAACAAAGCTGTGTGGATATGTGCATGCATGAATTATTCTGGGAGGGGGGTCTGTAGCACTCACCACATTTTGGAAGGGCTCTGTGACCCCAAAGTAGGTAAGAACACTCATTTACCTAGTCAAATCACAGTCTGATTTTGTGTGTTTTTTTTCTTTACGTATTTCTATTTTGCTTTAATTTCTGTTTCTATTTTATGTATGTTGTTGCTTTGTTAGTCGTGCAGTTATCTTCTTAAGAAATAGGCAGGGTACAAATGATCAAGTAATTACCATATTTGGGGCATATATGTTTAATAGTGACATATCGAAAAACTGTGCCTTTTAGTGCCCTCTTTGCCTCTTTTAATGCTTCTAGCTTCAACTTCTCTTTTGCAAATATCATAATGGAAGCCCCTTGCTTTTTTTGAATTTGCATTTGCATGAGAGTTTATTTAGCTCGGCATTTGATTTTTAAAATTTGTGTATATATTTTGCTATATATCTGTAACTTATAAACAGCAAATTGTTGGATTTTGTTTTCTGATTCTTTCTGTAATTCTTCTCACATAAGTTCTATTATTAACATTATTGTTTAGAGTAAGGCATAAATTATCTTCATCTTAATATTTTAATATATATTAATTCATTTAACCCAAAAAGGTCATGCTCATCTCCCCCCCACCCCCGTCTCTATGAGTTATTATCCATGTGTAGAGCATCACTTCTGGGTAGACTAGAGGTCTGCCATTGGGCACACCTGCTCCTCCTGGTCTTCGTCAGTGCCAGGCTCTGTCCTGAGCCCCTCTTGAAGCCACATCCTCTCGCTTCAGTGTCCTTGGCTGTGATGTGGAGGAATGATGTTACCTCACAGCCCCGTGGGGCTTGGAAGACTGAGGAATGCAAACCTGTGTGGAAAACTGAAGGCGTAGGTGATTATTACACTATTAGTATTGTGAAATATTCCTTTGATTTTCTGTTCTTCTTAATCCCAAAGTTTGTTCAACATAACTTAGAACACTACATTGTGCTTTACTTTTTAGAAATAATACGTGATGCAGCAAAGAGCTAGACGTCAGGCCCACCCTCCCTGAGGGAACCCACACAGTCATGTGAAAGAGATGTGGGGACCCTGATCTTGTGCTGCTCTCCCCATCACCTGTCTGTCCCAGGATGGTCCCCTAAACTTTCCCCTTTCTCCCCGACCCCTCCCGTGGTGGAGGCAGAGGCTCAAGAAGATGGTCACTCTGGCCACTCCTGTTGTAGGTGGGAACCCGAGGCCAGTGGTTTACCACAGGTGCAGTGGTTTAGTGTCAGATCTGCCGGCAGCCCTGGGGAGGAACAGTTCAGATGTGATGCTGGAGCCCCAGCCTGCTGCTGCCGGGACTTCTCAGAGGCCACAGTGGGTTCAGTCACCATGGGCCGAGGTGGAAACCAAACGGCCTCTCTGCTCAGAGTCGCTCTGCTCTTGGGGCCGAGCGGATGCTCGCCAGCATCACACATGTCTAGATGTATTTGCCATCGACTGACACACCACCTTACAGGGGGTGCGGAAAGGCAACCCCTTTCTTGTGGGGGAACCCCCTCTTCAGTGTCTGATAACCAGGAAACCCAGTCAGAAGGTGGCCTGGGGAGTGTGGAGTGGGGTGTCTTGAGGTGGACCATCCCTCCTGCACCACAGGCCAGACGCTCGCCCAGTCTCCAGGAGGCCGGTGGGGCCGTGTGCTGGAGACCCTCCCACGCCCCAGCCCCCACCCCCATCTGCCCTGGTGGGCATCTGCCTCTCTCACTCACCTTCCTCGGCCCCTGCTCCCTGGGAGTTCTCTGACCTCTGGGGTCCAGAGCACCAGATTGAAAGGCTCTCCCTACACCTTTCAATCCCTGCCCCCTGTGCTGCCACCCTCAGCCAGGCCAGCTCTTTTCGCAGAGATGACAGGAGCACCTCTGTCCTCCCCGGCCGTCACTTGGGTCTTCTGGCTCCTGGGCCCCAGAACTGAGAGGAGGTCATGAGCAGCCACAAACGAACGCGCTCCCTACATAATCCTCACGTGGCCTCATGTGGAAGAGGGAGCCGCACTGCGTGGCTCTGGACTGGCCTCCCGGGACCACAGGCACCCCCGAGCGAAGAGCTGTCCTGGGCGCATGGTCGGAGGTAGTGAGAGGGCCAGTTCCCCTCCTGGAGGCTGGTGGGGCCGCATGGGGTTTTATGAACTGGAGCCTCTACCTCCTGCCGGCAGCCCATCCGCATTCCCAATGTGGGCCTCACTCCCGCCATCCTCCCTTCTACCCGCTGTGCCCTGGAGGGGAGTGGCCTGCAGGTGTCATGGGCAGCTTCGTCCCCCGCTCCACCAGCACTGCCTCGTGAGCTGGCGGCTTCCTCCTGAGTGTCAGCCGCGCTCTTCAGCCTCTTTCTGGTTGCCCGTTGTTTCCACCGGTCTCGCTGATCACAACCAGGGTCCGGAGACCCCTCCTCCTCTACCTTCTCATACACCTATCCCCCCAAGTCCTGCCCACAATGTCCCTAATGCCACCCCCCCCCATCTCACTGCATGGCCCCCTCCCTGGCCACCCACCCCCGGCCTTTCTCTCCACCGCAGCCAGAGTGATCTTTCTGCCCTGCAGCCTGATGGGGTCAGCCTCTTCCACAAACACCCACCCTGGTTTCCATGGAAACCGGTGTCAAGATGCTTCCCAATGATCGGACTCCTCCTCTCCACCAGGAGCTCCTGTGTTCCGAGCAGGCCTTCGTCCTCAGGGGACCCTCTCCCATCTGTAGGAAGAGCCTGGGCCAAAGACGGGGGGTCCTCGCCCAGGGTCAGCTATTCTGAGAGGGCCAGGCCCCCTGCCCCAACCCGCCCCAGCCCCGCGCTGCGTCCTGGGTGTCAGATGCAGTAGAGCTGGGGAAGGAGGCTGAGTTTAGGGTCAGGGCCAGCACTTCAGTTAGTGGAGACTGAGAAGAGAGAAAGGGTCTAGGAGAGGGTCACCCTCTTTTTTTTTAATTGACATATAGTTGGTTTACAATGTTGTGTTAGTTTCAGGTGTACAGCAAAGTGATTCAGATAGATAGGTATAGATAGATTCTTATTCAGATCTTTTCCATTGTAGATTATTAAAAGATATTGAATTTAGTTCCCTGTGCTCTACAGTAGGTCCTTGTTGTTTATCTATTTTATATATAGTACTGTGTACCTCTTAATCCCAAATTCCTAATTTATCCCTCCCCACCTTTCCCCTTTGGTAACTATAAGTTTGTTTTCTATGTCTGTGAGTCTATTTCTGTTTTGCAAATAAGTTCATTTGTATCATTTTCTTGATTCCACATACAAGTGATATCATATGGTATTTGTTGTTCTCATTCTGAACTATTTCACTTAGCATGATCATCTCTAGGTCCATCCACATTGCTGCAAATGGCATTATTTCATTCTTTTTATGGCTAATATTCCATTATGTATATATACCACATCTTCTTTATCCATTCAGTTATCCTCAACCATTGCCTTCCAGCAGGGGGCATCCAGTGGGGTTGATCTAACTGAAGGTTTTCTACCACTCCAGCCCTTTGCTGGGTGTCAGGCCAAATGACCTGAGTCTGTGACCAACGGTTGAGAAGCCTATTGTCCTGTGGCCACTCAGAAGTTGTGACCCGCACTCCTGGGCTGCATCCTGTGCCCCACTGAGCTTAATTAGCTAAACTGGGACTCCTGTTCCTTATCTTACGTGTGGAGGATCACCTCGAAAAAGCCAAATCCAACCTCCTTGGTAATAGTTTGTCTGGGAATGTTGGTTTTAACTACTGCAGGCCACACCTCCACTGCTACCTCACCTCCCATGAGATTTCTCCTATGAAAAGCCCTCAGACTGAGGGGTGGTCATTTTTGAAAAACATGACATTGGGGCCACCCTTGGGAGGCCACCCTGAAGCAGTACTGCCCTTTAAGCTGTCGTGAGGGGGGTGGGGAGAGGACAGGATTTCGTCCCCTCCTGACACTTGGAAGCAGGAAATGTTTGGGGGGACAGAGAGTTGAGTGTCCACCCTCACTCTCACCAGATGTGGCCTCTGGGAGAGGTGAGGGTAAAGGAAAACTGGTTCCCTCCTTGCTGATGTGTAACACAGCCTGTACATGCCTGTGGTGTTTGCAAGAGTGTTTGTATTTAGTCCTAAGTGGTCACAGCTTCTGGGTCCTTTGGAAATTGATTTCTTTTATACATCCCTGGACAGGCTTCTTTAGCTTCACTGTCCTGGGGGCAAATCTCACTAATCCTGGGAGACCTTGCCCTGCACGTTGCTGGCTGGAGGGAAGAACTTCTGCATCCTTCTGTGTCCCCTCCCCCCAGCAGCCATCCCAAAGGAGCTGCCTGTGTTCTCACTGCTGATCCATCCCTCTGGTTTCACCCCAGTGTGGATGGGGCCAACCTGTTAGGTCCCCACCTCCTCCTGCTGTTCCCTGTGGCCGCTGGCTGTTTGCATGTGCAGGACCAGGACCTGGAGCATCACCCATCAGAGCCCAGAGGACGGGGAGTGGAGACGAGGAGTGAGCCCAGGAGTCTCGAGGGACCGGAGGCAGAATACTGGACTGTGTTCTCCATGGAAGGCAGTTTTCTCAAGAAATCGTCAATAAGGCCACCCCAAACCATCAGCCTTGTCTGTTGCGGAGGAGTGGATTTCTCCCTTTGGCTAATGGCGATTGATTTCTACCTGGACCAGGGTATTTATGTTTGAATTACAATCTTTACCCCCTTTGCGCCTCCAGGGATCTGGAAAACGGAGGCCTGGGCTAGACAGAAGCTTTCTAGAAGATTCACTATTGAAGGGATTCAAAGAAAAACCTTTGGTGGTCGGCGATCTGTGGGGTATTGTGGGGGCCAAGTGCTAAGTGTAATGGTTTAGCTATTTTTACGGGACCAGGTTCTTTGTGTCCATAGCGCAGCAGGCCAAAACGCTTAAACAACCAGAGGTTTGCAGCAAAGAGAGGGTTTATCCGCAAGGCAGCTAATGAGATCAGAGAACACTCTCAAATCTGCCTCCCTGAAAGCAGGGGGCTGGGTGTTTACAGGGTGGAGAATCAAGCAGCAGGGCGGTCTGAGGTGTGGGGAGCGCGGGGGGAAACGATTAGAAAAAGGAGCAGGGACTGTGGTTCTGCGCAGGTGTAACCAACTCCCGGCCTCTGCACGCTCACAGCACGATCTGGGGGCGGACTTTTCACGGAGCGGACCCTCGCGCACGCCCAGTGGGAGGGTCAGGGGTCCCATCCAGTCTTAGCCAGCTCAGCTCCAACTAGATGCAGCTGACTCTGAGTTTCTAGAAAACAACCCGGAAGATATTTTATCATTTGGGCTACGTGCTTGGAGGACATGCAGGTCTTAAAACGGCCTTGATTAGTGACGGCAGGTGGAATGGATTTGACTAATCATGACCCACAGTTTCACTATCTCAGGGGCTGCCCTCATCCCCCACCTATCCTACCATAGGTGGGGGCATAGGGTGCTGAGATCTGGGACATACTTATGCTAAGCAGTCGGTCAGAGTTGCTGAGCAGACCTGGGACCATCCTCACGCCAATCATTGGCTCCTGTGCCCAATAAAAGGGAAAGAATGTGGGAAAACAGGGAGGCGGTTTCTGGGCCTTGCGCTTTCCTCCAGCTCGGAGGCCCCGTCCTTGTCCCAGAGATCTCACCCTCTCCCCAAAATGAGGGACACCTGCTCCCAAGAGTCGTATCCACAGCCAACTGTGTTAATTCCTCCTGAAATTCAGTCACAGTTCCACTGAATATTCTGCTAACCTCCAACAACTCCTACATAAAGTAATGCTGAGAAGAAAAGAGAACGTGGTTGATAAATACATACACAATAAGGAGCAAAGAAAAAAGACGCAAAGTCACCGCCGTTCTTTTTCATCGCTCATGAAGAGGGTTGCCAGATAAAATACAGGATGCCCGGACAGTGAATAATTTTTTAGTATAAGTATGTCCCAAATATTACAGGGGACATACATAAACTATTGTTTTTCTGAAATTCAAACCTAATCTACCTTCTTTTTTACAAGTTTTGTGGGGCAGTCCCTGCAGCCTGGATGGGATTGGGCGGTTTCTGGCGCCCTCTAGCGTTGAAAGGTCTCAGCCTGGTGTTTTGGGGTAGCTGGCAGGTATTTCATTTGTGATGATGTGACCAGGTGAGTATGATCATCCTTTATGAGGAAGCACGTTTGGAGCTTGTTAGCTGAGGGACCAGAGCAATCAGCCTGCACCCGTACCCCCAGCCATCCATTTCTCCTTGGGAAATAGGAAGATGTCACCTAGACCTGGAGCTGGGTGGAGAGGGTGCCCTGTGTTCTTGCTGCACCTACTTGGAGTGGAGGTGCCGTCAAGTTGTGCTGGGAGGGGGTTAGGGAGGAAACAGGTCATTTCATAGGTGAAATGTTACAGATTCTCACTGCTCTTGCCAAGTTTTGGTAGACTTCCTTGAATAAATATTTCATTTTTTGTATGCCCTTAGGTCCGTTTCCAGAGACTTTAAAGATATAGAGGTTTAACGATATTTAAAGACTTTAAATATTTATATACAAAGATTATATTATTTCTTAAAATTTATACAAAAATTTAAAATTAATATATAAAACATGCATATATAATTATAAATACACAATTATAAACATATAACTATTATATATTTTTATGAATTCATAAAACAATTATAAACATAAATATATTATTATAAGTATATAATTATAAACACAAACATTTGTATATTATAAATATATAATTATAAACATATTTATTATAAATATATAAATTTTAAAATAATTTTCACCACTTTTGCTAGAGATGGGTCTGTGGAACTCTTTGTGTTGCTGTTCCAGAAGTGGAATTCTCCCCCCTCCAAACTGGCTTTTGAAATGACCAGGAAAGAAGTGAATGTATAAAAATTGGGAAGATAGCGGCAAAACTGTCATTCTTCACAGATGATATGTTTAAGTATGTAGCAAGTCCCACAGAATGCAGATCAATTAACAGAATCTATAAAAAAGTGTAGCAAATTTCAAATGCAAAAACTTACTGTATCTCTATATAACAGCAAATGGAGAATAACATTTAAGGATACATTTTACAATTCATTAAAAATATCAGTTTACTAGGGATGAATCTAAAGAGATGCCCAAGTCATTTGTTTATGGGGAAAACTCTACATGCTACTTTATTGAGAATTATTAAAACCTGTTAATGGGGGAGAGAGAGAGAGAGCGCGCGCGAGAGAGCGGATATCCATGGATTGAAAGTTCAATGTAGTAAAAGATGCCAATTTCCCCCAAATTGATTGCTAAATTCCCCCAGAACTGGTTCAAGGTGCAAAATTCCTGCACCTTTTTTAAAGAGCAGAAGCCAAGGAGCCGATTCCAATTAAGAGACGCTCAGATCCTCTTGACGGAGAGGAGCGCTCTCCTTCGTCCTGGCTACCTCGGCAGTTTCAAGGTCATGCCCAGAAGGACTTAGTTCCCTGCGTCGCCCACTCAGAATTCTCCCTCTCTGTCTGAAGAGGCGACCTTGGTGGGGGGTCCCCCCATGGGCACACCCGTCCCAGCTTCAGCCCAGAGAGTAGGGACCGGGAGGGGCTCCCTGTGCCCTCCGGGGGTCGCCCCGCCCCTCCCCCTCTAACCTGGGCCCTCCTGCCGCCCCCTCCTCGGCCGCCAGGGGTCGCTATCCCCTCGTTGGAAGCGCAGGGGGACCCAGAGCGGCGACCAGGAGGAAGGGGCCCCAGATGGCGGGGCTCAGGGACCTCCTAGTGACACCCCGACACACTGAGGCCCAGAGCCCGGGGTCACCCTAGGCAGGGACAGTGGGGGGCCGGGGGTGGACTCAGGGACCTCCGAGTGACTCCTGTGGACCTCTTCCGGGTTCTCAATCACGTGGGGGAGGCGCACCGCTGGGGACAACGTCCAGGGGCCACAATCCGAGCAGGGGTTCCGACGCAGGAGCGGGCTTGGCCTGTCCCTGGGGCTGTGAGTCAGGCTGCTCTGCAGAGCAGGCCGCAGGTCGCAGTGACCCCGACATAGACGCCGTGTCCCAGCGGCTCCAGGTGGGCGTGTGCCCTCCAGAAGTGCTGACCGTACAGTAGGGATGCACAGGTCTCCCCGGGCCGTGTCTGTGAGGGGAGGACCGGAACTGCCCAATGTCCATCCACGCAGACCCGGCGGCACCTGCCGTGTCCACACGCTGAACCGTCTGGCTCCCCCTGCTTGACTGGTTGGATCCCAGTCCCAGAGATGTACGTGCAGGAAGTTAGAAGGAGCAGGTATGGCGGCATGATATCGTCCAGGTACCTTTGAAAACTTGGACAAATCTCAAGGTGCTCAGCCTGCTCTGCAAGCCCCCAAGGGCCTGCCCCCTCCTCTGACCCCTTCCTTGGGTCCAGCCACACTGACCTCCTTGCTGTTTCTGCAACTTGTCAGACACATCTGACCCCAGGGCCTTTGCACTTGCTGTCCCTTCTGCCAGGACCGCTCCTCCCCTGGCACCTCCCCGGGGGGTCCCCTCCTTCATTCAGGGGTGGCCTCTCTTGACCATCCCCCTAAACCAACAGTTTTCACCCCAACCCCTTCCTTTCCTAAAGAGCTTGTCACACCTCACATAATAGTATAACGTGTTGCTTGTCCGGCCTGCCTCACCAACTGGGACTTTGCTCCAGGACTTGGTCTCTGAGGCCCCTGCTGCGTCCGCAGGGCCCGAAGCAGCACTGGGCTTCAGAGAGGATCAGAGGCTATGGGTGGAGTGAATGGTGCTTGTTTCTTCTGGGGAAGGAGCGACAATGGGCCTGGGGGACAAGGGGACCCGGCGTGACCAGTTTTCCTTCTCTTGGGAGAAGATCTTAGCTAGTGGACCATAGGTTAGCGTTTCTTGCTTCTGTGTGGCGTGTGTGGCACGTCTGTGTCAGTGTTCTTGGCATTTTGGGGTTTCTGTGAAGTCCAGCCCCCTACCCTCCCGACACCCCATCCCATCAGCACAGAGGAGGCCCGTCTTGGGGACTCTCTGGTCTGAAGATTCCTCTCCCATGGTTCTTCTTCCCTCCTGGGGGTCCGTGCACCTGTGTGTGTGAGGGGGGTGGGAGTACAAGACCCCCGGCTCCACTGCCCCAGAGGGTCCAGCCTCTGGGCTCTGACAGGGCCTTGGGAGCTGGAATGAGCTGGAATCTGGGTCAGGAACCAGGGCTCCACTGCTTGCCTGCTGTGTGACCTTGGCCAGGTCACATCCCCCACCCCGTGAAAGGAGAGAACGATCTTCCCAGACTTGTGCATCTGGGATTTCTAATGAACCATCCTGGGTCTTTGCAGGTGTGATTGCGACCTTCCAGAGAAATGACAACAGTGGCCAGTAGAGGGCACTGTCGGCTGGGGCCTCTGTGTGTGCATCTGATCTCATGCACGTGTGTGCATACGAGTGTGTGCATGTGTGCACCTGTGGGAGCGTGTGTGCATATGTGAGCATGTGTGTACATATGTGTGAGCATGTGTGTGCACCTGTGTGAGCATGTGTGCATGTGTGTGTATGCCTATGTGGGGGTGGCACGGTATGGGAACACGAGTATGTGACCAGGAATGCAGCCTGGACACCTCCATGTGGCCCATGAGCACAGTCAGGTGACAGTGGTGACACCCCTGTGTGGGTGACACCCCCATGTGGTGCATGGTGACGGCCTGGCTGGGCTCCCGAACTCGGCCGTCCTGCCCCCAGGTCAGCTCCCCACAGGCCCAGCTCCAGGCCCCAGGCGTGGACTGAGGCCCCCAGGCTGGGGGAGAGCCGGGCTGGGGCTTGGCGGGTCAGAAGGGACCGGGGTCTGGGGGCTCACTCTACTCCCCAAGGCCTGGGAGTGGGTATGTTGGACGGCATCAGCTTCTCCCCTTGGACACTGTGTATCCCTCCTGTTCACAAGAAGTGAGCACCACCTGGGCAAGGATGTGCTGGAATGGACCTCAGCTCCACAGCCCAGAGGCAATGCTGAGTCTTGGGGTGCAGGTTGCGCTGGGCCTTGAGTCCAGCAGCTGGGCTCACAGTGTGACCTGGGCAAGTCCTTTGCCCCCTGTGGGTCTGGTTTCTCCTGTGAAAGGTGAGTGGGTGGGGCCCAATCTCTAAGACCCCTTCCAGGTTCCCCAGTAACCCCCGCCCCCCTCTGACTCCTGGGGCAGCTGGGCTGGGCAGCTGGGACCCCTAATGGGCCCGACACCCCAGACTCTTGAGATCAGGGCCGGGGAGATGGGGAACCAGGGCCTGCTGTTGAAGACACTGGGGCTGGGGACCTCCCCTCCAACGCTCCCCCATCAAGGGCAAACTGGGGGTTTCTGGCCTCAGAAGCTGAGGGACCAGACGTTATCTGGGGCAGAGGGGCCAGACCCCTCCCTTTGGCTCTGACTGTGGAGACCACCGACAGGGCCTTCCCACAGCTCCACCTGTGCAGACTCCACAGACCCCAGCCCACAGCCCCCCACTCCCAGCATTCACACACTCCCCACCCCAAACCCCAGAGCAGCGGGGGGCTGAGCTCACAGCCCTGCGCCTTCTCTTCTCACCGGGGGCTCCGTGCTGCCAGGGAGACACGCAGGGCAACCGTGGTTGGAGGGGAGGGGTCCGAAGACTCCCTGAGGAGGGGGCTTCCGGCTGGTTCAGGCCAGCTTGTGGCGGGTGCTCTGAAGAGCTGGGAAGAGGCCTCGGGGCCCCTGTCAGCCCCCCGCCTCAGAGCAGAGCAGGGGTCGGGTGGGACAGGCGGGGGGGCAGTGTCCTCGGGCCCCTCTCTGTCCACACCTGTGCCATCCCTTCCCTAGGATCCAGGGGTTCTCCCGGGCTCTGAGAGTTGGGGGGCAATGTGCGCTGCCTTTCTGGAAGTCGGTCTGGAACGAGCTCTCAAAGCCTTAGACGGGCATGACCTTTGATCCCTGCGGGGAGGGTCAACCCGAAGTCAGTGGTGGCATCCCTGCCCAGGGATGGAGGCCGGGGCGTTGGACGCATCCTGTGCGGGACAGTAGTGCCCGGAGGGACCCACTGAGTGTCGTGAGAGCCGCAGGTTCACAAGCGTGATGCCCAAGTGTGACGCACGCCCAGGTTACCACACCTGTGTGCGTGTGCGGTTCAGTGACGAAAAGAAAATATCTACCCATCCATCCCCTCTCCTCTCTCTGTCATCTGTGTATGTATGTGAGTATGCATCTATCATCTATCACCTATGTATCTATGTATCTATCATCTACCCGTCATCTATCTATACATCTATCATTGATCTGCTGTCTGTGTGGAATGTGAGGTCCAGTCTGGAAGGACACACACCAGGTACAACCAGCATAATCTCCAGTCTGTTCTGGAAACTTTCCTTCTTTATACATTTTTCCGGTTTTATTACAGGAAAAAATTAAGCTGTCTCCATTTTTGAAAACAGAATAAATTGAAACAATGCATTGAACAATGACAGGCCCTGGAGAAACCCTCCCTCCGGCCCCAGTGTTGATGGCCCTGCTCTGGGGGCAGATCTGCCCAGAGGTGGCCAGCCAGGCACACAGCTGGGTGGGGGCCCCTCCATGTCCACAGTGAAAACAGGGCTGGGCAGTGTGGGTGGTATCAGCCGCAGTGTTGAGAGAAAGAAAACACATACAGTCCAACTTAATCTACATGAAGTTCAAAAACAGGCAAAGCTGAAAAATGGTTAGTTTAAGGGCACACACGGAGGACATAAAACTGTAAGGAAAATTAAAGAAACGATGAATTTGGGGGTCCTGAGGTCCTGGCTGCGTTCTGAGCTTAGATGGTACATGATGGCGGTTTTATTACAATACTTTTTCAACTTTACAGGTACATTTTATATATACTTTTTATGGTTGTTGTAGTTTGCAATTAAAATAGAGGAAGTACATCAAAATATTAGTGGTGGCTCTTCTGGGTGAAGTACGAGGGGTAAATTTGTTCTCCAGTTTGTCTGTACTTTCCACATTATTTGGAGTGAGCTATTATTTTTTTTTTTTTTTTTTTTAAATTTTTTTTTTTTTTTTTAATTTATTTATTTATTTATGGCTGTGTTGGGTCTTCGTTTCTGTGCGAGGGCTTTCTTCAGTTGCGGTGAGCGGGGGCCACTCTTCATCGCGGTGCGCGGGCCTCTCACTGTCGCGGCCTCTCTTGTTACGGAGCACAGGCTCCAGACGCGCAGGCTCAGCAGTTGTGGCGCACGGGCCCAGTTGCTCTGCGGCATGTGGGATCTTCCCAGACCAGGGCTCGAACCCGTGTCCCCTGCATTAGCAGGCAGATTCCCAACCACTGCGCCACCAGGGAAGCCCCAGGAGTGAGCTATTATTTTTAAGCTAAAGACCAAGACTAATAAAGTGTATTTTAAAAGGAACTCAGAAAACCAGCCATCATCTCCCTGATGCTGGGCTGACACCCGTGTCCTTGTAGCTCAGCTGTACCCCGTTGCCTCCAGCTGAGCCTTTTGGGGCCCCAGCGATACCCGAACATGATGACATCTCTGCCAGGATGACCCTGAGATAGGACACAGATACCTCCCAGGCCTGGATTTTTCCTTCCTCCAGGTCATTTGGCTGACTCCACGTCACACCTGCGTTTGATACACTTTATTTCTGTCTGTTTGGGTGTGGTTTTTGTTAGCACAAGTTCATGAACCAGAGGACTTCGGGTCCCCTGGGGGAGAGAGTGGGTAGAGATTTTTTTTTAATTGAGGTAAAATTCACACCACAAAAAATGAAGAATTTTGAAGTGAACAATTCAGTGGATTTGGTACATTCACAATTTTGTGAAACCATCACCACGATCTAGTTCCAAAATATTGTCATTACCCCAAAGGCAGACCCCGAACCCATTACGTGGTCGTTCCCCATCCCGTCCCCCTCCCTCCAGTCCCTGGCAACCACTAATTTTGCTTTCTGTCTCTCTGGATTTACCTGTATTCTGGATATTTCATGTAAATGGAATCATACAATATGTGGCTTTTTGTGACTGGGTTCATTCACTTAGCGTGTTTTTGAGGTTCATCCATGCTGTAGCGTGTATCAGTACTTCATTCCTTCTTATGGCCAAATAAAATTTCACTGCATGTATATATTTGTTTATCCATTCATCAGCAGATGGACTTTGGGGTTCTTTTCACCTTTTGGCAGCTGTCAATAGTGCTGCTATGAACATAGGTAAATAAGTTTTTATCAGAATACCTGTTTTCAATTCTTTGGGGTATGTGCCTAGTAGTGGAATTGCTGGGTCATATGGTAATTCTATATTTAACCTTTTGAGACACTGCCAAACTGTTTTCCAGAGCAGCTACACCATTTCATATTCCCACCTTCAATGTACAAAATTTCCAATTTCTCCACATCCTTGCCAACATTTGTGATTTTCCATTTTAAAAAGTTACAGTCATCCTATTGGGTGTGAAGTGGCATCTCATTGTGGTTTTGATTTTCATTTCCATAATTACTAACAATGTTGAGCATCTTTTCATGTTCTTCATTTGTATATATTTCTCTCCTTTAGAGAAATATCTGAGTTTCTTCACCATTTTGGAATTGGATTGTCTTTTTTTGTTGACTTGTAAATGTTCTTTATATATTCTGGATATTATACTCTTATCAGATACATGATTTGCAAAGATTTTCTCCTTGTAGGTTGTTTTTTCATTTTCTTGATAGTGTCCTTTGATACACAAAAGTTTTAAATTTGTCTATTTTTTCTTTTCTTCCTTGTGCTTTTGGTGTCAGTTCTAAAAATCCATTGCCAAATCCAAGGTTATGAAGACACACCCTTACGTTTTCTTCTAAGAGTCTTATAGTTTTAGCACTTAAATTTAGGTCTTTGATACATTTTGAGTTAATTTTTTTTTAAACATCTTTATTGGAGTATAATTGCTTTACAATGGTGTGTTAGTTTCTGCTTTATAACAAAGTGAGTCAGTTATACATATACATATGTCCCCATACCTCTTCCCTCTTGCGTCTCCCTCCCTCCCACCCTCCCTATCCCACCCCTCTAGGTGGTCACAAAGCACTGAGCTGATCTCCCTGTGCTATGCGGCTGCTTCCCACTAGCTATCTATTTTACGTTTGGTAGTGTATATATGTCCATGCCACTCTCGCACTTTGTCCCAGCTTACCCTTCCCCCTCCCCGTATCCTCAAGTCCATTCTCTAGTAGGTCTGTGTCTTTATTCCCGTCTTGCCCCTAGGTTCTTCATGACCATTTTTTTTAGATTCCATATATATGTGTTAGCATACGGTATTTGTTTTTCTCTTTCTGACTTACTTCACTCTGTATGACAGTCTCTAGGTCCATCCACCTCACTACAAATAACTCAATTTCATTTCCTTTTATGGCTGAGTAATATTCCATTGTATATATGTGCCACATCTTCTTTAACCATTCATCTGTTGATGGACACTTAGGTTGCTTCCGTGTCCTGGCTATTGTAAATAGCAATGAACATTTTGGTACATGACTCTTTTTGAATTGTGGTTTTCTCAGGGTATATGCCCAGTAGTGGGATTGCTGGGTCGTATGGTAGTTCTATTTTTAGTTTTTTAAGGAACGTCCATACTGTTCTCCATAGTGGCTGTATCAATTTACATTCCCACCAACAGTGCAAGAGGGTTCCCTCTTCTCCACACCCTCTCCAGCATTTATTGTTTGTGGATTTTTTGATGATGGCCATTCTGACCGGTGTGAGATGATATCTCATTGTAGTTTTGATTTGCATTTCTCTAAAAAAAATATGGAATGCTTCATGAATTTGCATGTCATCCTTGCGCAGGGGCCATGCTAATCTTCTCTGTATCATTCCAATTTTAGTATATGTGCTGCTGAAGCAAGCACTTGAGTTAATTTTTGCATATGGTGTGAGGTAGAGGTACAAC
Organism: Balaenoptera acutorostrata; assembly: GCF_949987535.1. Taxonomy (NCBI): domain Eukaryota; kingdom Metazoa; phylum Chordata; class Mammalia; order Artiodactyla; family Balaenopteridae; genus Balaenoptera; species Balaenoptera acutorostrata. The sequence continues at coordinate 67,151,308 of NC_080076.1, read as the reverse complement.
TTGATTCTTTGCATGAGGATATTAATTTGTCCCAGCACCATTTGTTGAAAAGACTCTTTGGTTGAATTGTCTTGGCACCCTTGTTAAAAATCAACTGATCAAGAGAATGAACACAAGCCATAGCCTGGGAGAAAATATTTACAAAATACACATCTGATGAAGGACTATTATCCAAAATATATGAAAAACTCTTAAAACTCAACAATGAGAAAACAAACAACCTGATTAAAAAATGGGCCAAACACTTGGACAGGTCACCAGAGAAGATAGACAGATGGCAAATAAGCAGAGGAAAAGATGCTCCACATCCTATATCGTCAGGGAAATGGGAATTAAAACAACAATGAACATCACTACACACCTATTAGAATGGCCAAAGTCCAGAACACTGACAAATGCTGGTGAGGATGTGGAACAACAGGAACTCTCATTCAGTGCTGGTGGGATTACAAAATGGCACAGACACTTTAGAAGACAGTTTGGCTGTATATTACAAAAATAAACGTGTTCTTACCATAAGGTCCAGCAATCATGCTTCTTGATATTTACGCAAAGGAGTTGAAACTCATACAAAACACTGCACACACATGTCTATAGAAGCTTTATTCATAATTACTAAAATGTGGAAGCAACCAAGATATCTTAGAATAGGTGAATGGATAAATACACTGTGTACCTCCAGACAATAGAATATTATTCAGCAATAAAAATAAATGAGCTATCAATATTAAGTCATAAAAAGATATAGAGGAACATTTAATGTGTATTAATAAATAAAAGAAGCCAATCTGAAAATGCTACCAACTGTCTGATTCCAACTATATGACATTCTGAAAAAGGCAAAATTATGGAGACAATAAAAAGGTCATTGGTTGCTGGGGGTTGGGGGTAAGGAGGGAAATACTCTGTATGATACTCAAGGATAAATACATGTCATTATACATTTGTCCAAACCCATAGAATGTAAACTATGAATTCTGGATGATTATGATGTGTCAATGTAGGTCCATCGGTTGTAATAAATGCAGGAGAGATTGATAATAAAGGAGGTTATGCACGTGTGAGGGCAGGGAGTATACGGGAAATCTCCATGTCTTCTGCTCAATTTTGCTGTGAACCTAAAACTGCTCTAAAAAATAGTGTTTCTTAAAAAATCAATTGACCATGGATGTATGTTTTTATTTCTCACTCTCAATGTTATTGCATTGATCCATATGTTTATCCTTATTCCAATACCACACTGTTTTGGTTACTGTAGCTCTTGGTAAATTGGGAACTGTGCTTCTTATAATTAGGATCTACCCACCCACCCAACTATTCATCCATCCATTCACCCATCCAACTACTAACCTACCCTCAAACACACCAATCCACCTACTCAAATACCCATCCATCAAACAACCACCCATCTCTCCATCCATTTACCCACCCACCCAACTATCCATCCATCCATCCATCCATCCATCCATCCATCCATCCATCCATCCATCTCTTCCTTCCTTCCTTCGTTCAAACTGTTTATTGAGAACCTTGAAATTACCATGCACTACACTGGGGATGAGATTCTGAGTCTGCAGACCCAGGAAGAGGCCACATCCCTTGGGAGCAGCAGCTTTTCCTTTGTCAATGAGGGTCCTGGAAGGGAGAGGTGAGATCCCATGGGGTCGGGCCCTCCAGGATTCCAGGACCCAGGATGGAGCTCGGGGAGGATGTGGGGAGGCAGCCATGGGGCAGCATCAGGCCCAGGCGGGGCTGGGAAGGGGAGGGGGCTGGGAGGAGGAGGGGGCTAGGGGTGGGGGCCTCTGCTACCTGCTCCTGCGAGCTGCACAAACATCCGACTACAGCCCTGAAACTGCCCTGTCCCGTTGTCCTGGGCCACACCTGACCCTGTTTGTCACCGGTCCCATGCCCCACTGACCACGGGCTAAGTGTCTCTTCCCCTTACTTCTCCCCTTTTGTCACCCTGAGTTCTGTTTAGGTCAAAGTTAAGGTTAGCTTTAGCCTGGGGATTTCCAGGGGTGACCAGCAGGGTCACCAGAGCTGGGGAGGTGACCCACTCCATCCCGTTTCCACCTCGGGCCTCACTGCCCCACCAGGCCTGGGGCCTCCCTGCTCAGCCCCTTCATCCAAGAATCCGACAGTTTTCCTGTAGTTTCTGGCCCGCAGGGCCCCTCACCCAGCACTCCCTGAGCAGAGGGGAAGGCTGGGGCCCAGAGAGGGGAATCATCTTGCCCAAGGTCACACAGCATGTCAGAGGCAGACCCCAGGCAAGAGCCCAGGAGGTGACAGCAGTGGCTGGGGTGGGTGAGGGTCACCATGATCCAGGCACCTCACAGGCATCGTCTCCTTTAATCCCCAAGCCCACCCTTTGGGGGAGAGACTCGTTATCACTCCCTGTACAGATGGGATGAGGAAACAGCCCACAGAAGGAAGCAAATGGCCCAAGGTCAAGGGCTGCGAAGGGCTGCAGGTGAGGGGGACCCTCCCTGTCCACCCTGGGGTCTGGGCTCCCACAGGCCCTTTGCCACCAGCCCTCCCTCCTTTCAGCCATGGGGTGGGGGTGGCCACTGGGTCCACTCGCGGGCCTCCTTTCTGTTCCCCTCACTCAGGTCGGGGCTGGGAGATGATGGGGGGAAGTTGCCCATGGGAGGGGTAAGGGGCCCGGCAGAGGGCAGCTCTCCATCCGGGTGCCCCTGTGTGGCCTGTTTCCTGTCCCTCAGAGGGGAGGCCCCAGGTTGGGAGGGGGAACACCGGGGGCTGGCTCTGTCTCACTCTCTGGGATGTTAATCATTTTGGGCCTCGGTTTTCCTACCTGTGAGATGGGACGATGATGCTGGCTGTGAGCCCCACGGAATCCGGAAGTGGCTCAGCTGAGTAACTCGTGTTGCATGTTTCGTAAATGGTTCGGGACAGTAGGCCACTCAATAGCCTCAGGGCGCAGCTGCCTTTTGGAATCTCAGATCTGGTCAGGACTGAGGCCTTCAGGGCCTCTGTCCCCGGCCTCACCTCTTCCGAGCCCCGTCCTTGACCCTCTGCTGGGCTCCGGGGCTCGGGACACTCTGGCCCACCAGCCGGCCTCACTGTGTGCAGCACAGAGAACCATCGCCCCTGGAGAACTCCTGGCCCACCACCCCCCAGTCCCTCCCTGGGCCTGCTCCCCACACCCTCTGCTCATCCCTCTCTGCCCGGTGTCCAGTCTGCGTCTGATTCCCCTTCCTCCCCAGGGCAGGGCCCCGCCATGTAGCACCGAATGCCAGGGATTGCTGGGCGGTGAGGAGGGTGGTGGGCCAGGCAGCGCGAGAGACAGGAGTCTGGAGTGTCCGAGGTGGAGGGGTCAGGGTGCTTCACTGGGGGCCCCGTGTGCGCCAGCCGAGGGCTGATGCAGCCCCCCTGCTCTGTGCCTTTGCTCATGCTGACCCCCCGGGAGGCCCTTCCTCCCTCTGCCCCTCAGCCCTGGGGGTCCAGCTCCCGGGCCCTGTTTTGAGGTGGTTTTGAGGTGGTTTTGATGTGGCTGAAGTTGCTGCTGCTCCCCTTGGCTGCCCCCCAGAACCCCAGGATCCGCCTCCCCTTGTCTTCCTCACACAGGGTCTCATTTGTGCCACGAGCTCCAAGCTGTGAACGGACAAGTCCCCCCAGGCACCCAGAACCACAGCCCCAGCCCCACCCCCGTGGCAGATGGGCAGGCATGTTCCAGGTCTGACTTTGGCCTTGGCTGGACCGTCCCACCTTGCCTGGGACATGAGAAGCCAAGAGCCCACACTGCCCAGGCCTTCAGGGGGCCTCAAGGGTGGATGGACGAATGGACGGATGAGTAACTGACCAGTCTCCTGAAGGACACCTGTGCTCTGGGCTCCTCATTATTACCCCACACCTGGGGCTCCGAGCACAGAGATTGTGAGGGTCCCCATGTCCAGCCCTGGCCAGCCCTGCCCCCCGGGCTCCCCTGAGCCCCGAGTGTCTGGCTGTGCCCCACGTCAGCCGCAGCTGCGCGCCCGGCGTTTAGAGAGGTCCCTGGGGGCCCCGAGGAGAGGGTACGACCCGCACAGACACAAGATTCTGGAACAGAAGATGCCGCTTCTGATGGTTGATTGACGTAATCTCTGCCTGGCTCAGGCCTGGGCGCAGGGGCTTGGGCGGCCTGGGTGCTGCAACGCAGGTCCCTTCTCCAAGGGAGCTGGTGGAAGCTTCCAGAACTGGAGCCACTCCTCCCCCCAGCCTGGGGAGAGGGAGGCACCTGCTTCCCCGGGCTGGGCTGGTCGGCGTTTCCCGGCTATTTTGGGCGTCAGGGCCTCTTGGTTTCGCCAGGCCAGCTGCGCGGGGGTGAGGGTGGGGCCCATGGGGAGCCCAGGGGTGCTGGCCTGAGGCCGCTGGGCCTGAGCAGCCCTGTGCTAATGGCAGCAACAGTCAACCACAGAGACCAGCAAACGTCCATTTTCCATCTGACCGTCCCTCCTGGACCCCAGGGAGCAAGTTTCCACTATCACCAGCCCGGCTGCATGGTGGGGACACAGGCCCCAAGCCGCCAACCCAGAGTCAGGGCTGTCCTGCCCCCTGGCCACCTCCAGGCTCGGCCGTGGCCCCTCGTGGGGCCCAGTCGGGCACCCCCGGCCCTCACCCTGGTTGGTTTCTCCAGGGCACGAGCCGTCCTGCACGACACCACTCCCTCTCTATGGGCTGCTTCCCTGTGCCCACAGGAGCCCCAGCAGAGCTGCGTTGCCACCGCCGACGTCCCCACACATGGTAGGTGCTCAGGAAAGGGCTGCTGAGCGGTGGCCTTGCCCCGGGCAGTGACCGCAGCGGGCCTCATCCACGCAGGGCCTTGGTCCACACTAGCGCTGAGCTGGAGGCCCTGTGTGACCAGAGACCCTGCGGGTGGGCTCACCAGGCTGCTCTGGGGTCCCACCTTCCCTCGGAGAGCCGCTCTCGGCCGGCCCACAGCAGCCTTTCCGTCCTCCTTAGGGATCCCGTTTGGGGTCTGGCCAAGGCTTCCTCCCTCCTCCTGGGACGGTCAGGATACCCCAGCATGTCCCCAGGAGGCCAGGCCTGGGGCGGGCAGGGACTGCCCATCCTGGTGAGGGCCGGAGGGGGATCCAGACTTTGGTGCCCAGCACAGCCCGGGCACAGAGGATGCTCAGTGGATGCCAGCCCTGACGTGAGATGTCCCCAGGTTAGGTGCTGAGGAGCAGAAGGGACCTGGGGGGTTGAGTGGCCACAGGAAGAGAGTGTCATCCCAACCTGTGTGGAAACACACGCATTGTGGTGCCCTGGTGGGTCGTGCTGACCATTAGCTACTCTGTCCCTGGAGTGGACACAGGGCGTCTGATGACCCAGCCCCTCCCCTGGTCCCTGTCCTGGTTGCCCCAGACAGCCTCCCTGATTCTTGCCTGTCACCTCCCCTCCCCTCCCCCAGGGCCCCTCTGCCCTCCCTGCCCGAGGCTATTCCGGGCTCTGCTGTGAAGGAAGCCACAACCCCCGTCCCCCATCAGTCACCTCCCCCAGCCTTGGCCTCCCACAAGGAAGCCCTGGACGGAGGGCGCTGCCCAGGGTCGCACAGCAGGCAGGGCAGGGCCAGGCCAAGCCCCCTCCCCTGACCTGACACTCTTTTTTATTCCACAAAGAGTCAGCCCAGCATGGACACCCGCCCCACCCCCAGCCGGTGCCCTGGGGCCACCAGTCCGCAGGGGCTGTCCCGGCTCTGAGCTGAGCAGGGCAGGCCCGGTGCGTCGCTCATGGTCAGTGTCCCCTCTGTGAAGTGGGCAATGGCAGCCCTGATGGGGACTTCAAGGCTCCCTGAGGGGCTGTGATGAGCCTGGAGGCGTGCCCAGTGCCGGCTGCTGGGGGATCCACCACTTGGGGCCGGGCAGTGGATGAAATCTTATCCCAAGTGTGCGGGGAGATGCTCCCTGGGTGGAAAGCTGACCTGGGGGCTTGAGGACATGGTGGGGTCAGCGGTGGGCTCTACGGCTGTCCCCCCAGCGCATGAGCTGTTCCAGGGAAAGTGGTCCTGTCTCCTTGCCCCCAGCACTGGCCCACAGCAGTGCTCACTGATGGTTTGCTGAATGAATGAGTGAGTGAATGAATGAATGACACATCTCGCAGGGTTGAGGAGCTGTGGAAAGAGCTGGGGGTGGTGGGGGGCAGGTCAGCCAGCAGCTCACCCTGTGACCCTGGGCAGGTCCCCCAACCCCCATCCCCCTGACAGAGCCTCAGTTCTCTTCTCTGTGAAATGGGCCCACAAAACCCGCTCTGCTTTGCTGTATGGACTCAGAGGGTCCATGAACCCCCTCCTGCCTGCCCCTACCTGCACCGAGTCAGTATAGATTGAGGAGCCAGGGTCCCCCACCCCACAGAGCCTTAGGGTGCCTCTGATGTCCAGAGGCTGCGGGGTCGTGTGCTCAGCACCGTCTCCCGGCCGGCACAGCACAGCCTCCTCGGGAAGCGGGGGGGGGGGGGTGACCTCATGAGGGGGGCCCGGGTGCCCACCGTGTGTGTGGCCCTGAGTGCCTGCGGGACCTGGGCAGCTGCCTCAGCTCTGGGAACCTCTGTCTCCTCATCCATGAGGTGAGGGGGGGTTAGCACCCACCTCCCGGGGAGGTCTGGGGGTCACAGGAGGTAGAGCACGATCCACAGGCAGCACCCAGCTGGGGCTGCAGCCTCGTGGCAAAGAGATGACACCTGCAGCAGAGCTGGGGACGGTCACTCCCACGACGGGGCACAGTTGGGGTATGGAGGAGGGTGCAGCCAGGTCCCCGTGGACACCCTGTTGTCAGCGAGCCTGTTACCAGCTGCGCTGAGCAGGTCTGTGGCTGGCAGCTGTGTCCTAGGCGCCCAGGCACAGGTCTCATTCATTATCCTGACGGGAGGTGTGAGAAGCTGCTTCCTGCAGCCCCTGGGGGTCGGGAGTGGGTGGGAGATGCCTGGGAGCAGGTCCTCTCAGCCCCCACGTGCTCAGCCCAGATTGGCTGAGGTTCAAGCATCGTCCACGTGAAGGTCATGAGTGGAGAGCTGAGTGCGGGGCATCAGGGAGTGGCAGGCCTCTGTCAGGTGGATGGGGACAGGGACTGTCACGCCAGCCAAGGGAGCAGCAGAGCAAACTGCAGAGGTGTGAAGCAGTGTGGCCTTTGCGGATAGAAGCCATTGGGCTTCAAGTAGAAGGGGTTGGTGGGACACAGAGGCAGCAGAAAACGAGTCTGGGAGTGGGAGGAGCAGATGCCAAAGAGACCTGTACTGGGGGCTTGGTGTTTGAACTTTATCCTCAAGATGCTGCTTTTGGGCCAGTCTGGCACTGTGCCAGACTGACCCTTCCGGTGGCAGGGCACAGTGAGCCCTCACCTCCAGGAACCAGGGCCGAGGCGGGGCCTCCAAGAAGACAACACCCTCTCTCGGCCCCTCCCCCAGTGCCCTGACCCTGATTTCTGACCCAGAGGCGGGGAAGGGCATGAGGAAGCCAGCCCCTCCAACCCAAGGCCCCTGTCCCCCATGGTCCCTCTTTGGCCCTAACAACTCTGTCCCCTTAGGCCATGGGTCCCAGGGCCAGGGACCTGGGTCCAGGTGGGCTCAGAACTCTCCAGGTGGTTTGATGCCTGACAGGTAAGGCCTGGAGAACATTTAACTGGAGCTGGAGGGAAGCAGTGCCCCAGAGCAGAAGCTAAGATCAAAGTCCCCTCCCCATGAGCCCAGGAGGAGAAGGGGCCGCAGGAGGCCAGGGAGGAAGGAGGGGGAGCCTGGGCTGGGAGGCCCCCAGGAGTGGCCCCGCCCAGGGACCAGGCAGGACACAGAGGAAGAGGAATGTGGGCGAAGAGTCCCGAGTCAGTTATGCCAACAGCCATACTGGAAAGAAAGGACAAGCCGGGGGCAGGGAGGTGTGGAGGGTCCCCACCGGGCAGGGAGGTAGGGCTCATCTGGAGGTCACCAGCCATGGGCAGCTCTGGCCTGGAAGGCGGCAGGGGGTGGGCACGGCCTTGTGCTGGAGGAGGAGTGGGAGGAAGGAGAGAGGGCGGATGGGTGATGTGTCCTGGCTGGTTTCCTGGGAGATGCCCACACCCAGGAGACTGCGAGCTTCTCCCCTTAGTTACTCTCCCACTGGCGCCTAGAATTCCCCACCCCACCCCTAGAATTCTGGAGAGGGTGCAAATTAAATACGAGACAAGAAAAGAAATTAGCAGAGATTTCTGAATAACGATGAAAACATTTTATTGAGAGTTGATTGGGTGCAGGAGGAAGGGTTGGGGGGACCAGGATGGGAGGGGAGACCCTCCAGGGGACCCGTGGCTCCAGGCCCCGGAGGGTGGGGGATCCAGGGACCTAAGGGCACCCTGAGGACGCCACTGTCTTCTCCTCGGTGCTCCCCTCGTGCGTGACCTGGCAGCTGACCCTGTCGTAAGATTTCCACTCACTGGCCGTCAGGGCCAGGTAGCTGCTGGCTGCGTACTTGTTGTTGCTCTGTTTCAAGGGCTGGGCGGTCTCCACACCCCTGGTGATGGTGGTGCTGCCTGCCTTCCAGGCCACCGTCACGCTTCCCGGGTAGAAGTCATTGATGAGACACACCAGGGTGGCCTTGTTGGCGCTGAGCTCCTCAGTGGAGGGCGCGAACAGAGTGACTGAGGGCGCAGACTTGGGCTGACCTGTGTGACAGAGGACGGGGTGTGAGATGCAAGGGAGGGTCCGGGGTTGCCCACCCCCATCATGGCCTCTGTGACTGTCCCCATGGTGGCCCTGCTTGCCTTCTCTGTCCCCCCTCCCACTCAGCCCCTGGACAGCAGACAGCCCCCCAGATGCTGTTCCACTTCACTCTCCCAGGTGACCCGGCCAAGCCGTCCCATGTGCAGCCTCAGTGTCCCCGTGTATAACCAAAGCAGCTCTCCTCCCTCCTTAGGATCCCTGTCGGACTCTGGAGGTGGCTGCTCCTGCGGTTGGGGTCCTTCCTGCTGGTTACCCCAAGACCAACCTGCCTCCCAGGCCCCAAGGAAAAAGGTGGGGGTCAGTCCTTAAGCTGGGAGGGCAGAGGGGAAGCAGCCCCCAGAGAGAAAAAAGTGACTTTCCCAAGATGGCAGAGGGTGGGACAGGCTGGGAAAGACGTGAGAGTCACTTACCTAGGACGGTGAGCTGGGTCCCGCCGCCGAAGACGTACCACAGTGACTGAGACTCGGACCAAAACCCGCCGGGCCAGCACCTGGGGCCTGTCCCCCGGGGGCCGGGCCGGAGCGGGGACCTGCTGGGCATGACGGGAACAGGGCTGTAGCAGGCGGGGCTGTGTCCTCAGGTTGGGGGGGTGGGCAGCCAGCCCCCCGGAGGCTGGGGCGCCCCTGGGTGTCCCCATGCCCAGCCCCCTGTCTGAGGCAGCAGCCACCCACACCTTGTCACCCAGTGTGTCCCCCCCACTCTGAGGCTGTCCTGTGACCACTGAATCCTCAGTGCTGATGGTGCTGCTGAGTGCCGAGTCCCCTCGGGTGGCCATGTGGTGTGGCAGAGTGAGTCCTGAGCTGGCTTGGACCTGCCCGACCTCTCCTGGCCTCATTTAAGGGCTTCTGGGTGTTCCTTCCCCATAATTTCCCACAGTCCAGCCAGGCAGCTTCCTCCCTGGGCCTGTGGACACCAGGTCATTTGGGGGCCCCCTGCCCTGTTGTCTCAACTCATTGAGAGGCAGTTCAGTTCCTCCTCTTTCATGAAGCCTTCTTGGATCTTTCAGATCATGGTCTTTCTGTCCATCTGTTTTTCCATCCATCATCCATCCATCCATCCATCCATCATCCATCCATCTGTCCATCATCCATCCATCCATCCATCAACCATCCATCCATCATCCATCCATCATCCATCCATCCATCATCCATCCATCCATCCATCATCCATCCATCCATTCATCCATCCATCATCCATCCATCCATCCGTCATCCATCCATCATCCATCCATCCATCCATCCATCCATCCATCCATCCAACCAACAATGGCTCCCAAACACTTGACTGCCAAGCACTGTTTTACATTCTGGGACATGCCAGGGCCCTTCTGGCTCTCACCACATCTCTCCCTGAAATCTCTCAGGTGATGGACAACAGGGCCCTCATCTGGATCAAGTCTAAGGTCCCTCCCCAGTTCCTGTTGTACCTAATGTCTCTGCAGGATGTAACATAGGGTTGGCCCCTCTTTCCAGTGACTTTGTTCTCCTTGATGTCTGTGACCCCCACTTTCTTACTTCTTTGTCTTCCGTTTCCCCTGACCCATGCATGGCTACTGATCCCCAGGCTACCTCCCTGGGTCCTCCTTCTTTGCCATCTTCCCACAATGTGCCCACATGATGAGGCTCGAGTCTATTCCAGCTTCAAACCCTTTCCTCATCTCCACTTAAGTTGCCTACTGACCATCTCCAGCTGGATGCCCAATAGGAAACTAACTCACCACTTCCACATGAGACTGACCACTTTTCTCCTATTCCAGTTCTTTTTCTGTCTTCACCTTGTCACAGGTGACCATGAGTGCTCTCACCCCCAGGCCAGAAAACTTTGTCCTTAGATTCTGCACCTAAATACTCCTTAAAGTTAAAACAAGGCCCAAAATAATTAAGAAACAACAGAACCACCCTCAGAGACTCCAAAGCCACAAGAAGTTGCAGGTTTTGCCTTTGCTGATTTAAATTCCCAACTCATACAAAGATGCAGCATTGAGTTGGGGCTTGTTGGATGCAAGAATCTCTGCCAGAGGATCAGACCACTGTGTTTTCCACCTGCTAAGCTGGCCCAGTTAGCTGTGGTTGGTTTTGTGAGGCAAATATAAGATTTTTTGCTTTAAATTTTTAATTGTTTTAAAATTATAAGAACATTAGATACATAACACAAGTAAGCAATCTAGAAGTGCATTTAAAAAGTGCAATGAAAGGATACTGGGGACTTCCCTGGTGGTCCAGTGGGTAAGACTCCACGCTCCCAATGCAGGGGGTCCGGGTTCATTCCCTGGTCTGGGAACTAGATCCCACATGCATGCCTCAACTAAGAGCCCTCATGCTGCAACTAAGAAGTCTGCGTGCCACAACTAAAGATCCTGCTTGCCACAACGAAGATCCCATGTGCCAAAACTAAGACCCGGTGCAGCCAAAATTAATTAATTAATTAACTAAAAAAGAAAGGATACTAGACAGTAACTCAAAGTCTCTATTCACAGATGACATGATCTTATATACAGAGCAAATAAATTCCGCAGGTGCGTGATCAACACACTAGCAATGAACAATTCAAAAAGGGCAATTAAGAAAACAATTCCATTTGCAATGGTATCGATTAAGAATAAATTTAACCAATGAGGTGAAAGACTGTACACTGAAAGCTGCAAAATGTTGTTCAAAGAAGTTAGAGAAGACCTAAATAAATGGAAAGATGTGCTGCGTTCATGGATTGGAAGAGTTAGTATTTGAAAGAAGACAATACTAACCAAAGTGATCTACAGATCCAATGCAGTCCCTATCAAAATCTCAGTGGGTGGTCATTGTTACAGAGATGGAAAAGCTGATCCTAAAATTCACATGGAATTGCAAAGGACTCCAATAGGCAAAACAGTCTTGAAAAAGAACAGGGAATTCCCTGGTGGTCCAGTGGTTAGGGCTCCACGCTTCCACTGCAGGGGATACCCTGTTCAGGTAACTAAGATCCTGCAAGCCCTGCAGTGTGGGAAAGAAAGAAAGAAAGAGAGAGAGAGAGAGAGAGAGAGAGAGAGAGAGAGAGAGAGGGAGGGAGGAAGGAAGGAAGGAAGAAAGGAAGAATCTCCTCAGCAAATGGTGTTGGGATAACTGGACATCCACATGCAAAAAAATGAAGTTGGACCCCGACCTCATACCATACACAAAAACTCAAAATTGATCGAAGACCTAAGTGTAAAAGCTAAAACTATCTCTTAGAATAAAACATAGGTGTAGATCTTCATGACCTTGGATTAGGCAGCAGATTCTTAGATATGACACTAAAAGTACAAGCAATAAATGAAAGAACAGATAAGTTGGACTTCATCAAAATTCAAAACTTTTGTGCCTCCAAGTACCTTATCAAGAAAGTGAAAAGACAACTCACAGAATGGAAGAAATAATTTGAAAATCATATATCTGATAAGGCCCTAGTATCCAGAATATATAAAGAAATCTTATGACTCAACAAAGCAACAAAAAGACAACTGATTTAAAAGGTGGGCAAAGGACTTGAAGAGACATTTCCCTAAAGAAGATATAAAAATGACTGACAAGCACTTGAAAAGACCCTTAACATCATTAATAATTATAGAAATGCAAATCAAAACCACAATGAGATACCACTTCACAGCCAGTGGGATGGATATAAAAATAACAATAATAAAAAAAGGAAATAACAAGTGTTGGTGAGGATATGGAGAACTGTATCCCTTGTGCACTGCTGGTAGGATTGTAAAATGGTGCAGCCACTGTGGAAAACAGTTTGGCCAGCCTCAAAAGTTAAACGTAAAGCTACCATGTGACCCAGCAATTCCACTGTTAGGCACTTACCCGAAAGAATTGAAGACAGATACTCAGAAAAACACTTGACATGAATGTACATAACAGCACTATTTACAATAACCCAAAGGTGGAAATAACACATTAACTAATGAACAGATAAACAAAATGTGCTATATCCATAAAATGGAATATTGGGACTTCCCTGGTGGCGCAGTGGTTAAGAATCCGCCTACCAACGCAGGGGACACGGATTCAAGCCCTGGTCCAGGAAGATCCCATATGCCTCGGAGCAACTAAGCCCATGCACCACAACTACTAAGCCTGCGCTCTAGAGCCCGTGCTCTGCAACAAGAGAAGCCACCGCAATGAGAAGCCCGCGCAACCCAGTGAAGAGTAGCCCCCACTCCTTGCAACTAAAGAAAGCCGGCACGCAGCAACAAAGACCCAACGCAGCCAAAAATAAATAAATAAGTAAATAAATAAATAAATAAACAAACAAAAAAAGGAATATTATTTGGCCTTAAAAAGAATGACGTACTGACTCCTGCTACAACATGGATGAACCTTGAAAACATGATGCTAGGTGAAATAAGCCAGACACTAGGGTCTTATATTGTATGATTTCATTTATATGAAATATCCAGAATAGGCAAATTCATAGAGACAGAAAGCAGATTACTGGTTGCCAGGGGCTGGTGAATTGGGGGAATGCAGAGGGACTGCTTTGGGGTTTCCTTTTGGGGTGGTCAATAGACTCAGGAAAAAGATAGTGGTGATGGTCACAAAACATAGTGAACGCACTAAATGTCACCAAATTGTGTATTTTAAAATAATTAAAATAGTGAATTTTGGGAATTCCCTGGCGGTCAACTCACTAGGACTTGGTGTTTTCACTGCTGGGGCCCGGGTTTGATCCCTGGTCGGGGAACTAAGGTCCCACAAGCTACTCGGCCAAAAAAAAAAAAAGTGAATTTTATGTTAAAAGAATTTTATCTCAATTTCTTAAAACACTGACAATACCGAGTGCTGGGGAGAATACAGAGCAACTGTAACTCATACACATTGCTTGTGGGAATGTAAAAAGTTTTAGCCACGCTGGAAAGCTGTTTGGTAGTTTTTTATAAACATACACTTACCCTCTGATCAATCAAATCCTACTCCTAAGTATTTAACCAAGGAATGAAAACTCATGTTCAAACAAAGACTTGTATGCAAATGTATATACTGGCTTTATTTATCATTGCCAAAAACTGGAAACAACCCAAATGTTCCTCAGTTGGTGAATAGTTAATAAACTCTGATACGTTCATAGATGGAATCCTACTTAGCAATAGAAAGGAACAAACTATAGATAAAGGGGATAATTGGATAATTGCAAAGGTGTTATACTGAACTAAAGAAGCCAGACTCATACGGTTACGTACTTGGAATATATTGAGCAATAAAAAGGAACGAAGTATGTACAACCAACAGTCTGGATGAACAGCCAGAAAACTATGCTGAGTAAAGAAAGTTGCTTCCAGGGCATATATCCAGAGAAAACCATAATTCGAAAAGACACATGCACCCCAATGTTCATTGCAGCACTATTTACAGTAGCCAGGACATGGAAGCAACCTAAATGTCCATCACAGAGGAATGGATAAAGAAGATGTGGTACATACATACAATGGAACATTACTCAGCCATAAAAAAGAATGAAATAATGCCATTTGCAGCAACAGGGATGGACCTAGAGATTGTCATACTGAGTGAAATAAGTCAGAGAAAGACAAATACCATATGATATCGCTTATATGTGGAATCTAAAAAAATGGTACAAATGAACCTATTTACAAAATAGAAATAGAGTCACAGATGTAGAGAACAAACATGGTTACCAGGGGGCAAAGGGGGGAGGGATAAATTGGGAGATTGGTATTGACATAAACACACTACTAAATATAAAATAAATAACTAATAATAACTTACTGTATAACACAGGGAACACTCCTCAATACTCTGTAATGGTCTATAAGGGAAAAGAATCTAAAAAAGGGTGGACCTATGTGTATCTATAACTCATTCACTTTGCTGTCCACCTGAAATTAACAACACTGTAAATCAATTATACTCCAATAAAATTTTTTTAAAAAAAGAAAAAGAAAGAAAGTCGGTCCCAAAAGGGTACATACAGTATGATTCCATTTATAGAACAATCTTGAAAGGACAAAATTAGAAAAGAAGACCAAATTAGTAGTTGCCAGAGTTAGCAGGGGCTTGGGAGGGAGAGAAGTGGGCGTGGCTAGAAAGGAATCTTTGTGGCGATGGAAATGTTCTGTACCTTGACTGCGTCCATGTCAATATCCTGGTTGTGATTTTTTATTTTACAAGACATTACTGTTGGGAGAAACTAGGTGAAGGGTAGATGGGATCCCTCTGTATTATGTCTTACAGCTGCATGTGAACCTACAATTATCCCAAAATAAAAAGTTTAATTTAAAAAAAGATTACAGGGCTTCCCTGGTGGCGCAGTGGTTGAGAGTCTGCCTGCCAGTGCAGGGGACATGGGTTCGAGCCCTGGTCTGGGAAGATCCCACATGCTGTGGAGCGGCTGGGCCCGTGAGCCACAATTACTGAGCCTGCGCGTCTGGAGCCTGTGCTCCGCAACAAGAGAGGCCACGACAGTGAGAGGCCCGCGCACCGCGATGAAGAGTGGCCCCTGCTTGCCGCAATTAGAGAAAGCCCTCGCACAGAAACGAAGACCCAACACAGTCAAAAATAAATAACTAAACAAATAATAATAAAATTTAAAAAAAAAGATTACATACTGCATGATGCCGTTTATATCTTGAAAAGGCAAAACTATAGGATCAGAAAGAGATCAGTGGTTTCCATGGTTGGGGCAGAAAAAGGGATTGACTACACAGAGGGTGCAGGGAAATTTTGGTGGGGGGTGGAAATGTTCTGTATCTTGATTGTTGTGAGGGTCACACAACTCTATAGTTTTATTAAAATTTCTACAACTGCTAATACCAGAAAGGATGAATTTTACTCTGTAAATCGAAATAAAACAAAAGCAGTGTGCTAGTATACCATATTGCAGCCTGTTATACAAATCTTTATTATCTCATTACAGTTGTCAAAAAAATCATATCAAATGACTGTGTAATACTCCCTACCATGAATGTACCGTAGTTTATTTTACCTTCCCTTGTCATTGGACATTTAGGTTGTTTCTACTTCTTCCCCAGGAACACACTTATAGTATTTAGCTGAAGTTCTGATTATACCATCAAGATAAATTTCTAGAGGTGGAATTACTTGATTAAAAGGAATGTATGTTTTTATGAATCTTGGTATGTTATTCCAGAAATTGTTTGTTCCAGAAATTCATCCTCCCACTGACAGTCCATGACTGTGCCCGTTCCTCCCCGTCAGCACTCTGATAACATCACTTTAAATTCACTTGGCAATTTCATAGGTGATCTTGGTACCTGGTTACTGTGGACCTCCTCTCCATCCCCAAGGCACAGGCTTTGGCCAAAGCCCCTTCTCCACGTCCCTTCTCCATTCTCTAATCTGCCCTCACACTGGTCTCTGATCTGGAGCCATTTTTCCAAAACACAAACCTGACTCTGACAGTGCCCCACTTAAATCCCTTAATGACTCCTCATGGACCCCAGGATAAAGGACCGGGTTACAAGACCCCCATGGTCTGCACCCCGCTCTCCCTGGCTCTGGAAGCTCCCTGCGGGTCAGTGCACCTCAACTCTCCTCCTCAGCACCCCTTGCTCCCTTTGCCTGGAGCCCCCCCATCACAGGTCAGCGCCCTGGATCTGTAAGACCAGCTCGGGCATCCCCCCCCCGACATCTTACTTCGCCTAAAATAGTCCATGGGTCTGCCCTATGCCTGGACATGACCCCCTTGGTTCAGGCCCACCCTGAGACCCTGAGTGGCCTGTAGGGTGAGTGGACATCCTCGGGGGAGACCAACTTTTGCAGACGATCCCTTCTCTTGGACCATTTTGTTAAAATACAGGACACAGCATTCTCTTAACCGTCCAGCAAAAAAAGCCAAGCTCTCTGTCCACTCTGCCCATGACAACACCCCCCTCCCTGAGGCCTCTCTAGTTCTGATTTCCTGCCCCCTCCCACCCACCCAACTCCAGTCACATTTCCTTGCAAACATCTCCCAGGACCCCCCAGATGAAGTCTATCCTCCAGGGACAGGTCCTCCACGTCTGGGCCTGGCCGCCCCTCTAGCCTCTTCTCAGACCCACGTGCCGCAGCCCTGTGGACCCCTGAGCGCTTCCTGAGGGTTCTGTGCCTGTGCTGCCTTGCCCAGGTGGACCCCTTGACCTGAACTCCAACCCCAGTGGGGCCCCCTCTGTCCTGAAGGCATCACGCTGCATGTGGTGGTTGTCGCCGGGCCTCTCTTCCCTGGACCTTGAGCTGGGGCCTGACCTGATGGAGGTCCGTCTCTCCTCGTGTTCTCCTGGATCCTGCCCTGGCTGTGCAGTCCCCATCGGATGCTGCAGTGCCGGCCCCGACCTGACACTCACAGACACCCACCCACCTCCACGGCTGTGCTGCTGGTGCCGCAGACTCCACTCCTCCCGTCCCAGACCTTCACCACCGCAGCCCCAGCATCACTGAGGCAGGCGTCAGGCTGCAAGGCCCTCCTCCAACTAGGACCCTTCACTTTGCAGAGGGGGAAACTGAGGCTCAGAGAGGCGGACTTGTCAGCCGGGTCTGTTTGGGGGATAGGGATGGGGACAGCTGGAGGCTTGGGCGTTGGAGTCAGAACCAGCTGTGTGACCTTGGGCAGTTGCCTCGCCTCTCTGGGCCTCTATCCCTGTAAATTGGGGGTGACAGTGGGACCTGCCTTGTGGGGCCACTGAGAGGGAGGTTCTGCCCCTAAATGGTCAGTGCCCACGATGAATGTGCTGCTGTGTCACTGATCATCACAAATGGTCCCAGATGCTCAGCAGTTTGTCCAGGGACCTCCCACCACAAGCAGAGAGGAGGGGGCCGGGGTCACACAGCAGCGGCAGGGGCAGACTGCGGCCCCCACGGACCCTCGCCCAGGCCTTTCTCATGGAGGCGCCAGCACCCTGGTGGGCTTGGGCTCCCAGGGACCCGTCGCAGGAGGTGGTCCTTGGCTGGGGGACCCGGGGTCACCAGGGAAGGTCCCCTCACCACACAGCCTCAGCCAGAGCTTGCGCCCTGGTGCTCCAGAGCCTGCCCAGCCAGGGGAAGGGCGAGGAGGTGGCTCACCAGCTAAGAGGAGCCCCAGGGATCCCAGGATGACAGCAGCCACTGCCCCCTCCTGTCCCTGCCTCCCTGTTCCTGCTCTACCCCGAGGACCTGCGTGAGGTGGGCGAGGCACTAGTCTTGGGTACAAAATGTAAGGGGTGCCAAAAAACTCAGTAATTCAGATAAATATTTTAATACAATATAAAAAATAAAAATTAATGCAAACAAATCCACACTGGACAAAATGTCAACCCTTCAAATAAAACCACCGTCTGCCCAGGCCCCTCCTCTCCAGCTGATGCTCCCTTCTCGCCCCTCTCCCCTCACCTGCTCTCTGTCCCCACTCCCAGTTCTGCCTGCAGGGACCCTCATATCCCCCCATGATTCCCTCGGCCCCTTACTTGTGCCACAGGCTCCAAGGGCTGCTTCCTCCCGGGGTTTCCTTGTGGGGGGCCGTGCTCCGCGGTGCTGGCGTCGGGGGCAGCAGGCCATGGGCGCCCACGGCCAGGCCCAGCACTATTAGAAGCCAGTTGTGCCTGGGGACACAGCTCTGACCCCTGGGGGCCTCACAGCCCAACTGGCCTGTCCTGGGCCTCATGTGCCCTCAGGTCAAAGGCACCTCTGGCCGACCCGCTGGCGTGGGCTCCCTGGAGGGGTGTTGGCAGGTGCCCCCGGCTCCCCTCTCTGGCGGTAGCCGTCCCAGTGCGTCCTGGTCCACATGGCCCTGGCCTCTGCCTGGGTCTTCTCTGTCCCTGCCCCCAGCACCCGGCCCCCTCCAGGGCCCATGGCCGTTACTCCTGGGGGCCTCTCCCAAGAGGGGCACCCACCAACTGCTCTGCTGTGGTCAGGATCCAGGGCTCAACCGCCTCACACTGCAGCCCCTGCCGGCCCCACCTCTGGGACCCTGGGTGGGACACATCTGCTCCTGCCCTAGTTCCCAAGGGCGCCTGTGTAGCATCTCCCTGGGGCCTGGAGGGGCCGAGGAAGGCGGCCGAGTGCCAGCGGAACAGGAGCGGCCGAGGCTTGAGTTTAACGGGGTGAGGCTGGGGCTTCTCTTCCGACCAGCCTTGGGCGGGGGTGGTGAGAGGGGAGGAAACAGGTGCAGGTTTAGCAAGAAGCCAGTTTCAAGTCAGGGAATTGTGATTTCATTATAAAATGGTGGGTTTAATGAGATGTGTTCAGCACCTCATGGTCTCACTCCCCCCGCCCCGTCGTGTCACACACACACACACACACACACGCTCATAGAGTTTATCCAGAGGTCACCACCACGAGCAGAGGGTCTGGTGCACAGCGGGGACTTCTGTGAGGCCCCCGTTTCCCTCTCCCCTCCAGGGGAGCCTGCCTGCTTCCCCAACATCTGGATGCATCATCGCCCAGGGACCCTGTGCTTTGGGGTGGGGTGGGCGGTGGGCAGAAAAGAGGCACTGAGCCCACCTTGGGTAGCGAGGGCCTGGCTCTGTGCTGGTGCTGCCAGCAGTGATGCCTCAGGAATGCTATACATAACATAAAATTTACCATTTTAGCCACTGTTAAGTGTACAATTCAGTGGCATTAAGTCCCTTCACATGGTTGTGCAACCATCACCACTATCCACATCCAGAACTTTCACATCTTCCCAAACTGACACTCTGTCCCCATTAAACATGATCTTCCCATCCGCCTCCCCAGCCTCAGGGAATCACCATTCTGCTTTTTTTTTTTTTTTTGCCATCCTGCGCAGCCTGCGAGATCTTAGTTCCCCGACTGGGGATTGAACCTGAGCCCCCTGCAGTGGAAGCAGAGTCTTAACCACTGGACCGCCAGGGAATTCCCCACCACCATTCTGCTTTCTGTCTCTATGATTTTGACCCCTCTAGGGACTTCATATAAGTGGAATCAGACGGGATTTGTACTTTCAAAGTGCTTTTTAAACTGGGAAGTACTCCACGCTCAACACAGATGGAGGATGACAGTAATTATGACATTTCTTATTATCATCATTGGGAGCTGGCCCATCTGGTGTGGCTTGGGAAAACCATCGGCCATCAAAAAACAAACGAACCCCTGATGCTATTCAACTGCCACTTTTCAAATTTTGCGTTGCAACTCCCAGAGGTTGTGGAACCAATTCAGTCAGATGCAGCCAGAGTCCCGCAACAGTGAGGTCATCCAGAGCAGATGGAGAACAGACAGCGTCCGCGCGGGAGGAGGGCAGCTGGTTCGTGGGGTCCTGCCTCAGTTACCCGAAAACATAGATACACTCTGGATAGTGATGGGAAATGCATTTCTTACTGGGGCTTTTGATAGAAAAGCCTTTGGAAAACGCAGTCCTGGTCCAGTTGTTTGTAGGAGATGGAGCTCCTTGTCAAATCTGCCCTTGCACGTCCAGTTTGTGTTTGAACTTGAGTTCAAGTTCAAACTGGATGGAGTTCGTGTTTGAAACCACTCTTTGCTTCAGGTCCTGATGGTTTGTCCATCTCTGTGAGGCTCTCCCCAGGGGCCCCCAGAGTGAATTTCATAGATGCCACGTGCCCTAGTGGAGTTGGGCCATCCCAGACATCCTGTTGGCATCTGTCCTACCGCAGTCATGGGATGCTGTAGCGGACAGACTGACTTCCTCATATCACAGGGAGTTCAAGAAGGCCACCATGAGGTCAGACTCCGTGGACCGATGTGACTTTGCTTAGATCCTCATGTCCCACACACACTGACCGGGCATCCCCGAGGCCAGGTACTGCATCCCAAGACCTCATGGTCCTCGGGAAGATGGGCCAGCACTGAACGGTAACTGGGTGCAGGTGCCCTGACACGTGACGTGGGGTATAGGGGAGCCCCTGGGAGGCCCTGATCCAGTCCAGCTTCTCCCCATTGTGGTGCTTGGCCCACTCCAGCCTCATACCTGGGTTCCTTGTACCTTGGGGCCTGGGGTGGGGTTCCTGCCAGGGTCCAGGCTGAAGCTGTTCCCTCACAGCACCCCTATGTGGGTGTGACACTCAACCACTGCCCGGGGCCCAGAAGCTGTGGTTCCCCCGAGGACAGACCCAGGTCTTGGGGAGAAGAAGGGGCTGTCCCTGAATTCAGTGACCCCAGCTACTCCCCATAACCTGCCCTGCACCTGCTGTTGCTACAGACCACATATTCCTGTGGTGGCCATGGTTGAAAATCCGGGTCTGGCTGGTCCCTGGAGACCCTCGGGGGATGGGCAGGGCCTTCCCAGCTGGTACAGCTGCAGCTCTGGCTGCCCAGGCCTGTCCCCACACCCTCCCTGGACCGAGAATGGCCGAGGGCTGGATTCAGGCTGAGCCAGAGAGGTCTGGGTCCAGCTCTCCTGCTCAGCAGACCCCCTGCTCAGGGTCCCTGGCTCCTCTATGCCCCGCCCCCACCCATCTCCCCTGGAGCGGAGGGGTGTGTCATGTCCAGTCACTTCTGCCCTGCTCCCGTGTCAGAGGGCGCCCCCTGCCTCCTGCTGGTCAGCCCCCTGCCCATTCTCCATCCCACAGGCCCCAGAGGCTCCTCCTGTGGCCACCAGGACTCCTCTCTCCCAAGTCGTCTCCAGAGCAGACACGTGGGTCCATCTTCTCCAAGTCCCAGGTGTGAACGTTCTAGAAAATTCCAGGTTCTTGGGATCACTAGATCTGCTGTATGACTCCCAAGCCCTTCTCTGGGGGTGGTCTCCACTATTGTGGAAGGTTGAAAACATTCTCCAAAGCCCAGAGGTCTGGAGGTTTCATTCGACGTGAGAGTGACGCTGTAGTCACCCTTGTTTATTTAAGGCCAGTGTGAGAGTTAATTTTATGTGTCAACTTGGCTGGGCCACAGTGCCCAGATATTTGGTCAAACATTATTCTGGATGTTTCTGTGAGGGTTTATTTGGATGAGATTGACATTGAAATCAGTGGATTAACATGAAATTGATGCTTTGAGTAAAGCAGATTACCCTCCCTAATATGGGTGGGCCTCATCCAATCAGCTGAAGGCCTGAGTAGAACAAAGACTGACCTCCCCAGAGCTAGAAGGAATTTTGCAGCAGACGGATTCACTGCCTCTTTTCCCTGGGTCTCCAGCCTGCCGGTCCATCCTGCAGATTTTGGACTCACACCTCCACAGCCACATGAGCAATTCCTTAAAATAAATCTCTCTCTATTTATAGACACACACATCCTGCTGGTTCTGTTTCTCTAGAGAACCCTGGCTCACACAGCTCATCCCATGGATGGTCATTATGATTCCTGTTTCCCAGACGAGGACACTGAAAGTTAGGGCCTTGTTTAGGTGCAGTGACGTGACTTTGGGTTGAGAAGGAGTAGAGCCTTCTTGGTCCAGGGTGGAGGCGGCAGGGGAGGGGTGGGCGTGGACTAGGAGCACCAGGCTGGGGTGGGCAGTTTCGTGCCTTGAGTCCCTGTCTGTCACGTCACCATGAGTCACGGCTCCCACTGCCATGGTAGATGGCACTGTAATAGCCTCGTCCTCGGCCCAGGCCCCGCTGATGATCAGGATGGCTGTGTTCCCTGAATGGAGCCAGAGAATTGGTCAGGGATCCCTGAGGGCCGGTTGCTATTGTCATAGACGAACAGCACAGGGGCCTGGCCCGGCTTCTGCTGGTACCAAGATGCATGTTTATGCATGATGTTACCTCCTGAGCAGGTGATCCTGACCTTGTTCCAGAGACTATTGACACTGAGGGCGGCTGGGTCAGTTCATAGGAGGCCGTGGAGCCTGTAAGAGAGGAGGAGAGGGGACTTCCCTGGTAGTCCAGTGGCTAAGACTCTGTGCTCCCAATGCAGGGGGCCCGAGTTTGATCCCTGGTCAGGGAACTAGATTTCACAGGCCGCAACTAAGGAGCCCACGTGCTGCAACTAAGACCTGGCGTGTCTTAGTTAAATAAATAAATAAATATTTTTTAAAAAGAGAGAAAGAGAGGAGGGGAGAGGGGACTTGAAGATGAAGGCCCATTCCCAGGGGCTCCTACCCTCAGGCTGATCCTGCAGTGGCTGCGGTTGGCGGGGGGGATGGTGCACAGCACCTGTGCGGAGAGTGAGGAGGGGAGCAGGAGAGGGGTCCAGGCCATGGTGGAGACGCCCTGAGCTCTGCCTTCTGCGCATGGAGATGGGCAGGGCCTCCCAGACCCTCTCATTGTGGCTCATGCAAACCTGACCCCTCCTGTCTTTGCTGTGGGCTCCCTGTGCATCTGAGGCGCTGGTCCCAGTTAGGGGCGTGGCCATTTCGCTGGGCTCCCCACACCCCGCAGGGCTTCTCCCTCTGCCCTCCTGCCTCAGGGAAGGCTGGCTCTGCCTTTGAGTCTGAGATGTAGTCAGGGCCCCAGAACTGGCCCCATACGTGCCTCCTGCCGTGGGCGCCCCCTTCAGGCGGCTCAGAGCAGAAACAGGAGCAGAGCCCCCTCCTTCCGGTTGCTCTCCGATGCCGGCAGCACTGCCGCCTGGCCCTGGTCACACCTCCCTGGGAACATTCATCCCTTTTATGGAGGGTCGTTTGCATTTCAGCCATCTCTCAGGCCTGGGTCAACACAGATTCACAAGAAACAAACACAAGAACAAACAGATTCACAACAAACAAACAAACTCGTCCAGTGGTCCTTGCGGCAGGCGGTTTTGACGGAGGAAGAGGTGCTGCTGGCAGCGCCATATCCCTGTCTGTTTCCCTGGGCGGCAAAGCTCAGAGTGAGGGGTGGTCCGTGGGATTGAGGAAACCAAGGCCGCAGCAATAGCCCCTCCAGGAAGAGGCCTCCAGTTTCCGTCGGGTGAGGGCTGAGAAAGTGGAGCGTGAGGGGTGTGGTGCGGGGGCTCTTCCCAGGAGGAGAAAGTAGACGCGGGGGCGGGGGCTGCCAGGAGGGCAGCTGCAATCCGGGAGTCAGGGCTGCGAAGCCACAGCTGGAGGCTGGTCGAAATGCCCAAACATCCGGGTCTGAGTGGGAGGGAAGGGCCTGCGCTTCTGAGCCAGAAGGAGCCAGAGGTCAACCGTGGGAGGTGAGCGTGCTCTGTGCGTACAGGCACATCTGTTACGTTGCTTCTGGTTTCCAGGTGCTCCTGAGAAGCATCTCCAGAGCATCACCTGCTTGACCACATGGGTGGTTTGAGTGAGAGTGCCTTAGTGAGGTTGAACCAGATGACAAGGGCACAGGAAGTGCTCTGAGACTTTCACGTGCGTGGAACCGCCAGGGATCTTGTGAAAATGCGGGTTCAGACTCAGCAGGTCTGGGGTGACCGGGACACGTGGCATTTTCTACAAGCTCCCAGGTGATGCTGCCGCTGCCAGCCTGTGGACCCACATGGCGTAACGGGGTGTAAAGGGCACTCTGCACTGCCCCCTGGTGGCCTTGGTACGCGGTGTCTGCACTTGTCCAGTGGGTGATGGAGGCCATCGGTGGTCACCGCGGCCGGAGGGGCGATTCCCAGGGACAGATCTGACGTCCGCTGAACTGAAGCTGAGGTTGAACTGGATTGTCGGAGGGTAGAACCTCGGGAAGCCGCGTTTCTGGGTCAAGGACGTACTGATGAGATGCAGGAAATGAGAGGAGGGTTCGGGTTTGAGGGGTTTTTGCAGACTCCCCAGGTGGACGGCAGTCACTGGAAGTGGAGGGAGGGAGAGGAGCGGTCGTGGTCGGCCTGTGAGGACGACCACCCTCCCAGCACCACCTCCCTCAGCTGCAGTCCAAATAGTCCCGCGGAGGAGAAGCCTGCTCACAACTCCCGGCCTGCGGCACCATTATGCCTTGAGGGCATGGAACAGAGCTTTAAATTTTTTATTTTTATTTCTTTAATTTTGAGAGAGTGGTGTAAGGTGGGTACTGTTATCCTGAACTTATCCTTAATTTTTCTTCTTTTGGGTGAGTAAACTATTCGGGATCCTGGCTTAGTAACTACCAGTATCACATGGAGGATTTCAAAATTTTCGCATTCTTGTGCTCTTTCTCCATTTAGGGTGTTATAATAATTGTCCTTTTAAGGAAGATGTGGTGTGTGTGTGTGTGTATATATACATATACACACAAGAGACTATTACTCAGCCATAAAAAAGAATGAAATAATGCCATTTGCAGCAACATGGATGGACCAAGGGATCATCATACTAAGTGAAGTCAGACAGAGGAAGATAAATATCATATGATATCACTTACATGTGGAATCTAAAAAAAACCGATACAGGTGGGCTTGTATACAAAACAGAAACAGACTCAGGAGCAGAAACTTCGAGAGCAGACTTATGTTTATCAAGGGAGAAACGTTGGGGGGAGTGATAAATTGAGAGTTTGGTATTGACGTATACACACTGCTGTTTGTAGAATAGATGATCCACGGGAACCTACTGTATAGCACAGGGAAATCTACTCAGTATTCTCAGTAGCAATAACCTAAATGGGAAAAGAATCTGAAAAAGAATGGATATATGTATATGTATAACTGAATCATTTGGCTGTACACCTGAAACTGACACAACACTGTAAATCAATTATACTCCAATATAAAATAAAAATTAAATTAATAAAAAATGAATGGGAAAATTTTTAAAAAGAAAACAACAACAACAATAATAAAGATCCACACGCCAAAAAAAAAAAAATCATCATCCTTTAGAGAATTAGCTGGAGTGAAGGTATCTTGGCACAAATTTTTTAAAGACAAAAGTAAATGGACTGTTTTTGACACATTGTCATGTTCCTGGTTAGACACCAATTTGAACGGGATTGTGCTGCCCAAAGACAGAACAACTTACCATAATTGCAATGGATTTAAACACCTCAAATATCTTATACCCACGAACCTGGAAGATGCTGGCACACTGACTTGTGATTTCTATGACTGGTAAATAAAGGGGGAAAAGATCAGACATTTATCCTGCCTTTACTATGTGAACAGTCCCTTGGGTGCCTAAATCATTGAGGAGGGGACGTTTTCTTCGGAGTTTTGCTAGAATGAAAATATCCTCGTTTTACATCCCATCTTGAATGAATGGATTTGGGCATTGGGCGTGCATCACAAAATTTTTGTGATGCAACTTAGAACAAGACGCAAGGGCCCTCCATGCCCTAAAGGGCCTCTCAGTGTTAATCCCACCCCCCTCTTTATGTGGGGCCACCTGCCCCAGCTCATCTTGCCAATCCCATCACAACCACACCGGCCTCTGTGTGCACGGAGAGCCCTTGCATTTTTTTTTTTTTTTTTTTTTTAGCCCTTGCATTTTGACTCTGTCTGACTGTCACGTTCCATCCCCCAAGACCCCTGGGCCGTCCTCAGATCCTCTCCTCTGAGGATCTGGAGGTCTAACTCGGTCAGAATGTTTGGGCCTCTGGTCTTCAGTACCACTGGTGACATGTCCAAGCCTGCTGGGTTCTGTGTTTCTGGGTCAGACTTAGGAGCAGCGTCAAGCATTTCTGTGCACAGACCACAGCTCTCAGCATCCCTGCGCCCCTGTTCTGTATCACAGTCAGGAGCCCTGTTGTGATACTTGGGGGTGGGGGAGCTCTTTGGGTACCAGGCAGCAAATCCCAACAATCTGGGAACCCCACCCTCTCCAACATCTCTAGCCTCCATTAACAATTCAGAAAGTTTCCCAAATGTTCCCTTCCCTGCATTGACCTTTTTCAATCTTTTCCTTCCACATCACTCCTGGTTACTGGATATAATCACCGGATTTGCAAGTTTTCCCTTCTTAGGGAATCACAGTGACCCCAGCTGTCTAATGGGGTCCCAGAATGGTGAGGTCTTTGGGACCCAAGAATTCATTCAGTCGTGCATTCGTTTATACATCCATTTACTCAACTCCATTATCAATGTATATCAGACCCAGAAAATGAGATGAAGAGGTCCTTCCCACTGAGAATTTATGGATTAGTAGAGGAGAGAGACTTGCAAACTAAATTCAGAGCTGCGCAGCAGGCGCTAAATATAGTTAGGAAAACACGATGTTTGCACATCACAGGAAGTTAATAACTGCATAAAGAGGTCAGGGAAGTCTTGCCCAAGGAGTGACAGTGGAGATAACAGCAGACCCCAGAGTTGGTGCAGCCAGCTGGAGGACACGGCAAAGGGACAGGAAGTCCACTGGCAAGTAGATGGCTTGGGCAGAGGTTTGGAAGCAACCGAGAGCATCAGCAGAAACAGATGGTGAGGGCGGCGCACAAGAAATGAGACTTGGGACAGAATCTGGGCCAGTCTCCAAAGGCTGTGTCACAACATGGAGTCTGAATTTTACCCCTTCAACCTGTACTGTCCTGTCGCAGCCAAGGCAGCTGTGGACCACTTGGAATGTGGCCGGTCCAAATTGAGATGAGCCCCGAGTATAAAATACACACTGGGGTTTTTTGTTTGTTTGTTTGTTTGTTTGTTTTAAATTCTTGGGTTAAAAAGCATTCACCTCAAGATAATTCTCTCTTATTTATTTATTTATTTTTTTTGGCTGGGTTGGATCTTCGTTGTTGCACCCGGGCTTTCTCTAGTTGCGTTGAGTGGGGGCCACTCTTCGTTGCAGTGCGCGGGCTTCTCATTGCAGTGACTTCTCTTGTGAAGCACGGGCTCTAGGCGCGCGGGCTTCAGTTAGTTGTGGCACGCGGGCTCAGTAGTTGTGGCTCGCGGGCTCTAGAGCGCAGGCTCAGCAGTCGTGGCTCACGGGCTTAGCTTCTCCGTGGCATGTGGTATCTTCCCAGACAGGGCTCGAACCCGTGTCCCCTGCTTTGGCAGGAGGATTCTTAACCACTGCGCCACCAAGGAAGTCCCTACACACTGGGTTTTGAAGATTTAGTATGAAAAAAGAGTTAACCATCTCATAACTAATTGTACATTGATTGCATGTTTAAATGATAATATTTGAAATGCATTGGTTTAAATAAAATATGCTATTAAACATCATTTCATCTGTTTCTTTTTATCTTTAAAAAAAAAATGTAGCCACCAGAAAATTGGAAACGGCAGATATGGCTTGCATCCGTACCTTTGAGGGTGGGAGACAATTAAGGCTAGAGCAGAGGAGTGCAGGCAAGGATCTAGGAGTAATAAAAATGAGGAGTGGAGGGTCCAGGCTGCAGCAGGATGATGGGCAGGAGGCCAGATGATGGCCGGGTAAGAAATGACTCAGACTAAAGGAAAGGTTTAGACAAGGGGGAGGCCAGGCCTGGTAACTGATGAGGAAACGATACCACTACTTTGTTGAGCATGCGTTACAGTCAAGTGCAGGTTAAGCACTTTATAGAAATTAATTGGTGCTATTATTGTCCTCTTTACAAACAACACTGTAAATGTTGACCTAGAATCCAAATGACCCTTCCGAGGCTGACCAGAGCTAAGACTCACGCTCTGCCTGGCCCGAGACCCGGGTCCAAGGTCCCATCCTCCAGGAGTATGGTGGGGCAGGGGTGCTGGGATGATGGAGGAGCTGACCTGATTCCCTGCTCTCTGGGTTTTTTGTCGTGGCTTGGAATCCCAGAATCACAAAGGATGAAAGCAAGAGAAGAGCATGTTGCAAGCGGGTGACAGAGTTCTTTGGGGACCACCTCGATGGCCTTTGGAAACCTGGGCCTGGAGGCCCCTGCCAGGAGGCAAAGGCTTCATGCAGGAAGAACTCAGTGCATTTCAGAGAGTGGAAGCCCAAAGGGTGCTGAGAACTGGCCGGAGCTGAGACCACTGTTTTACAGGCGACTCAGGCCACACATGGACGGGCTGATATTGACATGAATGTACCCTTCGGGGTCTTTTCAGCGATGATAAATGGACATTCTCAGCCAAGTTTGGATCACAGGGGAGATGGTTTACCTGGCACCTCTCTGAGTGGGAGGCATGTCCACACGTGGTGTGGACGTGGGTGTACAGGGTCCCTCTCTGCAGGGCACACACTGACTCACCACCCAGGGGCTCAGGATGCAGATGTGGGCCAGGGTAGAAGGAACCCACCGTTCCCTCTTTACCCAACAAGCTCATCGGCAAGGCCACACACACCCCTTGTATCTCTCCTGCCCCGGGTCTTCCAAGGGTCCAGAGGGTTAGTATCCTGGAGTCCTCAGGCAGGAGGAGTTGAGGGTGACCTTGATCACCCCACCGAGTGTGGTTTGGCTGAAACCTAGAGGCAGGAACTGGGTGTTTCTCTGGAGCAGAGGTCAGCAAAGTATGGCCTGAGTGCCACATCCAGCCCAGCTCTGTCTGTTTCTGTAAATAAAGTGTAATAGGAAACAGCCATGCCCGCGTGTTCATGTATTGTCTGTGGCTGCTTTTGCGCCATAAGGACAGAAATGAGTAGTTGCCACAAAGATCATATGGCCCAGAAAGCCAAAAATATTTACTACATGGCTCTTTACAGAAAATATTTGCTAGCCCTGCCGCTTTCCTGCACAGAAGAGGAAATGCATTTCTCTCTCCTAGACCAGTGTTTCTCAGGTGGGGTGGTTTTGCCACCTTGGGGGCCTTTGGTGATGCCTGGAGACATTTTTGGTTGTCATAACGAGGGGCAGGAGGGTGTTTGGTGGGTAGAGGCCAGGGATGCTGCTCGACATCCTGCAGTGCACAGGACAGCCCCCCTACAACAAAGAGCCATCTGGCCCAGCGGAGGACCTAGATCACCCCTATCACTGGGCACGGCTCTCCTCCCCAGAGGCCCAATGAAGGCATTTTCTAAGCTGCTTACCCCGTGCACAATCAGGTGACAATAGGGGGTCCTGTTCCTGGCAGGGGCATCCCCCAAGATGCTATGGCAGCCCCCTGCCTCCCAGGACCCACAGGAGCAGGGGCTCCGGCCAAGCAGACCGTGACTGGCCAGGTCTCCTGGGACCTTCACCCTGGCTGGGTCTTGGGTGCGTCCCACTCATTCTGACTGTTCACAGAACATCTGGGGCCTCCCTGGAACAAATTCAGACCACCCAGCAAAACAACTTCCCAAGACACAAGCAGATTTAATTCCCGAATCCAGCCTCCAAAGGGGTTTCCAGGAGCTTCTCCTTGCCTGGGGCAGCCCAAGGCCCCACCCTCCTCGCCACACCACCCTCCCCTCGGGGATGTGTGCCCTTCTGCCTTTAGTTCAAGGTAAGTGTGTCCTAGGGTGCCTGGGAGACTGGAGCAGCAGGCTCCCTTTCTTCCCTCCTCTCTCTCTCCGTCTCCGGCTCCTGCTCCATGCCCTGGACCCCCACAGCGCAGAAATACACAGCCTCATCCTCTGGCTGAAGATCAGAGATGCTCAAATACCCCGTGTTCTTAGCCAGGTCTTTGGAGCCAGAGAAGCGAAGGGGGACCTTGGGGCCCTGGTTCTTGTCCGAGTGGGAGAAATATCTCAGCAGGAACCTTGGGGGGTGGCCGGACCTCTGCTGGTACCAGTAGATGCTGTGAACACCGACATCATGGTCGCTGCTCAGCGTGCAGGCCAGGCGGATCGTGGTTCCAAGGAACGAGGACACGGATGGTGGCTGATTCAGCACCGGCTGAGGGCCACAAGCTGGGGACACAGAAGCACATGGGCATCCAGGGCAAAGCAGGGTGAGGGAAGGGGCCGGGGGCCTTGAGCTCTGGGGGTTCTCACCTGTGCAGTGGGCCAGGAGTGCCAGCAGGACGGGGGTCCAGGACATGGTGCAGCCGAGCAGAGCTCTGCCTCCAGTGTGCACTGGGGCCCCGGGCCCTCGCGGGGCTGCACCAGCACCCGCCTCCGCCCTCCCAGGGGTGGAGCCGTTGCACGCCCAGTTCCCGGTGGCCATTCCAGACTTCTTGGGTTTGTGTTGTCGGTTAGGGGGACGGTCCCGTGGTGGCCTTTGCGGCTCCTGCCTTGGCCCCATGGAAGCGTTTAGGGAGGAAGCACCTGCTTGGAGCTCACGGGCCAGTGCCCAGGAGGCCAGGCTCGAGTCCCTGAGGGGGTGACCTCAACATCCCCCTGAAGAAGATGAGCCCCACAGAATAAGGTTCTTGTGCACATTTATGTGCCTGGTGAACCGGGAAGAGAGGACAGGTACTCAGGGTGGAAAACACCTGCTTGGTGCTGCAGAAAGTGTAAGGGGCCCTGGGGTGAGGGGGCCACTCTGTCCACTCCCATGTCCCTAGCACGCCCTCCACCCAAACCCAGCCTCTTTCCTCCTGGAGTAAAGCTGGAGTGACTAGCAGCTTCCTCGAAGGGAGCATCTAGGGGGCCCCCATCTGGGGTCCAGGGCAGGTGGGGTGGAGGTAGAGTAGCCTTACCCACTTCAGCCCTGCCCTGGCCCTCTGCCCCCTCCTCCTCATGATGGTCTCCCCAGGGATCGGGGGAGGAGGCATAAGTGAGCTCAGTGGTCCTGGGGGCCCACCCCTTGGCCAGACCTGCACATGCATCCTCAGGTCCATAAATAAGATGCTGTGTGGGGACCAGGGGTTTGTATAGAAAAGAACTGGCTGCTCTTTGTCCCTGGCTCCTGGAAGGGAGTCTCTCTAAATCCTTGGAATTTCCCGAGTGATAGGAGTGTCTTCGTTATTCATGGGGGCCCCTGAGTTTATGCTAATGGGTGATTCAGGATGGGGGCTGGCCATGAAGAAAGCCCCACCATGTGATTCAAAGATTAGGGCTTTAGGCCATGGGATATGAGCACAACCCCCAGGGCGGGGAGGGGGGGCCCAAGGCTGAGTCCAAGCACAGAGCTAGTGGTCCCAGCAATCGTCCTGAGTAATGAAACCCCAGTGGAAACTGTGGGCACAGAGGTTCAGGGAAGCCTCCCAGGCTGGTGCATTGTGGGTGTGCAGGAGGGTAAGGCATCCTGAGGACACAGCAGCCCCACAACTGGGACTCCCACCGCCCCTCATGCATCTCTTCATTCGACTGCTCCTGGTTTGTAGCCTTTACAACAAAACTGGAATCATAAGGATGGAGCTTTCTTGAGTTCTGTGTTTCTACCAAGTCATTCATCCTGAGGGGGTTTGGGGACCCGCCCCAAATCTGTGGCCAATCGGTCAGAAATACAGGTGGCCTGGGACTATCTGAGCTTGCAATCTGAAATGAGCAGTGTTATTTTTTGGGGAGAGAGGGCTGTGCCCTTAACTTGTGACAGTTAACCTAACTCCATGTAGCTGATGTCAGAATTGCATTGCAAAGGGCACTCAGCATCGTCTGCTCCCCGTTCTCCAGCTCACTAAGCAGGCACTTTGGCCCAGTTATGGACTGGATTGTGTTCCCCCAAATCCATATGTTGAAGCCCTAACCCCCAATGTGACTCTATTTAAAAGTAGAGCCTTTAAGGGAGTAATTAAGGTTAAATGAAGTCATAAGGGTTGGGCCCTAATCCTATACGACTGGTGTCCTTATAAGAAGAGAAAGAGGGGCTTCCCTGGTGGCGCAGTGGTTGAGAATCTGCCTGCCAATGCAGGGGACACGGGTTCGAGCCCTGGTCTGGGAAGATCCCACATGCCACGGAGCAATTGGGCCCGTGAGCCACAATTGCTGAGCCTGTGCGTCTGGAGCCTGTGCGTCTGGAGCCTGTGCGTCTGGAGCCTGTGCTCCGCAACGAGAGGCCGCGATAGTGAGGGACCCGCACACGGCGATGAAGAGTGGTCCCCGCTTGCCACAACTAGAGAAAGCCCTCGCACAGAAATGAAGACCCAACACAGCCATAAATAAATAAAATAAAACAAATAATAATAATAATAAAAAAAAATTTAAAAAAAAAAAAAAAAAAAGGCAATTACCTTTAAAAAAAAAAAAAAAAAAAAAAGAAGAGAAAGAGACACCAGAGCTCGCTCTGTCTATCTGTCTGTCTGTCTGTCTACCTATTATCTAGCTACCTAACTATCCATCTATCATCTATTAATCTATCTGTATCTCTCATCTATCTAATTTTTATTTTTATTTGTTATTTTTTAATCTTACTTTATTTTTTTTTAATATTTATTTATTTATTTGGCTGCCCCGGTCTTAGTTGCTGCATGTGGGATCCAGTTCCCTGATCAGGGATCAAACCAGGGCCCCCTGCATTGGGAGCGTGGATTCCTAACCACTGGACCACCAGGGAATTCCCATATCTATCCATCTATCTATCTATCTCTGCACATACACAAAAAGGCCACGTATGTGAGGACACAGCAAGAAGGCAGTCATCTGCCTTCAAGCCAGGAAGAGTGGTCTCACCAGAAACCCACCCTAAAGGCACCTTGATCTTGGACCTCTCGCCTCCAGACTGTGAGAAATAAATTTCTGTTGTGTTAAGCCCCCCAGTCAGTGCCATTTTGTTACGGAAGTCCCAACAGGCTAACACAGGCCCAACATTCTTTCCTATAACTCCACTCCTATATTTCTCCAGAGGCACTTAGGAGGCATCCATATGCACCCGGAAACAGAGGAAGCCCACAAACAGAAACCAAGACATTGAGGGAAACAAGGTTTTCTCTGCATAAAGGGGCGTGAGCCCAAAATCCTGGGGGAAATCATTGTTTCCCCATCTGTTCAACAAATATCCACCCTGCTCCTGCCCTGCCAGGCACCGCAGATGCCATGGCAGATGTGAGGGCAAGATCCTTGTCCTCACAGGGCCTACACTCTCTTGGAGAGTCAGGCTGGTGGACCTGCTGGAGAGGCAACGGCCCTGAAGGTGGCACTGTACTGCAGTCCCCGAGCCTGGGCCCGCGATGTCCCCCCTCATCCTGTAAACCCCTGCCCTTCTCCGGCCGCCATCTTGGCAGACTGCTGACAGATGCTCCACGTCCCCCAGAATCCTAACTGTTGAGGGAAAAGGAGTTGATTTCTAGCGTTCCCCAGAGATAAGGATTGAAAGGAAATGTTAACTGGGCTCAAGGAAGAGGTGAGACTGCATCTTACTTCTCATCAGCCATCGGATCAGCCAGCATCTTGCAGGAAACAGGACATATCCGTTGGAGGGTGTTAAGGGTTGAATTGTGTTCCCCCAAAATTCATGTAGAAGTTCTAACTCCCCCAGTACCCCAGAGTGTGACCTTCCTGTGAGATAGGATCTTCACTGAGGTAATTAAGTTAAAGTGAGGTCATTAGGGTGGGCCCTAATGCAACAAGACTGGAGTCCTTACAAGAAGGGGAAATTTGTGACTTCCCCAGCAGTCCAGTGGTTGGGACTCTGCACTTTCACTGCCTAGGGCATGGGGGTTTTTTTGTTTTGTTTTGGTTTGGTTTTTATTTCATTTATTTATTTTTGGCTGCG
This sequence comes from Balaenoptera acutorostrata, assembly GCF_949987535.1. Classification (NCBI taxonomy): domain Eukaryota; kingdom Metazoa; phylum Chordata; class Mammalia; order Artiodactyla; family Balaenopteridae; genus Balaenoptera; species Balaenoptera acutorostrata. The sequence continues at coordinate 67,117,519 of NC_080076.1, read as the reverse complement.
TTGGGTCCTCGCCACTGTGCCTGGGCTCTCTCTAGTTGCGGTGAGCAGGGGCCACTCTTAGTTGCGGTGCGCGGGCTACTCATTGTGGTGTCTTCTCTTGTTGCGGAGCACTGGCTCTAGGCATGCGGGCTTCAGTAGCTGTGGCACGTGGGCTCAGTAGTTGTGGCACACGGGCTTAGTTGCTCCGAGGCACGTGGGATCTTTCTGGACCAGGGCTCGAACCTGTGTCCCCTGCATTGGCAGGTGGATTCTTAACCACTGTGCAACTAGGGAAGCCCAAGGGCCTGGGTTTGATCCCTGGCTGGGGGACTGAGATCCCACAAGTCGCACGGCTCGGCCAAAAACATAAATAAATAAAAAATAAAAAGAAGGGGAAATGCGGGCACAGAGACAGACACTCAGAGTGGGAGACCATCTGAAGTGACAGAGAGAGAAGACAGAGATCCCTTGAACAGATCCATCCCTCATGGCCCTCAGAAGGAACCAACCCTGCCCACACCTTGATCCTGGACTTCCAGCCTCCAGAGCTTTGAGACAATAAATTTCTGTTGTTTAAGCCGCCCCGTCTGTGACAACTTGTTGCTGCAGCCCTAGCAAACGAATCCAGAGACTGTTCCAAGATGGCCCCACAAGGCCCCTTGTCACACGGGCTTGTCCTCTCACCAGAAGCTGGAGTCTATGTTTCCTCCCCTTGGCTCTGCACTGGCCTGTGACTATGGCTGAAGTGACCCATGCGAACTGGGTGGCCCTGAGCAGCTGGGTGCGCACTGGGGATCCTGTCTCACAAACACAGGATGGAGCAAACATGCCTCTGGCTCCCATGAGCCTCTGCATGGCCTCAAGCTGCCCCACGTCCAATCCCCTGGTCCTCTCAGAACTAGCCTCCTTCCTTTGGTGCTAATTTTAATGTCACCTCCTCTGTAGTCTTACCTGACTGCCCCAGATAAGCAGGCTCACCCCATCTTGCTCTCCTACACACTATTTTCATTTTTGTCAAAGCGTTTATCCAGGTTTATCTGTGTGCATCACTCTTCTCCTGACCACAATCTGTGCGAGGACAGGGACCGTTTCTCTGTATTCATCACTGAATGTACAACCCTTAGGTAATACAGTTCCCCTATAGATTCACTATTGTGTAACAACGTGAATGAATGAATGAATGAATGGTGCTTCTCTCGTGGGGGTGACGGCCCACACAGCAGCTGGTGGGCACACAGGGGGTGGGCAGCAAGTGGTGCCCATGAGCAGCCCATGCTCTTCAGCCTCTCGCTCTGGGTGACCAGCTGGAAATTCTAACACAGCCAATTGGGTTCCTGAGCCCCACTGAATGCATGTCGTCCACGTTGAGGCCCCAGTCCATTGAGAGGGGACCAGACTCACGACACCTGCCCTGCCTCTAACTAGAACCACTAAAAATCTACCTTCTGCCCCTGCTGAAATCACACAGGACTATACCATCAACCAAACAACATCAAACATCTTCCTAAGAGCAGAAGTGACCCACAGCTGAGCCCCAAGAGTCTCAGGGTGGAGGAAGTGGAGTTAGAAGGGCAGAGGGGTTCCCCCATCCGACATGGGGGGGCAGGGAAGGGACGGGAGGAATGTTCTCTTAATGTAAAATCATGGGGGGGCATGCTTTGTTTCACTTTTTTTTTTGGAAAAAGTACCAACTACTGTGCAAAGACCAGGTTGAGAGGAAACAGCAGGGGAAGGATTTTACAGTAAATGGATCGACATTTGCATGGATCTACATTTGTAAGCAGTCATTTTCCATCGTAAAATAAATAAAATGAAATAGTTTCTCATTTCAAATCAGTGAACAATGAATTATCAAAGTAAAAATAGGTCAGTGCTTCCTTTTTAAGATTTTTCCACTTTGCATTTTAAACAATCATCATCAGAGATATTTTTGTTTGTTGTATGTTCACACTGTAGATGAATAAACAAATTTCAGTAAGTTTCTGGTGGTTAGTTTAGTTTTGGGGCTTTTTTGGTATTTTGTTTCTGCATTGAGCCATATTTGCTCATTTACAGCTTCCCCTAACCTGTGTGGGCATTTGGGTGTGTGACTCTCAGCACAGGGTGACCTTATTTGCTTTTTAACATGGTCATTCCGATATTTTGATGGTACCAAGAAGAAAAACTTTTGAGTATTTATCTTTTTTAAAACAATTACTTTTCTTCTTGAATGAATGAAATAATCAATCCCTCAAACATTTGAACTAAGCCCCCAAATCCAATCAGGCTTAGCTGTGGGCAAAGAATATGAAAGTGCTGAAACTTTCTCTTCTTTTTAACAATTTACTTAATCAGATTAATCTAATTAGGGCATTTAACAGAGCTCTGGAAGGGAGAGATTCCCTCACTCCCTCAGGAGGGATGGAGGTCCAGACACACCAGAACTCCAGGCTTGTATGATGCCTGACCAGCTGAAGGTGGGATACCCCAAGTTTACTTAACGTTCTGTTTTCTATAAGGAATTGAGTTGGCCAAATTCCTTGTGCCCAAGATGCCATTTTCCCAGTATTTAGTTACCAGTGGGGATTCAAGGATCTCCCTCTCTCTGAAGTCATTACTAAGAGTCAGATCAACTCTTCCTGTCTACTGACAATTGAGGGAGCAGAATTCTGAGCTGAGGAACAAATCTCAGAGGCTGGAGACTGAAGGAGCCTGTGGCCATCCTGAGGCGCTGGCTGGACCCCACCTCCACCCCCATTCATCCAGATGTTTGCCAATCATCAGGTCCTGGAAGCTGAGGAATGGGTGAGGGAGATTGGTAGATACTGGGGGATTTCTCTAACCCCTTTATAACAGGATTTACAAACTCAGATGACGCTTAGAGCATTCAGGTGAGTCTGGGGCAGAAATTCTGCTCTGCACACTGATGTGGTTGGGCCCCTGGGGCTCTGCAGCCTGGGGAAGGATCCATATTGTTGGCCCCCCTATCCTGGGAAGCCCAGGGCACAGTTACAGGGTGCAATGCCCCAGGGGCCAGAGGAGCGGGAGATAACAGAATCACTTGGTTGCACAGAGAGAGCGGGGAGCAGGTTTCTGCCCCACTTGCCCGCGGCCCTGGAGCTCTGTTGGTGCGCTGAGGCTGTGGTCACGTGTGCCACAGTAATAAGTAGCCTCGTCCCTGGGCTGGAGACTGGAGATGGTCAAGGAGGCCGTGCTGTTGGACCTGGAGCCTTAGAAGTGGGGAGGGACTCCCGCGGGCCGACTGCTATCTGCGAAGACCACCAGCGTGGGGTCCCCGCTCAGCACCTGCTGGAGCCACCTGGCATAGTTCCTGCCAAGGTTGTTGCCCCCAGAGCACTGGATGGTGACCGTCTGTCCCAGAGCCCCCGAAACCGAGGCCGGCTGGGTCAGCACTGACTGCGACCAGGACCATGGAAGGAGAGAAACAGAAAGCAGTCACCCTGAGCTGAGAGCCGGCACTGAACCCAGGAGGAAGGCAGGAGAGGAGCCCAGGTGCCCTGCCAGGCTGTGACCTGAGACCCCATCAGCCGGTCACCTGGGAAAAGGGTGAGGAGGGTGAGGGGGAGCAGAGTGGTCCAGGCCATGGTGGAGGGGCCCACAGAACTCCAGTCCTGAGACCACAGCGGAGGCTGGGTTCCTGGGTCCCTCTAATACCTGCTGACACCTTCGTGGGGGCAGAGATGCAGGAGGATGCTGCTTTCTGATTGGCCCCCTGCCAGCCCAGGGCCCTGCTCTGGGCATTGACTGCACAGGGTTGGGGATGGCTGGCCTCCTGGAGCCGCCTCTCTGGGGTGGAGGGGCACCTGGTCCCATCGGGACCCCAGGGGTCCTGGCAGAGCACGGCTGTGGTCAGTCACACCCGAGTGAAAGCCCTGTTGGCGCAACTACCTTAGAGTCCCCTTGGGGGTTCCCGGTTGGGAGGTCCCCACCAGCTGTCCCTTTAGGACAGCTCCATGGCGCCCCCTGCCGGCTGCAGATGCGCGAGCCCCAGCACAGGGCTGAACTTGGGGGCGATAAAATATATATCGTTATTACAACTGACCTCTAAAATTCATCAGTTCCTTCACTTGTGAATACAGGCAAAAAACCTCCACAGTACTGGCCATACCTGTTTGTCACCAACAGAAATAGCAGCTCTTTTCAGATCACCAACCTCCAAATACAGTTTACACTTATCACTGCATCCAAATTCTGGTAGCTATTAGATCAAACCTGCTGCTACTCTATCATAGATTTGTTAATTCTACCATCATGATGAGTGTGCTTCAGGACAATTGGATTTGTTTGTAATGCTGTGCATTTGTCAGTGTTCTCCAGACAAAGACATCCAGGACACACCTGCAGGCAAGCGAGGGTGGATTTCTGGATTCACTGCACTGTGGGAGCCGTGGGGTGTCTCTGTAGGAGGGTGTTAGGAAAGAATTATTAGGGGATTTGGACTTGTGTTAGGGAATTTCGGGGAAGGTACAAGGAAGCGAGGCTTTGCTGGTGGTTGGATGCTGTCAGGAAGCCGGGTGATCCTATCACTGGGTACTGTCCTCATTCTAACCCCAGAGGCGGGAGCCCAGAGGCGGGCCGAAGCTGTAGCTGGGAGAAAAGTAGCACTCACTCACAAGAGCCAGCATGGGGGGATGTTTGGTCATTTAGTGGTTTGAACAATGCTCATGTTTTCCTGTGTTCGTATACGACTGTGGAGTGGTCTTATTTTGTCTTGATCCAGCAGGGTCCCAGACTGGCCTTGTCTGAGGCTGGCTTTCTGTGAAATTATGCATGTTCAGAGGAGCTGTAGGGGCCAGGCCAGCTCCCGGCAACCCAAGACCTGGCTGCTAGGACCAGGCAGGCTCCCAGCTGTCAAACGCCATCTTCCCTCTCTCACATACATATCTTAAGAAAATGATAGTGGTTTTATGAGTTTTTTTTTTTTAAACATGCATCAGTCTAATTGTTCTGCAGTGCCCAAACTATTCCTCACTTTCTTTTGCTTTACAGCATGTGTGGAGATCTCTGTGTTTACAACTGCATACTACTCCATCACCTGCATGGCACATTTTGCTTATTAATTCCTGACTGTCTTGGTTTCCAAACTTGGTTGCACATTAGAATCACCTGGATGCCTGGGTCTCCCCCATACCTATGAAACCATAACATCAGGGGCAGGGGGTCAGAGCCAGGAATCAGTGCTTTTTTAAAGATTACAGGTGGTTCCAATATGCTGCCAAGTTTGGAAACCCCTGCTCTTTGCAATAGTTCTGGAAATCTTGCTGCTGGTTAGAATCCCCTGTGGGGCTCTTTCTGTTGTCCAAGAAGTGGAACATTGTTCTGTGCTCTATTTCTTTATCTGGGTGTTAGTCACGCAAGAGGGTTTGCCTTGTGAAAACTCATCAAGCTGTATGCTTGTGGTTTGTGCACTTCTCTGTACATTAAACCTTCTCTGTCCCCTCTGAAGATGTCAGCACAACACACGTTACACCTGAAGACTATTTTTTTTGAATTTTATTTTATTTATTTTTTTATATAGCAGGTTCTTATTAGTTACCGTTTTATACATATTAGTGTATATATGTCAATCCCAATCTCCCAATTCATCACACCACCACCCCCACCCTCCCTTTCCCCCCTTGGTGTCCATACGTTTGTTCTCTACATCTGTGTCTCTATTTCTGCCCTGCAAACCCGTTCATCTGGACCATTTTTCTAGGTTCCACATATATACACCTGAAGACTTCTGACACTGGATTTTCTTCAGTATAGGGGAGGGGATTGGAGTTCTGGGCAAGAGCCATGGTCAGAGGAGGGTGCAGTTAGCCTCATGCTGCAAATTCGGAGGTCACCACAGGCTGCTTCCTGCAGCCCATGGAAGTTTCATCACTTCTGCAGAGACTAGGAGGATGGTACTCAGAAAGGGTCCCTCTGTATCTTCACCCAAGATGTTTCTTGCACCTTAAAGTTTAAACATTTACTATTTCTGTGGCCTGACATGCTACAGTTGGTGCTCTGTTGAGCTCAGTGGGAAAAGGGATGTTAACTTTGAAACAGAGTGATTCAGGATCTCTGAGGCCAGCAAGAAACCAGAATGAAACCCAGAGTTGCCTGGGCACATATCTGCAAAAGATAAAAACTCTAATTTCAAGAGACACATGCACCCCAATGTTCATAGAAGCACTATTTACAATATCCAAGACATGGAAGCAACCTAAATGTTCATCGACAGATGAAGGGATAAATAAGATGTGATATACACACACACACAAATATTACTCAGCCATAAAAAAGAATGAAACAGAAGCACAAGAGACAGGGGTCCCTGCCACAGCTGCCAGTGCAGGAGGGGGGGGGGCCTGGTCCTGAGACCCAGATCCGATGACTAGCCTGATCCTAGACCCTGAGAGGAGGGAGGAACATTCCTGAAACCTCACAGATGTGTGAATGGGGTGGCGGTACCCCACTACCTTTTCACCCTTGCTCAGGATAGGGGAGGGGTTTACATGTCAATGGGCTCCCTGATCCTTGACTGCAGTCCTGCCTCAGGCCCAGGCCTGGGAACCCTGGAACCCAAGGCCCACAGCCACCTTGATGCCTGCGCTGCGAAGGCCACCGCTGGGGGAGAGCGGGTAAAGGGAAAGCCCCGCCCACGTTCCCGTGGCGAGGCGCGCCCCGCCCTGCCGCCTACGTGATCTCCCCTGAGAGCAGCAGGCCCCGCCCATCTGCCGCGTGCGAGGCGAGAGGCTTCTCTCATCCACGTGAATCACTGAGCTCTTCGCGTCCCGCCTCCTACGTGAAGCATGGAGAGGCGTGCAGTCGCGCGGGCCTCAGGCCTTAGGCTGCTCCGGTATGGGCCTGTCCTCCTTCCCCGAGGTTTCTTCCCTCAGCTGCCTCGCCGGGTTTGGGGGCGTCCAGGCCTGAGGGCTGGCGCGGCCGAGGCCTCAGAGCGTGGCCCCGGCTTCCCGTGCTACCGGTCGGCTCTGAGTGGGGCCCCGAGAGGTTCTGAAAGGAAAGCTGGAAGCGCGGCGTGGGGGAGTGAGGATTCCGGGGGGTGAGACCTCGTCGAGCTCAGGCACGGGCCGTCGTTACGCCCTCGTGCGCCCACCCTCCTCAGGCCGCGGACGGTGCTGGGGACGCCGACGGCGGGGCTGCAGCAAAGGCTGGAGGAGACGCAGGCAGGCTCTCCGGGGCAGCCGGGGAGCGCGGGCTGGGGCCGGAACCCCGAGCAGCAGGTCCGAAGGCGATGGACTCCCCCCGCCCGCCCGGGCCCCGAATAATCTGAAATCCGCGTTCTCCGTCGGGCTCCTCCGAGGCGCCCTTCCTTGAACGCCCTGCCGAGGCTCCTCGCCTTCCTCGCGCTCCCCCAGTTTCCCTCCAGGCCTCTGACTGGACTCATCCCGGCAGCGCTGGCAGCGCGCGGTGGCTGTGCTCAGGGTGGGGGTGGGGTGGGGGAGGCTCAGTCTTGGCGCCCCGAAGATGCTGCCAGGCCTGGCCAGGGGGTGCCCATCCGGGGGGCGTGGGGGGCTGCGGTATGAGGGTGCTCCGTGAAGGGGCCCAGACACTGAGATTGGGGGATGAATTTGCTGATTTGGGGCATCCTTCAGAGGTAGAAAGTTTAACATCCTGTCAGGGACCTAAACAAGTTTAAGTGAACTTGCTACAAGGATGGCTTCTGGAAGTGTGCAAAGAGCAACAGCCAGTGCTAAGTGAGGTGGAAACTCCAGGATTGTTGGGACAGGTGGCAGCGGAAGGGGAAGGGGCTCAGGGGAGGTGGCAGGCTGGCATAGACGCACTTTCTGCGAAACAGAAAATCCAACCAAATGGTTATGCTGCACGGGAAGCCCCAGCAAACACACCAGTTACCAAGGCCCTCGGAATATGCCGATGACGGGCAGCAGCCTCACTTGACAGCTCGGTGGTGGTGCTCCTCTGTAGGCCAGGGCTGACAGACGCAAAGAGCGACTGTTACAGGATTAGACTCACTAATAAAAATGGGGATGATAGGACCCTGAAGCAGTTGGGGTCAGGTGATGGCATTTCACATCAGAAGCTGGGTGGACTCAATTACTGTAATGAGCCGTATGGTTGGAGTGGCAGCCAAGGCACCTGACCCACAAAGGGTTATGGACGTGGTTTAAAGAACACAGCGTCCTGTGCATCAGAACGAAGAGTAGGCCCCACTCACGGCAACTAGAGAAAGCCCCCGCGCAGCAACGAAGACCCAACGCAGCCAAAATAAAAAAAAAAAGAACAGCGTCCTTAAGTGCAAGATATCAATAGAAGGGTCACCACCAAGGGTAATACTCTTACTATCAAAAGAAATCAAGGATGGATGATTGGGAGGCTGAGGGCAGTCAGCCCAACAAAAAGGCATACTCCCTTGCCAAGTTTCTAGATCTGAGTCAGTTTTCAGGCCTGAAACCCTTTGGTTGAAGAAGGGGACTCTAATAATTTCCTCAAAGGAATCTACATACATTTATTCAGCGTATTAGTTACCTGTTTCTGTACAACAAATTACCCCAAAACTCAGCAGTGTAATTTGCTATTATCTCGTACAGTTTCCGAAAGTCAAGAATTTGGTTGCAGCTTAGCTGGATGGTGCTGGCTCACAGTCTCTCATAAGGATGAAGTCAAGATGTCATCTGGGGCTGGAGTGTAGGCTTCCAAGGTAGCTTACCCTCATGCCTGGCAAGTTTTTGACAAGAAGCCTCAGTTGTTTGCCACATGGACCTTTCCATAGGGCTGCTTGAGAGTCTCCATGACACCAAAGCAAATGATCCAAGAGAGAACAAAGTGGAAGTCACAGTATCTTTTATGACCTAACTTTGGAAGTCACACCCTGTAATTTCCACCATATCCTATTGGTTAGCACAGGCCTGCCTTATTCAGTGTGGCAGGGGACTTCACAAGAGCATGAATACCAGGAGGCAAGAATCATTGCAGCCAATTTGGAGGCTGGCTACCAGACTCGGCTAAGTGTAAATAAGGGGAATTGGAATATACAAGCAATTTGAGGATTGGACCAGCGAAAGGGGAATATACAAACAATTTGAATATTGCTGGACATAGTGTCAGAGTTGACGCTGATATCTGGAGATCCAAAACATCATTGTGGCCCACTGTTAGAATGGAGAGCCAGGTAATAAATAGAATCCTGGCCGAGATCAGCTCACAATGGGTATACTGTGTCATTACCCAGTTTGCAAATGTGTAATTGGAATAGAACATTTGGAAGTTGATGCTATACTCACATTGGGTCTTTCATCTGTGGGGTAAGAACTATTGTGATGGGGAAGGCCAAATGGAGGCCTCTGTAATTGTTCCCACTCCTGGTCAAGATAGTAAATAAAAAGCAGTACCACATCCTAAGAGGCATGATGGAAAATTGTGCCACTCTTAGGATGTAAAGGACTCATGGGTGGTGGTCCTTGTCATAGTTCCATATAATTCACCAATCTGTCCCTGCAGAAACCAGATTCATCCTGGAGGTTGGCTGAGACTTCTATAAACTTACCCAACTAGAAGCCCCAGTTGAGCTGCTGTGCCAGATGTGCTCCCTTTCCTTGAGCCGATTAGTGGCGCCTCAGGTATATGGGATGCAGACATTCATTGGTGAATGTGTTCTGTTCTATCCCTATCAGATACCATTTGCATTCACATGGAACAGACGACAGTATGCATTTAATTTTGCCCCAGGATTATACCCGTCCACCCTCTGTCATAGTCCAAAGACAGCTGGACCATCTGTCATCTGGGCATCTACAGAATGTGGCATTGATTCACTTTGATGACATGCTAATCGAGTTAGATTAGCAAGAAATGGCTGGCGTGTTGGAGATCTTGGTAAGAAACATGCACTGCAGAGTAGGAGCTGATCCATATGAGGGGTCAAGCACCTGCCATGTAAGAACAATGTTGAATGCCCCCAGGGGTCGAGGGCATGCTAGGTCATATCATCCAAAATGAAAGATGAACAATCACATCTTGCACCTCCTGTGGCGAAGAAGGAAGCATGATGCCTGATAGAACACTACAGGTTTTGGAGACTGCACGTTCCACGTCTGAGAACACTCCTCTGGCCAATATATGGGGTGACACAAAAGACCACCTTTGAGTGCAACCCGGAGTAGGAAAGTTCTCTGCAGAGTAGCAGAGTCCAGACTGCCATGAATGCAGCCCTGCGCTTGAGCCATGAGACTCAGCAGAACATAGGAGATTGGAGGTGTCAGTGGTAGGAGAATATGCCATATAGAATCTGTGGCAAGCTCCAGCAGGAGAGTCACAGTGCCGGCTTCCAGGGGTCTGGGGCAAGGCTTTGTGGTCTGCAGTGGTGAATTATATGTGTTTTGTAAAACAACTCCTGCAGTGCTGCTGGGCCCTGGTGGAGGACCGTGGGACATGAGGTGACCGCATGTCCAGAACTGCCTGTCATGAGGTAAGCTTTGTCAAACCCACCAAGTCATAAAGTTGGTTAGGCCCGGCAACAGAAGAGTGCCAGCTGAATGCTTTATCCTCTTTGTGTCAGGCACCCAGTTGACAAGGAAAGGAGCCCCCGCATCATGAGGAGATAGGGCTGCTTTTAAACCAGGGGGTGGAGAGGAATATGTTTGACTCCCAAGTGATCCTTTTGGTGCCTCTATCAAGGCAACAGTATTCCCTTGCCCAGTTGTGACAGTCAAAAGACAAGTGCAGCCAGAGAAGGCATAGTGAAGAGGGGCTCAGACCCCTCAGACCACCTTGCAAGCTACCAAGGACGACAGAGGTGGCAGCTCATTGTGAGGAGAAACAAGACCAGCTGCAGCGGCCAAGACTTTAATTGATCTCACTAGCTTTCCTCCTCTGTCTCCCCCAGGATTAGAGGCCACTGGAATCCCAGGAGAGCCCCTTTCCAAACAGGTGACGTGCATTCAGCCGTGTACCTGGTGGGAGTAGGCCAACTGTAAATCCTGGTTTTCACGGACGAGAAAAGGAGCATCTGAGATCATTGGCTGCTCACAGGAACCAGAGGCCTCAGCTCCTTACATCCTGCTGGATGGAGATTCACGGTCCTTGGGCTGAAAATCCCAGTGGGGAGGAGAAGCTGCCTTGGAATCTAGGAGGAGGCCCTGAGGAAATCCGTGTGACAGGTGAAACATGGGCTACTTACAACACCCGCCTCAACTGGAGGGGGATAGGTGAGGATGCCTCAGGTACTGAGCAGGGAGATGCTTCAGGCTTCAGTGGGAGAAGCTGGAGGTGTGAATGGCTCCTCATAAGAAAGGCATCTGGGGGGAAGGAGCTTGTCTAGGCCAACAGGCTTTGGGAGGGGAGGGGGAAGGATGTTGTCTCACGGGGAGTGTGCTGAGCGCTTACTGTACTCTGTCCTGGGAATCTCTTCTCTGGCCCCTATGATCCCTCATGGAGAGTTTGGTAGTTGAGTGGTGGAGGCGTGGCGCTCTGCCCTCAGAGGAGGGGCAAGGGCAGAGATGCCCCTGAGGGTCCCAGGCATGTGGCTTCCTGTGGGCTATTCCTTCAGAGAAATGGGACGTTTCAGAAGAAGCGCAGAGAGGAGGATTCAAACTTGTCATAGCCACCTCTTTGGCAAGGGCTCTAGCTGCTTCAGAGGATCTCTGCCTTCAGAACAATTGGTGGATTGTGACAGGGGCCTGGTGCTTCCCTCTCCTGCCCTGTCTGCTCCGCAGGCTGCCCCCAGGCCTGAGCCTCCCTCAGCAGGTGCCCCTTCTCAGGCATACAGACGTGGGAAATGCTCCAATAGAGAAGGTTCCGTCGGCTCAGAACCTAGTGTTTTGGTTGTTAAAATGATCATTTGCCAAGCCTGCCCTAGCGCACCCCCTGTGTACCCCATGGAAGAGCAGCCTGCTATGGGGTGAGAGCTTAGGGCTGCTCCAGGGTGCAGCAGAGCAGAGTCAAGGCAGGAAGTGGAGGAAGGTTGGGCCCACGGTGTGACTTGCTGGCCGTGCTGGTGGCAGAAGTAAATGCATGTGCTGTAGAGACTCCCCGAGTGCCCCAGTGCTGGCCAGGTCTCTGGTTCCTGCCCAGGGCTGTACTTAGGTGTCTCACACCTGAGGCCTTTGCAGGTCCTGCACTTGATTTTTTACTGACTTCGCCACCCCTGTAGGCTTAGGTTTTGGCTTCTGTGGTCTGCGTACTAGTTCCTCTAATTCACCTTTTTCCAGAATGCAAAACTTTGCTTTTTCTGGAGGAGTGGGGATATCTGATTCATCCTCTGTTGGCTTCCTGGTTTTAGATCTTCCTTTACTTCGTTTGGGTTTTCAGGTGGCAGCTCAGAGCACGGATGCCCACTTGTCCAGTGTAATCAGAAGTTCACTGACAGGTGCTCTAACGTGCACTCTTTCATTCCTGGAAGAAACCCTTTGTGATCCTGCTACTTTAAAAAACACTGTTCCACTTGGTAATATTTTACTCAGGACTTTTAAGAATCTATACTTACATATGGGATTGTACTATAATTTTCCTTTCTCTTGTCTTTTTCCGACATTTTGTGTCAAAATTTTACTAGCCCTGTAAGAAGAGTTTTATATCTTGTTGATGTTTTTGAAAGTTTTCTCATCTCTGAACTGCACTGAAGCCTGGTGGAGTGTGAGTTAGCAATTCACTCCATATAATGGGACAGAGGAGAGGTGAGAACATGTGGAAAGCTGTGGTCACTATTTTAGAAACCCTGCTTGCCAGAGAAGGCAGACAAAACTTCAGGATCTGACCTCTTACCACTGGCCTACAGTAAGAGACTGGGTGTTCAGTCGTGTTCCTTAAAGTCACCTTGGAGGTGGTGGTGATCCTCGGGAAAGCTCAAGAAATTAAGTTTGGAACAACTTATACTTTCTGAAGCCCAATGAGGGACAGAGATAAAACCCTAATTATTCTCATTTCAGCCAACTGCTCTGAGGGCCAGGGAACCCTGGGCTGACACCAGCAGAGAAAGGGCTGGAGATTTATGACTAGAAATTGCAGGATGGAAGGAGGGGCCGAGGACAACCTGGGGTTCCTGCTGTGGTGAGTGATTGAGGCCTGGGTTGTTCTGGCCCAAAAGAAGGAGGCTCAGTGCTGTGAAAACCCATACAGGGCCTTCCCTTCCCTGCTGCAGGTCCGTGGAGATGAGCAGACAGGACCCTCTCAGCCTCTTGGCTCTTGCATCACAGAGCGTGCTGAGTAACAGAGACTCGGCAGTACATGCCCTGGAGGAGCTTCCTGTGGGCCTCTTCCCAACACTGTCCACTGAAGCCTTTGATGGGGGCCACACGAAGACCGTGACAGCAATGGTGCAGGCCTGGCCCTTCCCCTGCCTCCGTCTGGGATCGTTAAGGGATCAGTCAGTAACTCAGGACCTGTTGGAAGCTGTCCTAGATGGGCTGGAACTGGGTCCTGCCAACATTGCTTGCCCCAGGTGACTGCACAGGTCGGGTGCTGGTAAGGGCACCATGAGTTGAGGAAGAGGGAGCTGGGTTCAGTGATGTGGGGTCCAAGGATGTGCCAGAATCTCCTGCTGGTGCAGCATCAGTCACTGGGAGTCCTTGAGGCCATCTTTCAGAGTACCTGGCGTCTTTCAGAGCTGATCATGCTGTGAGGTGGTTGAGAGTG